>NC_064614.1:190894279-191508564 GCF_023898315.1 Schistocerca nitens | reverse complement strand
GAAAGAAAAGTCTTGTCAGATGTTTTATCGCATAGCTGATGTACTGTTTGTAAAATCCAACAACTGTATCGAATGTCCACACACGCGATCTTCTCAGTAAAAGGCACAGTGAAACTCCAGTAAGTTAATATTGACACCTGTGTTAGTTGGTATCAGCAGTGAGATGCACTGATGAGAAACTGAAACAGAGATAGCCGCTGGAGGGAGAGGGAGTGCTTCTCACCACGGAGAGTGCAATAATTGGGTACGTAACTCACAAGTCTGGATTGCCATTATACCTTGTGCTAGCCGGCGACATCGTGGCCGAGCGCAGGGTAAGCAAGACATGCGATACTAGTGCATTCCATCGCGACCAGATCGCTGGTACATGACGCATTGGACACACGATCTCCTGTGTAGTGCAGACAGCGAGTATTTCACGTAACACCCTGTCAAGGGCGTAGCCTGAATAACACGATTCTGGGAAAATCGACGGTGCTAAAGTTAACTTACACTGGCCACAACGTGTTTATGACAGTGGTCGTTGCTTGCTATTGGTGTTTCAAACAGCTGATATTTCGGCCACAGATGCCTCACAAGGCATCAAATCACTTGTCTGTTCAACGCTAGAAGTCAAATGGGAAGCAACTATGCCATCCAGAAATACTTCCTCACTACGACTTCTTATTTTACTTTAGTCTTATTTTTTATATAAAAAGCCATAATTCCTTTCCTATGCCAGTATTTTCATCTCAGAGTAGCTCTGATCAGCCTACATCCTCAATTATTTGCTGAATTTATTTCAGTCTCTGTCTTCCTCTACATTTTTGCCCTCTCCAGCTGTTTCTAGTACAATGGAAGTGATACCCTGATGTCTTAACAGATGTTCTATCACCCTGCCCCTTGGTCTTGTCTGTTTCCTATATATTCTTTTCCTCACTGATTCCGCGGAGAACCTCCTCATTCCCTGCTGTAACCGCTCCCCTCATTTTCAACATTCTTTTGTGCCACCACATCTCAAATGCTTCGATTCTCTTCTGTTACGGCTTTCCCACAGTCCAAGTTTCACTACTATACAATGTACAAACGTACATTCTCAGAAATTTCTTCCTCAACTTAAGGCCTATGTTTGTCACTAGTAGACTTCTCTTGATCAAGAATGCCGTTTTGCCAGTGTTAGCCTGCTTTTTACGTTCTCCTTGTTCCGTCTGTTATGGGTTATTTCGTTGGCTGGGTAGCAGAATTCTTTACCTTCATCTATTGAGAGATCCCCAATTCATATGTTGGGTTCCTCGCTGCTCTCTTTTCTCGTAATTCTCATTACTCTCGTCTTTCTTCGATTTACTCTCAGCCCATACTCTGTACTCGTAGACTGTTCATTCTATTCAGCAGATCCTGTAATTCTTCTTCACTTTCACTGAGATTAGCAATGTCACAGCGTATATTATCACTGATTTCCTTCAATCTTGAGTTTTAATCTCATTCTTGAACCGTTATTTTATTTCGGTCATTGCCTCTTCGATGTATAAATTGAACACTAGTGCGAAATACTACATCCTTGTCTTACGCCCTTTTTAATCAGAGCGCTTCGTTCTTCCACTCTTATTGCTCCCTCTTGATTATTGTACACAGTGTATATTATCCATATTCCGCTGTAGTTTACCCCTATTTTTCTCTGAATTTCGAACATCTTGCGCCACTTGACATTGTCGAATGCTTTTTCCAGGTCGACAAATCCCATAAACATTTGTTGATTTTTCTTCAGTCTTGCTTCCATTATCAACTGCAACGTCAGAAATGCCTCTCTGGTGCCGTTACCTTTCCGAAAGCCAAACTGATCGACATCAATCGATTCTTAATATATTATTTTCCATTCTTCTGTATATTCTTCTTGCCAACAACTTGGACGCATGAGCTGTTAAGCGGATTGTGCTATAATTCTCGCAGTTGTCGGCTCTTGGTACCTTCGGTATTGTGTGGATGATGCTTTTCCGAAAGTCTGACGGCATATCGACAGCCTCACAAACTCTGCACACTAACGTGAATAGTCGTTTGGTTGCCACTTGTCCCAACAATTTCAGAAAATCCGATGGAATGCTATCCATGCCTTCTGTCTTATCTGATCTTAACTCATCTAGAGCTCTTTTAAATTCTGATTCTAATACGGGTTCCCCTAGCTCTTCCCTTCCGATTCCTGTTTCTTTTTCTATCACGTCATCAGACAAGCACTCCCCTTAACAGAGATCTTCAATGTTCTCTTTCCTTTCATTCCCTCTCGTCTGCGTTTAACAGAGGAATTGTCATTGGACTCTTAATGTTACCATCGTAGGTTTTAATTTCATCGAAGGTTGTTTTGATATATAAAACCCAGCGATTGCCCAACACTTCCTCTACGACATTTTGCAGATATTAACGTGGTAGCAGCTGAATGCTCGAGGTATGGTAAACAGTCGACTGAACTGAGGAGGTGCGGTACGTGTGGCTACATGCATGTGGCTAAGTAAGAAAAAGTCTTATAAATCTTATCGCCTTTTAAGCTGTAACACTGAAATATCTAGTTGACTATCTACATGGTGATGCCACGTGCTGGGAAAAAAATGTGTATTAGATTGTATCTAGCTGTTACACATGTCAGCTCGACAGACAGCTGAGAATTTTTGTGTGGAGTGGGTCCTGTTTATTTTGTGCTCTGAGGACGCAAATATTTGTTCTCGATGCTAAGTATCTGTACCTTACTGGTATGCAAAGTCTCTTTGTAATTTACATAGCATATATCTAGAAAAGGATAAATTGTACCACCACTTTTTATACATTGTACGGGTACATTTTAAAACAATGTTCACTATAAGTGTTTTAACAGTTGAATTGATCTAATAATAGCACTGCTACATGAGTTTGTAACTTAAGCTAGAGATACTGGTGTAATCACACTTATCCTATCTCCAGCACTGCCACTAGATGTTCCATTTTTAAGGCACTTGCAGCTTATTACAACCAATCAGCTGACAAACGGCTCCGAACAAGTCCTCACAGCAATGTTAGTCAGATAAGGATGCTCAGCTGTTAGGAGTATCAAATGTCAGACCTGCGACCATACAAAATACTATCAGTGGCTAGGCCAATACTTCAGTCTTGCCATTGGATCCACACATTTTCCAAGATTCAGGCTTTATGGCGACTAAAAAAGCTAGAAATGAGGAAGAATAAATGAGTGGACAGACAAGTCAAGAACTCCCAGGAAAATCAAGACAAACTAATCGAAGTAATGGACTCCTGAATGCTTCATTTCCCACAAGAATGTAGTGGGAGAGGCAGTAGGCCTACAAAAAGCCTTCCCTACCCTAACTCTATAAAGCATCTGCTGCTGACATCACCGGCAGTCCTTACAAGCGTCTCCTCCCTGGCAAAGAATCTGAGAAAAACAAAATCAGGCGTAACAAAATTAAAACTGCCAAAAGTAGTCGCAATAGCTCTTCATCCTTGTTCTGAAAGATCTGCGAAGCTGAGCAGTATGATGAAATTATTAAGTTCGTCAAATGTTGTGTGTGATTCTGTTCACGGTATATGAAAGTAAGTGCGACGAAAAATGCATTATATTGTGATATCTACAAACCTGAATAAACCTGAGTAAGTAGCTATCGCTGAAACTGTTCATTGTGAGTTTAAAAGTAGACTAATTTTTTAGATAACGAATATGTATCGAGGGTTAAAATTTATTTGCTAATGTCTTAAAAACAAAAATAAATGTTAATCTTAATCTCCCGAGTTCTGTGTTTCTTGCTATGGCTGAGAATGTTTTTTGTGATATAATCGATAGTACTAGTGGTACAATTTAGAAGACCTGCTTGTAAATTGTAGCACTTTGACCTCTACACATGCTGTGATATATCTTTTAAATTGCAGAAAATTTATTTTCGAACCTTTCGGCATATGTGCCCGACACACTGAACTACACATCGCTAGTATTTACAGTTAGATAATGTGTATTAGATTTCATTAAAATCAGGAAACAGCAGAAAGCTGTACAGTTTACGAGACTTTACCCTACACGTTTTTAGTAAGCCACGAGACGATGCATCCCGGTGCTAACAGGGCTCCATTTGTGCAGATGTAGAGGTATTCTCTTGTGGATGACGTTTACATGGGATGATTTGGTGCCCCAAATATCGTCTCTCACTTACGAACGATATAGTAACCTACAGTGCGTCCGAGAAGTCCCGTACCCTTGGGTGAGAACTTTATATTTCATAGTGGAGTACTTAAATATAAAAACTGCGCTTATAAGTCAAAACTTTATGGCCACAGTTTTGGTTGAAAATTGCGGAGTTCGTTGTGAGACATCGTGGAATATTCCCGCTTCAGCCCCTATAGTTTCATGAAGTTCCGAAAGGTGGCGGCGTTGTACGTAGCCTTCAAAATGGCGTCTGTATCTGAGGCATCAAGGGATCACAAATTTAGTATTAGAGGGCAGCGTGGAGGGTAAAAATAGAAGAGAGGGACCAAGAGATGAATACACTAAGCAGATTCAGAAGGATGTAGGTTGCAGGAGGTACTGGGAGATGAAGAAGCTTGCACTGGATAGAGTAGCATGGAGAGCTGCATCAAACCAGTCTCTGGACTGAAGACCACAACAACAACAACAGAGGTGAGTTCCAAACAGAAAGCTGCCATTCAGTTTCTTTTTGCGGGAGACACGAGCGTCGTAGGCATTTATAGGTGCTTGCAGAATGTTTACGGAGACGTGTCAGTTAACAAAAGCACGGTGAGTCTTTGGACGAGGCCTCTGTCATCATTGCAACAAGGTTGCACAAACCTGTCCGATCTCCCGCGCGCCTGTCAGTTGCAGACAGTTGTGACTCCTGCAATGTTGGAACTTGTGGACGCTCTCCTTCAGCGTGTTCGTCGCCACAAAAAAATTAATCGAATTTACCTTATCCATGACAACGCAAGGCCTCACACAAGTTTGAGCACCCGAGAGGAGCTCACAAAACTTCAAAGGACTGTTCTTCCTCACCCACCCTACAGTCTGGAGCTCGCACCTTCCGACTGCCAGCTGTTTGGCCCAATCAAGGATGGACTCCGCAGGAAGCAGTACGTGGATGATGGGGAGGTGATTGATACAGGAAGACGCTGGCTCCATCGTCAACCAATAGAGTGGTACCACACGATTATACAGAACCTCTAGTAAGGTAGCACAAGGCCGTCGCACTGAACGGAGATTATATTGAAAAATAGGGTTTTATAGCCAAAAGGGTGAGTAATAATATGGTGTATTGGAACCCTGAATAAAACCAAGATGCTTTAAAAAAATGTGTTGCATTGCTTATAGAAAGCCCCTCGTACAATTCTTCAGATAAAGTTCAAGTGATCGGACACATACTTGTACAGGAGGATCTCATACACGACTTTATCGAAGGGAAGACCAAAGGAACTACAGGACGAGGAAGAAGAAGAATTCAACATCTGGATGACATGAAAGATGGAACTGATACAGCAGACAGAACGATGATGCTAAAGACAGGTAACACTGACATGAGAAATTCTCCCTATGAGGACACGGACTTTTTACTAGGCATAATGCTACATAATAAATAATAATCGTCGCTAGAATGATTCCCTACTGGTCTCTGCTCCGCTTACGTACGTTTCTTACGCGTCAAGATTCCCCCAACGCCACCGGGGGCATTCAGTATTGGGGTGGGCAGTCGCCATAATATCTTGGCTAGTCAGTGTTTGTATCTAACAGATTTATATCTACGCCATCGCGCCTTACCAGAAATCTGTGTTTCTCCATATCTTTGGCTTCTAGCGGAGCATCTCAGGTGTTACGCTTCGAATGGCTTCCTCGATATTTTTGCACACTTGTTAATTATTCTGGGTTGCCTATCGTGTTAAGGTCCGGACTTCGTGGTGACCAGTTCAATGCGGCTAGAGGTGTCACTGAACCACGCCCAATTCAGTGGCCATGAAACTATTCAGCGGTGGACTCACTTACCTCAATAATAAAGCGTGCTAGGGCACAGTCCTGCTGTAACAACACATTATCCACCATTTTATATCTACATGTATATACATTCTTTGCAATTCACAGTGGAGTGTATGGGAGAGAGTACTGAGCAGCGTATTACATTTTAGAGTTTCCTCCAGTTCTAACGTTGTATGGAGGGAAGAACACATCCTCGAATGTCTCTGTGTGCCCTGTAATTAGTCTAATCTTGTCATCACGGAACCTAGGTGAGTGATACGGAGCGAACTGAAGAATGCGTCTACATTCTTCACTTAAGAGGTAGTCCTCTTCGAAAATTTCATAAAGTCTACTTTTTTTATTTTTTATGTATTATGTTGGTGCATAAGTTCGTAGCGTTTTTCCTAAGTTTAATAAACACAACAGAAATTTAGGCATCAATAATATACTCTCCTTCGCTATTTGCAAGTCTGCCAGCGCTGGATTGACTTTTCGATTTCGCAATTGTAGAAATCTCATGGCTTTGAAGCGAAGAACTCGTCGAGCCATGTTCGTAGTGCATTTTCATCCGGACAGGAAGTTTCTTGAATAATGTTGGATAGAGAGCGGAAAAGGCGAAAGTTGAGGGTGCAAGATCAGGTGAATAATAAGGGTCGGAGTGACTTTCCAACTCAACCCCTGAATGGTGTGTTCTGTGAATACAGCAGAATCGGACGTTCGTTATCATGGAGTACGACGACTTCACGCAGTCTTCCTTTTTGTTGCTCTTGGACTGCGTCTGCAAAACGTCTCAGTTGTAACTTTTCCACCAGTTGCATAACATTATCTTTTGTGGATGGGCACAGGTCTTTGTACGGGGAATTGTTGCTTTGTTTTGGCTCACCCATTCCTTTTTGTTCTTCATGTTAGCATAAAAACACCATTTCTCGTCACCAGTAACGAAGCGGTATAGGAAAGGTCAGTGTTGTCCACGAGCCAATTGATGACGAACAAGCAGAGCTGCACCCATGGCCGCCACCCGCTGATTTTCGTGATGTTGGCTTAGAGCATGCGGTACATTCCCTATTGCATGCAAATGTCTCATGGTTCAAATGGCTCTGAGCACTATGGGACTTAACATCTGAGGTCATCACTTCCCTATAACTTAGAACTACTGAAACCTAACTAACCTAAGGACATCACACACATCCATGCCCGAGGCAGGATTCGAACCTACGACCGTAGCGGTCTCGTGGTTCCAGACTGAAGCGCCTAGAACCGCTCGGCCACGTCTCATGGTGGTGGTGTGATCACAGTTATCCCATTTGCCAGTTCTCGAGCACACTGATGCTGTTTAAACGATATTCATCAAAACCCGTCAAAGGATCAGGTTTGCTTTAAATACACGCTGCGACGCTCGTGGGCATTAGTTACTTATGAGACAAGAAGTGAATATTTGATGCGCCTTTAAGGCGACAAAGAGGCCACTGTTCAAATGTTCAAATGTGTGTGAAATCTTATAGGACTTAACTGCTAAGGTCATCAGTCCCTAAGCTTACACACCACTTAATCTAAATCATCCTAAGGACAAACACACACACCCATGCCCGAGGGAGGACTCGAACTTCCGCCGGCACCAGCCGCACAGTCCATGACTGCACCGCCTTAGACTGCTCGGCTAATCGCGCGCGGCAGGCCATTGTCAACACATCGCTGAGTTTAGACGAGGTCATGTAATAGGGTTACGAAAAGCTGGATGTTCTTTCTGCGATACTGCAGAAAGACTTGACAGGAATGTAGTCACTGAACATGATTGCTGGAAGCGGTGTCACGAGAATGTACGATCACAAGATGATCGGACTCTGAACGGCCACTGAGCACTACCGAGAAGAAAGACCATCGTGTTCGTCGTATGGCTCTGGAGTATCGTACCACATCTGCAGCAACGATTTCAGCAGCAGTTGGCACCACAGTGACGCAACGAAATGTTACAAATCGTTTACTTCAAAGACAGCTCCGAGCCAGACGACCAAGTAGCGAGCATTCCAGTTACCCCAAAACCTCTTCCATTGTCGAATTCAGTGGTGCCAAGGGGGAGCTCATTGTTGGACAGGATGAAGGTCTGTTGCGTTTTCTGATGAAAGCTGGTGCTGCCTCGGTTGCACTGATGGTCTTGGGTTGGTTAGAAGGACGCCAGTTGAGACCCTGCAACCAGGCAGTCTGCGGGCTAGACACATTGGACCTACACCTGAGTTACGGTGTGGTGTGCGATTTCGTACAACAGCAGGAGCACTTTCGTGGTTATCCACGCACCCTAACTGCAAATCTGAACGTTAATCTGGTGATTCGATCGACCTATTGTGCTGTCATTCGTGAACAGTATTCCAGGAGGTGTTTTCCAACAGGATAAGCTCGCCACATAGTGCTCTACGGAGTGTCGACATGTTGTCCTGGACGCTCGATCACCAGATCTGTCTCCAACCGAGCACATATGAGACATCATATGAGGGCGATTCCAGCGACACCCACAAACACCGTTAACCGCCCCTGTATTGACCAATCAAGTGCAACAGGCATGGAACTCCATACCACATCTGACATTCGTCACCTGTACAACACCATCCGTGCACGTTTGCAAGCTTGCATTCAACATTCTGGCGGTTACACCGGTTATTAATGTACCATTATTTCACATTTGCAATGGCTTATCTCGCGCATACATTACTCTGTTATGTTGCATTGTTAATTACTGAAAGGTGTTACCTAAAGGAATGTAATCCCGAAACTTCATTACTCTGTATTAATCATTTTTTGGTGGTACGATTTTTCCCGTCACTGTATAGTAAGGAAAAGAGGAGAAGAAACCAGAGAAGGTCAGCAGCCACTGCATGCAGCCATCACGATTTCCTCACAATCGATTTTTTTCCGTCACTGCATAATAAGGAAAAGAGGGGAAGGAAAGAGAGAAGATCAGCAGCCACTGCATATAGGCATCACGATTTCCTCACAATCTAGTAATGTGCTGTGCTTCGAACAGGCTCATGTTTTAAATATGATGCAAAATAGCTCCTCACAATCAGGAACTGTGCTGCGCTTCGAATAGGCAGCAAAACAGTGCATCCGGTCAACATTGTGCCTGTACTTTCCTTATAAGCAGTGTGCCAGACTCCAGATAATGTTTACACAAATTCACCGCATGAGACCGATTTTGGGAGATATCGTGCTCGTCAAACTGGAACTTGAATAGCGTTGCATGTGCCACAATGTGTCATTTCAAGGTTTTGGCGATAATTGCGAAACATGAGAAACGTTGGGCATAGTATATTAGAAAAATGTAAGCAAGTAATCATTCTAAAAGACGACCAATACTTGGTCACTGTTTTGCCGATGAAATCTGTTGGTCTTGGAAGGTAATAGCCTACGGAGGCTAAGAGAAGTACAGTACACGATCAAAAATATCCGTACAGCAATTAGTGGACATCAGTGTTGAGTGTATCCACTCTCACCTTTGTGGCCGCCTGGACTCTTTTGGAGGTGTCTGAATGTCCGTGGTGCAATAGCAGACCGTTCTTCCTCAAGAACCGAAACCAGAGAAGATAGTGATTTCGGAGACTGGTGTCAACGTTCTGACTCATTCCAAAGGTTCTGACTCATTCCAAAGGTGTTCGACTGGGTTCAGGTTGGGACTCTGGGCAGGCTAGTCCATTTCAAGAATGCTGTTATCCAAAACCACAGATCCTCCTTTATGACAGGGTGTAGTGTCATGCTGATTCAAACAGTCATCCCTTCTAACCTTACACAATACACAACGTTGTGAAATGTGTTCATATGCTTCCACATTTATCGTTTTCTTAAGCACGATAAGGGCAACATACTCTAATGATGAAAAACATCCCCATACACTAACACCTATCCCTCAGTACTTCACTGTCAGCTCTACAAATGGTCTTAGATAACATTCTCCAGGCATTCACCAGTGCCAAACATTTCCATTGCACTGTGATGAGATACACCGTGATTCATCACTCCAGATCATCACTCGTTTCCAGTCATACACTGTCCAGTATCTTCGCTCTTCGCACCACGACGAGAGGAGCGCAGTATTGACTACAGAAATGTTTGTCCTGGAAGGAGCTGCTCTGCCACTGTATCCCATTCTCTTTAAATCCCTATTCATAGTCATGGTAGCACTTTGGAACTCACAGGTGATTCCTTCCGATGATTTCATGCCATTCTTTACAGTCATTATCAGCTTTAGAGGGTTTGAAATGTTCCTGATAGATCTGTTGCTCAGCTGAAGTCCACTGACTAGTCCACGAGCTAAGTCACTGATTGCTCCCAAGCGGCCCATTCTGCTGTTGTTGCTTCTCTATTGACAGCACTACAATCTCGGCCTCCATTGATACTGACGGGTCCGCCTCTCGTGAGATCTACTGGTCAATTCCGCATTACATACACTATGTGATAAAAAGTATCAGTATCAGGACACCCGCCAAAACATACGTTTTTCTTATTAGATGAATTGTGCTGCCAGGTACTCCATATCAGCGACCTCAGTAGTCATTAGACATCATGAGAGAGTAGAATGGGGCGCTCCGCGGAACTCACTGACTTCGAACGTGGTCAGATGATTAGGTGTCACTTGCATCATACGTTTGTACGCGAGATTTCCACACTCCTAAATATCCCAAGGTCCACTGTTCCCGATGTGAGAGTGAAGTGGAAACGTGAACGGACACGTACAGCACAAAAGCGTACAGTTCGACCTCGTCTGTTGACTCACAAAATCCGAAAACAGTTGTTGAGGGTCGTAACCTGTAATAGGCAGACATCTATCCAGACCATCACACAGGAATTGAAAACTACATCAGGATCCACTGCAAGTACTGTGACAGTTAGGCAGGACGTGAGAAAACTTGGACTTCATGGTCGAGCGACTGCACATAAGCCACACATCACGCCAGTAAATGCCAAACGACGCCTCGCTTAGTGTAAGGAGCGTAAATATTGGACAACTGAACAATGGAAAAACATTGTATGGAGTGATGAATCGCGGTTCACAATGTGTCGATCTGATGTCAGGGTGTGGATATGGCGAATGCCCGGCGAACTTCATCTGTAGGCGTGTGTAGTGGATATATATATATATATATATATATATATATATATATATATATATATATACTCCTGGAAATGGAAAAAAGAACACATTGACACCGGTGTGTCAGACCCACCATACTTGCTCCGGACACTGCGAGAGGGCTGTACAAGCAATGATCACACGCACGGCACAGCGGAAACACCAGGAACCGCGGTGTTGGCCGTCGAATGGCGCTAGCTGCGCAGCATTTGTGCACCGCCGCCGTCAGTGTCAGCCAGTTTGCGTGGCATAGGAGCTCCATCGTAGTCTTTAACACTGGTAGCATGCCGCGACAGCGTGGACGTGAACCGTATGTGCAGTTGACGGACTTTGAGCGAGGGCGTATAGTGGGCATGCGGGAGGCCAGGTGGTCGTACCGCCGAATTGCTCAACACGTGGGGCGTGAGGTCTCCACAGTACATCGATGTTGTCGCCAGTGGTCGGCGGAAGGTGCACGTGCCCGTCGACCTGGGACCGGACCGCAGCGACGCACGGATGCACGCCAAGACCGTAGGATCCTACGCAGTGCCGTAGGGGACCGCACCGCCACTTCCCAGCAAATTAGGGACACTGTTGCTCCTGGGGTATCGGCGAAGACCATTCGCAACCGTCTCCATGAAGCTGGGCTACGGTCCCGCTCACCGTTAGGCCGTCTTCCGCTCACGCCCCAACATCGTGCAGCCCGCCTCCAGTGGTGTCGCGACAGGCGTGAATGGAGGGACGAATGGAGACGTGTCGTCTTCAGCGATGAGAGTCGCTTCTGCCTTGGTGCCAATGATGGTTGTATCCGTGTTTGGCGCCGTGCAGGTGAGCGCCACAATCAGGACTGCATACGACCGAGGCACACAGGGCCAACACCCGGCATCATGGTGTGGGGAGCGATCTCCTACACTGGCCGTACACCACTGGTGATCGTCGAGGGGACACTGAATAGTGCACGGTACATCCAAACCGTCATCGAACCCATCGTTCTACCATTCCTAGACCGGCAAGGGAACTTGCTGTTCCAACAGGACAATGCACGTCCGCATGTATCCCGTGCCACCCAACGTGCTCTAGAAGGTGTAAGTCAACTACCCTGGCCAGCAAGATCTCCGGATCTGTCCCCCATTGAGCATGTTTGGGACTGGATGAAGCGTCGTCTCACGCGGTCTGCACGTCCAGCACGAACGCTGGTCCAACTGAGGCGCCAGGTGGAAATGGCATGGCAAGCCGTTCCACAGGACTACATCCAGCATCTCTACGATCGTCTCCATGGGAGAATAGCAGCCTGCATTGCTGCGAAAGGTGGATATACACTGTACTAGTGCCGACATTGTGCATGCTCTGTTGCCTGTGTCTATGTGCCTGTGGTTCTGTCAGTGTGATCATGTGATGTATCTGACCCCAGGAATGTGTCAATAAAGTTTCCCCTTCCTGGGACAATGAATTCACGGTGTTCTTATTTCAATTTCCAGGAGTATGTGGTAAGTTCTTATGGGTCCAAACTGCTGAAGTCATCGGTCCCTAAGCTTACACACTACTTAATTTTACTTAAACTAACTTACGCTAAGAACAACACACACACCCTCGTCCGAGGGAGGACTCGAACCCAACGGACGGTCGAAACCGCGTGGACCGTGACAAGGCGCCCCAGACCACGCGGCTACTCCTCGCGACCGTGTGTAGTGCCAACAGCAAAATTCGAAGGTGGTGGTGTTATGGTGTGGTCGTGTTTTTCATGGAGAGGGCTTGCACCCCTTATTGTTTTGCGTGGCACCATCACAACACAGACCTACAGTGATGTTTTAAGCACCTTCTTGCTTCCCACTACTGCAGAGCAATTCGGGGATGGCGATTGCATCTTTCAACACCTGTTCATAATGTGCGGCCTGTGGCGGTTTGGTTACATGACAATAACATCCCTATAATGGACTGGCCTGCACAGAGTCCTGACCTGAATCCTATAGAACACCTTTGGGATGTTTCGGAACGCCGACTTCGTGCCAGGCCTCACCGACCGACATCGATACCTCTCCTCAGTGCAGCACTCCGTGAAGAATGGGCTGCCATTCCCCAAGAAACCTTCCAGCACCTGATTGAACGTATGCCTGCGACAGTGGAAGCTAAGGCTAAGGGTATGCCAACACCATATTGAATTCCAGTATTACCGATGGAGGGCGCCACGGACCTGTAAATTGTTTTCAGCTAGGTATCCGGATATTTTTGATCACATAGTGTAGATTTGTTCGGATACTTTTTATGAAGCAGACTAGATCTCTGTTCCAAACGTAATCCGGCAATGCAGAGAAAAGCACACTTATTGTTAAGTATTATGAAATCGATAACTCGATATTAGGTCACAAGTGAAACAAGGAATAGTTTCGGATTTTCAAAACAAATGGCCTAGGTAAACTTTCGGTGCAACGACATCAGTATTGTTTACGAAAATTTTTTCCTAGGTGAAGGGGCAGGGGGAAAGGGGGGGCTGGGGAGGGGGCAGCCACCCTTACCTACTTAACAACTTACCAATGAAGAATTTTGCTCTCTGAACATATGTTTAGCATTTTTCATTCGAGGCAAAGATTTTGTCATTTTCATTTTTGTGCTCATTTCCAGAGGCTCAGCGCATGTACTTGCCATTGTTATTAGTATTTGATTTATGAGACATGGTCCTAAGTCCTCCTTCAAAGTTGTATTCACACTGTAGCATGTTTTAATTGGCTTGTATTAACCAGCCTGTCTCCAAGATAAATGAAATATTTGAACCTGATTGAACACAAGAGAAATTGCTGTCTGAGTAATATGGATAAATCTGCCATAAAGGAACATGTTTACCAAGAGAGCCGGCCAATGTGGCCGAGCGGTTCTAGGCGCTTCAGTCTGGAACCGCGCGACCACTACGGTCGCAGGTTCGAATACTGCCTCGGGTATGGATGTGTGTGATGTCCTTAGGTTAGTTAGGTTTAAGCAGTTCTAAGTTCTAGGGGACTGATGACCTCAGCTGTTAAGTCCCATAGTGCTCAGAGCCATTTACCCAGAGAGTGATCATGAAATAAAATTCAGTGAGGCGAGCGTCATATCGGAAAAATCGCATGAGAGTGACAATAGAGAGGCTATTGAGAATTGAAAACATCGTATTAACTTTAACAGAAAAGAGTAAGGTGCTAAATTAGAAAAAAAAATTTGATGTTAATGTTACACAGTAAAAATGACGATCGGTTAATTTCAGTGAAGGATGTTATCATTAGCAGAGATAATCTCGTAGCCGACGTCATCTGATGAACTGTGGTGCCCACTACATTGCCTATATATTCGGCGCTCCCTCGAGTTCTGATTGTAGTTCGCCGCTTGAGTTCTGAAGGTGTCTCGCGCAGTCAGCGATGAAACGTTAGGAGGAAGTGAAACTCAGGCTGGTGTTTGCCCAATAAAGTGTCCTGATCTGAACCTGATAAATGAAACCAAGGAGCTATCCGGTGCCATCTCCACAGCCCAAACCACTGGCCCGTAATTCACGGCAACTGCATGAACTGTGCGTAGGTATCTGGCGCCATATATTTCCAGAAACCTATCAAGGATAATCGAAATCATGCTAAGCAACATCTCTTCTGTATTACCTTCCAAAAGTGGACCAACACGCTATTGAGTAGCTAGTCATAATGTTTCGGCTCACCAGTGAATTTGTCTGTATGACAACCGTTACCTGATCATCCCTTCTGTAAGTGCAGACAACTTCGTCAGCTGTAACACAGCTTTAATTTTTCATGCTGCACTTCTTAGATGCTGTTCAGAAAATGCCATCGCATCTCTTCACTATGTTTAGTTTCCGTATACTCTGCTTGTTAACAACAGTTTCGATAATTGTAACTGACTGCGTCGTCTGGACATCTGAGCATTCTCAACAATTCCACAACACTCGTACTTAACCACCAAGTTACCAAACTTTGCGCTCAGCAACGTTCATATACAGGCTCTGTTGATCTATTGTGGACGTGGGACAGCGGATGGTCAAATATTTAACAAAGAAATCCGCCAAACAACCGTTCAAATTGAGAAGTTATTTTATTTTCATTACCAGTTTCGGCAATTCAGTATTCTATCTTCAGGCGCCTTATGCACCTCTTAAAAATGATCTACATTGGTATACTGGGGCCATCTATTTCTGGATGTCATGAAGCCTCAAGTGCTTTCTTCGAAGACTTGACAGCAACGATGTTTTTGTCGTCGTAAATTTTGTGACTATCAGTGTAAATTTCCCTCCAACTTTAATGGCCAGCTAGAGATTTTCTGGGGCCTCGTATCTTCTGCGGTCTTCATATAACGAACAGCTATGACAGATCATATACCCCCTGTGGGGTAGTTTGAATGTAGCTAGCGACAAACCCCTTGTAACATATATTTCCTTAGTACAGAAATATTATTTATTTACCGCCATACTGAAACCACGCTAATGGACTTTGGATTTATACTTGTCCGGTTTATGCAGTAACTGGCTGTTACCTGCGGCTGCACTCGCATATCGGTAGTTATATTATGGTGAGTAAGTAAGCTGTGCGTTGGTAGTAAAGTGAGCCCCCCCCCCAACCACACACACCCTCCAGCCACTCCACTGCCGCAACGCACGGCGGGGCGAAAGCATTCATGTATTTCGTGCTACTGAAGCAATTATACATCGAAGTGATAAAAGTTGTGGGATAGCGATATGCACAGATATCGCGTACACAAGGTATAAAAGGGGAATACATTAGCGTAGCTGTTATTAGTACTCAGGTCATTCATGTGAACAGATTTTCAACGTGATTGTGGTCGGACGACGGGAACTGACAGACTTAGAACGCGGAATGGTAGTTGGAGCTAGACGCATGGAACATTTCATTTCGGAAATCGTTAGCGAATTCAAAATTCCGAGATCCGCAGTGTCAAGAGTGTGCCGAGAATGCCAAATTTCAGGCATTATCTCTCACTACGGACAACGGAGTGGTCGACGCTGATCACTCAACGATCGAGAGCAGCGACGTATGCGTAGATTTGTCAGTGCTGACAGACTAGCAGCACTGCGTGAAACAATCGAAGAAATCAGTGTGAACGTACTACGAACATATGCATTAGGACAGTGTGGCGAAATTTGGCGTTAGTGGGCTATAGAAGCAGCGAGTGCCTTTGCTAAGAGCAGGACTTTGTCTGTAGCGCCTCTGCTGGGCTCGTGACCAGATCGCTTGGACCTTAGACGACTGGAAAACTTGGTCAGAGTAATTCTGATTTCAGTTGTTAAGAACTGATTTCAGGATTTGAGTGTGGTGTAGACCGCAGGAAGCCATGGAACCAAGATATCAACAAGGCACTGTGCAAGCTGGTGGTAGCTCCCTAATGGTGTGAGCTGTGTTGGAATGAACTGGATCCTCTGATCCAACAGAACCGATCTTTGGCTGTAAATGGTCATGTTCGGCTACTTGGAGATCATTTGCACCCATTCATGGACTTCATGCTTTCAAACAACGATAGAATTTTTATGGATGACGGTGGACCATGTCGCCGGGCCACAATCGTTCGCTATTGGTTTGAAGAATATTCTGGACGATTTGAGCGAATGATCTGGCCACTCACATCGCCCGACGTGGATCACATAGAAGATCTATGGGACACAGTCGCGAGGTCAGTTCGTGCACAAAATCCTGCACTGGCTATATGCACAGCTATAAGGGCAGCATGGATCAGTATTTCTGCATGGACATCCAACGACTGGTTGTTGACTTCATTCCACCTCGTGATGCTGCACTCTGCTGGCCAGAAGGAGGTGCGACACGATGTTAGGTGACTTTTGCCACCTCAGAGTACTTCAAATGACGAGGAACGTTTGCAACAAATGTAATAATTTTTAACACAGTTTATGTTCACTGATGTTAAAGGATATGTTCCATCCCCTATTTCACACTCTTAGGGGTCGACTGTTTTTTTTTTTTTTCTCTCTTTCTAAAGTAGCTTATGATCGTACTCAGCGCTCAATCTATCGCCAAAGCAAATTTAATCGAAACTGGTTCAGCGGTTTAGTGGTGAAAACGTAACATACAGAGTTATTTTCACATTTAATAATGTTAGTATTGAAGTATGGACTAACACACGTTAGCAATTGTATAAGCATTGTATTCATTACGTTGAATCGTATTACATTGAACATATCAATCAATAAAAAGCTTTTTCACAAATACGACACATTTCAAATGTCAAAGATTAAACAGGTTTTCCAAAGAGGAAATATTTCCCTTTGTTGCCTGGTATTACGATATTTTTTGTGATCTGATTTTGATGTATTAAGGCTGTATGTTGCCCAAGCTACGCTCGAGCTACCTGTGGAAACCCCAAGAAAATTCAACTAGTAGTTTCGGAGGTTAGCGTGTTGAAACAGACAAAGAGAAAGACACAGAGCCTTTACAGTTTTATTATTTCTACAGATAGTCTATCGATATGCTTCCGAGATATCTTTTATTACTTTAGTACGGTGGAAACCCAAAGCAAGAAGACGCGTGCCTTTGACAGCTGGAAGGCTGATGCGACAGCAGTCAGTACGTAACCCGACAGGCGAGGCTGAGAAAGGTGGAGGTCGGCTTGGTCAGCCTTGCTGTTATGTCACTGCAAACGGTAAACAAAGGAGGCCTTCACTACTGAAGACGCAGTTCCAGTGTTGCTTGGAAGTCTTGTTAGGAGTCTAAAAGTGTAAAGGAAAGTCATCAATCATTATGTTTATCTAGAATTCATGGGAAAGTGCAGAATCGCTTGTAAATCATAGTAGTGGGATAATGTAACACGGCATCTGAGTACACGTCTGAAAAAGTATGTTCGAGATACCTTTCTCGGAAAGTTCAGTTTAGTGGTATTAGAATAATATACATGGTGTCTGTAAAATAAGCCGGCCGTTGTGGCCGAGCGGTTCTAGGCGCCTCAGTCCGGATCCGCGCTGCTGCTACATGGAAGTGTGTGATGTCCTTAGGTTGGTTAGGTTTAAGAAGTTATACGTCTAGGGAACTGATGACCACAGATGTTAAGTCTCATAGTGCTTAGAGCTATTTGAACCATTTTGTAAAATGAAGTTGTTTACTTATGCTGCTGCTTTCAGTGGTCACCAAATGCCACGTAATTGTTGCCCGTTTCCAAAGTAAGAAGCCCCAAAGAAACCACAATTTGATTCCAAGAAACAACATTTACTCTTCACTGATCAGCAGTACATGTACCCAAGTTCGTGTATTCATCCATTTATAAATTTATCATACTTCTTTCCTGTGGCCCGGTAATGCCACACTATCACAAAACATAGTTTTAGAGTATCTACATGAGTAGTGTCTGCTCTTTCTGAAACAAGAGACACTATTCGTATAGATATATACTTTCCGTGATAGCTTATATGATCATTCTGTGCAGAATACTCTTCGGCCGTTCGCCTGACCTCGTGCGTAACTTCGAGTGATCCGACGTGCAAACAGATGAAAGTTGGTTAGGGGACGCTACTTTGGTAGTGTGTGGCAAAAGTGAGTTTGGACTGAGGCGGGAGGCGTGTTTGGGTATTCCGTGCACCTATGTGTAAGTCCTACTAGTTTCGCTTCGAGCGCCGAGCGGGTAGGTTCTTGTTTATTTCACTTGCCACAGCGTCGCTTGTGTGAAAGTTCCCTCTTAATGTTGTTCTGTCTGCCGAGTGAGTCGTAGCGCCTCCACTCTGGCTTACTGTCTGTTTGCTTTCGTCTATTTGCAGCGGCGTCGGCCTCTCCGCTATGGCTACCATGGTTTCCACGTGTACTCCACGAAAATGTACTGTGAGCTTTAATTTCGATAAAACAAAGTTACACGTGCAGCCCCGGTCTCTAGAAATCCGCGACTGGCTTGTCGATACAACTCATTTGAACTCTGATCAGGTCCACACCGCTATTTTGATGCAGACGAGTACGTGTTTTACGTGAAATTTATGGATCCCCTTCACGTTGAAAGAATATGTCGTGACATGGTTCCCAAGTCACGTTCAAGCATCGCGATTATTTCGTTAGTATGGTGTCACTCGCAGATGTTGAAATCGAATATATCAATGTTCGAGTGTTCAACCTCCCGCCGGAAATTGATGACAACTTTCTGAAGGAAATATTGAGTCCTTATGGTAAATTGCTACACCAAGAAGAAATGCAGATGATAAAAGGGTATTCATTGGACAAATATATTATACTAGAACTGACATGTGATTACATTTTCAAGCAATTTGGGTGCATAGATCCTGAGAAATCAGTACCCAGAACAACCACCTCTGGCCATAATACCGGCCTTGATACGCCTAGGCATTGAGTCAAACAGAGCTTGGATGGCGTGTACAGGTACAGCTGCCCATGCAGCTTCAACACGATACCACAGTTCATCAAATGGTTCAAATGGCTCTGAGCACTATGGGACTCAACTGCTGAGGTCATTAGTCCCCTAGAACTTAGAACTAGTTAAACCTAACCAACCTAAGGACATCACAAACATCCATGCCCGAGGCAGAATTCGAACCTGCGACCGTAGCGGTCTTGCGGTTCCAGACTGCAGCGCCTTTAACCGCACGGCCACTTCGGCCGGCCCCACAGTTCATCAAGAGTAGTGACTGGCGTATTGTGACGAGCCAGTTGCTCTGCCACCATTGACCAGACATTTTCAATTGGTGAGAGATCTGGAGAATGTGCTGGCCAGGGCAGCAGTCGAACATTTTCTGTATCCAGAAAGGCCCGTAAAGGACCTGCAACATGCAGTCGTGCATTATCTTGCTGAAAGGTAGGGTTTCGCAGGGATCGATTGAAGGGTAGAGCCAAGGGTCGTAACACATCTGAAATGTAACGTCCACTGTTCAAAGTGCCGTCAATGCGATACGAGGCCGTTGGGATCCAGCACGGCGTTCCGTATTACCCTCCTGAACCCACAGATTCCACATTCTGCTAACAGCCATTGGATCCCGACCAACGCGAGCAGCAATGTCGCGATACGAAAAGCCGCAATCGCGATAGGCTACAATCCGACCTTTATCAAAGTCGGAAACGTGATGGTACGCATTTCTCCTCCTTACACGAGGCATCACAACGACGTTTCACCAAGCAAAGCCGGTGAACTGCTGTTAGTGTATGAGAAATCTGTTACAAACTTCCCTCATGTCAGCACGTTGTAGGTGTCGCCACCGGCGCCAACCTTGTGTGAATGCTCTGAAAAGCTAATCATTTGCATATCACTGCATTTCTTCCTGTCGGCTAAATTTCGCGTCTGTAGCGCGTCATCTTCGTGGTGTAGCAATTTTAATGGCCAGTAGTGTACCCACATCAAAAAAAGTTTTGCTTCACCCAGGTTCCCAGAACTCCTGAAGATAGACTTAACTGTGGATAATGTATCAGACACAGTCCCTTTGACTGTTCAGAGACGTCACTAAACCCGCCCAATGATGTAAGCAACCATGCACTAGCAGCGCCTATTAGACGGAGGGTGTCCGACAGCCGATCAGTTCCAGTCATTCCACCAGGATGCAGGTTTTTTTTTCTCTCTCCTAATAGACAGTGAGCCCCATCTCATTTAAGAACACGCAGTTGATTGAAACTCAGGGAAGAACTGGAGAAGTTTCAAAGCACGTGAAACCTATGTTGGGACAACGGATTAGACTCCTCAAAAGGTTTTCAGAAAACTGTGCTATACACCTTCAGTTTACTTGAAGAACGGCTTTTGATAGTTCCTGAAATTTCTTAAGAAATGGAACAGTTTAGCAACTAGATGTAGCGAAGAATGTTGAGTATTTGTGGTGTCCTATGTCTTGAACTTTTCTGGCATGTTAAATCTAGAATTAGCTGCGTAGGCGACCAACGAGACGCACCGTCAAATTCAATGCATATATATTCACTATCATCATAAGTATCCGGACACCTGGCTGAAAATGACTTCGTGGCGCCCTCCATAGGTAATGCTGGAATTCAGTATGGTGTTGCCCCACCCTTAGCCTTGATGAGAGCTGCCACTCTCGCAGGCGTACCTTCAATCAGGTGCTGGAAGGTTTCTTGGGGACTGGCAGCCCATTCTTCATGGAGTGCTGCACTGAGGAGAGGTATCGATGTTGGTCGGCGAGGCCTGACATGAAGTTGGCGTTTCAAAACGTCCCAGAGGTGTTGTATAGGATTCAGGTCAGGACTCTGTGCAGGCGTGCATTATGAACAGATGCTCGATCGTGCTGAAAGATGCAGTCACTATCCCCGAATTGCTCTTCAACAGTGGGAAGGAAGAAGATACTTAAAACATCATTGTAGGCCTGTGCTGTGATAGTGCCATGCAAAACAACAAGGGGTGCAAACCCCCTCCATGAAAAATACGACCACACCATAACACCATCGCCTCCGAATTCTACTGTTGGTACTACACACGCTGGCAGATGACGTTCACCAGAAAATCGCCATACCCACACCTTGCCATCGGACTGCCACATTGTGTACCGTGATTCGTCGTTTGGCATTTACCGGCGTGATGTGTGGCTTACGAGCAGCCGCTCGAATTCCAAGTTTTCTCACCTCCCGCCTAACTGGCATAGTACTTGCAGTCGATCTGATGCAGTTCCTGTGTGATGCTCTGGATTGATGTCTACCTATTACACATTACGACCCTCTTCAACTGTTCGCGGTCTCTGTCAGTCAACAGACGAGGACGGCTTTTGTACTGTACGTGTCACTTGACGTTTCCAGTTCACTGTCACATCGGAAACAGTGGACCTAGGGAAATTTAGGAGTGTGGAAATCTCGCGTACAGACGTATGACACAAGTGACACGTTCGAAGTCCGTGAGTTCCGCGGAGCTCCCCATTCTGCTCTCTCACGATGTCTAATGACTACTGAGGTCAGTGATATGTAGTACCTGGCAGTATGTGGCAGCACAATGCACCTAATATGAATAACGTATGTTTTTGGGGATGTCCGGATACTTCTGATCACATAGTGTAGCTGAAACTTTGCCGTGCGAAAGGATACGCCTAGAGGTCCATCGATCATCAGACTTATTCTCCATACTGAATACCTCATTAAGGATATCAGTATACAAACTACTTTCCGTGAATTGTATGTGTATTTTCCTGTGATCTCTTGAGCTGTGGGACAAACTAAGGGATCCACCCACTTTTTCCAAACTACCATCTAAGGTAAGGCAGGTATTAGCTCTCTCTTCGCTGAATACATGCAGGCGTCCTCCAGTCTTTCAGGGAAGTCTTGATGTCTACAGTTTACTTTCGTTTAAATAACTTTCGTTTGTTTCCGGTAAAGCTGTGTTAAATAATGGGTTCAAAACCACCCTTTTTCTGCCTGAACTGCTTTTTAGTATAACCAAATACAACATAGGACAGCTCAAAATAACAAATTAACGAAAATCAAGAAAACCAATCGCCAATGCATAACTACGCAAAGCACTTCGGTAGCATTACGTTGTTACAAACGTAAAGTAATGTACTCGAAACCAAAGGTTTAGTTAGAACATTAGACTGGTCGTTCCCCAATCAATCTTTGCCTCCTCCAGCGTGAGAGGTCTCACGTGAACAATTGAATGTGCTGTGATCAACATTGATGCACATTGCGGTACATTATTTTGTACAAACTTTTGATCTAATTTTAAACCACGTAAGGCGCCAGGAAAATCATCGAAACGTGCGAATGCGAATCGTGACACTGTGGATTTATTATTGTGTGCTGAGATAAGAGTTCCGTCTCTAATGAATTCCCAATCTCTGGGACGGTGAAACCTAGTATTCCCGTTGAGACGTCGAGGTTAACATACTAAAAAGTATAATTTTCAATAATCCCCCTTGAAAATGTCCCCTGCAGATGGGGACGAAACGTCCGATTTTAAGGTGAAATCCGTTCGACCACGGCATAATAGCCTGGAACATTGTATTAATTGTAATTTGAAGAATTTATATGCTCAATAAATATATAAAAATAAACACATTATTTGTTTAATCTTAGCAACAATTTATTGTGATTTTAAGGGAGAGTTATGTATCTTGAAGGAATGAGATTGCTGAAGTCTGCAAAACGATTGCTTGTTGCTAAAACAGCGTCACTACCGCTTTTAAATAAGCTTGCACAAGACAACTTTTGGCGCTGGATGAGCAGACGTCCCAACAAACGGAAATGTAAACATGCTATTCGTTGCTGGAGTAATTAACACCGCCACTTGGCCTCAACAGTATACCCTGAAGCGACTCTTTATTTGAAGAATACTTGCCATTCTGGAGAAAAAGCGTTATTCGAAGACATTGTATCTATGAGTCACTGTGTCAGCTTGTCCAATGACGCGAACACGTAGTTAAGTCTACACAGATCTGTATGCGTCGTGGACTAAATGGACAAAAGAATGAATAATTCCGCAAAATTAAGCACATGGGTTTACAGTTACGCGTCTGGCACGCAAAATATTGACATATGGCTCAATAATCACATTACAGTTATAATAAGGCGAGGACAATATAAAATTGGACCGGAAAATATTTCAAGCGCCTCAAGATAGGCAACCACAGTTACATCATCCATCCCAGGAAAGGACAATGTAAGCTGGTTTGTCTCTCTTACGACGCATGAAATATTTTCCAGGAAAATTTTATTTTTCCCGCCCTGTGCATCGAAGGAACACTGAGAGAGTGAAGCCAAATTTGACCCTTTTCTCGCTCAGCATAATCAAAGGGTTAGGATAATATCAAGTGAGTAGTCAAAAATCCCTGGAAGGACTGTCCCACATGTAGATATGCCGCGTATGACGCCCGAATGCTAGCAGTTACACACAACATATGGCGCATATGTAGATATGATATCTGAACAATTGGTTGGTTGATTTGAGGGAGGGGACCAAACTGTGAGGTCATCGGTCCCATCGGATAAGGGAAGGAAGGGGAAGGAAATCGGCCGTGCCCTTTCAAAGGAGCCATCCCGGCATTTGCCTGAAGCGATTTAGGGAAATCGCGGTAAACCTAAATCAGGATGGCCGGACGCAGGTTTGAACCGTATCCTACCGAATACGAGTCCAGTGTGCTAACCACTGCGCCACCTCTCTCGGTATATCTGAACAGCCTCTTACACACCGTTGGGAAGTTAATATGGTAGCTCGCAGCAAGTCGTGAGTTAACCGACTCTGAACGTGGTATTATAATCAGTGCAAGACACATGGGTCATTGAATATCGGCGGTCACACAGTAATTAGGATTTCCGATGTCAACAGTGCCTAAGGTGGATCTTCAAGAACACATTTCTGCGAGGAATGTATAGAGACAAATTCTCCACTGAGGTTTCGTAAGTTGATGGTTGATATCACATAGTCCTTCCTCAGTGTTCTTGTACCGAAGATTCAAACAGTTCTGAACAGATACCAACTGCCTCAGTTTCAGAATGAGATGGAAATATGACTGTCATCAGGTTGGACTGCATTAAGAACTGTTGAGTTCAGCGACTGTGAAAAATGTTACAATCAGTGATGACCACAGCAATCTGTCGCATAAAAATCTGTATTTTATTGCAGATCCAGCTATAAGGAGCAGTCAAATGAAAGAAAGAAAATAATCAAATATTTTAACGTCCATGCGGTAGTAGTTTAAAAACGAAACTCCGTAAACATCGTTGTCAAAGCAACTTTGATAAGTCACATAGAAACAAATATTTCTATATTTTTTAAATATTCTTGTATGCTATGTAAACGCAATAAATTTATTTCATTTATGTAAGGTCACTTCGTATACGCGGTAGAACAGCACTGAGCTGCAAAAAGACAATCTTTGTGCTAAATATGGTCAGAGAGGTAATGCGTTAACAAAAAAAGGAAAGTGCGTTCTATTGACTTTCGTGTGAGCTGTGTTGTTTACAGTAGGTCTCCAGCTTTTGCTGACACAGGTAGTCCAAAGAGCTGAAAAATATCCTATCGTAATATTTCAGCCTGCAACAGGGAAGGCCTGAACAATTCTTCTAGGAAATATTGTCTCTTACTGCACAACGAACATTATAATGCTCAAGTCTGAGCCAAAATACTCGGCGAATCCTAAATGTTCGTTCGTGGGAAGACAAGCATTACACCCAAGAGGTATAGCCAAATAGTGCACACCCCACTGAAAAGCGAAAGTTTCATTCCGTAAACAATTCCCGTGGATAAGCCACTTCTCTACGATATCCTCTTCCAGTACTAGTGTTCCCGAAAGATATACAGGAGAGCTTCTGTGATGTTTGGAAAGCTACTGCCAGAATTTCAGCACCATGAGGGTGGGTTGTAAGTCTGCCTGGATAGCCGATCCCTGCCCGCAATAGGCAAGATTCCGAGTTTGTGTCACTTTCTGGTGCAAAGTTTTAATCCGTCAGGCAGTTTCAACGAAGATGTGACAGCTTTATTCCGTATGGTCGCTAAAATAAAGTAATATGTAATTTAAAGAAGACGTTTTAACGTCAGGGCTAAGTCAATAAGTATCTGCACTATCACTGTAATGAATCTTGCGTTCTAATAGTCTTTAGGTTGGTAGTACGGCTTAATGCACTCGCCAACCGTTAAGTAGCAACGTTCAACGCTGTTTTTAGCGATGTCACATCAGTTCGCTTTGTGATCTTGGGAAGAGAACATGGCTGCACAAATGAAAAACAGGTTCTTGTTATCCGTTTTAATAGTCTGAAGGTGTGCCAGAAGGTGAAACAAATAGAAGACTTTCAGCACATTTCGGTGGCAATATTTTACCGTGGCGAAATGTTTATCGTTGAACCGAACAATTCAAAAGTGGCCGAACAAGAATGAAGGACGAGGAAGGGAGCAAGAAGTCAAGTTACATCCATTATTGATGCCAACACTGAGCAAGTCCGTGAGTTGACTTTGAATATCCGACGAGTTACTGTTGATGAAGTGCTAATAAACCAAATATATGGCCGATTAAAAAAGAGAGACCAGATTTCAGTGGTTATAACGGACAAACTATTAAACACAGAAACACATTGCACATGTCACTGGATAGAGGAAGGCTCAGAGTTTTGACACAGCTGCGCTGTTGCTTGTATCAAACATGGCAACTGCATCAAAAGAGAAATCATTTTTTGTGTTGAAATTTGTGTGAAGTCAAACCATTGGTCAAATGCAACGTGCTTTCCTCCACCGAAATATGCGGGTGCCATGGTACAATTAATATCTTATCGCTCGGTACACACACACGTCGGCGCAAAGCTTGCTTATCTTGAGTTGATATCCAGAATATGCCGTCAAATGTCATTCAATCGTTTCAAGATACGACCGAAATCAGAAACTGTTACATGTAGTGTAAAAAAGTTTATTAAAATCGATGTTGCCGCCCCCTCGTTATTTGAATGGTATTCATGCACGCGCGAGATTGAGTGTGTGTGTGTGTGTGTGTGTGTGTGTGTGAGAGAGAGAGAGAGAGAGAGAGAGTGGTGTCTTTTATTGGAAATTCTTTCTCAGTGCTCATTTGACCAAAGCAAATCGCTACGTACAGCCACGTGTGTAATGAAGGTAAACGTAAACGTGCTTTCCCAGCGCAGTTCAACAGAGTGTGCCGTCTCTCCAACTACGAATGGCGACAACACTGCTTGCGTTCACCGGAATTAACTGTCAACTTACATTGGAGGATTTCTAACTAAGACCTCGCAGAGACTGTAACACTACAGCAACAAGGACTGCGCTGTGCAAACAAATTTTCATTAAAAATTCGTAAATTACTCGTATTTAGGTTTCTTACATATATGTAGACATAATGTAACGAACAGTAGCCATTAAAACAAATACTTAGTTCCAGATTCACACATATGTGTTCTGTTTTGTGCCTTCAATACACATATTCATTCAAAGATCAACAGAGCAACATAGTGAAGGCAGGTGTGTGAATATAGGCAATTAATAATTGTGAATTCCTGAGGTAAAAAAGCATTCGAATAATATGAAACACTTGCACTGATAAAATTCAATAAACATCAACTTGTGAGATTCCTGTATTCTCAGATGTCTGATTATTTACTATTTTTTGGCATTTTTAAACTTACTCTGTATAGACAGTGATGCAGCAACAGCTGGTTGAGCTGTACTCACCAGCAGAAATATTCTGTGCCCGCTGACAGTCTACTTCACTAAACCGCTAAAACGGTCACCCAATGCAGTGCAGTCTGCCTATTTAACAGGTTCGAGGGTCAACGAAAATTTGTTACATATTCCTTATAATTACTGACCAAATTTAAAATGCTGTCATATGCTGTCTTAATATTCTAATTAAGAGGTATAATTTTACGTTAAAGGTTCAACAAAAAACGTCAAGTATTAAAGATAGAAACTATGTATATGTTTTGAGGCTGCATAGCTCACGGTGCACAAGTTAGCACTTAGTGACTTCCAGAAACTTTATACAAAATTTCCAAATTCTTCGAAACTTCTTCTTACTGACAACCTACATGTAATAATGAAGAGAGAAAAAAAGCTCATTGGTTACCACATTTTCATTGTTCATGCAGTAGAATTTCAGCATCAGGCTTGATGTTTTAATTTATTACTACTTTAATACTAACTGCATCAGCACCACACTTTGCAAACAATAACCACACACAGCACTGAATTTACTTGCAAAATTAGAACATTGTACAACACATTATTAAGGAAATGTGGTTAGTGACTAATGTTATATTGGACACGTACATCAAAATATTATATGCTCATCGCTTTGAACAATGTAATCATTCTCTTATGCTGCTCCATAACTGCAGAGTGTATTCAGTACCATTAGTGACTATCCTGTTTCCTTTCACTTCTCTTTTATTACTGTGAAGGGACCGCAGAATTGAGAGCCTACAAGCTGGCTGGCAAAAGATAATAGTATTCATAAAAGAAATGAGCACCGTCATAAACTTGTTAGCCCTGGGGCTAATTCTCCGCCCATTCACTGGCTCCCCCCTACTGATCAGGTCGCTGACCTCTTTTGACTAAGTGTGGGCACACTGCAACTGTGTGGTGAACCCTACCTCCACCCAGTCGCATGTCAGTTTTCGTTATGCCAAAACAGAAGAGAAAAGGAGTACAGGGGGGGGAGGGGGGGGAGCAGGCAGAGGTTTAGATGTTGCGCTAGCAGGTAGCGGTGTGCTGGTGGAGCCTATGCACCCAAGCACTGGAACCGACTGCTATAAAATCGTACACTACGAATATGAACATGTTGTGGCACTCAGCAGGGGGGGGGGGGGGGAGATATTGGCTGACCTGTTGGCTTATGAATGGGCGATGGGCGGCTTCTTCAGTCCCAGGTAGCCACCACAACAATCATGATGCACCATACTTGGCAGGACAGTACACGAGAAGAACTGTCTGCCAGAGAGAAACATAGCATTGTGACTCTTCAAGCTTTCCCGGCTCATATGTTGTAAATTGTCTTCACGGGTTTCCCGCCAGATGACGTTGTACAAATTCCAGAATATTTCATCGGAGCAACTGCCTGACATCTTCAGGCGGTTGAACCTTGCTGGTGGCTGGGTACAATTGACTGTATCTGCACGTCAAGGCCCCTGTATACAGAAGACGCAAGTGAAGAATGGGCAGTTGCAGAAATCATGCATGCGCAATGATTTGCAGATAGATGGCGAAAATCGCAGAGCGGCCTTCCTGCGGTATGCTGTGTTTGTTAACAGTGCAGCTAGATATTACTCACTAAAAACCATACTAGAGCAATGTCATGACGGGTCTGTTATTGAAAAATATTGATTTTTTCGTCGTGATTTAAGAGCGGCCAATGCAGGGTTCCAGGCTATGTTCAGTTGAAATCCCGCATCCCTGTTGATGAGATTATCAGTTGTACGGATATGTATTGTTTCCTTGATGACGTAAACCCAGGAAGATGATGTCGGGGTAAAACTTCCGTCTTCTCATAAATCATGTGATGTCCTGTTTTCAGGTAATGTTGTGCAGTTGCTGACTTCTCCAGTTGGCAGAGGCGTGTATAACACTCTTTTTCCTCGCAGTGTTCTTGTACTGTGCAACATGTCTGGCCTGTATATGACATCTCACATTGACAAGGAATCTTATACACATCACATTTCCAGAGGCCGAGACCATCCTTAACCGAACGCAATAGGTTCCTCAGATTTGCAGATGGTCGAAAAACGCATTGTCATATCTTCCGAGGACTTCCGATTCTTGATGATATGGTACCAAAGTATGGCAAGAAGGCCAAAGTGGTGGGTGTCTTCGTATTTCAGTTCTGCTCCATGGACTGAACTTGCTTGAACATGAATGCGTAACTTATCTGTCTCTCACTATAAACATTTTGTAGGAACACTGTTTTCAAATATTGTATCTCACTCGACAATCTTTCAGGATCACACACCACAAGTGCTCTATGAACTGATGTACATAATGCACTATCACATTGTGCAGGGTGATGGCAGCTTGTGGCCTGCATTGGCTGCTATTAAATCACGGCAACAAGATCAAGAACTTTCGGTACCAGACCCGTCACATTGGTCTGGTATGGTTTTCAGCGAGTAACGTCTGGCTGCACTGTTAGTAAACATAGCATACAGTGCATGCGCAGGAGGGCCGCTCTGCGATTTTCGGAAGACGAAGTTTGAGTATGGCGCCATCTATCTGCAAATCACCGCGCATGCGTGATTTCTGCACCTGCACATTCTTCGCACGTATGATTCATATATAGGAGCGTCGAGGTGCACATACTGTCAGTCGTACCCAGCCACAAGCAAGGTTCAACCACATGAAGATGGACAGTTGCTCCGATGAATTACTGTGGAATTTGCACAACTTCATTCAGCGGCAAACCCGTGGAGACTATTTAAAACATAGCATTGTTTGAAGAATCCTTTTAGAATTTTTAAAATAATCTAGCCAGATGTCGCATTCCACAGCCAGTAAGTCTATTTAAATTTCTAAAACAGGCATTTCCAAATGCTTCATAGCACTATTTTTTGGAGAATGTGCCATTTTTCGTGTATGTCTACATGGGGATTCTCTTCTTTGTCTGCTTCAGAACTGTATCATGAAGTGGGAGGAGTCTCGCAGGCTCGTCCTAATGCCAAACACTACTGATTAATAATAACGAAATCCACAGAATGGGAGCTTTTTTAACCTTATTACCAAACATTTTCTGGACAGATCTCAAAATGTCTCCTTCTACTGGCTGACAAGATTCATGCTCTGCCAGAAACAGCCAAGTCTGGGAGCGTTAAGGTTGAGAACACTTGCTGCTGGGAGATGAAAAGGAACACTTTCTGGTAGGAGACTGCAGAGTAAGCACATGTTGCTAAGAGATTAAAGAGGAGGACATGCTACTGGGCAATAGAACAGCAGTGACTTGCTGCTCTGTTGCCTAGAAACAAGTCCTCGTCTTCAATCTCTTAGCAACATGTGTTTACTCTACAGTCTCCTACCAGAAAGTGTAGGCTACTGGCTGCTGGCTGCTAAGAGATCACAAAGTAAGAACTTGTTATCAGACAAATGATGAGACAAGCCTTGATGTAACTTATAAGTTTGTTCCACCTCACTACTGAGCATAGAGAGCAGGCTGAACTCAGAGTCTCCAGTCGGCAAAGCCGCCACCTCATGCATTCACACTATTAAAGTTTGGTAAGATGTGCCAGTGGTGCAAGCACTGATGGGATATGAACGTGAAGTTCGTTCTCCCCCTTCAGGAACCAGTTGTACGGAATTAACATTTCACAGCGATCTAGTTGCTTTCATTATGTATTTTGGTGAGATTTCTGATTTTTGCACCTATTTTACAATGTTCCTTCTGTTATCGAAAATATTTCGTGAATATGACCATAGACTACATGAATGGTTATTCATGTAGTCACTGGTCATATCCACGAAATATTTTCGTAACTCTGCTTTTATCGTGTGCATCCACCTGTGCCAAGGTTAGATTTTACAATTATAATCCCTTGTCACGTTTTTAAATGTTCATTTAGTTTTATCAGTGGGTAACCATTCGTTTCTATTAATAAATAGATGATTTCTCTTAATATATACACACGGAAAAATCGAACACCAAAAAATAATGAATGTAGAGTAATGAAATTTCAAGAATACATTTGTCTAAGTAACATATTTAAGTGATTAGTATGGCAAGATCACAGGTTAATGTAAATACGAGACAAGCCATTGCAAATGTGAACTGTTGGTGCATTAATAACCAGTGTAACCCACAGAATGTTGAATGCAAGAGTGCAGATGTGCACACATTGTGTTGAACAGGTGCCGGATGTCAGTTTGTGGAATAGAGTTCCATGCGTGTTGCATCTGACTGGTCAATACAGGGACGATTAACGCTGGTTGTGGATGACGCTAGAGTTGTCGTCCAATGATGTCCCATACGCGCTCGCTTGGGGACAGATCTGGTGTTCAAGCAGGCCAAGACGACATGTCGACACTCTGTAGAGCAACCTGGGTTACAACAGCAACATGTGGGCCAGCGTTATCGTTTTGGAAAACACCCCCGGCAATGTCGTTCACGAATGGCAGCAAAACAGGTCGAATCACCAGACTGGTGTACAGTTTTGCAGTCAAGGTGCGTGGGATAACCACGAGAGTGCTCCTAATGTCATGTGAAACTGCACCGCACCAGGTGTAGGCACATTCTTCTTCTCGTAGCTCTATTACACGACCTCATTAAAGCTCAGTGAGGTGTGTCTTTGTCGCTTGAAGGGCATTCTTGAGAACATTAACTCAACAAGTCTAAAGGTAATTAACGATCACGACCGTTACGTCGTGTATTTAAAGCAACCCTGTTTTGCGTCCACATAGTGGGGCTACTAGAGCCACTGTTATTGGACTGGAGCTAAATTTGAATAGTTTTCATATTTTAGTTCTAGAAACACGCCTACCAACTTTCGTTTATGTCGCACTGTGGGGCGGCGGGTGGAAATTATTATTGTTGTTATATAAATGTTTGGTTTGTAATGTAGAAAAGATGCATTTCCCTGCCGATTAACCATATATGGGGCGGCGGGTGGATTTATCGTTATTTAAAATGTTCCTCTTATTTATGCTGTCTTTTGCCGTTCTCAACACTGGATCTCTAACTACAATATTGGCAACCAGAAAGTGATTAGCAAAACGTGAAGCCTGTAATTAGAATTCCTAGTGCCCACTTCATCTGAGAAATACACTTATAGCTACAGCTTATAGCTCTGAGGAATTAGGAGATTGTCTGGGATTCATAATCAAAAACGATCGTGGAAAAAACGTTCTCTATATTCTGAAAGTCACAGATGAAAAAAAAAAAAGTATCCACACAATCTAACTAACAGATCAGTTCAGAGTCTAATACGCTGATGCAACTATAACTGTCCAAATTAAATGTTTAAGTGAATGCTCGCCATAATTTGACGATTATGTTCATCAAACGCCACGCTAAATAATGGTAGAGTGTCTGTCCCGCGGCGGCACGTGAAAATACGGCATACGCAAACTGAAGGTATATCATTAAAGTTATCCCAGAATTAACACTTCACTCGAAAGTAATTTCATGGTTACGCATATCCCGAGTAACTTAATACGGCATCCTAGGCTGTTTATAGCAATGATACCGACGCGACGCGACGCGACTCCCGACACAGATGGTGTGCTATTCAACGTCTGGAGAGAACTGGGGCCTTGCTTCCTCGCGCAGCGTTCTTCTATATAAAGCCGCGGTGCGGACGGCTAAGGAAACGCCTGATCAAATCGGCTCTCCCGACTAACCGCTGGGCTAGTAATGCACCACATTAAGTTATCGAATAAATCATAGCTTCTTTTGCTGATGGCCGATGAAGCTCTCAATTTAAATGTGCATTCAGCACACAGGTAAGTAATCATAATTAAAGTTTGACGTGGCAAAGTTAAATATTTTGGGCGAGAGAATTAATTTAATTACACTACACGCAGTAGACGAGCTCTGAACCTGCCCTTTGGAGATACGCTATCGCTATAGTTTTACAGTTATTAAGTTGAAACTTCTCACATCTTTATGATTATAGCGGATCTCCATTCTACTTAAATTTAAACATCCTAGCCTTATTTATTAGCCTACTTAATCTATCTTGCTTCCTTAATTTTTAAGACAAAAACCAGAAAATTATGAATTTCAACTAAAATTTTAATTTGTGAGATCCAAAGTACTGTTTCTATTAAATAATTGTGAAAAAGGAATCTAAATATAAATTTTTAAGTCTCTAGCTCTTTTCTGTTGCGCCAATGATTTTTACAGAAAAACGTCCAAATTTAGAAAATGGTTAAAGTTATCGAACTGATATTCAACACATATTAATTTAGTATTACTCCTGACATGCTAGAGCCGTTTCAGGTTATTTACTTGATTTTTAAAGTATTGCGCAACATTTATGACGTCAGAGCTAGTTACAGCGGATTAGGCTGGCATACAATGGAAGGACTGATGAGAATTTTATACAGCGTGAGTAGGCTGCTTCGCTACATCTGCTCAAGGCATACCATCATCAATTGAGCTCAATTATCGGATATAATAAGCTGCTCAATTATATCCGATTTTAACTCAGCTGTCATTCTAGCATTACTGGCTGACATTTTTGCATTACTGGCAGCTATTGCTTGTAATATAACATTTAAATCAATAGCCCCAGTATCTTTAGGTTGCTCACTAGCTGGCTTTTTATCACACTCAGGTGACGAAAAACTAGCTCTAACACCAGAATCATCAAAACTAAATGAAACTTCTGATTGATCAGTCATACCTAACTTCTCCTGTTTAAACTCTACCACCTCTGATGACTGTTTCGTTTTTAACTCATCAGACAAATTATCAGAACCAATCATAAATTGTTAATTTATTGGATGATAGTTTATCTGATGAGTTAAAAACGAAACAGTCATCAGAGGTGGTAGAGTTCAAACAGGAGAAGTTAGGTATGACTGATCAATCGGAAGTTTCATTTAGTTTTGATGATTCTGGTGTTGGAGCTAGTTTTTCGTCACCTGAGTGTGATAAAAAGCCAGCTAGTGAGCAACCCAAAGATACTGGGGCTATTGATTTAAATGTTATATTACAAGCAATAGCTGCCAGTAATGCAAAAATGTCAGCCAGTAATGCTAGAATGACAGCTGAGTTAAAATCGGATATAATTGAGGTAAATAACAGAATTGTGACCAGCCAAAACAATTTTAATAAACGGTTTGAGGCAATGAACAATAAATTATAATCCAATAAAGCTGAATTAGAAACTTCCTTCAAGGCTAGTTGCAATAAGTTGAAAGAGGATCTGGACAGTTTGAATTATAAAATTGATTACAACCATGAGGATATTAAGAACAAGGTGGCTCAACAATTTTCTGAGATGTATAAAACAGTAAAATCCGAAGTTGCTGAGGTTCGCAAAGACTTCCAAATGGAAGATGCGAAGCTGGAGCACAAGTTAACAGAAAAGATCGAGGCGGAGTCTGAACTGTGCTCAGATAGGTTTAAAGATGTTAATATAAAAGTAAACATATGTCAAGCAGACGTAGATGCAATCAAAACTGATACTACTCATATTGTGCAAAGAGTAGATAATGTTCAAATGAGAGTAGAAAATATTAGTACCAACATTGCTAACATTGAGAGTAAAGTAGCTTCAGTAACTTCTGGTAATGGTAGTATGCAACAAATTGTAGCTGCAAACGCCGCTTTTATCGGGTGTCGGCAGTTCTTGCGGTTCGATCCAGATAAAAATATCCACCCGCTAGATTTCTGGAACGATTTTGAAGATGTGATTCCACCAACTTGGTCTGAACGAGAGAAAATCTCATTTATTAGAAGCCATTTAGCAGGTGACGCCATGCGTTGGTCAGCTGATGTTATGTTGAAGTGTAAAACATTAGCGGAATTTAAAACAGCTTTCATTAATGAGTATTGGTCTAGCAATAAGCAAAATGAAGTGTTGAGAGAATTTTGGAGTGAAAAACGCTTCAATGTAGGCAAGGAATCTATTAAAGAGTTTGCCAGGTCATGGATCTCACGTTTGTCACATTTGGCCGAAAAGCTAAAACCTGAAATGATAATACTAGGTCTTGAAGCCAAACTGCCATGGTATTGGCTAACTAGAATTATATCTGCCCCTAGATACAATATGGATCGTTTCATTGAATATTTGGAACGTGTAGAGAGTGTGGCTGCCAATGAGGAGCAAGCACGTAATAACAGAAATGCTAATAACACTAGCAGTAATTTTAGGAACGAGCAGAATGGCAATGTAAACATCAGAACAGTAGGTGTTCGCCATCCTAAGAGAGGTAGGAATTGGAGAAATAATTATCAGAACCAACAATGGCATCCAAATGATAGTAATTTTGTTCCAAACAAAATTATGCAGGTAAACAACAGTGCGGAAAGCAATGCTGTGCCAGTTAACTATAATGGAAATAAAGGAAACAGTAGTAGGCTGAGGCAGGAAAACTAGTTCCCGTCTATGAGGACACTGGCGCTCACCAGGCGGTTACTTTTCCTAAGCCAGTAATTACAGTAATTGGTAAGACAGATCAGAATACTCAAACGGAACATGTGGATGAAGGGTCGGTAGCATCTAAGGATACAACAGAAATATTAGATCACTCACAGTATTTGATAGATACCGTGTTAGAGACGCTTTCTAAGTGGGAAGAGAAAGAGAAGGCGCAGCAGTGTAACGATAGGGAGGAGCTACAAAATCCTGAATTGTCAGGTGAAGAAGCAGAAGAAATTCATGCATATATTTACGATGAGGATGATGTGCTCTTATCTAAAGTGCCTGTGCAGGAGGTTGATACTGTACTAATAGATTTAGGACAGGAGGTAAGTGAGAATGTAGAGGGTAGCCTGTTGGGGGGCGATGAACCCAGTAGCTGTGACCAGTTGTCACTGGAGAAGGATCCCGACGATAATAGTAAAAGTGGTTTAGCTGTAACTAGTGTTATGCCTGGTCTGGAGGCGGAGAATCGCTCAGACTACAGTAATTTGGGTCACGTTCAGCAAACTAAATGTAATGAAGTCGTGCGGTGTTTCTATTTGAAATTAATAGACCGACTGGAAAAGGCAGCTGAAAATGTAATTCAGGAAACCCCTACACACTTTGACCTAAATGTAATGAAGACAGATGTCGATCACTTTAGTTGGAGACAAATCAAAAAGGAATTATTGGATGAGTTTGAGGAACCACCTGTACAACCTAGAATAAGCCACCCTATTATAATAGTGAATATGTTGGGTATCAATGTACGTTGTCTCTTAGACAGTGGAAGTGAGGTGAGTGCGATATCTCAGTCCTCCTTTGATGCATTACCTGGTAAAGACAAGCTTACAGTAATGAGGGTATCAGGACTAAGAATAATTGGTGCTACTGGCAAGGTGTCAAAAACGGTAAAGCAAGAAGCTTTGCCGCCCTTTAACATTAATGGTAATTTAATTGATCATCCATGCTTAATTGTAAACAATCTCAGTATTGAGGTTTTAATTGGCATAGAATTCTTGTCAAAATATCAGAGTGTTGTTGACTTTGAAACAAGGCAGTTAAAAATTGTCTTGCCGATAACCGGAGTAATTACAGTACCTTTTAGTGATAAACATGTAGTAACTAATGATGAGACTTGGGAGCTGCCTATAAGAGTTCTGAAAAATAAGAGATATTGGGACGAAGGTGTTAATCTTAGTAAAAGTAAGCTAAACACAGAGGAAGAAGAAGCAATTATTTTGGACAAAATAGAAGCTAAATTGCAGAAAATCGATAAAATTTCAGCTAATCAGAGGGAAGAACTGAGACAGGTTTTAAAACGGCATCATAAGGTATTTTCAAATAGACCTGGCGTGGTCAAAGGTTATGAATGTCAATTAAAGGTGAAACCTGGCCAAGTGTTTTTCAGGAAGCCATACCAAATACATGTAGCTAGGAAGGAGGCGGATCGAAAGGAGATACAGAGAATGCTAGAGTGGGGTGTGATTGAAAAAGCGGTCAGTGAGTACAATAATCCTCTTGTTGTTGTACCAAAAAGAGACGGGAGTGTCAGATTGGTCTTGGACGCTCGTTGGTTGAATGAAATAGTGGTTAGGGAAAGTGATAGGCCGCAGAACATGGACGAGTTATTGCAAAAGTTCCGGGGAGTAAAATTCTTAACTTCTATGGACATCACGTGTGGATATTGGAATTTGCCACTGGCGGAAAGTTCAAGGAAGTACACAGCTTTCTTGTACGAAGGAGTTTGTTACCAATACCGTGTGGTACCTTTCGGACTTAATATTTCCGTTTGTGCCTTCGTACGTGTGATGTGCCATGTTTTAGGACCAGCCTTAAGTAATAAAATAACAGTCTACGTAGATGATCTGTTAATAGCAACTCCTACCTGGGAAGAACACATAGCTTTATTAGAGGAAGTGCTAGAGGCTATTGAGAGAGGTGGCATGAAACTAAAGATTGAAAAGACAGAGTGCGTTAAAGAGGAAATAGGTTTCTTGGGATATATGATAAGTGGAAAAGGTATTCTGCCTGACCCAGGCAAGCTAGCAGTCATTGAAAATTTTGAGGCTCCCAGAAACAAGAAGCAGTTGAGATCGATGTTCGGTCTTTTCTGCTTCTATAGGCGTTTTGTTAGTGATCAGGCTTTTAATGCGCCCTGTCTTCACCTCCTACTGAAAAAGAATACCCCTTGGGTTTGGACAGCAGAATGTCAACAGGTGTTCGAAGTGCTTAAACAATCTTTAATTAATAGTCCTATTTTACATCATCCTGATTTTGAAAAATCATTCTGTATGTCTGTTGATGCTAGTGGGTGTGGTATAGCTGTGGGGGTATTCCAAGTAGAAATAGAGAACGAACAAGAAGTGCACAAGACTATAGCTTTCGCAAGTCGATCTTTACAGGCAGCAGAGAGAAATTATGGCATCTCAGAACTGGAAGCATTGGCAATTGCATTTGGGGTACAGAAGTTTGAGCAGTATCTATTAGGACACAAGATAATTGTTTACAGTGACCATAAGGCGTTGACCTTTTTAAAGACCTGTAAGTTGAGGAATGCTCGTTTGGTAAGATGGTCATTGTATCTCCAGCAGTTTGACCTTGAGGTTAGATATATTCAAGGGAAAGACAATCTGGTAGCTGATGGGTTATCTAGAAGTGCGAAGCTCTGTGATGACGCGGGAATTACAGCAACAGACCTAAGTGAAGTACGAATGTTTGCGTTGAACGAAGTAAAGGAAGAAAGTGCATTAAAGAGGATGATTAAGAACTTGAGACGTGAGCAGAATGCAGATGACCAGCTGAAATTAGTAAAGAGCTATTTGGGAGATGCGAACTATCATAAGGTTTCGCAATACTACTGTCTGCATAAAGGTATTCTGTTTAGGAGGAAAAAGGTAGGTGTTTCTGAGTGGAAGCTGTGCTTTCCCTCGCAACATGTAGACTTACTAATCGACTATGTACACCTGAGGTGTGGGCACTACGGTGCAAAGAAGTGCATTGCTAAATTAAAAGATAAGGTTGTGTTTGACAACATGTACCGCCGTGTTGCCAAGCGTTTAGCATCTTGTGTAGTGTGCCAGAAAGTCCATGGTGCTAACACCAGAATACAAGGGGATATGCATTCAGTAGAGCCAACTGAAACGCTAGAATTACTGGCTTGTGATTTGTTTGGCCCTCTTCCTGCTTCGAGAGGTGGTTGCACCCATGTTTTTGTTGTTGTGGATGGATTTAGTAAATATGTTAAGCTATACCCAATTAAAAGAGCAAATGCAAAAACGTTGGTAGAAAAGTTGGAAATAGATTTCATCATGAACGTTGGCGTTCCGAAGAATTTGCTGTCAGACAATGGGCCTCAATTTACTTCTGATAGATTTAAAGAATGTCTGGATAAAGCCGGAGTGAAACATCTGAAAATATCTGCGTATTTCCCCCAAGGAAATATGAGTGAACGTATTATGAGAGAATTGAATAGGCTTTGCAGGACTTATTGTGCTCGGAAACACTCAAGTTGGGCAGAGCACATTAAGTATTTTGAGAATGTAATTAACAACTTAAGGCATGATGCAACTGGTTTTGTGCCTTGCGAATTGATGTTTGGCCAAGAACCGCACAATGTGATTGCAGATATGGTAGAATTCCCTATTCTAACGCAAATATCCACAGACGAGAAGAAGTTAAAGGCTAGGGCAAATATAAGAAAAAGAGCATTGGAAAGGAAGAAGCGTCATGACGCAAAAGCTGTACCCACCAGTTTTGAAATTCGTCAGTTAGTCCTTGTCAAAACCAAGGAAAAATCAAAGAAAATAAATGCAGAAACAAAGAAATTCATGTTCGTATACCAAGGACCTTTCAGGATCATAGGAAAACCACATACCAATGCATATAGGCTAGAGTACCCTAAGAGTAAAAAGCTATTAGGTCTCAGGAACGTGATCGACCTAAACAAGTTCATAGGTAGTGAATGAATGCTGTAGGGAGGAGGTTGTTCTGTAACCTCTACACAGTGTGGCAGCTGTGCAGTCCCAGCTGTGTGAGATCTACTTTCCATTTCAGGTCTCACTCTCTTCATCTTTTCTATCCACCTAAAATTTCGACCTCTTCTTTCCAACACATTAAATTTTCCGTTATGGTTATCAAGCCAACAATAAACTAATGAATTCTGTAGGGAGGAGGTTGTTCTGTAACCTCTACACAGTGTGGCAGCTGTGCAGTCCCAGCTGTGTGAGATCTTCTTTCCTTTTCAGGTCTCACTCACTCTTCATCTTTCCTATCCACAAAAATTTCGGCCCCTTCTTCCCAATACGAAAATTTTCCGTCGTGGCTATCAAGCCATGAGTTCTGTAACCATTCTATCCACCGATTAGTGAAGAAAATACCTAATGTGACAAACCTAACTGTGACATAAACAACAGAGAAGTATGACGTAATTTAGATACAAATGTATTTGAGTAACAATTATGTATAGAACCCTGGTAATATTGTAAGTACAAAGTGTTGTTTTATTTGAAGTGGTCCACCAACAATATTTAAAAAAGATATACAAATTCATGTACAAGCAGGATCTGAAGTGGTAGTGAAACCTAGTGTATGCGTTAGAGCTAACTAATAAATAGTAAAAGAGGTTGCTTAGTGTTGAAAATGCAGATTAGTTGTAAGAATGAAATCACCTTGTGTAGCAAGGAATGGCAGTGTAATAGAATTGAACAGTGTTTGTGGTTGAGACGCGAAGGACACGTCCCTGAAGTATTTATAAGGTTGGAGCTGGCCGTTATTTGGTGTAGTGTGTGACAGGACACACCTACACGTATTGAGGTTATGAGTTGGAGGCGTGAATGCGACCATAGGTACTCTTATGTTAGATGAGACAGAGCGGCTCATGGTGTCCTATAGGTTTAAGGAATTTAGCATTACGCTCGTCCATAATTACTTAATGCACTTTAGTGGTAGGTCGAGAGAGACTACCTGTGGTTTCAGCGTCCGATCGAGTGGAAATGGATTGCCACGTGAGCAAACTGATCAGCTGCAATACACTATAGATATGAAATAAATGTGCTATCCTATGCTTTAAATGTTAATAGAGTGATTGTTAAATAAGTACATACACTAGCAACATATTTGAGTAACATAATGGCAGACGTGAAACATTATTTATAGCTCAGCATAAATACACTTTGATGAAGTAAGTACATAATTGCTGATGTGGAACTGCCACAGTAGCAGAGGACCAATAAGTGAAGTTAGTAGTCAACTAAACGTAGTGTGTTTTGAACACTCAGAACTGTACTATTACCACAAGTTACTCACATGTACAAAGAAGCTGAGAAAACAACTACTAATCAAATATACTCATACTATCTCTAAGAATAAGGTAATCGAAGATGAGTCAGCTAAGTGAATAAAATACAAATGTATCAGGAATGTACCGAGCATTGGTTCAGTGTTCTGGCCCGGAAATAATAAGTTGAGATTACATAGGATTCATAATTGTATGCCTTGAGCATAAATTTTCTCTAGTACGTGACTAACGGCGTTTTGAGCCATTTGTTTATCGATTTTATGACAGTTAAGTAACCGTGAGAGTAAAATTAAAAAGGTTCTGTTAACTTTGTTCCAGTAACATATTGGAAGGATAAAATGTATATATCCCCATTTCATTGTGACCCACCCTTAGATAATAAGTGAACAGAGTCTGAGGCACTCTTTTTGTTTGTTCTACAGGACAAACCAGATAATGGCAGCCTGGTAGCTGCGTGAAAGCGTGGAATGACTTGCACACAACTCACAGTGACCCCTCCCCTTTCCCCATGTAATTTAGAGTGAACGTGAAGGACGCACACCATTGCAACTTCCCCTCCTCTACCCTTGTGAATGGAAGTGTAGAACGCCAGCCACAGCGGCTACAACCACGTGTGTAAAAATGATTTGTGAAATTTTCTTTCAGGTTTAGAAAAGACTGCTAAGATATAATCATCTGTTTATGTATCTTGAATAACTGTGTTATTTTCTTTGAATTTGTGTATGTAAAAATTTATTTAATGGATTTAAGATTTACATAATTTTAAATATTTTTATGTGTTTGTTTGTCTAAGGCAATATGTATGCCAAAGTGTTTCATTGATTTTGCTTAAATTTTGAGGGATAATATTGCTTAAGAGGCAGTGAACATGCCAGTAATTTAAATAATTGAAGTAGGTAATCAGCTTTCATTTAATATTTCTATATGTTTACATTTCAATTTTAATTTTCATAGGGAGTTAAGCTGTACTCTTGCTTCCCTTTTTGTAAGTAAATTTTTTTTCGGTCATTAACATTAAAAAAAATTTTAAGTAGAGGGTGATACTGGTGTTAGAGCTAGTTTTTCGTCACCTGAGTGTGATAAAAAGCCAGCTAGTGAGCAACCTAAAGATACTGGGGCTGTTGATTTAAATGTTATATTACAAGCAATAGCTGCCAGTAATGCAAAAATGTCAGCCAGTAATGCTAGAATGACAGCTGAGTTAAAATCGGATATAATTGAGCAGCTTATTATATCCGATAATTGAGCTCAATTGATGATGGTATGCCTTGAGCAGATGTAGCGAAGCAGCCTACTCACGCTGTATAAAATTCTCATCAGTCCTTCCATTGTATGCCAGCCTAATCCGCTGTAACTAGCTCTGACGTCATAAATGTTGCGCAATACTTTAAAAATCAAGTAAATAACCTGAAACGGCTCTAGCATGTCAGGAGTAATACTAAATTAATATGTGTTGAATATCAGTTCGATAACTTTAACCATTTTCTAAATTTGGACGTTTTTCTGTAAAAATCATTGGCGCAACAGAAAAGAGCTAGAGACTTAAAAATTTATATTTAGATTCCTTTTTCACAATTATTTAATAGAAACAGTACTTTGGATCTCACAAATTAAAATTTTAGTTGAAATTCATAATTTTCTGGTTTTTGTCTTAAAAATTAAGGAAGCAAGATAGATTAAGTAGGCTAATAAATAAGGCTAGGATGTTTAAATTTAAGTAGAATGGAGATCCGCTATAATCATAAAGATGTGAGAAGTTTCAACTCAATAACTATAAAACTATAGCGATAGCTATAGGGCAAGTTCAGAGCTCGTCTACTGCGTGTAGTGCAATTAAATTAATTCTCTCGCCAAAAATATTTAACTTAGCCACGTCAAACTTTTATTCTGATTACTTACCTGTGTGCTGAATGCACATTTAAATTGAGAGCTTCATCGGCCATCAGCAAAAGAAGCTATGATTTATTCGATAACTTAATGTGGTGCATTACTAGCCCAGCGGTTAGTCGGGAGAGCCGATTTGATCAGGCGTTTCCTTAGCCGCCCGCACCGCGGCTTTATATATAAAAACGCTGCGTGAGGATCCCCAAACCAGGCAAACCCAAATCAGATCCCAAATCCTACCGCCCCATATCCCTCCTTGACGTCCTCCGCAAGACCTTTGAAAGAATAATTACAGACAGACTCACTCACTTTACTGACAAACTCCAACTCATCCCTCACCTCCAGTCTGGCTTCCGAAAACTCCACTCCACCAATGATCCCCTTCTCCGACTCACTTCAGACATAACAAGACATCAGAACCTTGGACAGTGCACGCTCGCTGTCTTTCTGGACATCGAGCGGGCATTCGACAAAATTTGGCATGACGGACTTCTATACAAGCTGCTTAAGACAGGCTTCCCACCGCAGACAGTACGACTAATCCAAACCCTATTAAACGACAGACGCTGCCAAATCCACATCAACCAAACCACCTCATCCCCTTTCCACCCCGAAGCAGGAGTAGCTCAGGTTGGGATTATCTCCCCCCTGCTCTACTCCATTTACACCACTGACATCCCCACCCCGACAAGAACTACCGAACAACTCCAATTATACGCAGACGACACAGCATATTGGAACTCAGGACCCTCGACAAACACCATCAACAACTAGACAGCGACCTACCTGTCAAAACTAGAAGACTGGATGCGACAATGGCGCATCAAACCCAACCCCACGAAAACCCAACTCATCCTATTCAAACACCGCAACATCCACAAAAAGACAAACCAAAATCCCGACCACATCTCCCTCACGCTGTGGGGCACCCGGCTCCTCCCCTCCCCCAATGCAAAATACCTAGGCGTCCACCTAGACAAGTACCTCAACCTGAGCAACCATATAAAGGAGACCCTGAGCAAAGTACGTCAACGCCAACACCTCATACGACGTGTCCAAGGAAAATTTACAGGCTGCAATGACAAGACAGCTGTAAACACCTACAAAACGTTCGTCCGCCCACTATTTGAATACGCGGCAGCGCCTCCCGCCTGCATCTCCAAAACCCAAGCAGAAAGAATCTTCCGCACCGAGAGACGAATACTACTTAGCATCCTACGACTCCCACACTCCACCCCCAGACAAGAGGTCTATGAGGAATCAAAAGTCACCCCCATTCAAACAAGACTAGCCATCCTGAGAGCCCGCTATGGGAAAACCACCCTCACCTCCCGACCTGACCTACACACGATATACACCCACAGAACCAGACACAGAAACAAACCCAAACACAACTACACCTACCCACCAAGAACAATCATAAACAACACCCTCCACACCTTCCCTGACACAATACACCAACACGAACACGCAAGACAATTACACATACAGAATAACGACACTCCCCCCCCCCCCACCACCACCACCACCTCCAGGCGTTGAACCCCGACCGCCCGCCACCATAAACACGACCTAATCGATTGCAACAAAACGGTCGAGTGCAACAAAACGGCACATAAATCCGCCTCCACTGTCACCCCTATTTCCAATTCTAATTCTATTTCTACTTCTATTGCTTGAAAAACTGCAATTAGTTCTTAAGATAACAAAACAATTATATATGGCCAAACACTATTTTAGGAAAACTGTAATTAGTACGTAAGTTAGCAATAAGTACAAAATAAATAAAGAAAAGAAAAATGTAATACCCTCATCTCTGGCCCCAATAGAGCAACAAGCTCTCCAGCGGCCCATCCGACTCCCTTTAGGAGCGGAAATGAATAGTTTAAAAAAAAAAAAAAAAAAAAAAAAAACGAGGAAGCAAGGCCCCAGTTCTCTCCAGACGTTGAATAGCACACCATCTGTGTCGGGAGTCGCGTCGCGTCGCGTCGGTATCATTGCTATAAACAGCCTCGGATGCCTTATTAAGTTACTCGGGATACGCGTAACCATGAAATCATTTTCGAGTGAAGTGTTAATTCTGGGATGACTTTAATGATATATCTTCAGTTTGCGTATGCCGTATTTTCACGTGCCGTCGCGGGACAGACATTCTACCATTATTTAGCGTGGCGTTTGATGAACCTAATCATCAAATTATGGCGAGCATTCACTTAAACATTTAATTTGGACAGTTATAGTTGCATCAGCGCATTAGACTCTGAACTGCTCTGTTAAGTCAGATTGTGTGGATTCTTTTTTTTCATCTGTGACTTTCAGAATATAGAGAACGTTTTTACACGATCTTTTTTGATTATGAATCCCAGACAATTTCCTAATTCCTCAGAGCTATAAGCTGTAGCTATAAGTGTATTTCTCAGATGAAGTGGGCACTAGGAATTCTGATTACAGGCTTCACGTTTTGCTAATCACTTTCTGGTTGGCAATATTGCAGTTAGAGAGCCAGTGTTGAGAACGGCAAAAGACATCATAAATAATAGGAACATTTTAAACATCAATTCTACCCGCCGCCACACATATGGTTAAGCGGCAGGGAAATGCATCTATTCCACATTACATTTAAATAACAACACAAAATTCCACCCGCCGCCCCACAGCACGACTTCTTCTTGGTGCTGTGATTTTTTTCCGTCAGTGTACGTAAGTGGTGTGATACCAATATTTTCGTACGTGATTTGGCCACCCCCATTAATTATCATTTCAGTAAGATGTTTTCGTTTGCACGATACTATCGTATCGTTTAAATTAGTTTGCTTGATCATCTGGGGTGGTCCCGTTCTCTGTATGTCATCAAAGATTGGACTATAGCACTTAGGGGAATGCTAACACCATAACCGATACCCCACGATATTACTTTTATACATGGGAGTTCGGTTCTTTGAAGAATGTGAGATAGCTGAGGGGTTATTCGGATTTTAAAAAGTATCGTTGTTGTTCGTGTTGTATATTGTGCTCAAGGTGATCGTAATTTTCTCATCCACCAGATGGGCAGCACTCTTGAGAGGCAGACGCGTTTAAGTTACTGTTCCGATTTAACAGGGATGAAATTGCACCCATCTCGAGATTATGTTCACTTTAATCATTCATTCTGTGCTTACAGTATACGTGAAGTTTCAGTGTGGAGAAATTCGTTATGTGTTTTGGCATATGGGATTTTTTTGGGTCAAAATGTAGCCTCTGTTAATTTTTGAGGAACTAACAATTTCAACAACAAGCAATACTTTTTGTGATCCACCATTAACTGTAGCTATTTAAATTCTTTACTGCCCATACCCTAATCCACTATTGAAGGACCACGTAATTAAATCGATAAACTGACTGAGTCTACTAATTATTATTGGCTGATTCGATAAAAACAATTGGAGAGGAGGAGTAATATAATACTTCGCTAATATAACAATGGGAATATTAGAAACTCATGCATATACTAAATTAAAACAAAAGTAACGGAAGATTATTTCATATTTTTTACAATTTCGTTTGCAAATTATCAAACATATACTAACAACCCATTAATTTACAATGAATGCAGAAAATAACAGTAGGCACCACAAGAATACGTAACATTCAGTACAACGTGTAAGCACTTTCACTATTATCGATCTCCGGACATAACATCTTGAAGATCTTTGATCAAAGTTTAAATCAGAACTCCAGATCTCAGGTGTCCAGTGATTCGCAAGGTACGTCCAGGCAGGACTTTTACTGTTCAATGTCACGTAGCCATAAGTTACTTACTTGTTAGCACAGTGTTGCAGGTATCCAACGTACACGCATACAAAAGACATTGTCAGAAGCACTACCAGATTTTGTACCTCGTATGGAATTTGTGCAGAAGTTTCTTCATCAGTGTGTTAATGATGCGACCATCCATACAATACGCGTTGATGACAGACAATGTATTCTCTACGCACGTCGGCCTATTTTAACTGTCGGAACAATCACATCTGGAACCATGAGAACCCGTGTATGATTGCCATTACATCTCACAAACATAGGTTTCCAGTGAAAGTTTTGGGTGGAAAGGTTAGTAATCACCTTCTAGGGCACTTACTTCTCCCACCATGCGTGACTGCAGCAGTTTAACATTTGCTTGTTATGCAAAAGAAGCAGCCAGTCATACTACCGCTTCCTGTGCGCAGCAACCTCTGGTAACAATCCCAACACATTTCAGTGTTGATATGCAAACACAGCTTGTTGACGAATTGAAGAACATTTGACAGATCGAGCAGAACCAGTTCGGTGACCCTTTATGCCTCCTGAAATTGTGCTCTGGGACTCAGGGTTCTGCATCTACACTCCACAAGTCCCCTTAAGTTGCGTGCTAGTGGGTACTCCTGATGCCCTGCTCCATTTGCGAATGGTGCGTGGGAAGAACGGTTGTCGGTAGACTTCCATATGAGCTCTGACTTGTTTGGTTTTCTCGATTGTGGTGTATCATACACCAATTACTACGAGAGCTGAACTAGCAGCTCAAATCAGTTACGCTTTACACATCAGACGTGAAAAAAAAAATCTTTCCATACTCGACAGGGTCCCACAATCAGTGCTGCGAAGGCAACAGGCATATATCGTAGGTCAAGAGCGACTATTAAGGTGTAAATTGACGCGAAACTGCCCTTAATAAAATGTGATTTTTCTACAATGTTTTTTTTCTGAATCTCACTGACATTTCAGTCACTGTAATTTGTAAACGACGATCTGTTCTTTATCAAAGATAATAATGCGTGAGCACTGACAAGTCTTGTCAGTCAGGTCCAGTAGAGAACGCGTGTGTAACAAGTAGGACAACAAAAAACATAATTTCGTGAAAAGGATTGTATTGTATGGAACTGGGGACGTAGAAACGAAGGAGAGGCTCCGTCCCAACCCAACAACACGCTATAGCATTCCACTCATCCCACTGCCGCCCCACACCGGTGCGGTTCGGCCCCCATTGGGCCCCTGGGAAAGTCTCACACCAGATGAGCGTAACTCAAATGTTTGCGTGGTACAGTAATTATTATGTACGCGTACGTGGAGCAAGTGTTCGCGCAGCAATCGCCGACAGAGTGTAACTGAGGCGTAATTAGGGGAACCAGCGCGCATTCACCGAGGCAGATGGAAAACCGCCTTAAAAACCACACACACACTGGCCGGCACAGAGGACCTCCTCACTAATCCGCCGGTCGGATTCGAGCTGGTGACCGGCACACCTTGCCGCTCGGAAAGCAGAGCGTTAGACCGCACGGCTAACCGGGCGGGCGAGAGAAAGATAGTTAGTCTAGCCTTCCACATAGGACGGACCTATTCCTAGCATGTCGACCTAAATCATATTTACACATCCGAAAAAAAGAAATACACGGTAAGAAGAACGCACATACACTGAATAACGGAAACCAAAAGAAACTGTTGATACAGTCACGTTTAATGAAAGTCAGTTAAGTTTTTCCTGACAACTTTGAGAAATTTGTCGGTGAAAATCGCTACATAAGTCGATTCGTTGGCCTACGTGAGAAATAGTCGAAGTGTGCTCTGAGGAGCCCTGGGGCTCCGCAATGCCTCTGCAAGGACTCGACCAAAATAATATCGTCATTAAGAACACAGCACACCAGGACAATAGGACACGTCGCACAATGAGAAAATCAACTCTTATAAGTATGATATGACTGTTGGTATTATAAAAGCAATTCTTTTCTCTCGGTGTGTAATAACCAAAAATGAGGCTACAAGCAGCGTAATAAATATACAGCAAGGCTATGATTAAAAATTACAAACAACAGAATTTAGCTTGGACGAGTAAATATGTGGTGACTTGATAGTCGCCACTACATAGACAAACAGCGGCCAAGCTGACGCTTTCTCCTCTCTCTCTCTCTCTCTCTCTTCAAAATGGTTCAAATGGCTCTGAGCACTATGGTTCAAATGGCTCTGAGCACTATGGGACTTAACAGTCCCCTAGAACTTAGAACTACTTAAACCCAACTAACCTAAGGACATCACACACATCCATGCTCGAGGCAGGATTCGAACCTGCGACCGTAGTGGTAGCGCGGTTCCACACAGAAGCGCCTAGAACCACTCGGCCACAGGGGCCGGCTCTCTCTCTCTCTCTCTCTCTCTCTCTCTCTCTCTCTCTCTTTCTTTCTGTCTTGGGTGTGCACTGTCTCATCTACACATGCCACGAGCATTCCACTATGCTCTCTCCACCTCTCTCTCGTCCACAAACACCTCAAATCGCCTCGAAGGATTTCGTGGGTTCGCTTCATTGCCTGGGGCCCTATAAATTCGCGCCGTGCAGCCCAGAGTTTCTACTTGCGTTTGCGACTTCAACGTGCTGTCTAGCACGGTGAATCTGCGCATCGCTGTCGGGCCGCAGTAGATTTGTTTCATGTTTGTTACTGACTGCAAATGTAAAAGTCAACATCTTGTAGAAATATTATACTACGATTGTCTTATTGTAGAATTAAACTGTCTGTAGTATTGGCTTAAAAGTCTTGCAACAAAATCGTGTATCATGAGTTCAAAGATGGTTCACCGGAAGATGCGGCATCAATCACAAATATTTCTTATCAAGACTATGAGATGCAAGAAGATGATGTGATAACTTCAAGCTCAATCGTTCCCAGCAGTAAGATATCGAACGATTTACTGAAGGTGAAAAGAAAGTAAGAATGACAAATTTTACATCAATCTCGGATTTGTTGATTCTTACGGCTCACCTCTCTGCATGTTATGTAGCAAGCTGCTTCCGTATCTTTCCATTGTACCTGCTAAGATGCGCTGACATTTAGAACCCCATAAGTAAAGATAAGAATGAAGAATATTTTTATACGTAAGAAAGAACAGCTATTAAGAAGTACAAAAACTATGAAGTATGTGACCCATACTGTGAATGGAAAACCCATATAGGCATTGTATCTAATCAGATAATGCATTGCATAAGCGAGCGAAGTGCATATTATCACTGAGAATTTAATAAAATCATGTGGGATAGACACAACATAATGTATGGTAATGAAAAATCTGTATAGCATCTTTCTACAATGCCGCTTTAGAACGACACTGTTTCACGCCAAATTAGCTATCTTGTACGCTAAATCAAACAAGAACTAGTTGTTCATATTGAACACAACAAATTCCTCCTTCAAATCGATGAGTCTACCGATGTTTCTGGACTGATCACCTTACTGATAGTTGTACGACAGCCATATAAACACTCACTCGAAGAAGACTTGTTTATGTGCGCACCGCTGCCAACTAACGTTACCGGAAAAGAAATTTTTAGCCTGATTAACAATTTTTTATAATAAACCACCTCGTTTGGAACGATCGATTCGGTATTTGTACAGAGGGAGGCAAAGCAATGACTGGTAAAACAACAAGAGCGGTATCACTAATAAAAAGTAAAGTGGTAAACTGCAGTTTCTGTCATTGTATGCGGCACAGACAAGCACTAGAGATAAAGAAGATGCCGCCAGATCTAAAACTTGTTCTTGATGAAGCAGTAAAAATAATCACTCACGTTAAATTATACCAACTTCCCAGAGCCGATAGTTTTCAATATAGTGTGAAGGTGAAGGGAGCAAGCATAAAAAACCACAGCTCCACTCCGAGGTTAGATGATTATCTCGGGGTAAGACCTTAACAAGATTATTCGAACTAAGAGCTGAATTACAAGCTTTTATGACTGCCATTTCGTTTAAATTAAAAGATGGTTTGAGCGATGTGAGTTGGTTGTTCGGATTAACTTTTTTGGCAGATATATTTGGAAAAATGAATGTATTAAATTTATCTTCACAAGGAAAACGGACACCAGATTTCAGTACTCATAACAGAATAACAGACTTCAAAGAAAATTAGATTTTTTGATTGTTTTGTTCGTAACGGAGAACTAGGAAGCTTTTTAACATTCAATGTGCATTCATTAATGAGGCATCAGAATTACCAGATGAAATTTGAAGAATTGACCCATTGTCTCCCTGCATGTTCGCATCTTTTGAAACATAGAACAGAATACAAAACTGAAAATGAATTCACGGGTTCAGAATCCTTTTTTTAGCTAATTTGCAGGAGCCAAAAAATACTTGTTACGAAATCTATGAATCCTTTTTAGTAACGACATCAAATTCAAGCATGGAATCATTGTACAAAATAATGTCACTTGACGATTTTTGGTGCAGGGTTCGTGGTGAATATCCACAACTTGCCACAAAGGCTCTGATTTTTCTTCTTCCGTTACTTATGTAAAACGAGATTCTCAGCATATGCAATTGCAAAGGCAAAGAGTACTGCAAAAGACTGATGTTAAACCTGACATGCTCCTTCAACTCTCTTCTATCAAGCCTGACATTAAACAACCGGTCAAAAAACACTTCATATCTCCCATTACATTGAAACAATTTTATCAGTTTACAATGCAATCATTGAAGCTTTATTTTGTGTATTGTATTATTGTGTGTTATTTTGTACGTTGTTGTAAAGTCAGTAGTGTATTATGCACATATTTTTGTATTATTTTCATTAAATAATTGTAATTAAAGAATGAACAAAAAACTAGGTTGTGCTTATTTTAGGGTCCCGAGAAATATTTAGTATTTCAAAAGGCTTCCGTCGCCAGAAAGGTTCGAGAACCACTGACCGTAAACAGAATAGAGCGCAAGTAAGACTACACGCCTGTGGCAGATATCTGTTTCGAGTAAAATACTGCGCCAACAGTTCTACTTTCGTGAAGCTTAAGGTTTCAGCAAATAATGGCGGATTGCTTGCGTGTACAGGTAAAAAGATGCCATCTGACAACGACGATTAGGTTTCTGAAGCACAGGGCTTAAGTTTCGTGTAAGGTCTGTTGCCTTTAGTTACTGTGTCAGATGTTATACGTTGATAAACGACACCTACGTCCCATCTTATCCGAAGCGTCAACAAACAAAGGCTTACAGATTTGTTTAAGATAAACACAGAGAATCGGAAGTTTCTTGGTGCTTGTGAAATCCATATCGGGTCAGAGATACAATATAAGTGGTACACAGTGCTGCGTGGCTCACGACTCCAAACATCACTCAACGAACCTAAGAAAAGGCGAGAACATGTGGTTAGTACCGCACACAGACGTTATACAAAGACTTAAAATGACGATGTGAATGAAGTGTGACAAGTAACGGAGAAGAAAAACTAACGACGAAGGGAAACATATAGCGTGATACGCCGTGACATCCCAACAACTTATTACTATATGAAGCACACGGAGTTAAGAGGATTTTATACAACTATTGCACGAATAAAATTCAGTCACGGTCTTTTTAAAAAGATACTTGTATCGCCTGAGACTGATAGACGACCCTCTTCGTACTTACGCAGAGGCAGAACACATGAACCTTATAATGTTAGGATGTTGAGAAAAGAAAGGCATGGCAGATCGGACACTAAATCAACTGAAGGCGATGTGGTACAAAGGCCCCCACAGCGCTACCAAGCTTTTGGGAACAACGAGCGTTAGGGTATATGAAGTTATAGAGAGTGTTTATAAACTAATTGTACGAAAGTAGCTATTATTAGCCGGCCGGAGTGGCCGTGCGGTTCTAGGCGCTACAGTCTGGACCGCTACGGTCGCAGGTTCGAATCCTGTCTCGGGCATGGATGTTTATGATGTCCTTAGGTTAGTTAGGTTTAAGTAGTTCTAAGTTCTAGGGGACTGATGACCTCAGAAGTTAAGTCCCATAGTGCTCAGAGCCATTTTTTAACTATTATTGTGGAAAAGTAAATAACTCACAGAAATGTTTGATACAGCACTGAATACAGCATATCTTCAAGTTTTCCTTACAAACGTTCAGTGTTATTAAGAAAATCATAATCAGTCTGCATTTTATGAAAAATTTCTACACAAGACTCAGCTCGCTTTTCTTTGTCACTTTCTCTTGAAGCCTGGAACAGTTCCAATTGGTAGGATTTGAATGACAAGCATTTTTGCAACGCCTTCCACACTGTAACACTAGCCGTATTCATTTCTAAGCTGTCAGATCTCGTTTCTTTACTCAGAGTACGAATGTAAAACTGCCGAACTTGTTCAGTTACTGCATCACAGACTGGTTGCCGACCGTGCCGCTGCGTCCAATGTGACGCACAGTCAGTTTCGGCGAAACATTGTACCAGTTACTAATAGTTTGTCTTTGAGGTGGCGGCTTGCGATACTTACTGCTGAATTGTTTCTGAACTGTAGCAGCGGATTTGTAATCGTGAATCCTTAAGAACACTGCTCAAGCTCTGCAACGTTATACGATTCCATGGTAACTGCAGGTATAGCTCAGTTGCACATGCCACCTAGCGGTAACGTCGGGAACTAACAGTGCTAGGCGGGAACAAAATTTCAAGATATACTGCACTCAGCGCTGTATAAAATATTTCTATTATTATAAGTTATTTGCCTTTATAACAATTAGAGATTTGTGAACTAATTTATAAACACCCTCTACACATAGCTCTCAAAGTTTTAGGAGTGTCCATATGATTAGTGGCGGCAACTCTACTGTGTTTTGAAATTTTTTCTCTCTTCTTTTGCCTTTCTTTTTTTCCTTTTTTGCTTGAAGCAGTGGCAGACAGACATCTTAGTGCAGAGTAGACAACTCATGGTTGTAGCTAAAATGTATAAATCATCGTTTGCTGTTTGGTCATGAAATGAGAAATCAATAAATTAAAGAAAACATGAAGATCGTTGTAAAAGGGGAGTGAACGAACCGGATTTCGTCTGGTGAAGAGCTCTTTCTAGAATCTCCGTAATGAATATGTTTCCGTGCAGTTCTGCTTGTGCATGTGTGAACAGCTACGCTTAGATAAGTCTCCCTTCCACGCATCTGGAGCTTACATATAAGTCAAATCATAGAGATAAATTTATTATGTTCGAAATTCATTAAAAATTCTTTGATTAAAGAACGGAGTAGACAAACCTGTAACTCTCTCTCCACGCTCAAGAACAATCATAGTCGTGTGATGAAATTATTGCTCCAAAAGTGACAGTGTCGTTACTTTTACCGACAGAAGTGTCAGTTCCTTCGGAACAGTAGCTGAAATTTTCATATAAAGGATGGTGTGCACTATGGGTTGCAGACGATCCACTTATAATGACGATCCTGTTTAGCAAAATTCCAACCATGTATTCGGTCAATATTTTTGCTACAAACAAGTTAACAAACGTGACTGATTAGATGCCTTTAGGGAGTAGTAGATGATACCACAGTTTTTTGATTTAGTACCATGAAGGGCAGCTATCTGTGATCAGAAACGTAGATTAGTGCTGTGCATACAGCAATAACAACTATGCTATCGCGGAACTAGGCGTCTGAAGGACACGCGTTTCTTCACTTGGTAAATAAAATAGTATACTCTACAGCTCACCCAAGGGAAGTTTGTGAGAGGAAGAATGTTTCAAAATCACTTGAAGCTCAGTAATCCATTGAGTTTTTACTCTTCTCTTAAATTACGGGTACAAAAGTACAAGGTGTAATTTGCAGTGTTACACTTGTCATTTGCCCATAGTGCTGGAATACCGACACCCAAGTCTCTCAGAAGCACAACGAAACACAACTAATGCATTGCAGTGCTGTTGCCGTCGTCGAGCGCACATTATCTGGCTTCCATTATTAGGCTTTTCTTTAAATCTGATGATTCACACGAGGGGAGAGCTATGATTTTTCCAAAGGATTTCCACAAAAACGGATATTGAATGCTATGATAGAGCAGATATTAGCCAAATACAGGAAAAATATGTGAGACAAAAATATCACTTCGCTGATTGCAGTCTCCGCGATCATCATCAAGTGATCAGTACGTTCAGGTAACACCAGTAGACAGTTCATTTCCATACTCATTCATTTAGAATCAAATGTTTGCGAGACTGCACATCTGAAAGCACTGTCTCCTGCTATTGAATGTCAGAATGTAAGAAGCTGATACATTTTTTTTCCAGATGAAGGTGCACTTCGGACATTACGTGGATTCTTTCTGAGCTATCTGTATGCACTGTTCTCTTGGAAATGGCTATAGAGACTAGAATCAGTTGACGGTGTGATACTCTTATGCAATAATTGTAGGCAAATAGAGGAAAATTATGACACTGAATAATTTTGAATACGGTACAGAACATAGCTTCAAATAATACGACTGTAAGAAAGCTACACTTGCTGTCAATGTTTTACTTTCTAATAGTTTCAGAACAGTTTCGTTTACGTACCTTCAAAGTATAAGACGAACAGTGACGCGCTTGCCTTCACCAAAATTCACACTCGAGTCTAAATTATATCTTGACAGCAACCGCCGTGATAGAAAAGACATGCATACATCGTATTCCACAACCAGGAACTCGCCTCTTGCAGCTTCAGCAGTTGGGACGATCGCAGAGGGCCGGCGGTCTCCGCTACACGCCGCGCCCCGCGGCCATGTTCGGTTACAGCCAGCGGCCTACACTATCTTATCAGCCGATAAACCGCGACTCGCTCAATCGAGAGGGGAGGCGTGACACACCTGCCTTGGAGCGGCGTGTTCGGGAACGCGTCCACGCGTTACGCTACGCACGTCATTTCCAGGGAATGCGGCGGCTTTCAAAGCCAGCCTGTCACTGCTGCCGGCCGAGAGCGAACTCTTCTGGGAAGCGGAATGCTGTGAGAAGAGTGAAGCACTGAACGTTGACTTGTAATACCGGATTTTAGAAGGCTTCTCGTTTATAATCTGCATAAAGATTGCCATACATCTTCCAGTGTTCATGAAATTCGTTCGAATGTATAGGTTGACTCAGAGGTACCGGAAAATTTCAGTTGATAAAAATTCTCGAACAAAACACATCGATCTTTGTTTATTCGCCTCAGTAGCTCACTTTAGGTTCATCTATAATAATTACTAAAATATTAATGATACAAGGGGCATTCCAAAGAAAGGTCCATTCGGCCACAAACAAGTACAATCGTAAGAAAAAGTTTTCTGCTGGCGGTTTCCGTATTCAGTAAACCTTCTTCACTTACCACTTAAGCTCTGTACACGTCACTGTACGTAATAAATTTCTTTAACCCCTGTGTATAGTACTTATCCGCCATGAAACTCAACCAGTTGACACCAGCGCTCTTGAGTTCCCCGTCATCTTCAAGTCGTGGTCGACCGATCCAAGCTAAGAGGCCCAGAAGACGTAATAATTCTAGAAGGGAGGTCGGGAGTCAGTTGTGGGTGGTCAAAAGTTCCCAACCGAAAAGATGAAGCTTATCTACATCTACATCCATAGTCCGCAAGCCACCTGACGGTGTGTGGTGGAGGGTACCTTGAGTATATCGGTTCTCCCTTGTTCGTGGAAATAAAGATTGTCGGGCTCTAATCTCTCTGATTTTATCCTCATGGTCTCTTCGCGAGATATACGTAGGAGTGAGCAATATACTGCTTGACTCCTCTGTGAAGGTATGTTCTCGAAACTGCAACAAAAGCCCGTACCGAGCTACGGAGCGTCTCTCCTGCAGAGTCTTCCACTGGAGTTTATCTATCATCTCCGTAACGCTTTCGCGATTACTAAATAATACTATAACGAAGCGCGCTGCTCTTCGTTGGATCTTCTCTATCTCTTCTATCAACCCTATCTGGTAAGGATCCCACACCGGTGAGCAGTATTCAAGCAGTGGGCGAACAAGTGTAGTGTAACCTACTTCCTTTGTTTTCGGACTGCATTTCCTTAGGATTCTTCCAATGAATCTCAGTCTGGCATCTGCTTTACCGACGATTAATTTAATATGGTCATTCCATATTAAATCACTCCTAATGCCTGCTCCCAGATAATTTATGGAATTAACTGCTTCCAGTTGTTGACCTGCTATATTGTAGCTAAATGATAAAGGATCTTTCTTTCTATGTATTCGCAGCACTTGTCTACATTGAGATTCAATTGTCATTCCCTGCACCATGCGTCAATTCGTTGTAGATCCTCCTGCATTTCAGTACAATTTTCCATTGTTAAAACCTCTCGATATACTACAGCATCATCCGCAAAAAGCCTCAGTGAACTTCCGATGTTATGCACAAGATCATTTATATATTTTGTGAATAGCAACGGTCCTAAGACACTCCCCTGCGGCACATGAAAATACTCTTACTTCGGAATGGTGCGTTCTGTTATCTAGGAACGCTTCAGTCCAATCACACAATGGGTCTGATAGTACTTGTGCTCTTACTTTGTTCATTAAACGACTGTCGGGAACTGTATCAAACGTCTTGCGGAAGTCAAGAAACAGGGCATCTACCTGGGAACTGGTGTCTATGGCCCTCTGAGTCTCGTGGACGAATAGCGCGAGCTGAGTTTCGCACGATCGTCTTTTTCGAAACCCGTGCTGATTCCTACAGATCCCCGCGTCATCGATTTTAGACAGAACGTCTAAATTTGGTGAGCGCACTTCAGTAGTAAACTGTTGTCCGAAATTCCATGAAATGAATCAAAAGAACGCCCGTTTTGTCCACAAACAAATTGATACATCATTCTTCCACTCGGCTAAGAGCATTACTTCAATTCTTCGATTTTGATGAAGTTGAACGGTACCACTTTAATGTCTGTCACGTTCATTCTTCTTTAGTGTAGGATATTTACGTCCGGTCGCCCATTACAGCATGAGAAAAGAAATCATCAGCATCTTATCGATTGCAGTCCAGAAACGCTCGTCTGCTTGCCATTCTTTAGCGGCTATGTCGATCGGTTAGCATTTTCCGTAGCCTCCTTGCACACATTTCGCGCTTTACGACCCTTTCCGTGGCAGTAAAGTAAATATAGGTTCGGCAAATATGAGGAAATCCACCTGACAGGCCAACATTCGTCACTAGTCAATTGAATCGCAGATTTTGGTGCACTTGTTCCACGATTTCGGTCGGGAAACTGATCCTGCCACTCCGCTATTCATCATGCACATTTGTACGGTCACGTTTAAAATCGCACCACCATTGTCTAACCTATTCTTCACTCATTACTGTAGGCTCATAATTTACGCACAACTCCTGACTAATACGAGCGCCTATAGATCCTTTTGCAAATAAAAATCTAATTGCAGCATAAACTTCGCAACTGGAGGGACTGTGATTAGAGAAGCTATTGTTGTTCATTTCCACTCGCTGTGACACCAAAGGTCAATCCCTACTATGGCTTCACAAACAATCACTAGATGCTGCTGCATTAGCGCATAGTTCTAACGGGGGGAACTCCCCATCGCACCAGTGGACAGCCTGTTAATTTAATTTAATTTGTGGTAAGGTCTTATGGGACCAGACTGCTGAGGTCATCAGTCCCTAAGCCTACACACTACTTAATCTAACTTAAACTAACTTACCCGCACCCGAGGGGGGACTCGAACCTCCTAGGGTGGCAAGCCGCACGGACCGTAACAAGGCGCCCGAGACCGCGCGGCTACCCCGCGCGGCAGCCCGTCAAAAACTGAACACAGATCAAGCATGCAAACAAGTAGAAGGTGTACTGAACTGTGAAAAAAAAGCAAAATAGAAACAGTGAACGGTTCAAGGACAAGAACAGCAATAAAGAGCAAACTGAAAGAACAATGGAGCTGTGCTTTCAGTCGGCCTTTGGCTGTGGTGAGGCGCTCACGCTTTCTTCACGTCTCACCTGTTGTGCTGCTTGGGAGCAAGCGCGCGTTTGTTTACTTCCCCGTAGCGGCTTGTCTCAGAGTTCGACTTGACCGACCATCATGGCGTTTTCTTACGCCAAGCCACAACAAAATTAACTTTTCCAGTGGATCGCGAACGACCGAAGGCGTATGAGGTACAACGTTTTATACAGGATGAAATGCGTCTTCCGCCACAAGATGTTCTCGGAATTCATTTTTCGATCCTCAGTAATACAATATTCATAAAGCTGGCAAATGACGAGCTGTGCGCCGACATTGTGCGGCGCCAGGATAACCCTCTGTAGTTCCGGTACTCTGACTACACATATAGGTACTGTCGTGGTTGATCAAGCTGGTTTTGGCCTCCGAACGTTGCGGGTTTTCGAACTCCCGTTTGAAGTACCGTCAGACGTTGTGGTGACCACCTTTAAACCTTACGGAAACGTCGTCAGTAACGTGGCTGAAACGTGAAAGACGTTGGAAACATACCGTGTCCTCAGCGGTGTCCGTCAGATAAAAACTGAACTACGGAAACACGTGCCTTCCTACTTGGTTATTGCCGGCTGCAGGGTTGTCGTCATGTACGATGGTCAGCCGCGCACCTGTTCAGGTTGTGGCCGGGAAGGCCATGCCCGTTCTGAATGTCTCCGACGTAGACTGGTTCAGATGCCGATCGGAGACGACGCTCTCCCTGCGGCACCCACTGTGTTACCTCTATCCTACGCGTCTGCGGCCGTGCTGCCTGCCATGCCCCCTCCGAATCAGCCAGTACCGGCGTCGACTCCTCTAGATGACGCGATGGACGTTTCGCGTGTCTCTCCTACACTCCCGCCGGAGGCTATACAAATCAACGATGACTGTCAGCAGGCACAAGCTGTCTGTCACGACCCCATGGTTGTTGGTCCAGCTGTACCTACCTCCGCTTTTCTGCCATCTGACCACATGTCGGAGGGTAGCCGCCCGCCATCCGGCATGGAACAGCGTTTAGGAAGCAACGGTTGCCGAGGAAACGAAACAGACAACTCCGTACGCTTTCTGAGGCCTGTGTCCATCGGATGTCTGCACAGGATGACGACCCTGCTACTGGTGATGCGTTGTCCTCTGATGCCCTGACACGTGATGACGCGACGTCCTTACCCGCCTCCACGTCCACTGAGCGTCCACCTCTGGACACTGACCTTCCTCCTCCTGCGTCTGATGCGGTTGCCTCCCTTTCTGTGTGTGACCCTATGTGTGGGCGCACCTCTGATAGTGTTCTACTGAACCAGCCCGGTGAGACGTCTGTCTCCTGGGCGGACGACGTCGATGCTGAAAATGGACATTCTGGATGTGTACAGATCAATGGACCCCCCTCGATGGGGTCGGCTCCCTCCTCGTCACAGTGATATCCCTTCCACGGAGGCCTAACAGGGAGTTCCCTGTACGCTCCCGTGTTTAAATCGCCTATCCTCCTGGCGAGGGCAGCTTTCCAGACTCATCCCATAGCCTCGATCAACGTCAACACTATTCGCGTATGTCACAAACTGACTTTAGTCCATGACATACTGTATGCCGCAGACGTTGGCGTTGCTATCCTTCACAAGATGCACGTTGCAACTTTCTGTGCTCCCCCCTCCCCCCCCCCCTCCCCCCCCTCCCCTTCCTCCCCCCACTGGTTTCACAGAACAAATATTTCATGGTTCCCCTACTGGTAGTGGGGTGACAATCCTCTTACGTGACGGAATCCTCGCTGATGCAGTTCCCTATCTCCCTAATGCCAGAGGAAAGGCTCTAACGTTTAGTGGCCTAAGGATCGTCAAAGTCTATGGGCCATCTGGTTCGGGTCGCCGCCATGAACGTTCCACACTCTTCTCAGAGACAGTCACGCCTATCTTCCTGGGTCGGCAGGATTCCCTGATCATGGGAGGCGATTTTAACTGCATCCAGGCACCCGAAAACCAATTACCATGTCACTCTCCGTGCGCGACAATTTCCAGCACCTAAGCCTAACGGATTCTTGGGAGCATGTTCACAGCGATCGTCCGGGGTTTACGCATTTCATATCCGTTCTTCCAGACGACTCGATCGTGTTTACATCTCCCGCGATATTGTCAGTGAGGTGCAGGCTGCTGAAGTCTGGCCCGTTGCGTTCTCTGATTATGATGCATATATCTGCGGCACCAATCTCTGCCGTCGAAGGGTGTGGCGCGGCCGTGGACCATGGAAACTGAACACGATCCACCTTACTTCAGCCGACTGTCTGCAGCTCGTCGAGGCCATGTCGACACCTTGTCGTCGTCGCCGTGATGCCTATCAGCCTGCCCTGTCTTGGAGGGTGCTCTGCGCAAAGGCTGCCCTCCGCAAGGCCTTGATTGGTTACGGCGTGGCGGCGATGGACTCAGAAATTCTGTTTCGCCGTACTGCAGGAATGTACTATGATGTCATATTGGCCGTAGCGCCAGCTGATGGTGAATGGTGCCAACGCACAACTCACATCCCTCCCTCGCCGCCACTTGAAGGCGCTATGGTCAGGGCACACAGACACGATGGGTTAGTGCAAGAGCGTCCATCTATGTATCATGTCATAGCGGAACGACGCCACCGTCGGAGAACTTTGATTAATGTTCTTCTACCGACGATGGGCAGCGTTTTGATACCAAGCGGGATAGCAGGTCTGCCCTCCATGCAGATTATGTGATGCTGTGCTCTGAACAACGTCACCAAGCTGGTGACAGTACGGCAGTCTCCAGACTTTCCTTTGCCTCGTTTCCCGTGGATGCGACAATGGATATGCTTGCTCACATCACGGGGGACGAAATCTGTGATGCAATCCAGGTGGGTTTTAAGAACAGTTCGCCTGACCCTGACGGCCTGCCACTGGATTTTTAACGGACATTTCATCCCCTTTTGGCACAAATTTGTCAGGACCTTATGTTACCTTTCGTGCCTATTTCAGACGCCTTCCTCGATGGTTTCCTCATTCCCATCAGCTGCACTGCTTACGCAGACGAGCTCGTCATCGTTCTTCACAGCAGTGCTGTGGTCAGGGAGACATTGGCATGGATTACCACCTATGGTGAAGCTTCTGGTGGCTACCTTAACGTCCGCAAACCGAGCGCCATAGCTATAGGTGCGCCCTTCGGAGAACAGCGCTGCTCCCTTGCTTGTAGCTGATTCTATCCGATGCTTAGGACTCGATATCACAAGTGATCTGCGGCGGACAATTGCCCTGAACTGCCAACGCGTACTTTCCCAACTACGAGCTGGGCACTTCGATCACCGTTTACGAGCACTTCAAAAATGGTTCAAATGGCTCTGAGCACTATGGGACTTAACATCTGTGGTCATCAGTCCCCTAGAACTTAGAACTACTTAAACCTAACTAACCGCACACACATCCATGCCCGAGGCAGGATTCGAACCTGCGACCGTAGCAGTCGCGCGGTTCCGGACTGAGCGCCTTAACCGCGAGACCACCGCGGCCGGCTTTACGAGCACTCGATCTTCTACTACGGACGCAATACGTAAATGTATATTCGGCGTCACTTATCCACCAAGTGGCGCAGACACTTCCTATTCCGCCATACATGGCCCGCCGCATTCTAGCGGCATTGGGTTCATTTGCTTGGCACGGCTTGTTGTTCAAGATAAGGTACGAGACCCTCACTCCTCCGCGCTACAGGAATGATTCAGGTCTGAATCGTGTGCCTGACGCTGCCGTAGCCCTTTTCGTCGGCTCTCACACGACGCTGTGGCGCCGTTGTCCTGCGTGCCTTGCCAGCCTATTGCTGAAGCCCTTTCACCACACTCTCTCTCTCACTTGGCCCGCTTTCGGAAGTCCCGCCGCCCGTCTCTTACTTCCGCCACTTTTTCCTCGAACTGAGCTACGTCGTTACTGAGATACTGCCAGCGCACCTGACATCGACGAAGGCGAAATGAAGTTGAGGGGAAGCATCCCCACGTCGACTGGCATGCCATTTGGCAATCGGTGTGCGCTACTTACCTTGACATTGACGTCCAATCCCCGTGGTAGCTTACTGTCAATGGGAAACAAGTATCCCGGTCATTCCTTCACAAGAGTCGCCTCGCATGCAGCCCGTTGTGTGGCTCCTCTGCTGTTTTGGACACAGACGAGAGCCGCCTGGTGTGCAGATCGGCAAGAGGTATTATGTTCTTGGTGCGATAGATGTTGCTCCTAATTACCCGTACGACTTCTCATCAGATGCCTACTCAACTGTTCCTCTTTTCGGACGCGAGAAAAGTATTCTTGATTTTTGGCAGTTCCTTATTGAACGCCTTTGTGCAGTTGTCCGCAATCCAAAATGCATACAATTTTTCTCCAGTTTCCTTTGCAGTGTCTTCCTTAACCCACCCCAGGGCAGTTGATCCCGTCTCTTTCACACTTAAATCGATATATTCTCTGGACATCGGAATGTTCTTCTACGATAAACTATACGTTGACAGTCTGAGTGAGTCTGACAAGACGCCCTCCTCCTCTCGACACCGGTCTCCTGCTGTTCTCAGTGTTATTATTGTAAAAAGAAGTAAATAAATAAACGATGTTCATTGTACCTCTAGTCCACGTTCCCTAGCATTCCTTGGTTTCCGGAGGGTGGGAACGGGACATGGTGGCCAGGCCGCAGAGAGCTGAGCCGTGTTGAAACCTCCCTCGGGCCAATTATTTTTTCTTATTCCCGTGTTCGCTGTATTCAAACTTGTGTCCCTGTCATGGAATGGTGTCCGTTTGCAACAGCGAGGTGTAAGGTTGATTCTGCACAACTTCTTTATTGGCGGCCGAAAGGAAGTGGCTTTCGAGTGGGAACCGCAAACGTTTCATGACACGGCAACAAGTCAACCGAATCCTCCACCGGAGAACACGTCTGGTGTGTCATACACGGCATTAGTGAGAGTAGGAATGTCATATGATAGGAATCTCTCATCGACGCACCTAATTTGTACACTTGGCAGGTGAGTGAGATATGCCTCCTTGCCCGATTTAGGTGATCGTATGAATGTGAATGTGATCAATTCAAAGGAAATTATAAAAACATAACAGTTTGTCACATAAGCTGCAAAAAATGAACGCTACAATTTCACAATTACACAGTTTCTCTGCGCTCTGTCAAAACAGATTTTTAACGATTTTGAAGTCGCGTTCCGTTTTGGAGGTTCTGACTACTGAATTCCTTTGTTGTAACATCGTTCACACCCATTTCTCTGTTGTCTTCATTTCTGTGAGACATCTATGTGGTATCTCGCCAGCTTTCACTATTCACCACATTTACTTGCGACGGTAACATATTCTCACCACATGCCTCATACTCGATAGTCAGTGTATAGTATAACAACTGCCAAGACTACAGAAAGAGAACAAACATCTCGATGACCGGAGGGACACTTCATAAGTTGTGGAAAAAATAAAATATACGAGGGAGTTTCGAACACGGCTCGTCCGGTTTATCAGCCGTTGATATATATCAACGGCGACGGGTGAAAGTATGTGCCGCGACCGGGACTCGAACCCGGCATCTTCTGCTTATGTTGCAGACGCTCTATCCATCTGAGCCTTTTTTTATTACCGCCTAAAAACCGGTTCACCGGACTTCGACACAAATCCGCCGGGCGGATTCGTGCCAGGGACCGGCGCTCCTCCCCGCCCGGAAAGCCGTGCGTTTTTCTTTTTTTTTTTCTTTTTTTTTAACACGGCTCGCTCACTCCACAATACAATACCATGATCCATTTTAATTTTTTTTTCCCTGACACAAGAAACACACAGAAATATACACTCAAATGGCAGTGTATTCCTTCAAGAAACGAAAATATTCTCTTTTTCTTCCAAAACACTTTTTGAAGGCAATCAATTAAAATAAAACAAAAGAAGTCATTTCGAAAAAGACAAAAGGGTGAAATCAGAAAAATGTATAGGAAGGAATGGGGCGTCAATTTTAACGTGCCCACACATTCTTTCGTCCGTCACTTCTAGCTTGTGGAACATCTAAATCCACCGAAGTGTCCACAAAAATAAAAAATAAATAAATAAGAGGGAGCATGGCAACTCATCCAACGCCTTGTCGATGAAAAACAAGATACAACATATTAGAAAAAAATTCACGATAACGGGGCATCCTGAGCCACGTCGAATGTGCGGTGACACACGGATCTGCGTCATATCTACTCACCATCACGTAGTGGACATAATGGCCAACAAGCCACATGATGGTATTGTTCTTCGATCGAGGAAAAAGGGTTGAATCGGGACGCAAGAGAATCTCACCCGAGATAGTCGCCTCCGACGTCCTGGGGAGAAAAGCCAGCTGTCGACGAAGCCATCTCTAATGGTCATGACCGCAGGAAGTCAACCGATGAGATAATGTATCAGTTTCATGGCAACGATTCCAGCGATCCGTTACACTGAGGCCAATACGAAAAAGTCGCACGTTGGTAGGTACAATATCATGAACAACTTGGTACCACGAGGACGCCACTTCCATCGGGAAAATCGGGAGGCTGATGTTAGACCAAATAATCTTCCAGTTCGTTTCTGGCGACAGGGCTTCCACAGAGGGAATACTGTGAGGAACTGGCCATCGGCTTAACAACATTTTGAGGTAGAGATTCGCTTGGAAAAGGATATTTACTCCTAAATAACTGACCTCAAGAAAAAATTCCTTAACGTGCCGTAATTTATAACTAATCCTACCAGTATCTACGGGAGGTGTTAAACTCGCCGGTCGGAGACAGTCATAAAGGCGGGCTGTAAGTGCCTGGGGAGGGGGGGGGGGGCGTTGACACGTTAAAACGGTGCGACGGGTGAATAAGGCAGAAGCCTTAACCCGAATGTCAGGCAGTCCCAAACCTCCCTGCAAACTGGGCCGCGCCATGACACCATAACGCACGCGAAATACAGAGTGGCGCCAGATAAACCTGCCAGTTAAACTTTGCAACTTGTGGGACATCATCGCAGGAAGTGGAAAGATTTGTGCAATAAAATAAGCTTTACTTAACACATACGTTTTCATGGCCCGAACCTTATGAAGAAGTGAAAGGGAGCGACGCTCGTGTTCAATGATTGCACCCTGAATCTTATCCGTGACAGACTTCCAGTTTATCGTAGCCATCTTGAGCGGACAACTGTCAGTTATAACACCCAACGATCGATATCGGATGACCTTCGAAGCCCATCGAATTTCAGCAGCGTCAGATCCTCGCAAACTGAGTAAACGACATTTTTGGTCATTAACCCGCGCTCCCGCAATACGACAAAAGGCATCCAAAACTTCCTTCAGCAGTGGTATATCATCATGGGTACGGAGAAGAACCATAACATCATCAGCATATGCACGAACAGTAAACCTTTCTGACAGCAGCGACCAGCCACTCAAACGAGCAGCTATAGTTCGCAATAATAGTTCCAGAAGCAGCACGTAGAGCGACATCGATAATGGACTCCCTTGAAGGACGCCCTGACACACCACGAGGGGGGACGCAAGACGGCCATTTACGTCAATGGACGCCCGAATACTAGTGATCAGAGAGCTAAACAGCCGTAGTGCGGCATCGTTAAAACCAAGAGTCGTCAATACTCGCATAAAGAACCCATGATTGACGCGGTCGAACGCTCAGTGAAAATCAATGAAAAGCAAAGCGCTTGGCACGGGAATGGTGGAAGCAATCGAAATTAAATCTCGACATTCAGGAACGGGAGTCAGGAGAGTACGACCCGGAAGATAGCTTTGATGGCTCGCGATGATGGTGGTCAACTATACCGATTGTCGGCTATCGACCGCTCGCGCCACTATTTTATAATCATAGTTGAAGAGGGTTATCGGGCGGACCTGATCCACACGCAAACGTCCCGGCTTTTTGGGGATCAGGACTGTTTTAGCAACCATAAAGCTGGGCGGGAGAAGGCCTCCGTGAAACACTTCATTCACCATGGAAGTCATCGTATCTCCTATTAGGAGCCAAAATCGAAAATAAACTTCTTTGGGAAGGCCATCTGGGCTAGGTGATTTGTGGGAGGGAGAACGAGCTACAATATCAAGTATATCATCGCGATGGAATACAGATAAAAACTCTTCCTGGAGAGCTGGTGTAACAACACGATCAAGGAGGGAGGTGAAATCAACAGACGGTGGACCGTCTGAATCCATTTCAGCATAAAGCTCGGAATAGTACTGGTAAAGTTCACGCATGATATCAGATTGGGAGGATCACTAGAGGACGAATGGTAGAAAGACACGTCCTTTGAGATCGCTTGTGAAGCCGGGAAAGATGATAGAGAGAGGTCAACTCATCCTGTACTATTGAACGAGGCTGGGAACGCAGCCGGACACCATCCATTTGCCTACGTTTGAGTTGGAGAAGTTTTGCCTTCACACGGTGGACGTCGTCGACCCTCAAGAGCGCATCACGAGCATTATCGTAAAGATCGCAAAGGACTGCATAATAAAATTCCCTAGTGCGCCTTATTTCAGCTGCTTTTTCAGCGCTAAAATGCTTGAGCGTATTTCGAATCCGGGGTTTAGCAAAGCTAACCCACCACTCTAGAAGTGAGGAATAATGCATCTCGACTGTATTGTCCGCCGCCACACGTCTGCGAACATGCCTTCCAGAGGGGGGTCCGTGAGATGTAGAGTGTTTAGCTTCCATAAAGGGCGCGAAAGATGGACCCGCTGCGGGACGCGGTTAAAAGTCATTGAAACAGGACAGTGATCAGTGAAACTGGCAGGAATTACATCAATCGATAGAAGCTGACTACATATGGGGGCAGATACATAAAAGCGGTCCAATCGGCTGTTTGAAGTAGCTGTAAAAAACGTAAACCGCACCAATGTAGGATATCGGCAAACTCACAAACCCAAGCATCCTGGAGATGCAAGGACGTCACCAAATCATTAAGTTCACAACAAAATTTATAATTGGGGGTCTGATCTAAAGGGCGTAAGACGCAGTTAAAATCGCCCCTAACAATACCTTGCGCGGGTTCCGTCGGAGTAAATAAACAACTTCTTCCTTATAAAACCGCGCCATCGGATGAATGACCGGATCCAGATGGAGCGTAAAGAAAAATTAAGGTGAGATCATAAAAACTAAAGCCTGTACCGCGACCATCATCCAGCGTTTCGAAGTCCGTTAGCGGAATTCCATCTCGATAAAGCAAAGCCATACCGGTGAATTTTCAGGCGCGACATTGAAAAACATAGAATATCCAGGAAGACAAAACACATCAAATAATACCTCTTATAAACACACGATATCAGCTTGGGAATTGTAAATAAACTGGCGTCACGCAGCAAGCCGTAATTGGGAACGTATCCGATTAACATTGAGGATTAGAAATGTATACGCCTGCAACCATTAACACATGTAAGGTCAATAAAACAACATTAAGGAAAAAGCACTACCACGTCCGTCTCTCCCCAACGTCCAGAGGCGGGGAAAAGAAGGTATAATGCTAGTCCTCCTCACCTGACGCCGAGGAATCCTCGCTTTTCTTTTTATTACGCGCCGCGGCACGTGCAGGTTGAAAACGCTGTTTCACACCACTCCGTGAAAACATACACTCTTGATGTGGAGGGGTTGGGGCCACGTCAAGCTCCGATTTGATAGAGGAGCCATCGTCACCGCACTTATCGGAAATCGGGGAGCACAACTCAGAACGACCAACAGCAACACCAGGTACAGAAGAGACAGGTAATGCAGTGCCGGTGTCGGGTGGCATCTCCTGAACATCAGGAAGAGAACCCGTAGAATCCTGTTGCTCGACCGTCTCGGTGTAGAGGAGGGGTGGTATTGCACTAGAACACTGTAAAGGCTGGCCAGCAGGCGACGTCTCTGCGGGAACAACGGAACCCACGGGAACCGTCACGTCGACGGGTGAAGTGGGGGACGCAGATTGAACGCACATTTCAACATCAACAGAAGCAGCTACATCCTCTCTCGTAATACTGGAATCACAATTAACAGCAGTAGACAACACATTACCGCCAGAAGGTGCACCCTCTGTCAACGCCGTGTCAGAAGAACGAGAATGGAGTGGGGCGTCCTCGAAATCTGTACCGTCCTCAGTCCGCCGGCGTTTGACGTGCGCTGCAGGAGCCGTCGTCCCCTCGTGGACAGAGGCCGCACTGGTACGCGTCGGTAACGGTAGAAGTTCGCGAGGAGTAGGGGGTAATGTTGCCCCTACATCGCTTAAAGCTGGAGACTGACTGACAGCTGACTGCGAAGTTACTATGTCTGCTAACGTTTAAGGAAGAAGTTTTTGATAAGACGACGTCAGAACAGATCTGAGACGACCGCTTTCGTTACAAATAAAACAAGTTCCTTCTTGTCCTGTGTACGTAACATGGATTCCGTAACCACAAACAGTTAAGTGGGAAGGAATATTCTTTTTAACGCAAATGTCCACAGTCCGGATACCATTATAACACTGGAAGCGATGTTTTGCTGACCAGCGTTCCCATCGGATATGCCGTATGACTCCAAACGGAAGCAACGCTGTTTTAAGAAATTAATCGTCCACTTCAGGAGGAAGGTTATAAATTCTAACAGGAGTATACTCTAGGGTCGCATTTTCAAGGAGGACTTGACTAACGGAACCATCGCGATGTGTAAACCACACTTTAGAACCAACCCGGGAGAGAAGTTTTTCTACTTGAACGGGATCATAAAACTTCACAAAGAATGCATACAAATCAGAATCAAAGTGAGCATTATTTACCTGATCAGTTGTAACACGGGTCACATCAGCCAACCAATCGCGACTTTCTAAGGTGCCAGGTTGAACACGACGCGTACTCTTGTCAAAACTGAAACGAACAGTAGCTCGACGAGGAACAGATTTAGGAGACTCGACAGACACCATGACGCGGGCAGAAAACACCGCCGCCAAGAGGAAAACGACAACAAACTCCGCTACGCAACTACGATGTGACTCCGGCCGATACACCAACAAGACTGAGTAGCTTCGACACAAGCGGCGCTGCGGCGCAGGCGGAAGTTAACGACGACCTGCTCGCTCGACGCGCGAGGCGACACGCCACTTAACCACGACGTTCCGGTTATTCAATTACGCTCGATATTGCACTTGTTAAGTTTGAACCATTCGCTGTATTTATTTATTTATTTTTAATTTTTTTTTCCAGTTCAGTGTACCTTCTTCCTGTTTTCATGCTAGACCTGTGTTCAGTTTTTGACGGGCTATGGGCTACCCTGTGGGCCATCTTACCACTAAATCTGAGGGGGGGGGGGGGGGGGGGGAGGTGTGATGGGGAGTTTAAATTGTAAACTGCCAGTAATTAAAGACAAGCAAATGGTCCCTGCTTTTGGTATATTCATTGTATCTTACGCAGCTAAACAAATGAGAAGAATTATATTCAAAAATGTAAGTAAACGATATAGAAACATACAGCGAGAAAATGACAATAGGTCAAACTTTCAGCAGAAGGAATAATAAACATAGTTCAGCCCACCTAAAGTTAATGGTATTTTTCTACAATGATATATCATTTAAATACTGCTTTGGAATAACTGTGGTTAGTGCTGAAGATGATGACGGTGATGTCATTTGTGTATTTGTCGCACATTTACGTCGATTCATCTCTAAATTTGACCATATTAATGACACTGCCGCTATCAAGCTGTGTTCAGCTGCCAAAGAAATGAAGCCCACTCATCTCTTCCAGTTCGTCACATTTTTTTCAAGTGGTTCTTGGATCTCCAGTTATCTTTTACTAACATTCTGAGTTATTTCCATGCGGTACAGTAGTCTTCCTAACTAGGTTGCAATATTTTCAAGTTGTGAACGACCGTAAAAATTATATCTCCTTAAAGAGCAAGGGTGATATCTGCCATGGCGATCTGTTCTAGTTAACTTGACGATGGAAGGTGCAGTGGAGGGGGAAAATAGTAGAGGCAGAATTGACCAGATTGTACAAAAGAGATTACAGTGTATCTTAGGTGCATTACTTACACAGAGGTGACTGGGTGTTGTGTGATGTACACATGAAACACAGTCACATTCTTTAAAAATGAGAACTTGGTTTTTTATGCCTATGTATAGGTGACAGGGTGGAATTACAGTCTTTTAATCACTCAGCACTCGAACTGGTTTCAAATTGGATGTCAAGTACAGCTATATCTTGTTTGCATCTAATGTAAGATATCGTGATACCTGTTAGTGGACATTAATATGGGGCGTATCAACACCTCGGCTTTGTGACGGCTGGAAACATTTTCAGTGAGATGTGTGAGAGTTTGTGAAGGAATGGCAGCCCGTTCTTTCTCAAGAGCCGGAAACAAAGAAGGTAGTGATTTAGGACACTGGATTCTGGAATGAAGTCGACGTTCTCATCCCAAAAATGTTCCACTGGGTTCAGATCAGGGCTCTCGGCAGGCCAATCAGTTTCAGGGACGTTACTATCCACAAACCACTGCTTCTCAGACGCTGCTTTATGATAGGGTGAACTGTAATGTTGATGCAGTCATCTATTCCCGTACCGTATGTAGTATTGAAGGCAGTCAGAGTATTCATTTAACGTTTTCATGTGAGAGGTTCCATGCCCTCTTTTGCATGTCGCCTCTCATTTTTATCAACTTTATTAGTGTTCTATGTCATTGCACCGTAGTAGCAGACCGAACAAGATTATTGTAATGAGAGTATTTGTACTGAGAGCTCAAGAATACTTTTCACTTGATTCCTATGCATGTTGGGTTACTTCCCTGTGTGGCCTGTGCGAGGTGAGCATCGGAGGATGCGGCACACTGCATTTCCGGTTGGGGGCTGCACTTACCCGAATTCTGAGGGGTTCGTACAATGGGATTAAGCGCCTGGCGGAACGACTGAGATCGGTCGATGGTTGAAATGGCTCTGAGCACTATGGGACTTAACATCTATAGTCATCAGTCCCCTAGAACTTAGAACTACTTAAACCTAACTAACCTAAGGACATCACACAATACCCAGTCATCACGAGGCAGAGAAAATCCCTGACCCCGCCGGGAATCGAACCCGGGAACAGAGGCGCGGGAAGCGAGAACGCTACCGCACGACCACGAGCTGCGGACGACATCGGTCGAGTTTCGCCTATTGTATGTAGGGTTGAACGACCTGCGAGACGTCTGAGTATTGCCGTAGTTTATGTGTTTACCGTTCCGGCGCGTCCGGAACGAAGACTCCTGGCACTGACTGACTGCACTGTCCTCTTGATTCTGAGAGTACTTGTAGACCATGCCCTGCTGGGTGCGACTGTCTGGCGCCGGATGGCCTGTGGTCTAGGCAAGTCGTTTTCGCAGCCGATCAGACAGCACGTTCAGTGCCCTCAGCTGAATAGCAGAGGTATGATTGGTCAACTTTAACTGAGGCTAGTTGATGTCATAATACCCTGCTCTAAATTGGAGGGAACGGTCGTGTTGGTGCGAATAATGTTCTGAGACAGTGGGGGGAATTTTGCAATCAGCACTGAATGCTGATTCGCGGTTTTCGAGGAGAGTAGGGAGTTGAGCAATGTTGGCTTCGCTCTTGCGTTGCTCGGGCGCAGGAGGATTCGGTTTCTGATCTTCGTCGGAGTCGGACGGTCTTGCGACTTAGTCGCACTTCTTTCGGCACAACTTAGAATTCTCGGACAGCCTTCGAAGCCAGGGGTTCATACAGAGTTGCTGCACACCAGACGTCTGCGCCTACATCATCAGAAAGCTGCCTACCGACGACCTGCTGCACATTTTAGGATTGGTAAAGTATTTTGCGGCTCCGGCATTGTAGGGCCTATCAATTTTATACTGAAGTCCTCAGCAGCACGGACGCTCGCTTTGCCACAAGTCCACCTTGCTCGTTTCTCCATGTGATCTCATGTGAGCTCTCACTCCTAATCGCAATACTGCAATATAGTCGAGAGAGTAATATTTGATTGATTAGGACCCCAAATAACTATCGTGAAGCTATTGCATCACAGAGAGTAGGAGCACTTGTTCTCGAGCCAACTCTTATTCGCATAATAGTTCAGAATACCTTATGCTTTAACCTACTGTTTGTGTCGATAATCATGTCCCATTATGTTATGACGTATAATAAATCTCATTGTAATGGTTGGTTGTTTGGGGAAGGAGACCAGACAGCGAGGTCATCGGTCTCATCGGATTAGGGAAGGACGGGGAAGGAAGTCGGCCGTGCCCTTTCAAACGAACCATCCCGGCATTTGCCTGGAGCGATTTAGGGACATCACGGAAAACCTAAATCAGGATGGCCGGACGCGGGATTGAACCGTCATCCTCCCGAATGCGAGTCCAGTTTCTAACCACTATGCCACCTCGCTCGGTCTCATTTTAATATTTAAGCCGCGTATCATTTAGCAGATGTATGCAGAATCTCATTTCCTGGTGTTTATTATGTTAACCTTCATTTTTTTTCCTTTAGTAGATTACGATTTTTATTAAATTATTGTGAGTGTGCACTCCTTATTTTACCAACTAGCAGGGTCCACCATCATTTCCCTTCGTTACCATTGTGCGCGTAATTAATTAGGTGGTTGGTAAGGAGGGTGTCGAGTGCATGTCTCGTTCCCATGCAAATTCGTCAGAATTAAAGAGGTACAATATCTTCTCCAACCCGGCACCTCGCACATGAGCGCAATGAGAGGAGCGCATCTAATCTCGAAAAACATCACTATACCGTTACAACATCGCCATACTTCAATGTTGGCACTACACATGAAACGTGGGTAACGTTCTCCGGGCATTACCAAACCTGAACCCTTCCATTGCATTTCCACAGGGTATAGTGTGATTCATCACTCCAAATCGCTCGTTTTCAGCCACTTACTGTGTAGTGGCTCTCTGCACCTCCTCAAATGTCGCTTAGCATTAACCACAGAAATGGGTGGCTCATGAGGAGCGGCTCGACCACTGTCTCCTCCCAACGAACAATCATTGGGCTAGCTGGAATGCTGGTAGCACTTTGGAACTCAAGAGTGATTCCTTCCGCTAATTTCATGCGATTTTCTTACAACAAACCTCCGCAGTGCTGGACAGGTCCTGTCCGTCAGTACGTTAGTTGTCGCTTGTCTTGTTTCAGCTGTGGTCGTTCTTTCGCGTTTCCATTTCACAATCACGTCACCAGCAGTCGACTTGGACAGGTTTGGAAAGACTTAAATAAATCTGATGTATTTGCTACTACGATGACATCGACTGACTATTCCGCGTTAGAAGTCACCTGAGCTCTCACGACCGACTCATTCTGCTGTTGGTAATTCTCTGTTAACAACACAGTACTCCCTACTTCCGTTTATACTGACGGGCCCAGCTTTCGTGATATACAGGGTGATTCAAAAAGAATACCACAACTTTAGGAATTTAAAACTCTGCAACGACAAAAGGCAGAGCTAAGCACTATCTGTCGGCGAATTAAGGGAGCTATAAAGTTTCATTTAGTTGTACATTTGTTCGCTTGAGGCGTTGTTGACTAGGCGTCAGCGTCAGTTCTTCGAAGGTGCTACTGTAACTGGACTACAGTGTCTGGAGATGTTAGAGAATTGCCGGCCGAAGTGGCCGCGCGGTTCTGGCGCTGCAGTCTGGAACCGCGAGACCGCTACGGTCGCAGGTTCGAATCCTGCCTCGGGCATGGATGTGTGTGATGTCCTTAGGTTAGTTAGGTTTAACTAGTTCTAAGTTCTAGGGGACTAATGACCTCAGCAGTTGAGTCCCACACTGCTCAGAGCCATTTGAACCATTTTTTTGTTAGAGAATTGGCTGTTGCCTCAGCTCGAACAAGAAGCACAACAATTCATATTTCAGCAGGATGGAGCGCCACCACATTGGCACTTATCTGTCCGTAACTACCTGAACGTCAACTACCCGAGGCGATGGATCGGCCGCCAGGCAGCCCGTGACAGAGTACTTCATCACTGGCCTCCAAGAAGCCCTGATCTTACCCCCTGCGATTTTTTTCTTATGGGGGTATGTTAAGGATATGGTGTTTCGGCCACCTCTCCCATCCACCATTGATGATTTGAAACGAGAAATAACAGCAGCTATCCAAACTGTTACGCCTGATATGCTACAGAGAGTGTGGAACGAGTTGGAGTTGATATTGCTCGTGTGTCTGGAGGGGGCCATATTGAACATCTCTGAACTTGTTTTTGAGTGAAAAAAAAACCTTTTTAAATACTCTTTGTAATGATGTATAACAGAAGGTTATATTATGTTTCTTTCATTAAATACACATTTTTAAAGTTGTGGTATTCTTTTTGAATCACCCTGTATAGTGGCCAGTTCCACATTACATAAGGTTTCCAGAAACTTTTAACGAGACGTTCTACGCCTGTTAGGAAATACACTCTTACTGTTGAGGTTGGTTTCTAATTACTGTGATCGTACGATTACAATGAGGGCAACATGGATGTCTCTGAGATGAGTTGGTGTGTGCAATACATAACAGGCACATTCTCCAGTAGACCTCGCCATTTGAAAGTTTGAGAGCGGACCCTTTACGTTGATGTTAGAGTTGTGGCTCGAATATTTCAGTGGGCAGCATAAAATTACACCCACATATTTACGCAAGCCACTCTACTGAAAGTCTTTTTTGATCCTCTTCACTGACAGCTTCCATGAGGATTCGTAGCTTATGAAACGAATACTTAGTGCCGCTACACAGTCTTTGAGCAAAAGTTATGATTCTTTGGTAACAATAATTAGAATTAATGAGAAAGCTACCATGGGGAATTTGTATGTATGGCCACGAGCTGGTAGCCACCAGTGTGGCGTGGGCCACAGCAACAGACACACAAGTGGATTGCGATGCGAGGATAGACAGTGCCAACCCCAACAGTAAGAGAGTGTTTCCTAACAGGCGCAGAAGTCTCGTCAAAAGTTTCTGAAAGCTTCTATGTAATGTGGAACTGGCCATTATATATCGCGAAAGGTAGGCCCGCCATTATAAACGGAAGTAGGGACTACTGTACTGTTAATAGAGAATCACTAAAGCCGTCGGCACACGGACCGTGCATCCGAACGTTGAGCGTGCCGAGTTTCTGACGTCATAGCGTGGAATAGCACGTTCGGGAGTCTTTCCGAACGTGCAAAGCAATATCTGGCATGTCAGATATTCTGAGCGTGCGTCTGAGCGTTGAGCAATGAGATGGCACAACGCCACCTACGTCACACGCATGCCGTCTCCCTTCAGTACAGAGCTTTGAGGCGCCATATTGGCATTCATTTCAAGCTTATATGAATATATGTCGTTTCTGAGCACCAGCAAATTCAGTATCACTGGAAAACCCGTTGTTAACTGTGTGATTCGTTCCAATAATAACGAGAAACATCATATTCATGACAAAAGAATTATTGTAACTTGCGTATTATGAGAGTAGGTTATTTGAAGACAGCGACACACGGAAGATCCACCTAAAACGCATTGTTCTTGGTGCAATTTGTTATACTAAAATTTCAATTAGTAACATACTTTAATTACTTACAATGTGTGTGCTGCTGGTTTAGCGTCATTGTCCTGTATTGAGTTCATAGTTGGGGCGGAAGTTCGCGTCTTGACAATTCTGCATTTTATTTCCTAACATTCGCCTTTTTATAAGGTTCTGATACTTCATTATTAGTTTAATATAAGTATTCTCTTTCAGATTCTGAAGGTGGCAGGGGTAAAATACAGGGAACTAAAGGCTATTTACAATTTGTAAAGAAACCAAATGGCAGTTATAAGAGTTGAGGGACATAAAGGGAAGTAGTGGTTGGGAAGGGAGTGAGACAGGGTTGTAGCCTCTCTCCGATGTTATTCAATCTGTATATTGAGCAAGCAGTGAAGGAAACAAAAGAAAAATTCGGAGTAGGTATTAAAATCCATGTAGAAGAAATAAAAACCTTGAGGTTCGCCGATGACATTGTAATTCTGTCAGAGACAGCAAAGGACTTGGAAGAGCAGTTGAACGGAATGGACAGCATCTTGAAAGGAGGATATAAGATGAACATCAGCAAAGGCAAAACGAGGATAATAGAATGTAGTAGAATTAAGTCGGGAGATGCTGAGGGAATTAGATTAGGAAATGAGACACTTAAAGTAGTAAGGGAGTTTTGCTATTTGGGGAGCAAAATAACTGATGATGGTCGAAGTAGAGAGGATATAAAATGTAGACTGGCAATGGCAAGGAAATCGTTTCTGAAGAAGAGAAATTTGTTAACATCGAGTATAGATTTAAGTGTCAGGAAGTCATTTCTGAAAGTATTTGTATGGAGTGTAGGCATGTATGGAAGTGAAACATGGACGATAAATAGTTTGGACAAGAAGAGAATAGAAGCTTTCGAAATGTGGTGCTACAGAAGAATGCTGAAGATTAGGTGGGTAGATCACATAACTAATGAGGAGATATTGAATAGGATTGGGGAGAAGAGAAGTCTGTGGCACAACTTGACTAGAAGAAGGGATCTATTGGTAGGACATGTTCTGAGGCATCAAGGGATCACCAATTTAGCATTGGAGGGCAGCGTGGAGGGTAAAAATCGTAGAGGGAGACCAAGAGATGAATACACCAAGCAGATTCAGAAGGATGTAGGTTGCAGTAGGTACTGGGAGATGAAGAAGCTTGCACAGGAGAGAGTAGCATGGAGAGCTGCATCAAACCAGTCTCAGGACTGAAGACCACAACAACAATATAAGTATATACTATAATATTTGATGTTATGTAAATATAAGTTCACCTTTTTTGAGGGGTGACTTTGTTCGATTGGCTTAATCTACAGGACAGCTTGCGCTGTCAAAGAAGTGTCAAAAGTGGCTGTGGCTTACGTGAAGGAACGATACTTCCATTAGTTTTAACTGGTACAAGGAAACCACCTAAAGCTTAAATACAGATGTTTTTATAAGGATATGACTTCGCTTCTTCCAAATGTTGTGTCAATTCTGTAATAAAACAAATTGATTGAGGGACTGACATGCAAATAACTCCATTCTGGGTGCCAAAAATGTAGCAAATTAAATTTAAAAATGATAAAAACATGGAAACATTTAAATTTATTATTATTATCACTCACAGATCAACAATAAAAATTTAATCTCAGGTTCGATCACTGCAGACAACAGCTTCTGTGAGCATGGAAAATAACACCGCGTTGGCTCTGGGACAGCGCTCCTGGAGGACGAGACCGGCTGTCAATTAGTGCAAGAAGGAAGGAGTTAATCTGCAGCGATCACTGCCTTAGAGTAGTGGGACACGGAAGAAAAAGTCTGCCAGATGGCAAACAATAGCCAGACGACACTCGAGGAGACTTGACACATTGCGCCGACATCGCATCAGCCGCACACGTCCTTACGCAACATCGACCCTTGCGAAGTGATGAGATAAAGTGGTTGATCCTCCCCTTCCGTGCTTGGCCAGTTACTGACAATGGGGCCGTCCATACTGTAAATCACGGATTTTGATGCGCTTCAAATATGTTGTGGAGGCACTTACCCTGAGTACCTGGCTATCCGGATTTTTAGCGATGGGCCTTGGTTTTTGAGAAAATCGATTCTGAAGTTCATTGCGCGCGTTTTGTAAACGCGTAACATTACATAAAATTCAGAGCAAATCAGTGTAGCGCAGCGCTAAAGGTTTGGAGGTACCGTGTGCGAATCCTGCTCGTGTACTTTTTTAATCCAAAATCGACCGAATTTTTCAATTTTATTTCAAAGAATATCAACAAACAGTGCAAGATGTACGAAATTATAAAGATATAATCAGTTATAAATTTTTTCTGTCATACAATATTAAAAAATCTTATTTTTCATCGTCCACATTGCTTAATGTGCCCGAATAATATTGTGGGTGATACTTATCATAAAATGGTTCAAATGGCTCTGAGCACTATGGGACTTAACATCTGAGGTCATCAGTCCCCTAGCACTATTTAAACCTAACTAACCTAAGGACCTCACACACATCCATGCCCAAGGCAGGATTCGAACCTGCGAGCGTAGCGGTCGCGAGGTTCCAGACTGAAGCGCCTAGAACCGCTCGGACACAACGGTCGGCGATACTTACCATAGAAACAACCAAATCACAAATTTTCGCAGCACCACGCGCATTTTATGAAAGAAACCGTCTTTCAGGCGCACGGTTTCTTCATGAGCGATACCGGGAAACACAATTGTTTCGCATTCAAAAAGATTTTTCTTTCATCCGCTAATTTCGATGCGAACCATGCATATCTAATCATACTTTCAAAATTAGGTGCGCTGAATCGTTGTAGGATGAGCGAATGTAATTTTATCCCATCTTCCCTAGAAGCGATCTCTCTATTGTCTTTCATCAAGTCGGGAGCATTCTGAATAATTTTAGTTAAGATTTTCACCTGTTGGTAAAAATAAACATCCCAGGGCTGGTAATAAGGAGCGCTCTTTGGTGCAGGTGCTCTCTTTCCTTTCATCAGTGAGTATCGCATAAAGTTGAATCGGTTTGCCCTCCACACGAATCGATAATGTACAAAAAAAATTTCTGTTCCAAGTACTGAAGAATTACAGAACGCAAAAAGTTCTTCATACACCAATTTCGTGAACTTCCTGGATTTCGTGCAGGACATGACTGCATTTCTGTATTTTACAATTAATTCGCCTACTCGTTTTTGAACGTTAGGACCCAATTTTAAAAAAAAATGGCTCTGAGCACTATGGGACTCAACTGCTGAGGTCATTAGTCCCCTAGAACTTAGAACTAGTTAAACCTAACTAACCTAAGGACATCACAAACATCCATGCCCGAGGCAGGATTCGAACCTGCGACCGTAGCGGTCTTGCGGTTCCAGACTGCAGCGCCTCTAACCGCACGGCCACTTCGGCCGGCCCCAATTTTCCGGACGGCTCTTGCATACATAAAAAAACATCTGGGAGCAGGATTCGAACACGGTACCTTCAGCGCAGTAGCCAGAACCTTTACCTTTTTTTTCATTTTGTTCGATATAGTTCGTTGCGTTTGGTCTGGGCGGATGTCACAAGACATCGGTTCAAGTTGATCGTTGATTCCTTGACTCAGTTTTTTTTTTTATTACAGAGAGCTCGGAGCCCTCTGACCGAACACGCTGAGCTACCGCGCCGGCCTTCTCTGCGCTACGCTGTCTTGCTCGGTAAATATGTAATGTTATGGGTATACAATGTGCTCAATGAACTTCAAAATCGATTTTCTCAATAACCAAGGCCCGTCGCTAAAATACCGGATAGCCAGGTACTCAGGGTAAGTGCCTCTACAACATACTTGAAGCGCATCAAAATCCGTGATTTACAGTATGGAGGGTCCCCTTGTGAGTCGTTTCCAGGCCAAGTCATTGACAGCCTACCTAATCCTTCTCCAGGTAGAGCATTGTCCTATGGCCAACGCAGTGTTATTGTCCAGTGTTATTGTCCATGCTCACAGAAGCTTTTGTCTGCAGTGACTAGCTTGCAGCGGCGGTATCAACATAATAGGAGTATTTGAAACCTTAAGTAAAACAAGGAAAAGTCTGTCAGATGCTTAAAGATTCAAGCATCAGACCACAAGAAGGAATGTCCGAAATGAAACGGGAAGGTGGATGTTACAAAGTGACGACAGGTAGAATAAATACAGGAATCTCACTTAGTCTGTAAACTGAATTGGTTGACCTTCCTCCTGAAAACACAGTCAGAGTGCTTTATGCGAAATAGCATGAAAATCTGAACGAGAAACCTGACACTAAAGATATGCTACTTACGCCTCACTCCTCTCTAATTGGTTTCTCTGACTGAGTCGTCATTTCTCACTGACCAGTCATCCCACTGAATGCTCGAGTCCTCCTCTGACAAGAAAGATATGCTAGTTACGTCTCACTGCTCTATAATTGGTTTCTCTGACTGAGCCGTCATTTCTGACTGACCAGTCATCCCACTGAATCCTCTAGTCCTCCTCTAACGAGAAAGATATGCTACTTACATCTCACTCCTCTTGAATTGGTTTCTCTGAGTCGTCATTTCTCACTGGCCAATCATCCCACTGAATCCTCGAGTCCTCCTCTGACAAGAAAGATATGCTACTTACGTCTCACTGCTCTCTGATTGGTTGCTGTCACTGAGTCTTCGTTTCTCACTCATCAGTCATCTCACCGAACAAGATGTTAAGTCCAATTTTTTTCCTTCCTGCCAAGAATCCTCCTACAATACCCTTCCTGAAGGGTTATTGGCTGGACTGTAGATACGTAATGAATGAACTGACAGCAAGGTACCCAATGTGAAGCTACATTAAAATGTTGCAAGAAGAAGTCAAAAAATATTCAGAAACCAAAGTGATATTCATTAAGATGTTTAGGAAGATATTTCAACAACTGTCTTCCACCTCTGAAAGACGAATACAGTACTGTAGAGAGGCTGTTATCTCTATCAGCGTTTCTGATTCACTGCTACCCCAGAGACAGACTCCTCAAATGGCTCTGAGCACTATGGGAATTAACATCTGAGGACATCAGTCCCCTAGACTTAGAACTAGTTAAACCTAACTAACCTAAGGACAGCACACACATCCATGCCCGAGGCAAGATTCGAACCTGCGACCGTAGCAGCAGCGCGCTTCCGAACTGAAGCGCCTAGAACCGCTCGGCCACAACCGCCGGCTACAGACTCCTCCTCACTCCTTACATCTTGGGCTATTACTCTGCAATTTACCACATTCTGATGTGAAGAAAGCACACAAAGTATTTGACGCCGCAGCCATAAGCTGTCTGCTTCAACGCCTAGAGGTGACAGTAAGATTCAGTGAGTTTCCCAACGAATATAATTCTGAATGTGGTATCAGTAGCAGCGTATGCTGGAGTATGAAAGTCCAAACGTCGTTTAGTGCTCCATAATAATCTGGACTGTACTTCACTGTGTTTCATTCATCTATATATGGTTCTACATCGTTTGTGTACGATGTATGAATGTATTCTGGTTGAAAATATGAGTAATTAACATTGTGAATATGGTGCTACTCAGCTTGCATTAAACATATATGAGGGGCGTTCAATAAGTAATGCAACACATCTTTTCTCGGCCAATTCGACTGAAAAAATGCAGAATTAGTAGTGGGGCATCGTGGAATATTCTCGCTTCAGCCGCTATAGTTCCACGAAGTTCCGATAGGTGGCGGCACTATAGCCTGCCTTCAAAATGGCGTCTTTAACGGAGGTGCGTTTCAAATAGAGAGCTGTTACTGAGTTCCTTTTGGCGGAAAACCAGAGCGTCGCAGATACACATAGACGCTTGGTGAATGTCTACGGGGTCCTGGCGGTGAATAAAAGCACGACGAGGTGTTGGGCGAGGCGTTTGTCACATCGCAACAAGGTCGCGCAGACCTCTCCGATCTTCCGAGGCCGGCCGGCCGCACACAACTCGGACCCTCCAATGTTGGAACGTGCAGACACACTCATTCGAGATGATCGATGGATCACCATCAAACACGTCGCTACTCAACTGGGCGTCTGTGTGCACCTGAGAGGAGCTCACTGAACTACATTGGACTGTTGTTCCTTTTCCACCCTACAGCCCAGAACTCGTACCTTCCGACTTCCATCTGTTTGGACTAGTGACGGTTGTGCTCCATGGGAAGCAGTACGTGAATGACGAGGGAGATTATGGATGCAGCAAGATGTTAGCCCCGACATCGACCAGTAGAATGGTATCATGCGGGCGTAGAGGCCGTCTCAGTAAGGCGGCGTAATGCTGTCCCAGTGAACGTAGATTATGTTAGAAAAAAGCGTATTGTTGGAATAACACGGTGTGTTGGAATCCTTAATAAAAACCAACCTGCTTACTTACTGAACGCCCTCGTGAACGACCTTTGCCGTTCCTCCATCGATATTATGAAGAAACAAACCAATAACAATTTACAGCAGTATGCTTCTCTAGGAGACGTTGAGTTCAAAGAAACTTTCAGTCTGAGAAACGAGAAAGCAAAGTTGCAACTAGGACCAGTGTTTAAACATACCAGATCTGGGCAATGCACCAGACGTTTCTCGGAGATCTAATTTCCTTGGTGAGTGTGGTTATGATGGTTGTTGATATTTATTACCAAAACGGCAAAGTCAAAAAAAATGAGGTACTGTACTAAGAAGTCGATGAAAATGGAATTTTCAATTTTGTACAAGTAGTCCTACTAAGTGCTTCATATTAACAGAGATCAAGGACCACCAGAGTTAAGTGAATGCCTGTTAGTGCTCTAGTTTGTCCTTCAAATAGCGAATAATACTGCACTGAAAACTATGCAGGTGACAAAAGTCATGGGATAGCGATAAGCATGTATACCGATGGAGGTAGTGTCGCGTACACAAAGTATAAAAGGGCAGTGCAATGGTGGCAATGGTGGAGCTGCCACTTGTACTCAGGTGATTAATGTGAAAAGGTTTCTGACGTGATTATGGCCGCAGATTCCGGACGCGGAATGATAGTTGGAGCTAGACGCATGGGACATTCCATTTCGGAAATCGTTAGGGAATTCAGTATTCCGAGATCCACAGTGTCAAGAGTGTGTCGAGAATACATTACAGGCATTACCGGCCGGCCAGAGTGGCCAAGCGGTTCTAGGCCCTTCATTCTGGAACCCCGCGACCGCTACGGTCGCAGGTTCGAATCCTGCCTCGGGCTTGGATGTGTGTGATGCCCTTAGGTTAGTTAGGTTTAAGTAGTTCTAAGTTCTAGGGGACTGATGACCTACGATGTTAAGTTCCATAGTGCTCAGAGCCAAATGAACCATTTTAAACAGGCATTACCTCTCACCACGGACAATGCAGTGGCAGACGGCCTTCACTTAACTTCCGGGAGTAGAGGCGCTTGCGTAGAGTTGGTAGTAATAACAGACAAGCAATAGTACGTAAAATAACCGCGGGAATCGATGTTGGACGTACGTTAGGACATAGCGGCTAAATTTGACGCTAACGGACTATGGAAGCAGACGACCGACGAGAGTGCCTTTCCTAACAGCACATTGCCTGCAGAACCTCTCCTGAGCTCGTGATCACAACAGTTGGACCCAGGTGACTGGAAAACCATGGCCTAGTCAGATGAGTCCCGATTTTAGTGGGTAAGAGCTGATTATAGAGTTCGAGTGTCAAGCAGATCTCACGAAGCCATGGAGCCAAGTTGTCATCGAGGCACTGTGCAAGCTGGCGGTGGTTCCATAATGGTGTGGGCTATGTTTACGTGAAATGTAATGGGTCCTCTGGTGCAAATTTATTTATTTCGAGTCAAAAACATTACAACAATATTTACAATATATACAATATAACAAATCAGGTCAAATCATAAAAGAACAAACTAAACGGTATTAGCCCAAAATTGTGCAACGGCAGCAGCATTGTCTGAAACATCAACAAGCTCTTGTGTGGAACATGATACAGGACATCTAGGACAGTTAATTAAATGTTTGGTTGTCTGTTCTTCTCCGCAGTCACACAGGTGGAAGATTCCTTCATGAAGCCCCATTTAAACAGGTTGTCCTTAGTTCGTCCGACGCCACTCCTGAGCCGATTTAGAGACTTCCACACTGTCCAGACTTGATTTCCACCAGGAGGAAGGGTCTCAGAAGGAGTCATCCAATCATTGCTGTCAGATTTTGCTGTCCACTGAGATAGTCTGGCTGCTCCAGTCCGACCGGTGAGGGGTGTAGTAGTTCTCATAAAGCTCCTCCTAGATTTGAGTCTACTAATTGGTGGCTGGTATCCATGTAGCAGGTGATCGGTGTTATGATCTGCTTTATGTCTCTCAAGTTTGGCTGCGGCTTCACGCCTTATGTCTGGAGGAGCAATACCTGCTAGTTTATGGAGTTTATCAATAGGTGTAGCTTTGAGGCATCCCGTTACTGTCCTGCAGGTTTCGTTCAGTGCCACATCAACCTGCTTTGCATGAGATGACTTGTACCATACAGGACATGCGTATTCAGCTGCGGAATAGCACAAGGCCAAGGCTGATGTTCTTAGTAGTTTGGGATCTGCACCCCAAACGCTGCCAGTGAGCTTCCGCAGGATGTTGTTACGAGCAGCAACTTTCTGCTTAGTGTTAGTGCAGTGTTTTCTGTAGGTCAACGTTCGATCTAAGGTGACACCCAGATATTTGGGGTAGAAACAATGTTCAAGCTCTTGATCTTCCCAACACACTGTAAGTTTTCTGTAGGCCTCTCGATTGCGTAGGTGGAAAGCACAAACTTGAGTTTTAGTAGGGTTCGGTCTTAAGTTATTGACTCTGTAGTACTCAGATAGGTCCTTGAGAGCAACAGTAAGCTGGTTTTCTACTGTGTCAAAATCTCTGGCTTGTGTGACTAAGGCAAGATCATCTGCATAGATGAAACTCTTTGTAAGAGAAGGTTGAGGCTGGTCATTTGTAAATATGTTGAACAATATGGGGGAAAGGACACTACCCTGAGGCAAGCCATTCCTTTGACTTCTCCATCTACTCCTTCTTCCTTGGAACTCCACATAAAATCGCCGGTTTTCCAAAAGTGTCTGCACAGTTCTGGTGAAATTAATGTCTCTAGTGATGTAGTAGACTTTGTGCAATAATTGTCGATGTTGAATGGTGTCATATGCTGCTGTGAGATCCACGAAGACAGCCCCGGAAATGTATCCTTTTTCATATCCCTCTTCAATATGTTCAGTCAGATTAAGGACTTGTGCTGTACAATTCTTTCCAGGTCGGAAACCTGCTTGTTGAGGTATGAGTTGTTTTTCAACAATGGGAGTGAGTCTATTTAGTAACATTCTTTCATAGATTTTATACAAATGGCAAAGGAGCGAAATCGGTCGGTAGTTCTTGGGATCAGCTGCACCCTTTCCAGGTTTTAGTAAGGGAATAACTTTAGTTTTCCTCCAGATGGCAGGGATCTGTTTCCGCTTCAGGCAACCATTATAGAATTGTAGAAGCCATCCTTCCGTGATGGGACCAAAATGTTTAATTTGCTCAATCATTAGGTCGTCTAGACCAGGCGCTTTACCATTTTTGCATTTCTGAATTGCGGTTCTAAGTTCTTGTAAGGTGAAGTCATTGGATAGGTGGTTGTTTTCACGTTCAGGTTCTCTTTTGAGTTTTGTTCTATCCTTAGAACAATTGACCCTGCCATTCTGAATTAGATGATGAGCAATTTGATCTGGTGCAATGTTTGCATGGCCATGGTTGTGGACAGGGTCGTTGTTCAGGCGTCGCAGCAACTGCCAGGCTTTCTGACTGCTTTTAGACATATCAAGGTTCTCGAGTAACTCTATCCATCGTTCTTTTTTGGATTTGGCTAAGGCTGAGGATAAATTTTGGCCAGCAGTTAAAGTTTCAATGCTGTAAGGATTATCATTGAAAAGTTGGATATAGTTATGTAGATGCTTCACGGATTCTTCTGTCAAGCCAGGTATGTAGTTAACTCGACAGCCTCTGGGAGTTGAGAGTCTTGAGCATCTTTTCACGGCTTCTACAAACTCATCATAGTTGGAGACTGAGGGTTCTATGCGTGAAACTTCTGAGTCAAGGAGATCAGCAAACTTCTGCCAGTCTGCTTTCTTGAAATTGTATCGCCTTCGGAATGATGTGATTCTAGGAGTAATGGCTGCAAACACTTGGCAGCCTATGGGGCGGTGTTGAGTATTTGGTATCGGATTTAGAACAGTTTTTCTGCATTGGTGAGCTATGTTCTCGCTAACAAAAATTAAGTCGGGGTTATACCCACGTTTCCAACGCCCACTGTTAAAAGATGGTGGGAGTTTATTATCATGGACAAGATTAAGATGGTTGGTTTCAGCCCAAGTCAAAACTGCTTCACCATTACTGTCGTCCTCAACATAACCCCAAACACTGCTATGACTATTGAATGAACCGATCATTGAGAGGAAATGGTTACAAAAAAAAATTGTTCCAATGGCTCTGAGCACTATGGGACTTAACAGCTATGCTCATCAGTCCCCTAGAACTTAGAACTACTTAAACCTAACTAACCTAAGGACATCACACAACACCCAGCCATCACGAGGCAGAGAAAATCCCTGACCCCGCCGGGAATCGAACCCGGGAACCCGGGCGTGGGAAGCGAGAACGCTACCGCACGACCACGAGCTGCGGGCAAATGGTTACCTTCGGCTACTTTGAGACGTTGCCATAGGTCACAAGTGTACGCGATTAGTTTGAAGAATATTGTGGATAATTTGAGCGAATGATTTACCCACACAGATCGCCCAACATGAATCCCATCGAACATTTATGGAACATAATTGAGATGTCAGTTCGTGCACAAAATCCTGCACCGACAATATTTTCGCAATTATGGTCGGCTATAGAGGCAGCATGGTTCAATATTTCTGCTGAGGACTTCCAAAGACTTGTTGAGTCCATGTCACGTCGAATTGCTGCACTACGCCAGGCAAAAAAAGGTCCAACGATATTAGCAGGAATCCCATGACGTTTGTCGCCCCAGTGTACAGAACTAATTTGGTTACATAAAACATCTTGAACATACAACATGTCTAGAATGAACAACGATCTGCGTTTACAACCAGTGTTGTGTACAACAGCTAATATGTACAACTTCATTCAGTTGGAATGTACTACACGTAGCATACACATTTTGATAATTGGTCCTCTAATGAAAATAAATAGGTGTACATATAAATTGTCATTCACTTCTTTTCAAGAGTTTTGAAAGTGATGTGTGGAAAGGTAATACAATAATCAGAAAGAAAATAATTCGGTAGTATTATAATTATTGCATACGATTCTACAGAGTTACTGCAAAAACAAGTTTCCTATTTGAGTATTTATAGAATATCAGATAACTGGTGGATTGCTATAAAAATAAAATGTTGTTAGATTTATCTGTCTTTGTTATGAAGCATTCTCGTTTTGCGAACGACCTTGTCAAACAGGTCAGAGGTGCGGACAGAGTTTGAGGACACCCCCTTGCACTTGGGGTGGGAAACTGTCTCTAAAAGGCGGAATAATGTTGATGCAATTCTCTTGGTACCTCTAATTTTCAGGGATCCTTTCATAGGCATTTTCTCTTCAAATCCCGATTGGACGAATTTGGAAACGGATTCCTAATTGAACGATGGGATAAGTTTGTTTACCTCTACAAATTTTCAGGCCAGTTAGGTAGTTTGCTCTGCATCGTAAAGTTGATCTTTTGTTTGAAATTTCGCTATCTTATATCTTGCAATTCTGTAGTACTGTTTGAATTTATGCAACAATCCATTGCTTCCATTGAAATCATTGTAATCTACGTCGCGCGCAATTTAATGTGAATAACTCAGTACTTCACTATCACGCACAACCCGTAAATTGTATCGCGTATCCTCGAAATGCACAAACGCCAGTGTTTGCAAAAAGTGCGTCTTGTCCTTCCTTCAATATCCGTAGTTTTTCTTATGCACTACGCGCTCATATTGCTGCGGACTTATTCGAAATCTGTTCATAGCTGTTTTTTTACTGTGACTGTTCTACCACGTATGTAAATATGTTTAGTATCCGCTCCTTGGACAGAGATTGTTCTTTACGACGTTGCACTTGAGATGTGATTTGTGGCTCCCTGTCCGAGAAGGATGATGAACTACATGGTTAGACACCTGTTTCAGTATCACTTTCACTTGCTAAGTATGTATCGTCAACATTGTAATCATCATGTACATTGTCCTCCCAGTGGCGAGTATACGACACAACACTTTCCACTGACTCAAATGGTTCAAATGGCTCTGAGCACTATGGGACTCAACTGCTGTGGTTATAAGTCCCCTAGAACTTAGAACTACTTAAACCTAACCAACCTAAGGACAGCACACAACACCCAGCCATCACGAGGCAGAGAAAATCCTTGACTCCGCCGGGAATCGAACCCGGGAACCCGGGCGTGGGAAGCGAGAACGCTACCGCACGACCACGAGATGCGGGCTCCACTGACTCATCTCGCAGCAACGCTACTATTTCATCTGCGACTTCTTTCTCACTCTGCGAAATTCCTTGGGTTTCGTTCTGACATTGCCTTTTCTCAGCTTTGTATCAACACCAGCATCGTGTTTAGTGACGAGTTGAATGCAACACAAAATGGTGCCCGTAATAAAACAGAGCTTGTTCATTGTCGAAGGTTAATGCGAAGCACATTCATGGAAAACGAGTGTGGAACTGTTTGCGAAGAATTTAAGACGGAAAGTGTTTTGACGAAACTTAGAACAAAGTATGCAACGCAAAACTTAGTAGCAAAATGGAAGTGTCATAGACCCTCTGCTCTTCCAATTTACATAAAAGATTTAGGATATAATCTGCACAGCCCTCTTAGAGTGTTTGCAGATGATGCTGACATTTATCTTGTAGTAAAGTCATCAGAACATCAAAACAAATTGAAAAACGACTTAGGCACGCTATCCAATACTGCAAAAAGTGGCGGGGCAGCATTATCTGACATTCTTGTATGTTCTTTATTACACAACAAATCTCTCGTCATCTTGCGTTAACATACATGAATAAAACTGGTATATGCTGAACCTGGTAACAACATGTTTGCATATATGTGGCACATATGGTGTTTTTGTTACATGTAGGAAAAACGTTTCTATTCAACTGACTTGTTCGTAATAGCGATTATTCAGAGGAAATGATGTATGCTCGGAGGTATTTTACACTTATTTACTTAAAACAAGCAATCTGTGTGTAACAACGATAATATTATTACTCTGAAGTAAGATGTTTGATTACAGTGTACTTTCACGCATTATTGGTACAGAAATTAGCGACCTGCAGTGCGTCTGCCGTTGTCTGTATGTGGTCGATTTCCGTAATGTGACCCGGTAGACACTGCACTGCAGTATTGAGACGCCGTTTGTGGAGATCCAAATTCACACATCGTCGATTTCATCTGCAAGCTCCTCTTCTGCAAATTGCTTCTATAACTTGTAACCACCGGTCGCAGTCAAGCATCGCTAGAGCAGTGGCGTAGTTAAGTAATTTGGCACAAAGCGCGGTATTTTAACTTGTCGCCCACCCTCCTCTAATCCCCACAAGGGGGCAATTTTTTGATACAGGTGGTTTAGTAAGCATGTTAACTGTTTGTAATCAGTTTTTACGAAAGGAAACAAATAAGTAAAACACTATGTTGTAAATAACATGGTTTAATTGATTATTAATGAAGCAGTACAAATAGCCAAAGGCATTCTTAATTATAGGTGCTTTAACATGTACTTTAGAATACCTTTTTCCGCTGAAAATTTTGAAATTGCGTTATCAGAATCGATACCTTTGGTTACACTAATTTCAATTGACAAAGTTGCCACACTAGAGAGTCGTGCTTGACTCATAGTGAACCTATGATAATTATGAAATAGTCTGAGTTTTCAAAACTCTTTACACATGACACTAACGAAACACACAAAGTTAATAAAAATATTAACGCCAAAAAGTGGTTAGAAACAGATTCGGAAAATTCCTATTCCACGACGACATCAAAATAGAAATTTCTACATTCTACCATAGCAACCACATTTCGTTCCAAATTTCTTTGGATTTTAGTCAAATAATGCTAAACCAGCAAAGCGCCCGAAATGAAATTTGTTATTCACCATACGTCAGATATTCTCTAGGAAAATGGTAAACAATACGCAGATTTCTCATCTCACAATCACGTAATTAATATGTAAATATCGAGTTAAGCCACTATCTGATTTCACAACTGTATTAAATAATGAACCCGTATTGTTACACTCACAATATAACGTACAATACTGGGAGCTATCGCGGAAAACTATTCTGGTTTCATGCTAGTTTCCCGGCTGGGTCCCGCTTTTGCACATCCGAGTGCGTGGTCACCTAAGTTCCAGATAAATGTATGATAAACATATTGAGTTTTTTTAGCAGGGCTCCTTTGATTAAATAGCTGCTTCTTTCGTTTGGTTTTATGATCCCAATCAATAAAAAAGTAACTATTATTGATAGAGAGCATTTTAACACTGGAAGTGGCAGTAATATCCCAATATATATCGTATTTACGTTCTTAAACCTTATAATGTTTGGACTCAGAGAAAATTTCACAGATTTGTCATTATCGTCATCGATGCAAAGTAATTCCGGAGTCTTTTTCAGGCATTTTGCATCAAAAAACTTTTAACCTTTCTTCCTACTAAAAGAAGAAAAAATGATATAAAAAATATTTAAAAATAATTTCATTTACTTACATACAAGTGAGTAAATATTTTATTCGATCTTGTACAAGAAAAACACTCACTCGTGTCGGGTGAGACACACACTAATGTCAGTTTAAAGTAAAAAAGTAACAAAAAATACACGTTTTTGCTTACACGCTGTTTTAGCGGCAAATATGCGCATGCATATAGTTCAGGTCAAACCACTAAGCTCTCTAGTTGCCTTTCCCCCCCCCCCCCCAACCAAATTTTGTCACCCCCATGGAGCTGGTATCCACTGCGGACAAATGCCTCCCCCCCCCAATAGTAATACCCTTGCTACGCCAGTGCAAGGGAGGAGCCTCCACGTTTGCGATCCATGACCAACGTTCTATATCTTTCATAAAAAGCTAATTTTATCACATCATAAACACTTCAAGCTTAAAATTGCTTTTATAGACAACTGTTTTTCTTTTTTTATTATTATTATTATAACGCCAGTGACAGCACAGCAAAAGTGGTGATCTATAATCTTTTAAAGTTTTATTTATTATTCCGTCCTGATCGGCAAAAAAATGTTTTTGACCTAATTTTTTTACATACAAGCGCCGGTGTTGGTGAATAATCGTCAACCTCATCTCTTATGATTGCGAAGATGATTCAGTACTTAAGATACTGAGAGCTCTCGTAGACGCATGAATACGCCGTGTGATTAAGATTCCATGTTCGGACAGAAGATTCAATCAAACATTTCCAGCGCCGCCAGTATATGGAGGCAGCTGTGCCGTTGTGCTTGGAAATACAGTTTCAAGATTGAGGTCTCGTCAGACACACGGTCAGCGACAGAAGTCCTAAGTGTACAGAGCTTGTTCGCAAACATTTTTCTACACAAGCGACATACCATTTGGCACCCCTACAAATTAGTGTCCATTGGAAACAGTTTTAAAAATGGATCTAGTTATCACGCAAATGCCTTCTTTTTTTGTACTACATACAAATTCTTCTCTAAAAGAAATAATTTTCTGAATATGATTCCTGAACTAGATATTAAATTTTTTATTACTTTCCACTTAAGGTAACTGCGGAGATCTTTTAAAAACCTTTACTGAAATCAGAAAGAACTAGACCTACTTTACTGTTCTAAAAATGTGGTATCTATTAAACTGAGTGGAAAGAACGAAAATATAAAATTTCTGTCGTTTGGCTAGTGTAATTATAGAACTATTTTATTCTGTAATTTAAAGCCTGTTTCATTTTCCGTCGTAAATAGTAGGACAAAAACACAAAATATGTACACAGCTTCATATAGACGTGTTAGAAATAAGACACCCTTTAACTGTATAAACTGTACGTTACAGGTTAGAAAATTCATCGATAAGCAGTTAAATTTAAAAAATTTGATCTGAAAGTAACTGAAAATTAACAAACATGGTCGACATATACAACTGATAAGGAAAACAAATTAATGTGAGATACGAAAGAGAAATATTCTATTAATGAAGTGATTTGTGATTACATACTTGTTCAGTATATATACTAACAATTTTTCCATCGGATAAAAACTTTATGTTGTCATTTTCTAGATTTAGGGAAATCTTTCAAAACAGAATCCAAATTTACTGACGTCAAGTTATCGCTTTCAGTGACTTGACAGTCCACACAACTGTTCTTCGAAAAGTGTTGACCTAAGAAATACTCGTATCTTTATGATCTTGAGTCTTGAAAAATTACTTTAACCTCATATAAATTGCTGAAGGAATATAGTATTACGTCATCAGTCTCGGGTTCGAAACCAGCCACCGCTTATTAACCAACATTCGCGGCAGAAGACTTCCGGCATAAGAAGTCACCCTCATTCTGCCAACGGTCTTGTGAAAGAGGGCGGGGAGCAGACAAAGGTTCAGGGCATTCTATTATCCTTTGGGAGGAAAATGTACCTAAAGGCGGAAGGATCAGCAATGATCAGCGGCATGAGGATGCAGAAGACAATGGCAACCACTGCATTAAAGACACGTGACGTGTATCCACGGGACATAACGCTTGTAAATCAACAATGTCATAATGATCTCTCCATTAGCAAAAGATTCCGAAATAGTTCCGCACTCGAATCTCTGGGAGGGGACTGCAAGGGGGAGGTGACCACAAGAAAAAGATTGAAGAACCAACGGAAGGATAACGTTCTACGAGTAGGGGCGTGGAAGGGAGGCTAGGAAACCTGAAAACGGACACGCAAAGGCCCAGTCTACATTCAGTTAATGGAAAGAAGAAAAGGATTTCTGGTCAGATGAGTATAGGGTAATATTAACAGCAGCAGAAAATGATTCAACAGGAGTAGAATTCGTTGTGAATAGGGAGGTAGGGCAGAGAGAGTGTTACTGCAAACACTTCAGTGATAGGGTTGTTCTTATCAGAATCAGCAGCAAACCAACACTGATAACGATAGTTCAGGCATAAATGCCAACGTAGCAATCTGAAGATGAAGATACAGAGAAGGTATATGAGGATATTGAATGGGTATTACAATACATAAAGGGAGATGAAAATCTAATAGTCATGGGGGACTGGAGTGCAGTTGTAGGTGAAAGACTAAAAGAAAAGGTTACGGGAGAATGTGGGCTTAGACAAGGAATGAGATGAAGACTAATTGTGTTCTGCAATAAATTTCAGCTTGTAATAGCGAATATTCTGTTCAAGAATCACAAGAGAAGGACGTATACTTGGAAAAGGCCGGGTGGTACGGGACGATTTCAGTTAGATTACATCATGGTCGGACAGAGATTCCGAAGTTAGGTACTGGATTGTAAGGCGTACCCAGGAGCAGACATCAGGAAGAATGAATACGCAAAAAAGTGGGCTATGGAAGTATTAAGGAATGACGAGATACGCTAAAGTTCTCTAAGGCTATAGATACAGCAACAAGGAATAGCTCAACAGGCAGCACAGTTGAAGAGGAATGAAAATCTCTAAAAAGAGCAGTTACAGAATTTGGATAGAAAAATGGAGGTACATAGAAGGTAAGTGCGAAGAAACCATGGGTAACAGAAGAAATACTTCAGTTGATCGATGAAAGAAGGAAGTAAAAAAATGTTCATGGAAATTCGGTATACAGAAATACAAGTGGCTGAGGAATGGAATAAATAGGAAGTGCAGGAAAGCTAAGACGAAGGGTGTAAGACAGGGATATAGTCTTTCGCCCCTACTGTTCAATCTTTACATCGAAGAAGCAATGATGGAAACAAAAGAAAGGTTCAGAGTAGAATTAAAATTCAAGGTGAAAGGATAGAAGGGATAAAAGTTAAGGAATACTAGCTAGGCAGTAAAATAATCAATGAGGGACGGAGCAAGAAGGACGTCAAAAGCAGACTATCACTGGCAGAATTGGCATTCTTAGCCAAACTAAGTCTACTAGTATCAAACATAGCCCTTAATTTGAATAAATTGCTAAGAATGTACATTTGGAGCACAGCATTGTATAGTAGTGAAACATGGCCTGTGGAAAAACCGGAATATAAGAGAATCGAAGCATTTGAGACGTGGTGCTACAGACGGATGTTGAAAATTTGGTGGACTAATAGGGTAAGGAATGAGGAGGTTCTGCGCAGAGTCGGAGAGGAAAGAAATATGTGGAAAACACTGACAAGGGAAAAGGACAGGATGACAGTACATCTGCTAAGACGTCAGGGAATGACTTCCGTGGCACTAGAGGGAGCTGTAGGCGGTAAGAACTGTAGAGGAAGTGCTACTCTGAGATGAAGAGGCTGGCAGAAGAGAGGAATTAGTGGGGGACCGCATCAGACCAGTCAGAAGAGAGGTAACTCAAAAAAAAAAAAAAATGCGTTTCTAGTTACGATTAGCTGTAGCTGAAATCTGAGCACAATTCGTAGGTGTTTGATCGAAACCTTTACATTTGTAATACGTGTATACTAACTATAACGATATTTGTCACTCTAGTCAGTGGCGGTTCGTAACCCTTATATTTGCAATTATTTCGCAAACGTTTCTTTCGTGAACCCATGAATACTGGAAAGTTTTTGCTTCTGTGTCGTATACTTCCACACATGTCAGTTTTTGCTGCCAGTTATGATATACATTGGACACAAATTTTGCACTTGGACGCCCCTGTCGTTCCACTTAGCTTTGCACCATAGGCGGCCGCTTGTCTCTCTTGGGTCTGAAACAGTTCTGCGAGTGTAATAAGATTTTTGTGTCCCCAGCTGCAGCTCACAGTTTTCGGAGCGAATGTAATGTCACGAAAACAGTTATCTGCGAAGAAAGTTATGATCATAGTCTTTTGCACTTGTCTGATGTCCTAAACGAAGAAGAGTCCGTAAATGCTCCCAGGTGTTGTGCAAGGAACGTTGTAAAAGGACACCAGAGGAATAGACATGGATCGCTTTCGAACAACGATTCCCAACCTCTTATGGTGACGGTTACGCTTGATGTGGCACATCATTATGATCATTATGTTCATCATAATAAAATAAGAGCAATCAGAGCTCGAACGGAAAGCTTTAGGTGTACCTTTTTCCCACGCGCCATTCGAGAGTGGAATGGTAGGGAAGTAGTATTAAAATGATTCGATGAACCCTCTGCCAGACACTTAATTGTGAATTGCATGGTAACCATGTAGATGTAGATGCAGCTTTTCCGAAGGACTGTGTTGGAACGTCCTCATTATAGCTCGAATCTCGCACCTCTTTTTACCGTTAAAGAAACACCTGGCCGGTCGCAACTGCAGGAGACTGTTGTTAAATGGCTCCTTGGAAACTTATACCGATTTCTTCTATGCCGGAATCGACAGATCTGTTTACCAATGGAACAAATGTTTCGATAAGCATGGTGATTGCATGGAAAATAATACGCACCAGTGGCTTAGTAATTTTGTGTATCTCTCTGATTTACTGGATGAACTTTAATTTTTGAGATTTACTCATATGTCAAGCTTAGCTCATGGAGGTTTGAACTGTACATTCTGTAAACTCATGAAGCTACAGTTGTATTCTGCTTTGTTTATGTCGACTTTACGTATATCATAATTTTCATAGCTGCTACCCTCGTTCACTCTATTCACATGCCCTACACAATGCATAGTTTTTAACACCGTTTTTTCTTTCGGCCCTATGATTAAACGGCCAACACTCTGTTATAAGTTGTGGTAATAATCCTTATGCTGCATACAACTGTTGATGATGCTGTGCTAGGTCTCGTTACCATTCCACTCTTTTTGAATCGAATAGCTGATCTTGGTATCCTTTAAACCATTATTAGTTGTGAGAAATACCTGAGTAACATTGACTGAGAGCATTGCATAGGTAGATATAAATCTGTTTCAAGGTGCAAGCCGTCTCCTCCTTTGTGCCCCATCGATTTAACAACACTGAGGGCCATTTCATTCAACATCATAAAGGAAAAAATTGGCGAGCTGCGACTGGGACTTCCGCCCTGGGGGTTCCGTACAAACATGAAGTATGTAGACTGTTTATTCTCTCCAGGAATAGAGAATATCGACCATTTTTGCCAATTATCGGCATTGATTGTGGCAAGAGATCAGTCCCAGGTTCCCAAGACTTTCGAGAATGTTGTAATTTCAGTAATATAAATGTGCATAAAGTCAAGCAGGAGGCAGGCGACCATTGTTATAATAACCAGTAGTTCTCCAGTCAGGCTGAGTCGCACTGATAAAGTCAAACATGAGGCAAGGAATGACTTTCATGCTCACGTGACGCGTTTCTGAATTTATCCACCATCAGAGATTCAGGAATGATTACTGCACGTAGATATGGCGTTTCAAATTGCATGTGAAACAAACATTCGCTCCTTGTCAAATTTCATGATTCTAGGCCAACACGTAGTGCCCTACAGGTTTTCAAGACTGAGTTTGCGAGTGTTAAAATATGTGACCAAAATGGCCGTATCTTTTGGTTGCATTTACTGAGAAGCTAGTGATTTATACCGTCAAGTGGCCATAGACCTCAGTATGTGACATAAATTTCAACTTGACAAGTGTATTCGTTCCTGAGAATAAAGGGGGTTAACAATCGGATGGAGAGACAGATAAACAACAAAGTGATCCTACAAGGGTTTCGTGTGTACCGATTGAGGTACGAAAACCTAATAATGTGGTGAAACGTAATGTTTTTTTTTTAAATGAAAATGTAACCTTGTATGTAGGAAGCAGGTGCCATTATATGAATCAAATACGAGAAAAATTCTTAATACCTTTCGCAAATCAACTATGTCAGCATCTGAAAAATTTATTTGCGTATAAGTCGTTTCATTTCTACATCTGCTCCTAAATCTAAATTTCGTAAGCTTTCTTTCTGTAACAAAGCCATTAAACCCCTTCTGTAATAAGATAACTCTTAATAGGGGATTCGGTTCTTTTCTGATCCTACTCGCACAAGCTACTGATGTGGTATGCTCTTCAGGAGGTGACTTCAGAACTCTACTGGTAGTCAGTCTAACTGCTCTACAATTCGTTCAACCACAGCATCACTCACACTGCCGATAGGATTTATATCCTCCACAATAGCTCGACAGAGCTACAAAATCTGCAACTTCTAATCTGCAAACAGCAAAACGTATTTTTTTATTTTTATTACCCTGTTTATTATGCATTTGTAAATGCATAATAAACAGAATTGTAAATGCATAATAAATAGAACCATACAAAATTACATTTTGCTGTTCGCAGATGAGAAGTTGTAGATTGTGCAGCAGACTAGATACATAAATATCCAATAGCAACATGTAAGGTATGTAAACTAATGCATACATCCACTCTTTTGCCAATTACGCAATAACTATAACACACAGTGCATCAGGTCTTTAATACATATCTCAACTTTGAACTATGAAAAAATGATGTATAATATTTTACAGCAATTATTCATTCACAATTGTAAATATTATGTACCAAAAGATTCACTAAATGCTAATATGTAACAACTATTTTACAGTAATAAAATAAAAAAAATCCACTGAAGATAGCACAAACAGTGGTGCAACATGACTGGATAAAACAAAACTAAAAAGGTGTCCTGCATAAAGCGAAAGTCCTCGTCCTTCTGAAAATTTTGTTCGCATTCCTAGTTCGTCTCCTAAGCGTAGACTGGGGAACTCCGAATGCTTTCGACGCCTGCAGCCATCCCATCTCGCCCCTTCGGTAACAGCATCTTTAGTCTGTTGCATCTGCATCTTAAAACGACGGTTTCCTTACTTTATTGCCCGCCATCTGAAAGGGAAATTCACGTACTTATATTTGGCATACGTAAATTAATTGTATTTATGTGTCAATGCACATTTATCAATTCATGTTTAATGTTTCGTTTAATTCATTTTATTATAGAGTGACCTACTGCTATTGTTGTTAACTTTAAACAGATACGTAAAATAAATAGCCTAATTATTATCAAAGATCAGCGGAATAGAACTTGAGTCAGCATCGGGATAAAACGACAAGCTGTGTCATTTTACCCTGACACATGGTGAGTGACTGCAGCCTGAAACGCCTTCTTTGATGCATTCGAGAAACGTTCAACTACTGTGTGCTGTAACAGAACCTTCTACCTCTCAAAACATAGCTAAAAGTATGCTTTACAAGATAACCTATACTTTTCTCAAACATTGATTGCCTACAATACTAATGAATGAATATATGCGAATAAAAGTAAAAAATTGGAGGCTTACTTATACGTTTTTCGTTCACAGTACCAAGACGGAAGTTGGCAGCTCGTCACCATATACGTAGGAACAGGTTTACCACTCGACCTTCCTATACTGGGCCACTCAGCTGGTTTCGTCCATAGTCTTGCTACATCATTTTAACCGGATATGTCATTACAGACTGATTTTCCCTACCTATTCGAAGCAGAGAGTACACGTTTGCTACACCGATAAAACCATACCAATTTGTAGTGAAACCTTGATGGCTGTTTACAGCGATTGGTGACATTTTCTCTTTCCATTTCATTCCACATTATACATACTGTTGGGACACTAGTGTGGTTTACAAGCTTTGCCTTGCGTTTCGTAACAACCATAATAATATTGGGGAGTTTCCCGACGTGAATGTGTGTATCCTGCATTGCATTTGTCCATCGTATGTGATGCTACATGTTGTAATCAGATATGATCATCAATATGAAGTTTAATTTGATCAGGTAACTGTTTTCCATCATTCACTTCAACAGCGCGTGATGTATTCTTTGAACCAATAAAGACGCAAATAGGCAACTAATGCAATAAGTTGATACAAACGATGTGATACTAGACGTCTACGGTTAACTGAGTCCCAAACTTCCTCCATTTCTACTGAACAGAGTACCTCGGTGTTTACGTTCCTCGATGAAGCATGAAAGCCAAGTGCTTCTTGGTATTAGCCGTTTTATTCACTTTTGATTATTACTAGTGATGGCCACAGTTGAATATTCATCAAATATATTGGTTTCGTCACATTTGTTTCCTGCCACCAGGAACATTTGCTCTCGGGCAAGCTTGCGGAAATAAGCAGCTTCCCACATTCTCTGCATACAGGGTTGACTTTCATGTGCTGGAGCCACCTGCTGAGTACCTCTCGTACCGAGTCAAGTGCCCTGCACGGGACCAACGAGTGTTCATCTCGTGCTAGTAAAATGGCTTCGGTATTTTAGTTATCAGATGCACTTGTCTCCAGTAATGTCTAGATTTTTGGTCAACAGACAGTATCGTATGTTAACCTATTTAGTTGAATTCCATCGTCGTGATGTCTTAAATTCTACATTTCATTGTTATAAGAGTTCCTTAGTTGCTACTGTATCTCTTAATGCGGTTTCTTCTAGTTTTAACTTCGTATTATCCGTCCTGTACAACACTGTCCATAACTTACTCCCCTTTTTTGTTGATCTTCTTGGCTACCTATGTAGAAAATGTTATGAAATGGGGACAGATGAAGTGTCCGACCTCACTACTGAGATAATCTCTGTCGTATCTGCTAATCTTATCTCGCTGCCGTTTGCGTCGAATTTAACGAGATGGCTCACTACATGACTCAGAATAGCGCGTTACGTAAACTGCAGTAAAGTTGCCAAACTTACGCGCTGGATTTTGCGTTGTGCTAAATGTGAAGTCTCTCATCTTCGAAAAGTTGTTTTTGTAACTAAAGCCAACTGTAACTAAAGCCGACTGCGACCTTCCAGATACAACACATTAGACTTCAAAAAGGTAAAACACAGCTTTCTTGTACAAGTGTTGAATTTAGCATAGGAACATGACTGAGTTATTCTCAAAGCGTGTTCATGATGTGTACTTTAGCTAACAATACAGACTTCGACAATACCAAAACTCTAATAATAAATCCAAACTTGACATTTGGACTCCACTGCTCTGTGTCTTGAGGAACACTTGCTCTTGCTGATGTATTCTTTCAGGTCGTCTGAACATCACTCGTCAATCATCGATAAGGATGACACCCATAAGTTTACGGTGTCTCGTAGAATTCACACCACGATGTGCCGCAGCCATCTGCAGGGCGAAGGGAGGTTCTACACACTGCTATTCTTGTTTCTATTGTGGTCTTAAGTCCAAAGACTTGTTTGATATAGTTCCCCATGATAATCTATCATTTGCTTGCATCTTCGGCTCCGCATAACCACTGAAACCTACTGCCATATGAACCTGCTTACTGGATTCATCCCATTGTCTCCCTCTACGATCTTTAAACCCCCCCCCCCCCACAAACTGCTTTCCATTATCAAACTGCCAAATCCTTAATGCCTCAGGATGTGTCCTATCATCCGATCCCCTCTTCTAATCAACTTTCGCTGTAACTTCCTTTCTTCCCCAGTTCGATTCCGTATTTCCTCCTTAGTTACTCGATCTACCTGTATAATCTTCAGCATTACTATGTAACACAACATTTCAAAAGTTTCTGTTTTTTACTTGTTGCGATTGCAACCTTCTATAAGGCTGCACTCCAAATACCTTCAGGAAAAAGGACAGCTCATCGTTCATGTTGCACTTCCTACAAGACTGCATTCCAGATAAAATCTTCAGAAAGGAATTCATAACACTTAAACAAACTTAAATTTGTGTTGCATGATAACAGAGTCGTCTTTTGGCAAATTCCTTTCTTGATGTAGCCATACTGCATTTTATACCCTCTCTACTTCGCCATTGATCAGTTATTCTGCTGCCCGAATAGCAAAACTCAAATACCACTTTTAGTGCCTCACTTCCTAATCGAATTCCCTCAGCATCGCATGGTTTGTTTTACTTTTGTTGATATTCACCTTACACTGAGGTGACAAAAGCATAGGATACCTCTTAATACAGTGTCGGACCTCCTTTTGCTCAACGTAGTGCAGCAACTCGACGAGGCATGGACTCAACAAGTCGTTGGAACTCCATGGAAGTCGCGTGCGGCAATATTGAGCCATGCTGCCTCTATAGCGTCCATAACTGCGAAAGTGTTGCCGGTGCAGGAGTTCGCGCACTATCTCACAACGTTCGATGTGATCCATTTTGAGCGATCTGGGTGGCGAAATCAATTGCTCGAATTGTCCAGAATGTTCTTCAAACCAACTGCGATCCGAACGTAACTGTTTCCGGTGAATCATCGGTTCAGTTGGACCAGAGGATCCATCCCATTATGGCGCCACCTCCAGGCTCTACTGAGCCTTCTCGATGACTTTGGTCCATAGCTTCATGGGGTCTGCGCCATACTCTAACCCTACCATCAACTCTTACCGACTGAAATAGGGACTCATTTAATGGTCACGGTTTTCCAGTCGTTCAACCGATATGCTCTCGAACCTAGGCGAGGTGCTTGCTGCAGAGGATGTCGTGCTGTTAGCAAAAGTACTCGTCTCAGTCATCTAATGCCATAGCCCATTAACGCCGTATTTCACAGCATTGTGCTAACGGATACGTTCGTCGTAAGTCCCACACTGAATTCTGGGGCTACATCGCGCAGTGTTGGTTGTCTCTTAGCACTGACAACTCTACGCAAAAGCCGCTGCTCTCGGTCGTTAAGTGAAGGCCCTCGGCCACTGCGTTGTCCATGGTGAGACGTAATGCCTGAAATGTGGTTACTCGGCACACTATTGACACTGTGGATCTCAGAATTATGAATTCCCCAACGATTTCCGAAATTTAATGTCCCATGCATCTAGCTCTAACTACCAGTCCGCGTTCAGAGTCTGTTAATTACCGTCATCGGGCCATAATTACGTCGGAAACGTTTTCACGTGAATCACCTGAGTGTAAATGACAACTCCACCAATTTACTGTCCTTTTGTACCTTGTATACGCGACACCACCACCATCTGAGTATGTGCATGGCGCTATCCCATAACTTTAGTCATCACCGAGTAAAATCTATTTTCGAGAGACTACCCATTCAGTTCAAGTATTCTTCGAAATCCTTTGCTCACTCTGACAGAATTTTAAGGGGCGATCAAAAAATTTCTGTTCGAAGGCAGTATAGACCAGAATCCATATGCCACTCAGCAGTCATCTCACTGAAGCACTAGGTTGAAGATACCCATTTGGTAAATACCGTGTAGTGCTGCGTGAAGAAGTCCGTAACTGCCAGCTGCACATCCTCGTCCGACAGGAACCGTCGACCGATGCGATATATGCGATATAGGGCGTCCACTATCACGAAGTAGCACCAGGGAACTTGGAGCACCATTCCGCAATGATGGTTTTCGACAGACATGTTGTCCCATACACACTCTTCATTCTCCAGTGGTTGTCTAGCGGTGTTCGTCCTTCGGTGGCCAAGAAAAGAGTAACGGAACGTTGGTCCTCATTAATTAAAACTTCCGGGCAAATTGCCGTGGCCCATATATAAAACTTCTTCTCCTTCCTGACGTTTCGTTGCCTACTGCGGGCAACATCTGAGGTGAGTCGGCGACTGGCTGCTAGGCGCTGGACTTTAGGGCACAAGGTATATAGGAAAGACGCACACACCGATCGTTACCTACATAAGGATTCGAATCATCATCCTAGGCAGAAGAGAGGAGTCATAAAAACTTTAGTGGACAGGGCTAATAACATCTGTGAGCCAATTTATTTGCAAGATGAATTAAGCCATTTGCGAACGGCTTTCAAGAGAAATGGATACACTGACAACGAAATAGATCGAGCACTCCACCCTAGAAGAAAAGTGTCCGAAAATACACGACAACAACAACCGTCGGCTGGAAAAGTTTTTCTTCCATTTATTCATAACATCACGGACCGTTTTGGGAAAGTTTTAGCCAAGTTTCAAGTGGAGACAATCTTTCGACCTACCAAGAAAATTAGTACAAATTTAAGATCGATGAAAGACGAACGACAACCCTTAGCTACCCCAGGTGTGTAAAAAATTTCGTGTAGCTGTGGCATGGTTTATATTGGAACAACTAAAAGGAATGTTAATACCCGCCTAACGGAACACAAAAGGAACTGTAGATTGGGACAAATTGACGAATCAGCTGTAGCGGAACACGTTTTCAAAGACGGTGATCACGAAATAAAATTTAGTGAGACAAACGTGATAGCTAGTACCTCACATTAGTATACCCGCATGTATAGAGAAGCTATAGAGATCTACAAGCACGAAAATAATTATAATAAAAAAGAAGAATGATTAAAACTAGACAAGATATGACAGTCGACTTTGTACCAACGAAGTGACAATCGATTACCTGTAATGGAGAGAGAGTGCACTAGCCAGAGATAGTTCTAAAGTCGGAAGCACGTGATGAGTAGTGGCGCCATCTAAGCGCTCTATATAAGCGGGACCTCCAGCGCCTAGCAACCAGTCGTCGACTCACCTCAGAAGATGTTGCCCGCAGTAGGCAACGAAACGTCAGGAAGGAGAAGTAGTTTTACACATGGACCACAGCAATTCAGCCCGGAAGTTTTAATTAATGAAGACGCCGGCCGTGAAGCTTACATGATATGATTAGAACGTTGGTCCTGTTTGACACACTTGGTGATAACGTCGTCATAGTTCACAATTCCAGATTTACAGCAAGCTCGTCAGCAAGACAGGACTGTCACAATACCGGTCTGTGTGGCCGAGCGGTTCTAGGCGCTTCAATCTGGAACCGCGCGACCACTACGGTCGCAGGTTCGAATCCTGCCTCGGGCATGGATGTGCGTGATGTCCTTAGGTTAGTTAGGTTTAAGTAGTTCTAAGCTCTAGGGGACTGATGACCTCAGATGTTAAGTCCCATAGTGCTCAGAGCCATTGGAACCATTTGACTTTCACAATGATCCCTTGCCTACGTGTCGGTGCTTACATATACCGCATCAGGTTCGCGCAGTGTTGTATATAGCCTGCAGCAACGCCCTCCGACGGAAACTGTTTGATCTCCCCTTATACGATGTCATCAGCAAACCTCAATGTTTTTTAATGATGAATGAAAACCACTTCAGACGTATTATTAAACATTTATCATGTTACGACCTGTTTCGTTCGTAGAACATCTTCAGGATTCCTAGTCGTGCCGAATTCATGATACATATGATATATTTGTCGTGTGTAATGTTCAAGACCAAATCAAAAAATACTGAACATAAACATTCGGCTAGCTGGTAGCAGTCCTATAGAGCTTTTGTCTACTTAGTTTTCGACAATTTTTGGCACTTATCTCGGTGAAGGAACTCCAATAGGATCCCTGCTTGCTTTGTAAGTGTTCACCGCTAATTTTTGTTTTGTTTTCCGAAATTATAGTCACCTTTCATGTGTATAGGCAGCTTTCATGTGTATAGCTTTTATTTCATTTTATTGTTGCTTCTTAACACTAGGTACCTCGTTTACGAGCCAGTTCTACCTCGTTGTGCGTAAAAAAATTGTTACGCCTAAATCAATATTTGTAGTTTTATCCATTTACAATTACGAATAGTGCACAGGTTTAACGCAGTAACTTTAACACAAGAAGTCTCAAAGTTGGAATTTACCTCCTTCTGTTTTGGTTTTGAGTGAAGCAGTTCTCCCTGCTTCTGCGTGTGCAATGCAAAAGACTCTGACATGTCCATCTTGATATGCTTTAGCTACTTCGTGCAATGCTAAATAAGAACATCTTTGATAAAAAAAATCGACTTCATCACAACAGAACCCTTACAAGTGCCCTGCGCGTGTCAAAGGAACCGATGATAGTACAAGACGTATCCTACACTGCTAAATAAATATTTGTCATTAGTGCAAAATTTCTGTCTTATATGAATGTTTCTGACCAATGCTACATTAAGGGAAGGTTTATTTATATCTAAGTCGCCCAACCCTACCGCCGATTCATTATCATTTTAGGTCTATCATCACGGTGAAATCAGTGTGGTACCTAAATGTGTCTCCGTACTGCAGTTCTAACCAGGTACACACGTTAAGTGACGAAGACGGTTCACAGAACGCCGAATACCTTACTGGGAGCGAAGTGATTGTCCCATCGAGATTTGAGTTATCAGAATTGAAGATCCGTCGCGTTACAGTTGTTTCAAAAAAATTCTGTTACAGTCTCTCCCAATAAAACGTCCCACGCATCTGTGCTGCATTCGTCCAGTCTTTAAATCGCATCATTATTGTATCTGTTTGGTGTAAACGAGCCACGTAGTGGACAGTGGATGCAGGAAGTGGGAACAACCTTTTTTTTAAAGCTTCTTGACGTGGAAGGTAGCGCGCCATCTGCTTCCCGTCAGCGTAGCAGCTTCAATGTCGCCCGCATGTGCGAAGAGTGCTGCCGAACGCCATCAGGAGCTCAGTATGATGCGCTTCGCATTTTCATCCAAGAGCCAGTCCTCTGCGTGTACGTTTTATAAATGTTGCACCTTAGAAAGGAGTTAACAGTTGTTATGTACATCCCAAATATAAAGTCCATGAGAGACAAACTCTCAATTCCCTTTTCCGCCCCCCCCCCCCCCAACCTTTCCCATAGCGCTGGCAAGTTAGTCTGAAAAACCGCCGGCAGAGCGCCACCGATCGTAGTTGCTGAAAATGGCGGCAAACTAGTCAGAGAATGCATTTTGTGTGCTGGAAGTTGCACGCTGACAAGCGGTAGTGAGTGTGTAAAGAGCTTTCCACGACAAGTGTACTAGACACCTCGGGCTTACAACAGCAAGATAAAGTGGTAGAAGAAATTCTAAATTTGGAAATTTGTGGTAAGTTCCTATGCGACCAAACTGCTGTGATCATCAGTTTCTAGGCTAACATACTGCTTAATCTAACTTAAACTAACTTATGCTAAGGACAAAACACACATACCCGTGCCCGAGGGAGGACTCGAATCTCCGACAGGAGGAGCCGGGCGAACCGTAGCAAGCTCCCCCAGATGGCGTGGCTACAAGAATTTCGAGGAGGAAGATGGTCCGCGCATTACATACCCTCATATGACGAGAGGTGGGAACACGTAATGCAACCAGGAACTTTATGGTTCAAATGGTTCAAATGGCTCTGAGCACTATGGGACTCAACTGCTGTGGTCATAAGTCCCCTAGAACTTAGAACTAATTAAACCTAACTAACCTAAGGACATCACACACATCCATGCCCGAGGCAGGATTCGAACCTGCGACCGTAGCAGTCGCACGGTTCCGGACTGCGCGCCTAGAACCGCGAGACCACCGCGGCCGGCAGGAACTTTATGTTAATGTTTTGGTGGTCAAGGTGTTACGCCGTGGCGAGGCATAATGTTGCATGGACTTACTGGCCTAAAAGTCTTCGAACACGGTGCACTCACCGCTCACTGTTACTGCGACGCTGTACTTCTTCTCCATGTGGGTCTTTTCTGGGGCGCTTTAGCCCCTGACTTCATTTTTACTATTCCGATCCTCAGTCGCTAAAAACGGAAATCTGGATCACTTTGATGTCCATCTGTCTGTCTCTCCGTCTGTTAACACTCTCTTTCCCCGGAGTTGGTAGATCTATCAAGCTGAACTTTACGTCAAATACTACGGTTTACGGTCCATTCGCGTTGTAAAACATTTGACCTTCTAAGTCAATGCAGTCAAATGTACGGAAATTTATGTCACATATCTTCACACTTGCAGACTCACTGATCAAAACCTATAGGTCAGCTACTTACGTACATAATAAAGTTTGTACAGAACACTCAGAGCGCGAGTCCTATTCGCATTTACCTGGTTTTTGAGGATGACAATGCGCGACCGCAGTACGCATCGAACAGCGCAAGTGGAGGATTGCAACGAGAAAATATTCGGCTAATGGACTAGCCTGCCATTTCCCCCAATTTCAAACCCATCGAGCACGTGTGGGATGCATTGGCGAGACGTCCTGCAGCACACCCACATGCCCGGTGTAGGAGTAGAACTCCCTACCACAAGAACTCCTTACCAGCGTCGTGGCCAGCATGGAAGCCAGTAGCAGAGCATACACCGTCATCAGTGCTGATCACTCACCCTATTAAGAACCAACTTCCGCTTTTTGTAATATGCGGGGGCCATCATAGATAGCGATGACTTCAATACAATTGTTGTCTTTGAATAAAAATGTGATTTCTGTTCGTCATACTGCATATTTCTTTGCATTATCTTTTGCACTATGCTGTATACTGTAGCAGTTTTTTCTACACTATGTGATCAAAAGTATCCGGTCACCCCCAAAAACATAGGTATTTCATATTAAGTGCATAGTTCTACCACCTACTGCCAGGTACTCCATATCAGCGACGTCAGTAGTCATTAGACATCGTGAGAGAGCAGAATGGGGCGCTCCGCGGGACTCGCGGTTTTCGAACGTTGTCAGGTGATTTGGTGTCACTTGTCTCATGTCCGCCCCCGGTAGCTGAGTAGTCAGCGCGAAGGAATGTAAATCCTAAGTGCCCGGGTTCGATTCCCGGCTGTTTCGGAGACTCTCCGCTCAGGGACTGGGTGTTGTGCTGTCCTAATCATCATCATTTCATCCCCATCAACGCGCAAGTCGCAGAAATGGCGTCAAATCGAAATACTTGCACCCGGCGAACAGTCTACCCGAACGGGAGGTCCTAGTCACACGACTTGTGTCATACGTTTGTACGTGAGATTTCCACTCTCCTAAACATACATAGCGCCACTGTTTCCGATGTGATAGTGAAGTGGAAACGTGAAGGGACACGTACAGCACAAACGCGTACAGATCGACCACGTCTGTTGACTGACAGAGACCGCCGACACTTGGAGAGGGTAGTAATGTGTAATAGGCAGACATCTATCCAGACCATGACACAGGAATTCCAAACTGCATCAGGATCCACTGCAAGTACTATGGCAGTTAGGCGGGAGGTGAGAAAACTTACATTTCATGGTCGAGAGGCTGCTCACAAGCCATACATCACGCCGGTAAATGCCAAACGACGCCTCGCTTGGTATAAGGAGCGTAAACACTGGACGACTGAACAGTGGAAAAAAGTTGTGTGGAGTGACGAATCACGGTACTCAATGTGGCGATCCGATGGCAGGGTGTGGGTATGGCGAATGCCCGGTGGACGTCATCTGCCAGCGTGTGTAGTGCCAACAGTAAAATTCGGAGGCGATAGTATTATGGTGTGGTCGTATTTTTCATGGAGGGGGCTTGCAGCACTTGTTGTTTTGCATGGCACTATCACAGCGCAGACCTACATTGATGTTTTAAGCACCTTATTGCTTCCCACTGTTAAATAGCAAGTCGGGGATGGTGATTGCGTCTTTCAACACGATCGAGCGCCTGCACAGAGTCCTGACCTGAATCCTATACAACAGCTCTGGGACGTTTTGGAACGCCAACTTCGTGCCAGGACTCACCGACCGACATAGATACCTGCCCTTAGTGCAGCACTCCGTGAAGAATAGGCTGCCATTCCCCAAGAAACCCTCCAGCACCTGATTGAACGTATGCCTGCGAGAGTGGAAGCTGTCATCAAGGCTAAGGGTGCGCCAACACCATACTGAATTCCAGCATTACGGATAGAGAGCGCCACGAACTTGTAAGTCATTTTCAGCCACGTTTCTGGATACTTTTGATCATATAGTGCATGTATGGTCCACGTTTCTTCGAGTTATAGCACTTGGCAGTCACAAATGATGCGAAAGTTATTTTCCTTTTTAAGTTTTGCATACCAGTGTACAATAGTGAGCATTGTTTCATTCAGGCCGCTTCACCCCAGCTATAATGTAGCTAAAATGACTGGAGTACGTTTCGAGAACATAGATCTTGAGTGAACACATGTGGAGGCTTCAAAGTATGAAAAGATTAATTGAACGAAGACCAGGGTGGAAGCTAACAGGTGTAGAAGTCCCAACTGCACTCAAAATGAAGTATAATTATCAAAATTCATACTCAGGTTAATGTGCTTCAAGGGTAAATACCATTCAAGAAACCATGCACTAAAAATCATTACCGGAAGTGATGAACAAAAGAAAACTGAAAAATATTTTTATTAATTCCTGAAATTTTGTTTCACGAGTGGAAGAGCGTTAAGATAATGCACGTGGAATTTTTTATGATTAATTTAAACATGGACACCAATCCCCACGTGTTCTAAAGAAGTTGAAAACGTGAAAAGACTCCTAACGTTCACACTCCAAATACGACTGCAGTATCAGGAAGAGGAATCTAATAGTGAACAATCATAAAGCGCACATAATTTACAGTCAGCACGACTGCGACATGCTGGCAGCAAACTTATCGCACTGCAAAACGTAGTCAGTCGAATGCATCCATCTCAGTATCACAAGGCAAAGCTTCTATACTACGAGAAACATCGGCGCGTCCAGTCGTCTCGGAAGAAGGAGAGGAAATGGTATTTTATTGTGGCCACGAAGCTTTCCGAACCGATCATCATTCTGTCTGGGTGGAGTTTGTCACACCTCGCTAGTCCCAACAAGATGTACCTTGCAGGTTCTATCAAACATAGCACTAGCATACAGGTATTATCTGCAAATGTTTGCGGCTACCAAACGAATACGTTGTAAAAAAGACGTTCGCCCCAAAACAGATTCCTTTCATGACTAATTGTTTAGTTTTTCAGTAACTATTGTCATCTATAGCAACATGTCCGAGCAAACTATGTCAACGCTGCTCATTGTTTAAGACACTTGATTTTACAAGTTATACGTAATTAATGGATTCAGGACTAATTATTTCCACTGCATATCGTGGCGTTGCACGACAATGCAGTTGTCTGAGAAAAGCCAGTTTAAGGTCGCCCGAGATCCATTCATTGCACCGATGATGTGCGAGACTCCTATTCAGCAATATGCTCTCACATATCGTAAACGTACTATTTTAGTTCCAAATAAAATGTGAAGACAGCTATTCCACTAATTTAAGCTCTAACAGATGCTACACACAACAGTTTTTCAACAAATAAACAACAAAAATGATAGACAGTGAAAAAATTAAAACTACGGTTCACAGTTGACTTTTATTAACCCCTATTCACATAGCGAGGAAATACCACTGTTCAGAAAAATAAATAGATGTAATTCTACGTTTTGTGCCACTCTACAATAACAAAATCGTCAACCTGCTGACGTGGCTACGCAATAACGTGTCAGGACTGTCAGATCGTGGACGTGGCTTGTAGTATCATAAAACAAAGTGTGAGTCTTATACTTTTCCGTTTCGGTACGGTAAGTAAAGGATTTGCATTTTCATTATTATTTGTTTTTTTGTTATTACTATTTTATTAACAAATTAATTTCAATGTGTGGTAGTGAAATATGTTTTTTGGTTCGCTGCAGCTCTGGAACCGTGGTCGTAAAACGTCTCACAACTAGTAATTCCATCTCAACTTCATCTTTAATTTGCCGTTTTTGCCTATAGAACGTCTGTACTCCTTCGTCAAACGTCACGACTAATGTCAATAACTTAAAATTCCACTATGTTATTTTTACAGTCTGTCTGAAAGCCTCTATCTCTTTACGCTCATGAGTGCCAAGCCTAAAAATTTTTATGCCAGATCTACGTTTAGAAAATGCCAAAAATACGCTAATGTTTACGGTAAGTCCTTAAAGTTGCCAACACAATTACCTTAATTACCAAAAAGTAACTATACAATAAACAAAGCTACCAAATATGTACTTGTTACCCAGTAACAACTCTACCATTTACGAATCCTACAGCTTGTAAATTCTAGCGTAAGCATCTCTACCACGGCAATCTCTAGCTCTACCAAATACAGTATCTACTATAAACATGTTCTATAACTCTTACACTCTACCAATCACAAGACTACCATCAACATGTGCACCAAATTGTAAACCTACCAAAATGAAACTTTGACAGAGTCATTCCATCTTCAGAAAAGACTCCAGTACCCTGGCCAGCTGCTCTGGGTTTCCCGGTTGAGGACTATAGTAATAACTGCCCAGTCGAGGTGGTCCCAATAATTCTCAGCTGGGTTTAAATTCTGGGAGTTTGATGGCCAGGGGAGTAGGGCAAACTGATCCAGGTGCTCTTCGAGCTGTGCGACGAATTTCACTGTCCTGCTGGTAGATACCATCGCGCCGACGGAAAATAAATTGTTGTTGGGGTGGAAATGGTCCCAAAGGATAGAAGGATACTTTTGTTGATGCAGTATGCCTTCCAGAGTGACGAGATCACCCAGGCAATGCCACGAAAATATCCACAGACCATTACGCTCCCTGTTCTAAGGTAATTTAACCAGAATTAAACTCTACCAGAAATACCAAACGTTTTTATCGTACATCTATGTACCTTGCATGAAAAGAGCAGAAAATATCAATTAGCTTGAGTCATTAGGAGAGGTATTCTGATATCTTGAAAATTATCTGAAACAAAACTTACACATATTTTCTAGTTGAAAATAAGAATAAACAGTCTGTATTTAATGTTTTGTAGAAAGTGAATTGTTTAAAAATTAATTAAAAAAAGGACAAACAGTACGTGCTTAATGTCTTACAGCAAATGAAATATTTAAATTGGTTAAACAGTTTTTCTTTGTTAAATTAATCTTCCAGGTGTATCATCAATTTTAGCTCGTAGTGTAGATGCTACTCATGAATGTAGAACTTCTGATGCTCTAGCTAGTACTCGAACTTCTGTATTTATAGGTAAAACCGTTCGATTACCTACATCTAACAGTCGAAATCCATCAACTTCTAGTTTACTTTATTGTTCAGTATTAGGTGATAATAGTTGTTATTGAAGTTTTACTTTTGATGGTAAAAGTTATAGTATTTCTTTTGGTACAACTGGTTCATTATTTGTTACTGTTTTTGGAAGTAGGCTTTCCTTTATTACGTATTTCTCTTACACGCATCCTTTAGAAAGTTGTGGAATACCGTATGCCAGTACAGTTCCAATCAGTCAACATCTGTCTGTAAATAACATTATTAGTGACTGACAGTCTGACATCAGGTCCGGCTTGTCAACAGTAAAAGCAGTTGAAAATATTGTTCCACTTATAACGTCGTCATTTTAATCGAGATTATCTGTTAATACTATGCTTATGGATCTCAGCAAGATATTTTACTCTGTCAGTCATAGAATTCTACTATAACAACTCTACTGCTACGGTTTTAGAGGCTTATAAGATGAGGTGCAGTCAAATGAAAATGAAACAGACGGAGAAAAGTAAACTGTTTATAATTTCGAAAGTAATTCTCATAACTGTTAATACATATAGCCCACTGTGAGATAATAGAGTCAATGCCCTGATGGAAAAATGTTTGAGGTTGCCTACGAAAACATGATTGTACACAGGCGTGCACCTCTTCGTTCAAAGCAAGTTGATAGCCACGAATGCCTTTCTTCAGGGTTCCAAAAATGTGGAAATCGCATGGGGAGGGATAGCGACTGTATGGAGGTCGTGTAAGGACTTCCCAGAGTAACTTCTGCAGTGTAGTCGAAACACCCAACAAAATGCCCACCCACGTTTTGCAAAAGTTATTTCGAGTACACTGCGGAATCTTCGCTGCGAAGCTCTTACACATCCTCCAGACGGTCCGAATCTCTTCCTGCACGATTTCCATATTTTTTGGAGCCCTGAAGAAAGACATTCGGGCTGTCGATTTGCCTCGGACAAAGAGGTGCTGGCTTGCGTACAATCATGGTTCCGTAGGCAACAGAGAACATTTTTCTGTCAAGGCACTGACTGTCTTATCTCACAGCGTGATAACTGTATTAACAGCTATGGAGATTACTTGTCAAATAATAAACATTTTACTTACTTTTCTCCGTCTGTCTTGTACTCATTTGATTGCCTTTTATATCTCTGACCAGATACTACATGAGTGGCAGAAAACAAACTGTGCAGTTCAACAATGTCAGGTTAAATATCTTGGATATCATTGAGGGTCTGCCACAAGGGTCTGTCTTTCGATCTTTTGTCTTCATAATACACCGCCTAGTCACATTAAGGGGGGTAGGACGTCAAAAGGGCCGACTTGGAGCAGGAGAGGCACCACAGGACATTTTAATTTCCACTGTCTATACTTTTACAAGTAAATTCATAAAACTTTGTCAGCATGACCAGGAAGGATTCAGGATTCACACTCGTAGCAGCGAAAGTTCAAAAACATAACATGATAATTTTTTTACATGTGAAATTTCATCATTTTTTCACTTACTATTGGCTGCATTTGTTGCTATAGGTACACTTTCTTTCATATGTAAGAGAGACTGTTGGATGAATTTTGCACAGCATACAAACCATACTTACAGGTGTCTGAAACTCTAGAATCTATTTAATTTATGAAAAAATGAATGAGCTGTTACGTTTTAAACTTAATGTTTAGAAAAAAAATCAAATTTTGTAGTTAATTATCTCAATTTTTACCACAGTTTTTAATAGATTTGGAAAATTCTAGAGTTTCATACACCTGTAAGTATGGTTTGTATGCTGTGCAAAATCCATCAAAGAATCTCTCTTACTTATGAAGAAAAATGTACCTATAGCAACAAATGCAGCCAACAGTAAGTGAAAAAATGATGAAATTTCATATCTAAAAAAAAATATTTTGTTATTTTTTGCACTTCCACTGCTATGAGTGTGAATCCTGAATCCTTCCTGATCATGCTGACAACGGTTTATGAATTTATTTGTAAAAGTATAGACAGTATAAAATAAAATATCCTGTGGTGCCTCTCCTGCTCCAAGTCGGCCCGTTTGACGTCCTACCCCCCTTAATGTGACCATTTGCCAAAAACCTGCAGCGCGGATCACAGCAAGACGTGCAGTAAGATAGTCATTGAGGTTCTGGAAGGCATCGACAGGGATGTGGAGCCATGCCGACTCCAGTACCCTGGCCAGCTGCTAGGTTTCCCGGTTGAGGACTATAGCAACAACAACCCAGTCGAGGTGGTCCCAATAATCCTCAGCTGGATTTAAATGCTGGAAGTTTGGTGGCCGTGGGAGTACGGTAAACTGAGCCAGGTGCTCTTCGAGCTGTGTGACGAGTTTCACTGTCCTGCCGGTAGATACCATCGTGCCGACGAGAAATTGTTTTCGGGGTGGATATGGTTCCAAAGGATAGAAGGATATTTTTGTTGATCCAGAGTGCCTTCAAGAATGACGAGATCACTCAGAAAATGCCACGAAAACATCCCCAGACCATTATGCTCCCTACTCCGGCCTAGACTCCTTCCGACGATTGTTCCAGCGTGTTTGCTTTCAGACATTCCCTGCCGATGGAGCATAAAACGTGATTCATCTGAAAAGCCCACCTGTCGCCATTCAGCGGACGTCCAGTTGCGCTACTGGCGTGCAAGCTCGAGCCTTCATCGTCGATGAACGGCAGTCGTCAGCACGGTGCATGAACCAGGTGCCTGCTGAAGAGGCCCACAGGCAGCAACGGTCGTTGAGAAGACACTGTTGGTAGCCCTTTGTTACATCTAGATGGTCAGTTGCTCAACAGTTCAACGCCTAACTCGACCGTATAGGTTTCCCCTGTCATCTATGGCCCGTGGTGCTCCACAGTTGCCTCGGTGCCAGTTTTGGATAGCGCCATTTTTCCATGCACGGTATACTATAACCACGACGGCAGGCAAACAATTTGCAAACTTTCGGAAATGCTCCCATTCTTGGCTGGAAAGCCAGTGATCATATCCTCCTGGACGCCAGATAAATTCCTCCGTCTTTTAGCACTACGGCAACGACTGAACTGTTTTCAGCGTCCCGCACGACACGCTTCATATACCATCCAGTGCTAATGCTACGATCAGCAGTCTGTGGGTACCACCTGCACGTTGACGGCGAACAAAGTCGTTGGTCACATTAATGTGATTGGACCGTATATATGTTGATGACTTCCCCAGTATTATGTTGCGTAAATCCACATCCTACGCAGAAGGTACCGCTTTTGTTACATCTGGGAAAGACTTAGAAGTATTGTTCAAATGGCTCTGAGCACTATGGGACTTTACAATTGAGGTCATCAGTCCCCTAAAACTTAGAATTACTTAAACCTAACTAACCTAAGGACATCACACACATCCATGCCCGAGGCAGGATTCGAACATGCGAACGTAGCGGTAGCGCGGTTCCAGACCGAAGCTCCTACAACCGCTCGGCCACAACGGCCGGCACATAGAAGTATTAAATCAGGGAAGTAGGGACCATATGACCAACTTTCATCAGCATAGGAGCGACATTCAGTTTCCTCAAACGCAGTTTCACGCGTCGCTAGTTTTTCTTTCACCTCCTCGACGTACACTTTAGGTCCTTTTTTATCCTAAGCAATAGCAAAATGTTATGAAGTTAGAGAAGGCATATCCGATGAGTAGGGAGGATGGAGGGGGGTGTTTGAAAATGTGATATTGTTTATGGCCAAACACTGCCTGACAGTCAACGGTGTGTAAAAGATAGAGTCGACACAGTGGAATAACCACAATGCGTAACTTATCTTTCCGCTGAGTCTCACGCAGATATTTTAACACTAAGAATGTAGTAATGCTGCTGGAATGTGATGCCATAGGAAACACATTCACAGTGAACTGTTTCCTTCATGTCGTAACCACAGACCAATATTGCTTCAGTCACAGTTATGATGAAGTCATCCATTGGTTCGATTTCATACTTTTAGCGTCCTTTCTCATAATCTGTCTGATTTTCGACAGCAACTTCACGCTCAAAGTTATTTTGTTATGTCTGTAACAGTAAGATCTTCGAACACTTTGAACAATCCATCGTTAACCACGCCTCAGCGAGCAGGAAAAGATTACTGTTTACTATGCGTACCTACTCATTTCTCTCCAATAACCGACTCAAAAAACATTAACTTAATACATTACTACATGTAATTTTACAAAGAGATGTTTTTGTTGTTGACGATGTTTTGGTTTTCAATCCGAAGATTGGTTTGATGCGACTCCCCGTGCTAGTGTACTTTGTGAAAGCCTTTACATTTCTGCTTAACTATTGCTCCCTTAATCCATCTGAACCTGAATATTGCAGTCAAGCCTTGGGGTTACTCTACTGCTCCCATCCCCTTCCCCTCACATTTTCTTTCATCGCCAAACTGATTATATCCTGATGCCTCTGTTGTGTCCCGTCACCCAATCCCTTCCTTTAGTCAAGTTGTGCCACAAATTTATTTTCTCCCCAGTAAGATTCAATACCTCCTCACTAGTCATCCGATCCATCCACCTAATCTGCAGCATTCTTATTTAGCATCAAATTTTAAAAACATCTATTCCCTTATGATTTAACCTGTTCATCGCAAACCTTTCACTTCTGTACAGCGCTACGCTCAGACAAATGACTCCACAAAAAACTTCTTAACGTTTAAATCTATTTTTAATGTTGATAAGTTTTTGTTGTTCGGAAATGCTTGTCTTGCCGTTGGCAGTCTGCATTTTATATTCTTTCTTCTTCGGCCATCGACAGTTGTTTTGCTACCCAAGTAACAAAATACATGTGCTACTTTTGGCACCTCGCTTCCTCATCTAATTTACGCAGTAACATCTGATTTAATTCGATTACATTCCGTCACCTTTATTTTTTATGTTAATATTCGTCTAATAACCTCTTTTCATGATTAGCGTTCCGTACAACTGTTCTTCCAAGTCCTTTGCCCTCTCTGAGAGGATTAAAGTGTCACCGGCAAACTTCAAACTTTTTATTTCTTTTTTCTGAACTTTAATTCCCTTTCCGGATTTTTCTTTGGTTTCCTTCACATCTTGCACAAGGTACAGATGTAAAAAATGAAACAATTTTGACTGCAGAGTAACATATCTCTACGCACACAAAGCAGTCAAGTTGAAAAAACTCTTAATTTTTTTCCCGGTGAAATGAATTCAGATTCTTCCTTTATACACAAACGAAGTTGGAACAAAGAACAATTTAAATTAAACGAGCGTTTATGAAAGTAGCAGTTACAAAACGACAGAAAAAAAATCACCTCTCTTATCAGTTCAGATTAATTTGATTACGTTTAAAAGCTTCTGATAGCGTTATAAAGTTCACCATATTCTGAAGTATATACGACTTCAAACAGCGTAGATTCAATTAAGTGATAACCTAATGTAACATTGTGCACAGACATTTGACTAATTGTCAGGTGCAGATTATGCAATTACGAAATTTCTCTCGAACCACAGTTAGAAATGGAATGCCAAAATATAACTGATATTATAAAACAGTGCCAAATGAGTTTTTCATGTAAACTGGAGCAAAACAAATTCATTTTTTGAAAGCATTTTTGCGTATTGTAAGCCTGCAGTGTAGTAATGTAGATATAAAGTGTTGTGGAAGGGCATTGTTAAAAAATAATTAAGCCAAGAGCATTACAGATGTAGTCGCTAAAAGTTTGTAGAATAAAAGAGGAATATAAATTTACATATTTCTTTCGATCCCACCATAACAGAAGTCACTTAGAATAAATAGCCCACAACTGTTGTGTATTCTGACAAAATAGCACGAGCTTTACGCTACAGCTAAATTAGTTTATAACGTTAGATATTGCTTGGAAAAGAAGGAAAGAAGGTGTTTAGTATCCCGTCGACTGCATGGTCATTAGAGATGAAGTACAAGCTCGGATTATGAAACAATGAGGAAGGAAATCGGCAGAGCCATTTTGAAGGGAATCATATCTGCATTTTCCAGAAGTGAATTAGGCAAATCACGCAAAATCTAGATCTGCATGCCTGGACGGAGATTTGAACGGCCATCCTCCCGAGTGTGAGACCAGTGTGCCACCTCGTTCCGCACACAGCCTGCAGAAATTCCCAGAATCGAAAATGCCCGAAATAGCTTTATTTATAGACAGGTACCGACGTCAGTCGCAATTGGGCACTGAAATAATTCAGTAGCGAAAGTTGAAAATTAGTGCCGGACTGTAACTCGAAACGGAATTTCCCGCTTTACACGACTGCTCGCCGTAGCCGCTTCGGCTATCCGAGCACGCTCTCTGTCCGATCCAAATTCTCAAATTATCGCGCGCTACTAAGTAACGTCCCTGCCTATTTTAATCATTTGTTCTCAGCGATTCTTGTATTTCCGCAAGAGGTTCGGACCTTATTCTGCATCCGTCCTCAAGATATCATAGCAGTCAAGCTTACAAACACACGATACGCACACTGACAGAAAAAATCGCAACACCAAAACTAATTAATGTAGATTGATGATTTTTCAGGAATACATTTGTCTAGATTACATATTTAAATGATTAACAGCGCAAAATCAAAGGATAACGTAAGCGCGGGATATACTGATGAGCCAAAACATAATGACCACTGGTTTAATAGCTTCTTTGTCCGTCTTTGGAACAAAATACATCACTGATTCTGCGCATTGGGGATCCGACAGTTCGTTGGTAGGTTTGTGGAGATATGTGGCATTAGATATCTACACACAGGTAGAGTAATTCGCGAAAATAACGGGCGCTGATTTGCATACGTGGTAATGGTGCCCGATAGCGACCCAGAGAGTTTCCATAGGATTTACATCAGACGATTGTAGTAGCCGAGATACCAACTTGAGTTCACCACTATAGCACGTTTCTGGCTCCGAGACACGGATGATGATGTTTGGCTTGTGGGGCGCTCAACTGCATGGTCATCAGCGCCCGTACAAAGTCCCAACCTTAACACAGTCCAACCTAGCCACTTTCATGAATGATGATGAAATGATGAGGACAACATAAACACGCAGTCCCCGTAAAGATAAAAATCCCCAACCCGGCCAGGAATCGAACGAACCCAGGACTCCGTGGTCCAGAGGCAGCAACGCTAGCCAATAGAAACGTGGCGGTGGTCAGTGGTCATAGTGTTTTGGCTTATCAGTGTAAGCCACTACAAATGAGAAATTCTGGTTCATTAACAACCGGAAAAGCCACCGAAATGTTGAATGCAAACATGCAGACGTGCATGTATTGTGTTAAACAGGTGCCAGATGTCAGTTTTTGGGATGGAATTCCTTGCCTGTTGCACTTGGTCGATCAACACAGGGACGGTTACTGCTGGTTGTGGATGACGGTGGAGTTTGTCAATGATGTCCCACATGTGCTCGACTGGAGACAGATCTAGTGAGCTAGCAGGCCAAGGCAACACGTTGACACTCTGTAAACATGCTGGGTTACAACAGTGGTATGTGGGCGAGCGTTATCCTACCAGAAAACAACCCCTGGAATGCTGATCATGAATGGTAGCACAACATGTCGAATCACAAGACCGACGTACAAATTTGCAGTCAGGGTGCGCGGTATAACCACGAGACAGTTCCTGCTGTCATACGAAATCACTCCCCAAGCAGTAACTCCAGGTGTAGGTCAAGTATGACTAGAACGCAGGCAGACTGGCTGCAGGCCCTCAACTGGCCTCGTTCTGGCTAACACACGGCCATTACTGGCACCGCGGCAGAACCATCTTTCATCAGAAAACACAACAGACCTCCACCCGCCTCTCCAATGAGCCCTCCCTTGACACCGATGAAGTCGCAAATGGTGGTGGTTCGGGGTCAGTGGAACGGACGCTAAAGGGTGTCTGGCTAGGAGCTGTCCTTGAAGTAACCAATTAGTAACAGTTCTTTGTGTGACTGTGGTGCCAACTGCTGCTCAGACTGTCGCTGCAGATTGTCTTCCCTCTCGATAGTGCCATGTGGTCATCCGGAACAAGTTCTTGCGACCGTAAATTCTCGTGACCACCGCTGACAGCATTCATGTTCAATGGCTACATTCCTGCCAAGTCTTTCTGCAGTAACTTAGAAGTAACATCCATCTTCCCGTTGCTCTATTACCCGACCTCGTTCAAACGCAATGAGATGCCGATAACGCCGACTTTGTTGCCTTAAAGGCATTCTTGACTAACATCAACTCAAAGATAACTAACACTCGTGACCATTGCATCGTGTAGTTAAAGCAAACCTGATTTGCATCCTCATAGTGGCGCTACAATCGCCACTCTTATGCGACTTGTGTGAAATCTTAATAGACGTCATCTTTCAGATGGAGAAACCGCCTACCACCTTTCGTTCATGTCGTACAACTCCTTCTTGCCGGCCGCGGTGGTCTCGCGGTTCTAGGCGCGCAGTCCGGAACCGTGCGACTGCTACGGTCGCAGGTTCGAATCCTGCCTCGGGCATGGATGTGTGTGATGTCCTTAGGTTAGTTAGGTTTAAGTAGTTCTAACTTCTAGGGGACTAATGACCACAGCAGTTGAGTCCCATAGTGCTCAGAGCCATTTGAACCATTTTTGAACCAACTCCTTCTTAGTGTTGCGATTTTTTTCCGTCAGTGTGCGGTGTCTGTTCCGTCAGACATGTCCGACAGAATAGACGCCAATGTTTTTTGATACAGCGGCCGCAAGCATCGACATTTCGCTCGCATAAAGCGGGAAATCCGTGTTCGAGTCCCAGTCCGGCACAAATTTTCAACTTTCGCCATAGAGTTATTTCAATGGCCAATTGCGGCTGACGCCGATACTTCCTTCGAAATACTGATATTTGCAGCCACTGTATCAAAAACAGTGGCCTCTATTCTGTCGGACATTTCCGTCAATACAGACACCACACTTACATGTAGTATATCTGAAACATTTTGTTTTAATTACGCTCCAACGTTACAGATTTCAGACAGATTGCTAATCAGGGCTTCTTTTATCACTGATGTCGCCATACACGTAAAATATGCGTTGCACAGCTGGCTGTCGTATGTGAAGTGCTTACTACACTCCTGCTCATAATTTAAGGATAATGCTGATACATGGTGAAACAACGCTTTGGTGGGCGGTTTTGGGGTTTAAATCACCTCAGGGTATGACCATGCGGTGCATTTGACCTGCGGTCGTCGCACGGTGGCTCTTGCAGCAGTCCACATACGCAGAGGTGTGTTGGTGCATGTCAGAGTATGGTGCAGCGAGTAAGTGTGCAGACGTTTTGAGATGTGCTAATGGTGACTGTGTGTTGAAAATGGCTCCAGGAACACATATTGATGACGTTATGAGGGGCAGAATACTAGGGCGACTGGAGGCTGGTCAAACACAGCAGGTCGTAGCACGGGCCCTCCGTGTGCCAAAAAGTGTGATCTCAAGATTATGGCAACGATTCCAGCAGACAGGAAACGTGTCCAGGCGCTACAGTACGGGACTTCCACAGTGTACAACACCACAAGAAGAACGATATCTCACCATCAGTGCCCGCAGACGACCAAGGAGTACCGCACGTAGCCTTGCTCGGGACCTTAATGCATCCACTATAACAGTTGTCTCCAGACACACAGTCTACAGACGACTTAACAGACATGGTTTATTCGCCCAGTGACCTGCAAGGTGCATTCCACTGACCCCCGGTCACAGGAGAGCCCGTAAATCCTGGTATCAAGGACACAGTACATGGTCATTAGAACAGTGGTCCCAGGTTATGTTCACGGACGAGTCCAGGTATAGTCTGAACAGTGATTCTCGCCGGGTTTTCATCTGGCGTGAACTAGGAACCAGACACCAGCACCTTAATGTCCTTAAAAGGGACCTGTATGGAGGTCCTGGTTTGATGGTGTGGGGTGAGATTATGTATGATTGGTGCACGTACACCCCTGCATGTCTTTGACAGAGGAACTGTAACAGGCCAGGTGTATCGGGTGCAGTGGCTCCCACCTTCCTCCTGATGGATGATAACGCACGGCCCCACCGAGCTGCCATCGTGGAGGAGTACCTTGAAACAGAAGATATCAGGTGAATGGAGTGGCCTGCATGTTCTCCAGACCTAAACCCCATCGAGCACGTCTGGGATGCTCTCGGTCGACGTATCGCTGCACGTCTTCAAAACCCTCGGACACTTCAGGAGCTCTGACAGGCACTGGTGCAAGAATGGGAGGCTATATCCCACAGTTGTTCGAGCACCTGATCCAGAGTATGCCAACCCGTTGTAAGGCCTGTGTACGTGTGCATGGTGATCATATCTCATATTGATGTCGGGGTAAATGTGCAGTGGCGTTTTGTAGCACATATGTTTCGGGACTGTTTCCTCAACTTGTCATCAATACCGTGGACTTTCAGATCTGTGTCGTGTGTGTTCCCTATTTGCCTATGCTATTAGCGCCAGTTTTGTGTTGTGCCACGTTGTGTGGCACCATATTCTGCAGTTATCCTTAATTTATGAGCATGAGTGTCGAACGCTGAAATGGCTTTGCGTTAACTGCAAGCACTACCTATAAAGAGAAGGGGGTGATGAGGATTTTTTTTATTGTCTGAACCTGTAACGCCTACCCTAAAAAAATTTCGGGTTGGATGGTGCCTTAAATAAAATACTTATCAAAATTAGAGTCGAAATTCGAGGAGGTGTAGTACGACGAGAGAAAATGTCCAGCGGTCACTTTCTTGGAGAAATCATCAAGAAACTCTCCTGAAATATATATAGAGATTCCGCAGACATTTTAAATCTTACTGACGAGCAGATCGGATGAATACTATGAGAAACAGTTCGTAACATTATGAGTTTACCACACGTGAACAGTCCAATAAACTACTTTTTATTACTTCCGACGTACCTGACACTTATCCGAGACAACAGGCACGAAAAAGAAGAAAGAGGAATGCCTGTGTCTGACGACAAAGATGACGCGCAACGGTAGGAATTTCGCCGCTTTCAATTGCTCTGACGGCAGTGGTAGTGGGAGAGGAAAATGTCGTACGCAGGTACCAGCAAGGGTCAGTGCCACGCAATGAATAGGATTCATTTACGAGATGGAAGCTGCAACTGCACACAGAAGCCAAGTGCAGCTCTGAGTGATGCCCTACCAACATCAATTACAATACAGACCAATAAGTCTGACGTCACTGCGGTGAGTACGGTCTCTTCTGAGCTTTAACTGGAGGTATGCAAGCAAAAACTGATGTCAAATATCGACAGAAAAAACCTCACGTCAAAAACATCGACATTTTATAATGAGCGTTCAATCATTTTCCGTTCGAAAATTGTACAGTCAAAATGGTTCAAATGGCTCTGAGCACTATGGGACTTAACGTATGAGGTCATCAGTTCCCTTATAACTTAGAACTACTTAAACCTAACTAACCTAAGGACACCACACACATGCGTACCCGAGGCAGGATGCGAACCTGCGACCGTAGCGGTCGCTTGGTCGCTTGGTTAGAGACTGAAGCGCCCAGAACCGCTCGGCCGAGCCGGCCGGCGAAGATTGTACAGTCAAAATCGATACGTTAGTCAGGCAAAATCGCTATGATTATTGAAGCAATCATCCCAACGACGTACTACGCTGAAGATACCTTTTTGGTAAAACACCGTGATCTGCTGCTTGAATAAGTCCGTAAGTGGCTACTGCAGATCCTTCAAGGTCTTTTTTAATGGACCGAAGGTGTTATAATCGCCCGGGGAGAGATAAGGAGTATAGGCTGGCTGCTCGAATGTCTCTCACTTGAGTTGACGTAAATTCAGCATGGTTTTCTACAGACATGCTACGCTATACACATTCTTCGTTCTTTGTCCTTCGGCAGCCAAGAAAAGAATATCAGCACCTTGGTACGGTTTGGACACATTTGGTAATAAAGTCGCCAAAATTCACGTTTCTTCATTTACCGCATGCACGTCGGAAAGACATGAATGCTGCTCTGATCCCTTGCCTACATGTCAGTGGTTATATAGCCGCATCGGAGTCGCGTTACATTGCAGATAAGTTGAGGCAGTACCCTCAAACGGAAACTTTTTAATCGCCCCTTTTATGTTGTAGATACGTCTGTCGAACAAGCAGACAGCCTTCATTTTTTAGATCCACAACAGAAACAAACATAAAAATTAATCTTGATAATAGGGACAAGCGAAACCTGAAGAAATCTGCATCCCTCGAATTATCTAACAGTTTGCATCATCCCATGACGCACGGTAACAAAAATATTATTCCAGAATAGATAATTTATAAGGAATTACTTCACTTAACAAATTAATAAATTGTAGGCTGAAATTTTGAAATATCGTTCTTTTATTTACGGAATAGATATCTAATACATGTATAGAAAAACAGTTTTCGCCACTTTAAGCTCTGTAAAAAATTGTTGCCAATTAAACAATACTTCTAGAGAAATGATAGCTTTTTGTGACATTTTAAGAAGATTACACCTTCTATAAATAACTTGTCACATTTCAGTTCTTTAGCCTGTGGACATACTACTGCCAAAATCGCAATATCTTATTAAGCAAATTACAATACTTTGGTGTAATAGAAGCTGAAACAAAGTGGTTCAAATTGTGTATGTCTGATAGGAAACGAATTATGTCAATAGGGATGAGTCCTGTATCAAGCTATCAGTAACCAACAAACTGGGAACTAATTGTACATGCTGCCCTACGAGGTTCCATCTTAGGACACACACTTCCTCTGTCAGTAAATCATCTCCTACCTATCTTCCTAAGAAACAGCTCAGTTCATTGAATTGTAAGATGGCAAGAACTATGCCCCTTACATGAAGTCATTAAAGATCACCTAACTCACGTTGAGCGAACAGTAGGGCTGAACAAAATGACTGACAAGGCACAATGCATCTTGTAGAGGGTATAGTATGGACGTATTGGAATAATTAATGTCGGGTGATGGTTTTAAAGTAATTCACACGACATGAAAACTTTGTGGAAACGAGTCGATTTACTGGACGCTAGTTTACCCCAGGGAAGTATTTAGAGTTGACTGTGGCCGGCTGGAGACCGGCGAAGGGAAGCGACAATAGGCAGCTTAGGGCGGCTCAAGCTCTGAGAAAGCGGTAACGCGGCGCGGCCTCCAGCCGCCTTAAGATGAGTGACAGCATGGGTGGTTAACCCCGACCCCATGCTGGTGTACCAGGAAGCAGACGGAGAACTTGTACGCCTGTTGATAAATGTCCGTCATCCCGTTTTCAGGAAAACATGAGAGAAAGCCGCGAAAAGCTACGGTGGAGCGGTCAACAGAGGTCAAAATATGCGTGTTCGTGACTATAGCAACTTCACGCTGAATTCACGGTCTACAGAGTCTGAAGTAAATCAGGTGAAGAGCGACAGAATGAAATACGCCGGCCTCCAATGGGAACGTAGGACCGAGGAATTTGAAGTACTCTCCTGGGAGTCAGAATTCCGGCAAAATTTGTGTTTGTGCAGACGCTAACCTTGATGGGTGGGCTGGGAGGAGCTAAATAGAAGAAGTTGAGAGGAAGGGAAATTTGGTGGGAATTTGTTCACTTCCCAGAGCAGGCATTGGTCGGCGCTGGGAAGCGACGCATAATTAACGCGACTTGTGCTGCAATTGGCGTAAGTGATTTTGCTGGAGGGGAAACTGAGGCGAAGAGCGGACTGGGAGAAGTCCCCGTAGAGGTCTTCCGTTCCCAGCTTGCCTAGAGTGCGGACGTGGCGTTCTTTACTCAGCTTGCCTGAGAAAGAGTGAGCATCTCTGCAGTTTAGGACTTAGCAAATGGAACGATTGAGCTTGGAGACAGAAAGTTTTGGTTCAGTTATGTACTGAGCAAGATAGCTAGGAGTGAATAGACGAGCGCAGCCTTGCAGCACCACGAGGTCGGCCGACGTCCACACAACGACGACGCTCCACCACGCTGTATTAGGTGATATTGCACCCGCTCCGGCCACTGATTAATTTGTTGGATCACGTCGGCAAAGTTTCCACGAGGGTTTCATGGGCCATGTATTGTAGAATTCTTCTCGCACTTCGCATTACGCCTGGGTCAGTCGATAGGAATTACTTTTGATTTATTGCACTTTACTCCACGCAAACGCAATTTATTACCACTGTCTGTTAGGAGAGTCATGTAATGTGATGATTGAAGGGCGTCAGTTAAAATAAATCTGTACTAATCGACTGCATCTGTTTTCAACCAAGTAGTTGAAATCCCAAGTCATTTTCTTAATTAATTTTATCTTCAACATTTGCATCTGGTGTTCAATAGCTGAATATAACATCAATGTGCACCCCTTTTTAATTAAAAGGGGTCAATTCTGAATCTATTAATGTCAACACTGCCACCACAGATCAGTCAGGAGTCACGGGGCCTTATTACTTTCTTTGCGTTATCCAACATTGCGGAAGTTTTGCACTCTCTGTTGATCTATTAGTCAATTACCTGGGGTGAACGCACACCAAAACCAGATAAGTGACATTTGGGGTGTTACAGAATCAATACTATAAATAAGAAATATCTTCATAAAGAATTAGTCATTTTCTTTGGTCCAGAAACGTGTCCATCATTCAGGAACACAAACTTTCAGTAACTTGGCAGCAACCATAAAAAGTGTATCTACTAAGAAGTTGCTGTTTAAGAGGAGCTTAAAAGATTTATTAGTGGCGAACTCCTACTCCACGCTTGAATTTCTTAGAAGATTGATGTATTATTAACAAACAAACCAAATTATGCGTTTGTAAAGTCTGACTTGTGCACATCTTCAGTGCAGTAAAGTGATCAAGGTAAATAAGTGTCTTAAAGTAATTTCTCTTTGATGATGGGTGGCTTCAATAGTCTAATTATCATACACACCTCAGTGTATTTTACATTTACAACTTCTATAACAAGTTTGTTATTTCCTCAACTTTTTTTTTTATTTGTCCCTCATGCATCAGAACTATTTCCAATTTTTTTAGTAAATATGTATTATTTTTTGTGTTTTATTGGGATCTCCTTTCTATGGATGTATGAAAAAAATTATATCTAAGCCAATTTAATTTTTCTTTCAACTGTCGCAAGGTTTTCACGTTATGTTTTTAAGCCAGGTATTTATGGCAGTATTAGATGTATTTTTTTAATAGGAACACATAACATTTGCGGAATGAGCATTGCAAGAAAGTTATAAAAAATATATGGCTTAACAATAAGATTAGATATAACTGCTGTGTTGTAGAGAGCACATAAAATGGTTATGTCTTGTACTGGCAGACAGCGTTAACAGTTGAGCTCAGAGTAGGCTTGGCGTGCTGTACCATTGCATCCTATTGCGCCCAGGTTGTGATAGCCCTTCCCAGAGGTATTCCGGTGCTATCACGTCGACGGTGTACCGGGGGCATCTCCATTGCACCATATCACTCGCCAGTTCAAGGTAGACGCCAAAAATCTGTGAGTAGCCGTTTCCTCCAGAACCACCTAGAGACAGTGAACACCATACGTGTGTGTGACTCTCTAAAGCTTGCAAAGCACAGATACTAATATGGACGGAGGAGCATCGTTAGTGTATTCTCGGGGCACTAGAAAACCACCATAGGTCGTGGTAGCGTTGATAAGAACCGATAGAAGGGCGTGAATTGGCCGAAAACAAAAACAGGAAAATGCATCCGACATTAGACAGTTGGTGAAGGTATTCTTCGGTGGACTGTAACTAATGGTATTATGTGGGGATCCTGATATGTCTGTCACCGGTAAACGGTACACAAACCTGCAGTCTGATCACATGCAACCGACAAGTCACGTACGGACCGTACAACAACGAATTATAACAGCAAAGACTGTATAGCCTATGTTTACCGGTCCAGTCGCTATACGAAGCATCACTGAGAATACCATCAACATTTCTCACTGATAGTATATGCACAAGATATGTGACATCAGTGACATCATTGCCAGGGAGATGACATGTTAATCTTCAGGAAGCACAGAAAGGATATCGGTGATTTACTTGATGATGGACTGCTACTGACAAGTAACTTATTTTGTCTTCAGGCTACCGCACACTTATGGCTTGCGCAGGTGTAATAAAGGTCAACACTTTCTGATCATTACGATAAGTCAGCACACTCGAAACAATCGGGAGCTTTTCCAGATGATAATAACATCACTATCTGCTTATGATAATCACATAAATTAAGCGCTGTAGAGGAAACACAGAACTGTAGACCTATAACGGAGTCATATAAGGCACTGATGAACATTGTTGATATCACTGGTGTGATAGAAGGCTGTTTTTCTAAAATAATCGCTTTCTGTTACATTTGTACCTAGCTGGTCGAGTTGCAGTTCAAAGGTAGGAGCTACCAGTGTTAAATGAACTGCCAAAGAAACGTGAAGTAGCCAGAAGTGGAGGAGTAAATGAAATGAAACTTCGCTGGTTGACAGAGTATTTGATGTTATTTCAGTGATTACAAAATCGAGTCAGTTTTACAAAGAACTTGACAGTTTGAATTCACTTATAAGCATCACATTGCACCCCGTCTCGCCTGGATGCATGTGCTGTTTCTATTGAAAAGGATTTCATAAAGCCGTTGTATCCTCTTCTGAGGCAAGCTAGACCACAAATGTTTCAAATGTTCCTTGAGATCCTGATTTCTGGCACTGTGACAGAGTTGACGTCCCAGCTCGTCCCACACAAATTCTATCGGTGTAGATCTACATTTGCATCTACATACATACTCCGCAAGCTTGGCGGGGGGCACACCTTGTAACACTATTGGTCTTTCCCATTCCTGTTCCATTCGCAAATAGAGCGATGGAAAAACGATTGATTATGTCCCTCTGTACGATTTCCTAATTCCTCTTATCTTCTCTTCTAGGTGCTTACGCGAAATTTACGTTGATCTGGGTATCTTGTTGTCCACGGGAGTACCTGAACATTACCGAGACAGTCCTTAGAGACAAGTTCCGTGAGTGTATCAGCATTGTCCTGTTGGAAAAAGGCACCACGATCCTGACGCATCTGAGGTAACACGTGAAGACGCAGAGCGTTCTTGACACACCATTATGATGTCACAGTTACCTTAATCACTGACAGCACCATAAATCGGAATATGTCCCGATTCGGCCAGCTGGCCGAATGAAGAAAGGCAATGGGGCCCTTTGTGAACGTCTCCATGTCCTTCACCGTGATCCTTCGACATCTGACGCTGTTCACGCTAGTTATATACCCCACGAAGCCTGATAACAACATCTTTAGGTTAAAGCTCTTCTCTCCGTAGTTGTTTACAAATTGATCTGTTTTTTTGTTCTCCAGACTTGTTTCGCTGCAGTTTCAGCATCATCAGTGGGCTTTTTGTTAACTTCTATAAAACAGAAAAATGTGCTCTTTACTACTTGCACATATATAAATTTAAGATTTTGAGACAGTATTTCCATATCTAAAAAACAGACAAAATTTTATATATATACCTTGGTACCACACGTTGTGGATTTCGTGGATTTTATGTAATTTAATGCAGATTTTTTATTTCACATTTCGTCATCTGCAGCCATATGGAACTTAATGTAGAACAGTTATTTACTTCGACAATATATGACTAGGAATGTTATGGATATGGTTTCCATTAACTAATACTATGTGAAAAATTGTCTATGTGTGTGTGTGTGTGTGTGTAGGTGTGTGTGTGTGTGTGTGTGTGTGTGTGTGTGTGTGTGTTTGGAAGGGCGTTTGGGGTGTTTATGAGTTGGTGTTGTCTGATAGTTCTTTTAAGGCAGAGAACAGACCTCCATTGCAGAGAACTGTATGCTCATTTATTAACCAGAGAAATAGAAAATCGCAAAATGTTACATTTCCTTGACTTCACAAAATATAGAGACAACAACAAACACCAGCTTCCCTTATTCAGGAAAGTCATCACCATCAGCACAGCCATACACAGATACTTTAATCAACCGATTCTGCTCAAATTGGCCAGTTTCCAGTATATGCTGCACAGACTGAGAAAGACTCCACACAGGGAAGACAACTACAAAACTGAATTACAGACAACCCAACGAATGGCTTTAGAGAATGGATATGATACAAACATTGTAAAGAAACTGAATCACACAATTAAAACAAAGATAAAGAGGTCACACAGCACACGGAAAAAAAACCTGTCACCAGCTTACAACGGCAGACACACATAACGCAAACACATAGAACACACACACAAGCACACATGAACAAGAAACATCCACAACAACAAGCAAATCGTACATTCTCACTACGAATAGGTAACATATTCAAAAAAAAAAAACAACGACTAAAAATAGCCTACATGACAGACAAATCAGTACCAAGAAAACTAAGAGTAGCCAAAACAACCACAGACAAACACTACTCATCTAGTATTTACCAACTGACATGCCAAGACTGCAAATCAATTTATATAGGACAGACAATCAGAAACTTTAGTACCAGATACACAGAACACAGAAGAGCATTAAAAAGTTATAGCTGTCATTCTGCATTTGCTGAACACCTTATGGACATGAAGCACAGCCCAACAAACATCAGAACTGACCTGAAAATTTTCAAGTGCAGCAACAGCCCACCAATATATATATATATATATATATATATATATATATATATATATATATATATATATATATATATATATATTGGTGGGCTGTTGCTGCCTATATATATATATATATATATATATATATATATATATATATATATATATATATATATATAGGGTGTCCCAGCTATCTTGTCCATTCAAAATACCTATGTAACAATAACAGCTATTGGAAAACGACTTTCACCGGTATCAATGTAGGGCTGGGCCCATGAATGTACATATTTGGAAACATTCTAAAACGAAAGCATATGCGTTTTTTAACACAAACTTACGTTTTTTTAAATGGACCTCCTATATTTTTTCTTCACCAATCCATAGCATGACAAAGCACATACACAATGGCGTTGGTTTCAGCGCAATATTCGCATTACATCCCGAGATATTGAAACGCGAAGTTGACGCATAAAACATCCGACATGCGTTGCTAGCGCACGTCCTGAGGATCAGGCGTGAACCCCATGCTGCCCGTAATCGCGATGTGATTGACATGTGTAATCACACTTCCATACTTATCAAGAGGTCCGAAACGAATAATACGGTCTGCTGCCATCCTGCATTAACGTCGGACATTCCAGCAGGTATTTGTCCCATAGGCTAGGGGTGATGCGGCTCTGTAACATATCTGTGTACCGCAACGTTAGTCACAAAGTTACCTTCGCTTATCGTTAATCCGTTACTGAAAAGGTAATGCCGTTCAACGTTAAAACTTCACTTTACTGTAGATCTAGCGCAAGTGACAGTTAATCATTCACTCGTAATAGTAAAATTCATGTTGGTGGTTTTAGTGAAACAAGCAAGTGGACTAAAAGTTTTACCGTTGTTTAGTTAAAAATGTTTTGATTTGGGAAGTTCAGGTAGGACATAGAAGATGAATGTAAACATGTTTAACCAATTAGTTTTATTATCACATAATTATCAATGTTATGTTTATCTAATGCGTTAAATGACAAATTGTTGCAAACAAATGTTTCTTAACATGACTGGGTAAAATGGCCCTATGTAGAAACTTCCACTGTGATACCAGGACTACATACTAAACATAGCGTTCACATCTCATGCTCAAAGTGATGCCCATTGGCTTGCATACATTGGGTCACTCTGCGGATGAAGGATGCCCTACTTCGTGCTACTGTTTCCTCTCTGATGGCTGTACAAGCATCAATAATGCGTTGTTTCACGTCCTCTGGTGTTGTTGGTTCATGTTGGTAAACAGCATCCTTCACTGCTCCCCAAAGAAAATAATCCAGCGGTGTAAGGTCCGGAGATCGGGCGGGCCACCTAACTGGGCCACCTCGTCCAATGCACCTACCAGGGAACTTACGGTTCAGAAGTCGTCGTGCTCGTAAGGCGTTATGTGCAGGGCATCCGTCATGCTGATACCACATGACCATTCTCCGGTTCAGAGGTACGGTGTCCAAGAGAACAGGAAGATTGTGTCGTATAAATCTGGAGTATTGTCTGCCATTTTGGATGCCATTTATAAAGAAAGGTCCGATAATGGTATCTCCAATAATCCCACACCAAACATTAACTTTCCACGGACGTTGATGCTCTACCTGACGGAGCCATTTTGGGTTGTTTGCGGACCAATAATGCATATTCCTCATATTGACAATTCCTTTGTTGGAGAATGATGTCTCGTCGGTAAAGAGAACATCTGCAAAAAAATTTGGATTAGTCAGAAGTTTTTGTTGAGCCCACGGACAAAATGATACCCTATTGCGGAAGTCATTTCCATGAAGATCCTGGCGTAAATGAACATGGTAAGGATGAAATTTATGACGCTTAAGAATACGCTGTGCACTTGATTTCGACACACCAACTTCACGTTCAATTTGACGTGTGCTGATTTGAGGATTCACAGCTATGGTAGCGAGCACAGCAACTTCAGCACGTTCATCTGTGCGTGTTCTAGGACGATGTCGAGGTCTTCGATTTAAGCTTCCCGTTTCACGTAGACGAGATGTGAGACGACCAAACATCCGGCGCGAAGGCGATAGCTTGTCAGGGAATCGTCTTCTGTACAGTCGTTCTGCCTGAACAGCATTTCGTCCACCTACAACAGGGTACAGTACAGGTATGTAGAGTAGGGTAGAAAACAGACATATTAACTTAATAATCATAATGTTCGCTAACAGTACTATCAACAAACAAGCAATCTCATAACGTATTTCCCGTCAAAGTACATTCTCCATAGATCAGCAGCATTTCTACCACATCTTCATGTGTGTACATTATACTGTACAGTATAAGTTCCACAACACAACGTTTATTCACAATGTGTACTACCTCCGTGCCGTCACCAGATTACTCTGATGCACGACTACACTGGCAAGCGGTGTACTGCACGCCAAAGCAACAACAAATGGGATGCTCGGAGGGTGGTGGAGTACAGGAGTTTGCATGGGTCGCAAATCATAAACAAGGCGAAGTGGTAACTGCGGCAGTAGTGGGAACTACGTTGGACACTTGACTAGGTAGAGCCAGGCCCTGCGCGACAGGCACAATGGATCATATAACGCATTAGATAAACCTTATTTTGGGTGTGCAGGATAAATAAGACAACCTGACGGGTGTACACCGATCGGTACTGGTTCATATTGTGTACGAAGATACGTAAAACGTGCAAGAGGGAAATCATTATGTGCTTATGAGAGTTGATGGCAGCAGACCGTATTATTCGTTTCGGACCTCTTGATAAGTATGGAGGTGTGATTACACATGTCAATCACATCGCGATTACGGGCAGCATGGGGTACACGCCTGAGCCTCATGACGTGCGCTAGCAGCGCGTGTCGGGTGTTTCAAGCGTCAACTTCGCATCTCAGTATCTCGGGCTGTAATGGGAATATTGCGATGCAATCAACGCCATTGTGTATGTGCTTTATCATGCTATGGATTGCTGAAGAAAAAATATAGGAGATCCATTTAAAAGGACTTAAGTTTGTTTTAAAACACACATATGCTTTCGTTTTAGAATGTTTCCAAATATGTACATTCATGGGCCCCAGCCCTACATTGATACCGGTGAAAGTCGTTTTCCAATAGCTGTTATTGTTCCAGAGATATTTTGGGTGGACAAGATAGCTGGGACACCCTATATATATATATATATATATATATATATATATATATATATATATATATATATATATATACGAGTCTGTAGTTTGTCAAGACATGAGAAGTTATTTAGTGCAGCTTTCACACAGTGAACATTATAGGGAAACGGACAAAAGTAAGTGAAACACATCGCAAACGCACACACATACATAAAGTCCTCCACACAGTATTAGTTATTAGTAGGCACAATCATAACATGCCTGCAGTAAATTTTCGAAGTTAATAACTACATTAAATTCTACATGGTTATAAATGACTAACTGTGAGATAAAACAACTGCATTAAATTACATAAAATTCAGGAAATCCATAGTATGTAGTAGCACGGTATGTATACTAAAACTTTGTCTGTATTTCAAATATGTAATTGTTATCTTAAAAACTGAAATTTATATGTCTATAAGTAGTAAAAACCATTTTTCCGTCTTATAGAAGATAAGAAACAAATCCATTGATAATGCTGAAACTTTAGTGAAACATGTCTGGAGAATAAAAATAAAAATAGAAATCGCGTTCTGATCAAGACAGACCCTCTCTAAAAACAAATCTGCTGATAACAACACTTCACACAGACAACGCTAATGCACAACCAAAGAAAATTGCAAGTCTAATCATTTACATACCCACTCACGGCGTGTATACATACGAAGTAACACTGACGTCCGACCAAGTCTTCTGGGTGGTTCACTTCCTTTGTCAGGCAGTGTATATTATAAAGATGTCACTAAGCTTGAACCCATTAACAGATATCCTATTTTGCAAATTCATTTTTACCAACAGGTCTCTGCGGAGGTTCGAGTCCTTCCTCGGGCATGGGTGTGTGTGTTTGTCCTTAGGATAACTTAGGTTAAGTAGTGTGTAAGCTTAGGGACTGATGATCTTAGCAGTTAAGTCCCATAAGATTTCACACACATTTGAACATTCTTTTACCAACAGCAAAACCCACAACAGTTGACTGCTTATGTCTTTGGTATTTTTTCTGTGAACCTCAGTCATCAACTGAAAAAACCATGCACATTATGATGCACCACAAAGGAATTATCGGAATGCGATGGAAATCGATAGGTGTGATGTACATTTACAGACAAACAAATGATTACAATTTCAGAAAACAGAGAGAGTTTCACAAATTGAGCAAGTCAATAACTCGTTGGTCCACCTTTGGCCCACATCCCACACAAAGTGGTCACTGCAGCAGCATGGATTACCCTAGCACATTCCCAAAAGAGCAGACACCAGATATATACACTAGTATCCAAAATTAAAGCAACAAACGGAAATTTTACGAGGTGTGTTTATTTTGCCACAAAACAGTATTAACAAGTGATAGTAAACTGGAAACAATGTAAAGAATACGGGACGTAAACAACTGCTACATGCGTAATAGTAGACAAAAATGTTCTTCATTTTTTCCGACTTAACATACTTGTACCACACATTCCAACAACTGGCTAATGTGCTCAGTATGTGGTGCGACCAAGTCTGGCAGCAATACTGGCCTGACAATGACGGGGCATGCTGTAAACGATGTCATCAGTCTCATGTTGAGGCAGTAACGCCCATTCTTCCTGCAAAGCTGCACGCAGTCTTGGAGAGTGATTGGTGGATGCTGACGTGATGCTAGCCGTCTTCCTAGAGCATCCCAGACATGCTCTATGGGATTCAAGTCAGGAGAGCCAGCAGCACACGCCATGCGTGCAATTTCTTCCATTTCCAGGAAAATCAACCAGCCATGTTCTGCGTGGTCGAGCGTTGTCCATCAATACGAAGTCTAGGTCCACAGCACCTCGCGACAGCTGCAAATGAGGTCCCAAGATCTCGTCACGATACCGGACAGCAGTTAAACCTTGACAGTCAGGCAGCAGCACCCGGTCAAGACAGTTGCAGTGACAGGGAAGTATCCCATTTTGTGAGTTTTACGAGTCCTTAATCAGGAGCGAGTTTTATAATATTATCTGTGTGCTTTAATAGTTTAGTTTCTTGAGTTTCTGCGTGTTAATTTAATATCTGATAGCCACAGTTCTCGCGGTTCCGTTTGTGTCGGAAAGTAAAGCGATTTTGTGACATAACACACGTTCCTAATCATGGGCGAATTACTTCGTTTCAGCTTAGTGCTTTGGTAATTAGATTTTTGAATCTCTGCACATTAATCTAATTTGTTAGACACATTTCCTGCGTTTTCGTAAGGGGCTACTGAAGACTTAAGTAGTGCGAGTCAATAGTAGTTTGTTTCTTTGTTTTTAAAGCTAGTGCCGGCCGGAGTGGCCGAGCGGTTCTAGTCGCTACAGTCTGAAACCGTGCGTCCGCTACGGTCGCAGGTTGGAATCCTGCCTCGGGCATGGATATGTGTGGTGTCCTCAGGTTAGTTAGGTTTGAGTAGTTCTAAGTTCTAGGGGACTGATGACCTCAGAAGTTAAGTCCCATAGTGCTCAGAGCCATTTGAACCATTTTTTTTAAAGCTAGTGACTGCTTGTTGGCGTTCGTCAGCCAGTCAGGCAGCAGCAGCCGGCCGAGACAGATGCAGCAACAGGGAAGAAACCGACCTGTAGCTTTTACGAATTCCTAACCAGGAGCGAATTTTATAATAGCATCTGTGTGCTTTAATAGTTTAGTTTCTTGAGTTTCTGCGTGTTAATTTAATATCTAATAGCCACAGTTCTCGCACTTCGATTTGCATCGGAAGATAAACCGATTTTGTGACATTACAACTTCCTAATCAGGGTCGAATTGTTTAGTTTCACCTGAGTGCTTCGGTACTTAGGTTTTTGGATCTCTGCGTATTAATCTAATTTATTAGACACGGTTCCTGCATGTTCATCAGTGTCTACAGTAGAGTTCTGCAGCGCCTGCCAATAGTCTGTTTATCTGAGTAGTTTAGTTTTCCACGGTCTTTAGTATGGATAGGGACTCTGATTGTTCTGTGCACATGCGAGTCGAGTTGGTGACACTTTTCTCTCAGCTCCAGGCTGTGATTGCTTCCGTTACACAGCTTGAGGCTGCAATGGATGGGCACCACTGCTCCAGGCCGACTGTGGGCATCCAACGGACGTTCAGCGCGTCTGAGTCCTCCGATTGGTCATCACTGGTGGCCAGCCCAGTTACTGCTCGCACTGAGGCTGAGCCGTCATCTGTGATCGAATGGGTGGTCGCCCCGGAGCATAGCAGGCGGCGAAAGACTTCCCAGGGAGCCACACGTACGGCCTCCCCAGTTAGTCTGACATACAGGCTCCAGGTGTTTGTGGCTGACACAGTCGCTGAGCCAGATGCCATCGCTTGTCCAGTCGCCTGTCCTGTTTCAAAGGAAACCTCTCAGCCTGCAAGATCCGGACAATCACAGAGGGTGGGATCAATGATAGTTGGGAGCTCCAGTGTTAGGGGCGTTATGGGGCCCTTTAGGAACATGGCTGCGTACCAGGTGGAGCCATTCCAGACGCGGAACGGGTCCTCCCAGATGCCATGAATAGCACAGGGTGCCCCCAACTGCAGGTGGTGGCTCACGTTGGAACCAATAATGTGTGTCACTTTGTACCAGAAGAGATTCTCTCTGGTTTCGAGCGGCTAACAGAAGTGATAAAGGTTGCCAGTGTTGCTTTTGAGATGAAAAAAGAGCTGGCCATTTGCTGCATAGTCGACAGGACCAATTGCGGACCTCTGGTACAGAGCCGAGTGGAGGGTCTGAATCAGAGGCTCAGACGGTTCTGCGACCGTGTAGACTGCATATTCCTCGACTTGCATCAAAGGCTGGTTGGGTTTTTGGTTATGGTGATAATGTCAGACGTCCACTATACGCAGGAGGCGGCTACATGGGTAGCAGGGGCTGTGTGGCACGGACTGGGCGGATTTTTAGGTTAGAGTGTCTCCGGAAAACAAAGGGCTTCAGTGACAAAGCCAAACAGGAAGAATGAAGATACAGGAACCATCAGTATAACAGTTGTAAACTGTAGTAGCTGTGTTGGTAAAGTACCAGAGGTCAAAGCGCTAATAGAAAGCGCTGATCTCAAATGGTTATAGGCAATGAAAGCTGGCTGAAACCGGAGAAAAGCTCAGCTGAAATTTTTGCTAAGAACCTAACGGTGTTCGGAAAGGATAGGCTAAACACGGTTGGCGGTGGCGTGTTTGTTTCTGTTAGAAGTAGTTTATCTTGTCGCAAAAGTGAAGTAGATAGTTCTAGTGAGTTATTATGGGCAGAGGTCATTGTTGGCAACCGGAATGAAATAATAATTGGATCCTTTTATCGACCCCCCCCCCCCCCCCAATTCAGATGATACAATTACTGAAAGGTTCAAAGAAAATTAGAGTTTGATTTCCAACATGTACCCGACTCCTGAGATTAAAGTTGGCGGTGACTTTCATGTATCCTAGATATGTTGGCAAAATACACGTTTAATTCAGGAGATACGCATAAAACATCATCCAAAATTGTGCTTAGCGCATTCCCTAAAAATTATTTCGAGCACTAGGTTCATGAGCCCACGCGAATAGTAAACGGTTGTGAAAATACACTTGATCTCTTAGCAACAAATAATCCTGAGTTAATAACGAGCATCAAAATGGATACAGGGATTAGTGAACACAGGGTTGTCGTAGTGAGACTGAAAAGTGTAACCTCTAAAACCTCCAAAAATAAACGAAAAATATACTAATTCAAAATGGCAGCGCCTTTCTGAGAGACAATCACCACTCCTTCCAAATTAACAATATAAGTGTAGACAAGATGTGGCTTGAATTTAAAGAAATAGTATCGGCAGAAATTGAGAGATTTATACCAAATAAATTAACAAACGATGGAGTTGGCCCTCCTTGGTACACAAAATGGGTCAGAAAACTTGCAGAAACAACGAAACAATCATGCCAAATTTAAACAGACACAAAATCCCCAGGATTGGCGATCTTTCACAGAAGCTCGAAATTCAATGCTAGATGCTTATTATAGTTTCCACAACGAAACTTTGTCTCTAAACCTGGCAGAAAGTCCAAAGAGATTCTGGTCGTATGTGAAGTATGCTATAGGCAAGACACAATCAATGCCTTCTCTGCGCGATAGCAATGTAGATACTGTCGAAGATAGTGCCGCCAAAGTCGAGTTACGAAACACAGCCTTCCGAAATGCCTTCACAAAAGAAGACGAAGTAAATATTCCAGAATACGAACCAAGAGCTGCTGCAAAATAAGTAAAGTAGAAGTAAATATCCTCGGAGTAGTGAAGCAACTTAAATCGCTTAATGTAAATGCCGCGTGGCTAAGGCCTCCCGTCGGGTAGACCTTTCGCCTGGAGCAAGTCTTTCAAGTAGACGCCAGTCTGGGGACTTGCGTGTCGATGGGGATGAAATTATGATGATACGGACAACACAACACCCAGTCCCTGAGCAGAGAAAATCTCCGACCCAACCGGGAATCGAACCCGGGCTGTTAGGTATGACATTCCGTCGCGCTGGCCACTCAGCTTCAGGGGCGGACAATCACTTAATAAAAGCAAGTCTTCTGGTCAGGACTGTATACCACTTAGGTTCCTTTCAGAGTATGTTGATGCAATAGCTTCATATTTACCAATTATATAGAACCGCTCGCTCGACGAAAGATCCTTACCTATAGACTTGGAAGTTGCACAGGTCACATCAATATTCAAGAAAGGTAGTAGGAGTAATCCACTTAATTACAGGCCCATATCACTCCGTCGATATGCAGCAGGATCCTGGAACGCACATAGTGTACGAACATTATGAATGACCTCGAAGAAAACTGTCTATTGATTGATAGTCAACATGGGTTTAGAAAACATCGTTCCTGTGAAACACAACTAGCTCTTTGCTTGCATGAAGTGTTGAGTGCTATTGACAAGGAATTTCAGATTGATACCATATTTCTGGATTTTCGGAAGGCTTTTAACGCTGTACCACACAAGCGACTTGTAGTGAAATTGTGTGCTTATGGAATATCGTCTCAGTTATGTGACTAGGTTCGTGATTTCGTGTCAGAGAGATCACAGTTCGTAGTAACTGACGTAAAGTCATCGAATAAAAAAGAAGTAACTTGTGGTGTTGAAACACGTGTATTCGGTAGCAGCGATGGCGAGGCATGACAGAATCTCTGACCAGAGAGTTATTTATCGTTGCTAGTCTGCGCTTGACCGCGCGAGAGTTCAGTGCAGTTGCGAGGCAGTAGTTGTACGTAGCGAGTCGCGAGAGCATGTAGTGCAGTTGCGAGAAAGTAGTTGTACGTAGCGAGTCGCGAGAGCATGTAGTTCAGTCTGTGGTAGTAGCGCGCGAGATAGTCGCAGTTGTGTGTGAGGAGTCGGTGGGCGTCGACATGGGTCTCTGGTCAAGGTTCAGGACGAGGTATATTTTTTAAAATAAGGTAATGAAGCAGCATTGCGCACATCTGATAATGTAATGTATGTTTACTGTAATTAATTTGTTCAAGAATCGCCCCAATAATAATTTTGTTCTCAAAGCAATTTTTTAAGAAAATAATCATTACAATTGAAACAATATTTCCTTTGCTTTTCCTCCCAGATTTAATTTATCAGGTTGATTATTGCACAGGGCCTAAGGTCAGCGCAGATGACCTTATAAAATTTATCAGGTTGATCATAACGATAATTTTGTGGGGACTTAATATTTTTGCACATTGTTATTATCATTGAGTGTTATTACTGTGGGAAGCTAACATTAGGCACTATTTGCAATTCTTATTCAATTCTTTTCATTTTCATATTTTTGTGGGGAGGTTACACTTGGCTCTATGTCCATTGACATTTAAAATATTTTCTTTTATATTTTTGTGGGGAGGTTACAATGTTTCCAAAGGTAGTGTAATAGGCCTTTTGCTGTTCCTTATCTGCATAAAAGATTTAGGAGACAATCTGAGAAGATCCAAACAAATTACAAAACGATTTAGAAAAGACATCCGTATGGTGAGAAAATTGGCAATTAACCCTAAATAACAAAAAGTGTGAGGTCATCCACACGAGTGCTAAAAGGAATCCGTTGAACTTCGGTTACACGATAAATCAGTCAGATCTAAAGGTTGTAAATTCAACTAAATAGCCAGGAACTACAGTTACGAACAACTTAAATTGGAAGTAATACTTAAAAAATGTTGTGGGGAAGGCTAGCCAAAGACTGCATTTTACTGTCAGGACACTTTGAAAATATAACAGGTCTACTAAGGAGACTGCCTACACTACGCTTGTCCGCCCTCTTTTAGAATACTGCTGCGCGATGTGGAATCCTTACCAGATAGCATTGGTGGAGTACATCGAAAAGTTCAAAGAAGGGCAGCACGTTTTGAATTATCGCGAAATAGAGACGAGAGTGTCACTAAAATGATACGGGTTTGGGATGGACATCATGAAAACAATGGCGTTTTTCGTTGCGGCGCTGTCTTCTCACGAAACTTCAATCACGAGCCCTCTCTTCCGAATACGAAATTATTTTGTTGACACCAACCATCATAGGGAGAAACGATCACCATTATAAAATAAGGGAATTCAGAGCTCGTACAGAAAGATACAGGTGTTCGTTCTTTCCCAGCGCTATACGAGATTGGAATAATAGAGAATTGTGAAGGTGGTTCGATGAACCCTCGGCCAGGTACTTAAATGTGATTTTCAAAGTATCCATGTAGATGTAGATGTAGAGTCACCTGTACAATTTCATGAAGAGGAGTTCTAATGGTAAACATAATCCTAGCCCACACCAATACGGATCCTCCTCGGTATCGGTCTTTTTCCACAATGTTTGGGTCCCGAAATCGTGTTCCACGTTCCCTCCAGATGCGAATCCATTCAGAATCACTCTCCAGACTAAATCGCGACTCATCTCTGGAAACAACATTGACCCACTGTTCCACGGTGCAGACAGCATGTTGACGACTCCATTCTAGACGTTCCCTTCTTTGAAGAGACGTCAGAGGTAGACAAACATACAACAGGTCTCCGACGATAAAGGCCGTTCTGCCGAAGCCTTCTGCACACCATTTCCCTCCATATAACACGTACAGTGGATGCTGCGAGCTCACATGCTAGTTGCCGTGCAGTACTAAGACGGTACTAACGTGCCCTTACAGCCAAATAGCGGTCCTCTCTTCTGTAGTCACAGGTGGTCGGCCCTGGCCTGGTCTTCGGGATACAGTTTCGGTCTCTATAAAGCGCCGCCACATCTGAAAAACAACAGAACGATTCACATTAAGCCATCGGGTCTAATCAGTTTACGACTCTCCTGCTGCCTTTCTTTCTATGGCCCTCCACCGCAGAGAGTCAAGTAGGCACCTTCTCCGTTCCACACAGCGCCGTCTGCGACTGTGTACGCAGCGATTGTGAATGTGGGGCTACCCGACAAACACTACCTCGTTTCATAGGTGCCTTGATGACACCGTTGGCATGGTTGCCGTTGACCGGAATGTCATCTTCCATGCAGAGGTTGTTTGGTTGGTTGGTTGGTTGGTTGTTTGGGGAAGGAGACCAGACAGCGTGGTCATCGGTCTCATCGGATTAGGGAGGGATGGGGAAGGACGTCGGCCGTGCCCTTTCAGAGGAACCATCCCGGCATTTGCCTGGAGTGATTTAGGGAAATCACGGAAAACCCAAATCAGGATGGTCGGACGGGGGTTGAACCGTCGTCCTCCCGAATGCGAGTCCAGTGTCTAACCACTGCGCCACCTCGCTCGGTCTTCCATGCAGAGCACTATCATACGAACATCTGGTTGAAAGTTTGTATAATTACATTGTGAATTGGGCAAAAGACAGGGAAATAGTCGTTTGTTACTTTAATTTTGGTCACTAGTGTATTTAAGGCTACGACGGCCAATGATCCTGTCATCCTTCAGTGCAGATGCACGCCAAGCCCGAACTCTTTAGGGGAATCAGCAGGAAGGCACGAGTAATAAGGCTAATGAGCAGGGCACTACATCAATAGTGTGTGGTGTAACTTGAGAATTTGGGTCTGATGAGAGATATGCTAGGGTAGTCCATGCAGTTGGGGTGACCACTGTGGCCGGATGGTGTAGTGGTCAGCGCATCTGCCTATAAGCAACAGACCCGGATTTGAATCCCAGTCTCGTACAAATTCTGAACTTACACCATTGATATAAACCAATGCCCATCGGCATCTAATGTTTTAATTCCATTTTGTCTTGATTCATACTGGCTGCGGCATCAACATGGTGTCTGCTCTTTCGGATACGTCCGAGTGACGTGGGTTTCAGAGAGCATCCCCCATTTCATATGACGTTGAGGCGTGTTCTGTTACAGTTGGAGCGTGTCTGCGCTGCTATTTGAGTTCAAGGCGCTACCAAGTGGGCTGAGGGATGAATGGTTACTTGGATTGAGGTTGGAGGCGTGCTAGGGTAGTCCGTGCAAAACCACTGCGCCAGGATCTGCAGGAGATCCAGATTCGAATCGCAGCCTTCATATAAATTTTCGTTTGTCGCTTCAGTCTGCATTTACACATCATAGATGTTTGAAACTTGTAAATGTCTTTGGAACCATATAGTTTCATTTGATGTAAGTTTATATTCAACATTAAACTTCTTTTGTTAGAAACGCTTTCTTTTGCTGTTGCCATTCTGCAGTTTACATCCGTTCTACTTCAACCACCTTCTATTATTTTTCTTCTCAATATTTTTTTTTTCTTACAAAACTCATCTATTACCTTTTAATGTCTCATTTGCTAACCTAATTCCTTCGGTTCCTTCAGCACTCCCCAATTTAATTCGACTACGTTCCAATATCCTTGTATTATTTCTATTCATGTTCATCTTTTCACCTATTTTCAAGACATTATCCATTCCTTTTAAGTGCTCTTCCAAGTCCTTTCCCAGCTCTCATAAAATCACAATGTCATCGGCAAAATGCCATTTTTTTGCTTTTTCCTTGAGGTATAATTGCCTTTCCTAATTTCCCCTTGGATCCTTTGCTCAACGTACAGATTGAAAAACATCGGGGCTAAATTACAATAGTACCCCATTTCCTTCTCAACTACCGCTTCCTTCTCATGCCCCTCGGTAAATGCTGTCTGGTTTCAGTAGAAGTTTTAGATAACCTTTGTCCTTGTGTTTTATCCTTTGTACCTATAGAATTTGAAAGAGTACAATCCTGTCAACACTGTCAAAAGCTTTCTCTAAATACTCGTATACGGATGCTATTTACAGTAAACCCCTCAAATTAACCTTAAGATGTGAATAATTCCTGATTCCTCGTCACTTTCAGTGCTTGCTTGTTTCGTTTTTCTGCCGTGTCGCAACTACACAACGACTCACACAATGCTACAAACAATTATTAAATTTAGGCGACTTGCAACCAACCACGGTTTGATAAAAACTGAACCATAATAAAAGATGGCTGGTTGCAGTTAATTCTGAAAACCTTTCCTTCGTTAGATGCCTACTATCAGTCACAAAAGAACAAAATTTCTGTCTTCTGACAATGTGACCGTAAGATCTTTTATGTTGATCAGGAACATCTGAAAAGCCAAAATAAAAACATGATTGTTTTTAATTCTGAGAGCTTATTCTTAAACCATCGGCGTGGAACTGAAACACTCTCCTTTATGTCTTACTCATAGGTTTTCCTACCTATTTCATCATAACGACTTGAATATTTATTTTTAAGGGAAAAGAATATAATTTTATCAAACGTATTTTTGAATGTATTTATTCGAAAGTATGGGCTATCTACTAACAGAGTGTTCATACCTAACAACTCAAAATTACCAAATTGAGCCCTGCATATTGTGATTATTCCATGAAATTCTACTTTTGTAGCGCAAGTTAGAAAACTCTGATTGCTGCAAAATCTATATTTGAATCTCCTTTTAGTGTAAGTGGCATCTCCTCATTAATCCACAACTGACCATCAGAAACTGGTTGCTAAGTTGTAGTATCCATCCATTTTCAGCATTCTTATTCCACTGTTCAGGTGATTTTCAAAGTCATTCATTACATCTACATGGTTTTTAGTCTGCAGTTCGTCTCGTCAGATCAGAAATTCAATGATTTTATTGTTGAACCATGTAATATTTTCATGCAATAAATTTATTTTACACTTCGTATATATTCATATGTTTTAGACTCAATACCTACATTTTCCGATTTTAATTCAGAGAGCCTGAAATCTTGGTTTTACTCTAAAAACGGTACTGTTACCACACCAATGATTACAAGGATTGTCCCGCATCTGGCAGTGTGCTCCTTTAAGGATTCTGGTGTTGATCCAGACAATTTCCCTTTCCTATTGACATATAGGTCGTGACTTTTAAATCCCCGCCAACCAGTCAACAGAAAGCACAGACATGTTTGACCACATAACTGACAGAAGCAGCCGATCTAACTCCTTATTGACGCTACTCACAGTATTGTTTGACTGGAGTCGATCATATCTCTCAAAACAATAGCCTATTTTCTCAGTAAGTCATATTTCTGTGCGCACTCGGCGTTTCAATTTCAATACGTAGTTCCTACTCCATCAACAGTGCTGTGCTTTGAACCAGTAACTTTACTGCCACCTATCGGAGAGTCACGCAAATGTAGTGCTTCTGCTCCCATCTTTGGAAGTATTCATTCACATTTTACAATAGAATAAATAGATACGTGTCTAAATCCCTTAAATAAGTTGAACTCGTCTTGGTTTTTAGTAGGTAGTGAAATTGTCAATGTTTTTATTCTACTAGATTTGGCACAGAAAACAATATTAGTAACGTTACTAGTTTTTGAACCTGAGCAAGCGCGCAACGAATTTCTTGAAGTTTTAAAATAAGCTGGAAACGTCCCTTCTCACTTCCCCGTACGCTATTCTAAGCGATGCTGAGAATTTGAGAGCGTATTTTACCGTTCAAACAAAGGAGAAGCTATTTCCGTTCCACCAGATCAGCGGGAAAGCGAGCGCAACTTCTGCCACGAGGAACCCCGTTACCAGAATCGCAACCTAAGCTTCAGTACTTGCTTAGAGCTTACACGTCTTTGCGAGGAGGCACCTTGACATAGGAGTCACATTAATATCACTGTCGAAGGATTCCTAACGTTAGCGAAAAGAGAATGTAAACAAAGAGGATATGAGATAGTTCTCTTGCACGTTTCGTTCAAGAGACAGAGATGATAGACATCAAAAGCGTCAGGACCAAATTGGATAAAAGAAGAACAATACAGAGCATGAAGAAGGCCTTATTTTCTACCTAACAAAGTTCTGAAAAGAAGTCTAATGCAAGGACGAATGCGGCGATTCTGTGAAGGAGCAGAAACTGCAACTCTAAAAAAATCAGACAACGAATGACCTGTACAGGCCATTGTGTTTTACTGAACCATTCTGTGCAACGTATGAACCCTTGGTACAAGCTAGACAACTAAGTAGACTTAAGATTAGAACGAATTCAGGAAGAAAGATCTTTAGAAAACACCACAAAAGTACCTTAGTCGTAGTAAACAAGTTACTCAAAATATTGTAAGTGCAATTATTGGTGTTAGAAGTGCATTTGTCAATTTGTAATGGCTTGTCAGAAACTGAACGCAGACATAAAATATCACATGAAGAAATAAGAAAAAGAACCGGTGAAGAAAGTAATCTATGGAAGATTTGTACTGGAAGAAGGAACAAGCTAATGGGACATCTACTACAGCTTCCAGAAACTATTAACTTAGCACTGAAATGAGCAGTAGAGGGGGCGGGGGTATAGTAGGGTCAGACAAAGAACAGAATGCCACAGGACAGGAACAGAATCAGGGTGGTAACAAAACATTTCAAACACTGATTACAGCAAAAAGTTGCTTCCCCTCATATTGCATTTCAGCGAAAAGAAAATTCCAAAGCCCCCAAACTACAGTTTCATAACCTGCTGCCACTGCAAATATCGGATAGTGAGGTTGCGAACCATGGATGTAGAGCAGCAGGCGGATTCCATGTTTCTAAATTTCCGGAAAGTGTTCGACACAGTGCACCACTGCAGACTGTTAACGAAGGACCGAGCATACGGAATAGTTTCCCATATATGTGAGTGGCTCGAAGACTTCGTAATTAACAGAACCTAGTGCTTCGTTCTGTACGGCGAGTGCTCATAAGAAACAAAGGTGTTCTCTACAGAGGTTGTCCCATGAGGAATGATCAGTATTCTGAGATACGATAGGAACGCTCAATTGAAGCAAAAAATTGCACATGAACATGTGCCCTATTCCGAATGGTGTCCGAGATAGAACACATTTATTGAACAGTTGGTTTTGGACTAGTAGTGTGCATGTATGTATCTCACCCACCCAACCTCTTTGACACCTCATTGTAGTCCAGTCTACTTGGTTACTTCCATGCTCTTTACTCGGGATGTCTTTCTGCCATTAAACTAGCCCGTTGAAAGGGTGGTTGTCCATGGCGTGTTGTGAATGAAACAATGCGAGGGACTGGGAGCATATCAGAGAGAAGCATCGGTTAACTGTGCGAGTACACGTGCTAGCTAAAATGCCACACACCTCTCTAATGAAGACTACACAGATGTTTACGGATTTTGCGACGGTAGCGCTCCTGTTGCTGTCGAACAATACCGTCGGACTGTTGCCGACACGGTGATTTCCTGATTGCAGAGCGTTTGCCAGAATTTTCAGCACAATACGCGAAACACATATTCTTCGAAGTTCTCATCTTTGTTGTAGACGTTTCTTCAAAAACCTGTGCAGGTAGAGCAACACATTGTTGAAATCCTGCAGTGTAGGCATCTTACCAGCACATTCTCCACGTATCAGTGTCCTACGAAGAATTGTATGGCAAACATTACAAGCGAAAAACTTGTATACATTCCACATACACCGTGTCCACAATCTTCATATTGGCAACAACGGCCCAGGTCTTGAATTTTGTCACTAGATAAATGACCGTCGCCATTTTCTTCGATTAATACTCTTCACTGATGAAATCACCTTTTCACATAATGGAAGCAACAACATACGTAATAATCATCGATGGTCGCAGGAAAATCCACTTCAAACCAGTATCCATGTTTCTTTTTTCGATAAATGTTTGTGCAATATGATCGATAACATGTTGATGGGCCCAGTCATTTTAGAAGAGCGTATGACGGGACGGAACTACTTGCATTTTCTGGAAAATTCGTTTGTTGACACCATGAAGTTCCTTTGGCCATACACAATGTGATCAAAAGTATCCGGACACCTGGCTGAAAATGACGTACTAGTTCGTGGCGCCCTCCATCAGTAATGCTGGAATTCAATATAGTGTTGGCCCACCCGTAGCCTTGATAACAGCTTCCACTCTCGCAAGCATACGTTCAGTCAGGTGCTGGAAGATTTCTTGGGGATTGGCAACCTGTTCTTCACGGAGTGCTGCACTGAGGAGAGGTATCGAAGTCGGTCGGTGAGGCCTGGCACGAAGTCGGCGTTCCAAAACATCCCAAAGGTGTTCTATAGGATTCAGGTCAGGACTCTGTGCAGGCCAGTCCATTACAGGAATGTTATTGTCGTGTAACCACTCCGCCATAGGCCGTGCATTATGAACAGGTGCTCAATCGTGTTGAAAGATGCAGTCGCGATCCCCGAATTGCTCTTCATCAGTGGGAAGCAAGAAGGTGCTTAAAACATCGATCCAGGCCTGTAACTGTGCTAGTGCCACGAAAAACAACAAAGGGTGCAAACCCCCGCCATGAAAAACACGACCACCGCCTCCGAATTTTACTGTTCGCACTACACACGCTGGCAGATGGCGTTCACGGCCATTCGCTGCACCCACACCCTGCCATCGGATCACCACATTGCGTAGCGTGATTCGTCACTCCACACAACGTTTTGCCACTGTTCAATCGTCCAATGTTTATGCTTCTTACGCCGAGCGAGGCGTCGTTTGGCATTTACCGGCGTAATGTGTGGCTTATGAGCAACCGCTCGACCGTGAAATCCAAGTTTTCTCATCTCTCGCCTAACTGTCATAATACTTGCAGTGGATCCTGATGCAGTTCGGAATTCCTGTGTGATGGTCTGGATAGATGTCTATTACACATTGCGACCCTCTGCAACTGTCGGCGGTCTCAGTCAGTCAATAGACGAGGTCGGCCTGTTCGCTTTTGTGCTGTACGTGTCCCTTCAAGTTTCCATTTCACTACCACATCGGAAAGAGTGAACCTAGGGATGTTTAGGAGTGTTGAAATCTCGCTTACAGACGTATGACACAAGTGACACCCAAACACCTGACCACGTTCGAAGTCCGTGAGTTACGCGGAGCGCCCCATTCTGCTCTCTCACGACGTCTAATGACGACTGAGATCGCTGATATGGAGAACCTGTCAGTAGGTGGCAGCACAATGCACCTAATATGAAAAAGCATGTTTTTCGGGGTGCCCGGATACTTTTGATCACTTAGTGTACATTGTAAAATGTATGTTGTAACATTTACTAAATGTTGTACGTGTGTAAATGTGTAAACCTGACAAGGCGCCGAGTATTACAGAAAACGGACAACAATGTACATTAAATGTCTCGGAAACCATTCGGCATAGGGAATATGTCCATGTGAAGTTTTTTTGCTTCAAATGACCATTCCTGCCATATCCCTTAACACAGACCATCCCTCAGCAATCAGCAACTGCTTGCTGATTGTATTGCGCTATACGGGAAAACTATTATACGGGAAAAAGAGTCGTTGTTGAGTCACCGTAGGAGTATACAGGATAACTTGGACAGAATTTCTGTTTGGTATGATGAATGGCAACATATAAATGTGGGAAAATGTGAATTAATGTAGATGAGAAGGAAAAATAATTCTTTAATTTTGGAGTACGGCACTATTGGCGTGCTGCTTGCCACAGACGCGTCGATTATACATCTAGCGTAACGCTCTCGGCGATATGAAATGGAACGAGCACGTAAGGTCTGTAGCAGCGAAAGCGAATGGTCAGCTTCTGTTTATTGGGAGCATTCAAGGAAAATGTAGCTCGTCTTTAAAAGAGACGGCATTTAGAACGCTGGTGCGACCCATTATCGAATACTGCTCGAGACTTTGGGATCCCCACCTTGTCGAATTAAAGAAAGACATCGAAGCAGTCCAGAGGCGTGTTGGTATATTTGTCACCGTTAGATTCGATCAACATGCGAGTTTTACGGAGGTGCATCGTGAATTCAAATGGGGATCCCGGTAGAAACACTACTGAGAAAATTTAAGAACCCACATTTGTTACTGACTGCAGGATGATTTCTACTGCCGCCAAAGCACATTTCACTTAAGGGCCACTAAACCACAGAGACAAAATAAGAGAAATTAGGGTTCGTATGGAGGCCTATGAGCTATGGTTTTTCCTCGCTGCATTTGCGAGTGGGACAGGAGAGGGAATGACTGTTATCAGTACAAGGTATACTCCACCAAGCACCGTACGGTGGCTTGCGGAGTATGTACGTAGATATAGATGACAATTCCTAAAACCCACCTAAATAATCTAATATCGAAAGGGTTCCTATAGCGTTTTCAAAGGGGCGGTCAAAAAGTTGCCTTTGATGGCGTTGCAGCAGCGTATACTCGTATGCAACGTAGCGCGACTCCGATGCGGGTGCTTAGGCACCGAAGTGTAGCCAAAAGATTACTACAGCATTCGTTCCTTTTTGACGTGCTTGCTGTAAATGCCGAAATGTGAAATATGGCAACATTATTACCAAATGCGTCCAAAAATTACCAACGTGCTGTCATTCTTTTCTTGGCTGCCTACGGAAATGGAAATGAGCGTTTGGCGTCATTGGCCGGGAGGCCCGTTAAGGGGCAGGTCCGGACGCCTTTGTGTAGGTCCCATTGGGCGACCTGAGCGCCGGATGGGGATGAAATGATGATGAAGACAACACAATACCCAGTTCCTGAGCGGAGAAAATCCCCTGCCCAGCGGGGAATCGTACCCGGGCCCGTCGGACGGCAATCCGTCACGCTGAGCAGTCAGCTATCGGGGCGGACTTGGCTGCCTATGGAGAAACACCAGTAGACATCCATCGGAGAATGAACAAGGCGTACAGGGCAGCAAGTCTGTCGAATACTGCCATTGTGGAATAATGTGCCAAGTTCCGTGCTGTTTGCGATTCGACACAAGACGCTACAGTATCTAGAAGCTCATTCTCATCTATTATGGACATCAAGAAGAGGGAAACATTAGAGTACCCACAGTTTAGTCCTGATCCCTCCACATGCGATTATCACGCATTCGGTCCCTTAAAAATGGCGTTAGTGTTAACTTCACTGGAACAAAACCTTTCTTCCTGAATAAATTTTTCACTCTGCAGAGGAGTGTACACTATCATGAAACTTACTGGCAGATCAAAACTGAGTGCAGCACCAAGAGTTGAAACCGGGACCTCTGTATTTCGCCGCCAAGTGTTGTACCGCGTCAGCTACCCAAACCCGACTAAGGACTCTTCCTCACACCTTTACTTCGGACAGTACCTAATCTCCCACCTTGCAGACTTTACAGAAGCTCTCCTGCGAAACCTGCAGGACCAGCATTCTTGCAAGAAATCCTGTTGGGGGACATCCTCAACTGAGCATCGTAATAGATGTGGAAATCACCGCTTCAGTTATGAGGCTTTAATTTTTAGATTCACGACCGGTTTCGAGCTGACAAATGCCCATCATCACTTGCAATTAGTCGTGTGCTGTGATTCTACGTGCCGGGAGACTGGGTGGGGCGGAGGCGACCACGCCAGACTCGGTGCTCTGCATTCGCTTGCAGTGGTCATCTCGGCCGCACCCTGTCTTCCAGCAATTACTGTCGCAGCACACGACTAACGGCAAGTGATGATGGGCATTTATCAGCCCGAAACCGGTCGTAAATCTAAAACTAAAAGCCTTACGAGTGAAGCGGTGTTGTGACCCAGCGAGGTGGGGCAATTGTTAGCACACTTGACTTGAATTCGAGAGGCCATCCTGATCTGGGCTTTTTCGTGATTTCCCTAAATCGCTTCAGGCAAATGCCGGGATGTTTCCTTTCAAAGGACTGGTCGACTTTATCCCCCATCGTTCCATAATCCGATGGGACAATGACTTCGCTGTTTGGTCTTCTCCTCCAAATCAACCAACCAACCAGAACTTAATGTGAAATTTGGGAAGTAGGAGTTGAGATACTGGGGGAAGTAAATCTGTAAGGAGAGGGCGTGAGTAGTGCTTCGATAGCTCAGTCTGACGAGCACTTGGCCGCGAAAGGCAAAGGTTCATGCTTCGAGAGTCAGCCTGGCACAGTTTTCACCGGCAAGGAAGGTTCATAAATTTTGTTGTTTACGTTACTTGTTGAAGAAAGCCAATAACTGCTGTAAACGTCAACAAATGTAATAGAAGCACGAACAGTTGTCTGTAGATGGTCCTATTCATTCGATACTTGTAACGGTGCTATTTGTGTAAATAAATAGGATTATTAACAGTGGCTGGTTGCTGTTTTCTTCTTTAGAAGAATCAGTTTGTAAAGCCTTTTCAGCTCTGAGAACCAGTCACTTTAATGATATGGAACTTTTATCGTTCTTAACAAAATATTTATTTCCTAATTTGCTCATTACTTTTATCGTCAAGAGATGAGCAGCGTAATTCTGCAGTATTCTCATTTTTCTGTCTGCGGGTCGGTTATAAACAGAGAAACATTGTTTTTTTCATTCTCCTGACAAATGTCACATGTCCCGCCCACCTCAGTCTGTATGATTTCACTATCCTTCTAATGGGTTGGTCTTTGTATATGATATACAACTCATGGTTGTATCTCCTCCTCCATCTTCCTCTTTCCCTGTGGCTCGCATGAATGATACAGAAGTACCAAAAAGAATATTACAAGGAAAGCCAGGAGGGCAGAGAGGACGTGGTCGACCAAGAGCCAGATGGGAAGATGGAGTAATCGAAGATCTTAGGAAGAAGGGATATACAAACTGGAGAGTATTAGCAAAGGACCGAGAGAAATGGAAGGAATTTGTAGTAGAGGCCAAGGCTCATCATGAGCTGTAGAACTAAGAAAGAAGAAGAAGAATGAAAATGTCACATTTGGCACTTGGACTGTTTTCCACTTCCAGTCTTCAAATAGCGCAAGTACAATGCATAACTCAAACGGCCTATTAACTAAGCTTTTAAGATACTCATGAAACAAATGAGAAGAAATTAGTGACATGGTCAGAGACATAGTAATTAAATGCTGCTTCGAGGACGAATTAAATTTAGCTGTTCCAAAAACTGTATACGAGTATATCTTCCTAGTGTATAATCTGCTCAAAATAGAAAGATCCACTAAACGACTTAACAGTGAAACCAGTACTAGAAAACACGTGCTTAAATAAATTAGCATAGCTGTAGACGTGAAACTAAATTATTGGGACCCCGAAATCAAAACATGAGCGAAAAGTAAAGAAAGTTATGACTGAAACTGTATAACTCAATGGCAACAACTCCCACCTATGTCTAAAAATCTGTTAAAACATATTACTAGGCAACACTAGGATCTTTTCTGAGTTTCGGAAGCAGCACATAGGCGCACAAGTTGAAACTAATGAAACCTGTCGAGCGACTGGATTCATCTCAAGTAGTAAAGGGTACACCAATGAGTTGCAATGATGACATTGCATTTCTAGATTTCGACCACCGTTTAGCCGTCTTCGGGGCTAAAAACATTTGAAGATCTATTTACAATAAGGTAACATACATGCCTTATTAAATGTACAGTTCCATGTGCTTTAAATGTAATTCAGTCATAAAAAACATACCAGTAACCGTAAGTTAAAACATCAAAGCACTTGTATATGCACATAGTCCCAAACAAGAGTATTCGTGTCGGATGTTGACTTCACACCGAGGTCACTGTTTACAGTTACGACCAGATGGCTTCAGTGAGAGACTAGACTACTATACTATTTTAGATACGTTGGTGATACCTTGCTGTTAATTAGAAGTAATGATGAAGATGTTAAAACAATTGTAGGTAAGTTCCAGCCTACATACGAAAATTGAATTCACGTGTGAGACGGAGTCAAATATATCAATTAACTTTTTAGATTTGAATATTACTATTTTAAACGAGAAGCATGGTTGCGGGATTTACAGAAAAAGTACAGTATCATAAAGTACGTCTCAAATCTCCCCAGTCAAGGCAAGAAAGCATACTTCAATGTCGCCATCGATCGGCTGTTAACAATTCCTCTTTGAAGTACAGGGCATCACGCTGAGCCAAATACAATAAAATATATCGCTAAGGTCAATACCTAACCGCATAATATTACGTCGATGACATGTATAGCAACACAGTGAACAGAAGGCAGGAAGAAAATAGTTTCAGTGTAGATGATGATAGCAATAGTAAACACATTTGTTTATCATATTATGGTATAATTAGCGACAGGGTGGCCCCAGTTTTTAGAAAACAAAAAGTAAACGTGGCTTTTTCTACTACGGGTAACTTGGGTAGAATTTTAAAAAAATATCATTGAAAAAAGAAATCTTTTCCATATTTCAGGTGTCTATAGAATTTAATGCCCAGACTGCAACGCTTGCTATGTGGGACAAACTGGCAGAGGGCTGAAAGCTAACTATGTCGCATTACTCAGTAAAATTGCGGCAGAAAAATCTAACTTCGCTGCGCACCTTCGCGCAAGCGGACCCAGTGCCCAGTTTTATCCCCACACAGGGGATGCTTCATCCATGCGAGAGGGAAGACATACGGACTTTTTGAAGCTGTTTGAAATCTTCTGGGATCAGACGTCGCTTTCTGTGACACTGCTTATTAAGCTGGTAGCCATGGCAGGCTCCAAGTTTTGGAATCTATTTAAAAATCATTGGGATTCGCCTATTATGCGCCGATCCCAACAAACACACTGATCTGTTTTTTTTATTTATTATCATTTCATTCACCCATGTGGAGGATGGGGAAGGGAGGGTTAGCAGCACCGAAGTAGACGCTCTCAGCTTACACTTTTTAATATAATAGTTTTCTTAAAACACAGGGAGGTGAACAAAGTATGAGTATTGAAAATTTCCAGATGTTGATGATGATGCGGTGGAGATGTCGTTTCATGACGAGCTGCTCAGAAGCGACTAGTTGCAGGAGATGAAGCTGACGTGGTGTCTGCTTCATGACCAGTTCTAGGTAAAGGATAGATGGAAGAAACTGCGGTATCGCGGTCAGAGTGAAACAAAAGGTGAGGGAAGAGAGCTGGCACTGAAGTTGTGGAGAAAGAGAAAAAGTTGTTGGTGTGGTTATGAGAGGGATGGTGATAGAAGTGATCTAGATTGCTGTGGAACTGAAAGGGCTGCTCAAATTTGGGGTAGTATACGTTAGACAAGGCTGAAAACAGGTAGTGAGAGTTGTTTTGGGAATATTTGACAGTGGCATTTAAATGAAATGCAGAACAGGTTCTCAGGGCTGATCTGATAGAAGATATGTGAGCGCTCGGATTGGTGGTTGTTTTGAAGGACAGTGGTGATAAAACGGATGATGTCTTCAGCAATAGGAGTACGATGTGGGGAGTTGTCTGGGTGGAGTGTTGTATCAACAGGGCGGATTGGCATGGTCAGTTCAGGTCTGGTGTAAGGGTTTTTGATGTATACCTGTAGGAGTAAGCGCGATAGGATTGGTTGCAAGTGTTGGATGTTGGGTCAATGTTGGTACAGTGGAATCAGGTAGGAGGGTTTTTGAAGTCAGAAGTTATATGATCATTGGAGATGAGACATTTGGGCAACAGTAGGCTTGGGCCTGACGTTTAAAAGGTTCAGCTTCGTGTTTGCGGTTATAGATAAAGGCTCCATTCTGAAGGAGATGATCTGTGGTTGAGATATCTTTGGAAAAGGCGCAAATGAGGACTGTAGGACTAGAATGGTACTGAATTCGAAATGCTTTTAGGATTTAGGAATCAGTCTTGGAATTTAGCTCTGACTCATCTTCCCCCAGTGTGATCTCCGGTTTGTGATATGTTGAAGTTTGGAAGGTACTTTTTTATTTCAAGAGAAAGTATTTTAAAACTGAGGAATCTGACATCGTTATGTGACAGGATGAAGGAATGTGTTCGAGGAGCTGTGTGGAGTGAGATGGAAGTGGACTCCAAAGGTTCTGGTGTATGGGGCTGCTGGGGCAGCATTTGGGTGTCACCTGTACTTGGTGGGTTGCAGTGCTCACCCAGTGTGGATGAGGGTCAAAGGATACTGACTGTGAAGTGGGTCGGGATTTTCACGACTTTTCGTATTTTTCTTACATGATGCTGGTGGGGTGAAGCTAATGCAGATGCGGCTGGCCGGCCTCTGTGGCCGAGCGGTTCTAGGTGCTTCAGTCCGGAACCGCGCTGCTGCTACAGTCGCAGGTTCGAATCCTGCCTCGGACATGGATGTGTATGATGTCCTTAGGTTGGTTAGGTTTAAGTAGTTCTAAGTCTAAGGGACTGATGACCTCAGATGTTAAGTCCCATAGTGCTTAGAGCATTTTAGATGTGGCTGATACAGTCACAGCTGTGGCATATGTTTCCCATACTATTCTGATTGTTACTGGAGTAGGTATTGTTGAAGTTTCCGCTTCTAAATCCACATTGTGTGATTATGGCAGTGGCAATGGAGCAGGAGTAAGACCCTACGACACTGCTGTCTAATGCAGTTCTGATATTGGTGACGGGGTGGAGGTTGTGGCGGCAGCAGCAGTCGCAATAGAGCTGCAGTACATGCTATGGTGATAATCCGCAAATGAAGAGATAAGTAAGCCTGACGAAGCCATATGTGAGAGGCAGATGGAGTCTTTTGAGTATTGGGGAAGGAGGGAAAGGAGAAAAAAGCAGGAGGGGACAGTTAGCAGGGGGTAAAGGAGTAAGTGTGAGTGGAGTACAGGTGCAAGCAGATGACTGTAGATATCGTAGTCGTAGGTTAATACAGCACTGAAAGACGTTAGCGACGATGGTGACAAGCAGGCGATGAAATGGTGGTGACTGGCTGATGGAGGTAAAGGGTGGCGGTGGAGACGTGGGCAGGTGATCAATGGCGATGACCAGCGGCGGATGTGGTGACTCGCAGCGAGGGACTGGCAGCAAAGGCGATAACTGGCAGGAATGGCGATGATTGGCAGCGAAGACTGGGAACAGTGGCGATGGCGGACAATGATGACTGTAACCAAGGACGACGCCTGGCAGTGGAAGCGATGTCGATGCGGGGCAGCAAGCCTGCTGGCAAAGTGAAGAAATGGACGGCGTCAGATGGAAGCTTTTACCTATGGAATTTCAACACTGAGAGCAGCCCAGGCAGTTGCTGTTCCCGAGGGGAAGAAGGGTTCCGACTCTCAGATGACTTATCGAACTATAATGACCTACTTATGATTACAATCCTCCTACATGGCATATGAATACAAAGTTTCTGGAGACAAAGGTAAAATATTTCCCACATTATATCGTGATGTAATTTTAACAGATGGTTCAGATGTCTCTGAGCACTATGGGACTTAACTTCTGAGGTCATCAGTACCCTAGAACTTAGAACAACTTAAACCTAACTAATCTAAGGACATCACACACATCCATGCCCAAGGCAGGATTAGAATCCGCGAACGTAGCTGTCTCGCGGTTCCAGAATGTAGCGCCTAGAACCGTCGGCCACTCCGGCCAGCTCATTTTAATACCAAGCTGTGTAAATTATAATGGATTGTTCAAATGGTTCAAATGGCTCTGAGCACTATGGGACTTAACATCTGAGGTCATCAGTCCCCTAGAACTTAGAACTACTTAAACCTAACTAACCTAAGGACATCACACACATCCATGCCTGAGGCAGGATTCGAACCTGCGACCGTAGCGGTCGAGCGGTTCCAGACTGAAGCGCCTAGAACCGTTCGGCCACCCGGCTGGCAATTATAATGGATCTGAGTATGAAACTCATAATAGAGGGCATTTTGAAGCATAAATATTCCTGGCCTTTCGACATACTGCTGATGGTGCGATGACTTATAGCATCATTCTTGTCTGTTCCACTTCCTGTAATTGTACTTAGTATGTAGCACAGTTTTAGTAAAATTTTATTAACTTAGGTATTTGAGCAAGATGTTTTGTATTTTTTAAATTATACAGTTGTAAAATGGGCAGCAATAACTGAAGCCGCTGGCTAGTTCACATAGTTACCTCCATGTACAACTGTAAAACATTAATCGCCATCCATAAAATGGCGAGAAGTTCAAATTCCAACAGGATAATGCATCACACCTCTACTAACCCAAGAAAATGGTGCGAAAAAAGGTAACTTGCGCTACCTCCACTAGCATAAGTCATCCAACCACCACCTCTTCCTAGGAATTGGCGCCAAGGTTGAATTGAAAATGATGCGAAAAAAGGTCACTTGCGCTACATCCACTAGCATAAGTCATCCAACCACCACCTCTCCCTAGGAATTGGCACCAAGTTTGAATTTTTGCGGGAAGGTAGGTCACTTGGGGTTTCTCTACTGAGCTAAGAAAATGGTGTGAAAGAAGGAACACTTGGACTATCTCCACTAACGTAAGTCACCCGACTGCCACCTTATCCTAGAAACTGGCGCCAAGATTGAATTTTGGTGGTAAAGGAAGGTGACTTGGAGTTTCTCTACTAAGCAAAGAAAATAGCATGAAAGAAGGGACACTTGGACTACCTCCATTAACCTAAGTCACCTGACTGCCACATCTTCCTAGTGATTGGTGAGAAAAGGACTCAGCCTGCACTGGGCTGGTGGGGTGAGGAAGGAGTGTACTTTATTTATTTTGGAACAATTTATTTAGGGATGGAGTATATTTATTACACTGATACAAAACACACGCTCTGACATGCTTGGGGTCATGTCATCACAGAGCCTACAGACATGCAAACCATTAAAAGACTCTGCAAAGATGCCTGCTCATCGTCAACTGTCGAAATCATGCTTCAGTCTTTCTTTAAACAATTTGAGCCACTACCGCCATCCAGAGTGCTCGCCACTAGGTCCAGAGCCCAACTGACCTAGTACACAGCACCACCACCAGCGGGCACTGTCGTCCATTCCGGGACGTAATCCAAAATGGCGGCTGTGACGTCAGCTGATGATGCAAGTACCGTTATTCAAGATAGCGGCAAATAGTGTGTTCACCACGATGTCCAGACCTAGTGCACAGTACCACCACCAGAGAGCACTGTCATCCATTTCATACCACTGAAAGTCTCATCTGCAGAAGGAAAAAAGGCAGACAGTGCGTTGATACCATCGGCATCAGTAATTCGGTGGGTAAATACAATAAGAGCCAATCATAATGCTCGATTGATTCACATCCTTTGTGCTGGGATATAGGAGCCTCTACATAGTGGAGGGAACGTTTGTGTGAGTTGAAAGCAGCAATGGTAACACATGATGGACTGGGTACCATGTAAGGTTCGCGAGGAAGACTGCATTCGGCGTTATTCCACGCTATTTTCGTAAACAGGTTCTGTTAGGGCAAGAATTTTCATGCATGCAAGCTGAGACATCAAGAATGCGAGTGTTAACTATTTCTGTGGCACTATACAATTTCAGCGAGGTCGACTTGACTCTTATTTTTTACATAGTCATGTGACATCAGTATAAGATTGAGAATGTTATTAGATGTGCTTGTGACGGTTTGTAGCTATGCACGCACACTTTGCGGCGTTGCTCCAGTCACGCTGGTTGGTTATGCATGGTTAGACACATCTCTAATGTTGTGCTAGGAACAATGCGCCCTGTGCTACTCTGTCATCATCGGTAAAGACAAGAGATTCCCAGAGTTGTTCGCATATGAGGGCTGCATGAGTGCACCTTGGAGTTCTGTGACGTCAGTATAAAACTGACTGTATACCCAAAAATAGAGGCAACTTTCACCTATGTCCGGCGGTGGCTCGCCGTTGTGATGGTGCGTGCATCCCTGGAGCATCTGCGCTCCCATCCGGTCACGTCATTAACAGCGCCTAGGTGATCACGTATTTCGAGAGGAATTTCTCAAGTACCAAGTACGAAAGGGATGTCACCATCTCATGCTTGAGAGCAGGTGTACGTAGTTTGACAGCTGTCGGCTGCATCAAGTCATGGGGGCTGTCGCTATACTCCTGTGCACTCTACTGGACAGAGAGTGGCAGATGGTGTCTGCAACCATTGATTGCATGTCTGTTGCATTATTTTGTGAGCAGGTCTGTAGGCCGCGATATGCATTATTTGGATAGCTTACGAGTATCGAGGTGGTCTACACATCACTGTGCTGCATATTTTACAAGGAGTCTACATGTCTGCACTGAAATAATTTCTGTAAATTAGGAGTTATTTGTGTGTCTGGAGAGCATTATTTAGAAGTAGTTTACAGGTTTGCAGACTGTGTATTGTGACCCAATCACATCAGGGCGAGTGTTTTGTGTCAGTATGATAAATATACTCCATCCCTAAATAGAGTACACTCCTTCCTTACTCTCCCCAGCAGTCCAGTGCAGGCTGAGTCATTTTCGCGCCATTTTCCCCCTCGAGACCACCATCTTGGATTATGTCACTGGAGGGATGACAACACCCTCTGGTGGCAGTACTGAGTGCTATGTCAGTTGGATTCTAGATCTCATGGTGGAGACACTGCCTGCAAACTAAAGACTCATGTCCAGCACAGTCAGAGTTGTTTTCCCGCCATTTCCCCCCACCAACTTGAATTATGTTACGAAATGGACGACAGCACACTCTGGTGGTGGAACTGTGTACTACGTCTGGCGAACACACTGTTTGCCGCCATCTTGGATAACAGTAATTGCCACTACCGCCATCCAGTGTATCCAGAGCCCAACTGACCATGACGTAATCCAAGATGGCCACTGAATTTGAAAAAATTAATAACTCAATATATCTTTATAATTTCGCATGCCTTACACTGTTTATTGGTATTCTTTGAAATAAAATTGAAAAATTCAGTCGATTTTGAAAAAAAAAAGAAGCACACGAACAGGATTCAGACACAGTACCTCCAGCACGGTAGCTATGATCCTTTACCGCTGCGCTACGCTGACTTGCTCGGATTATATGTATTGTTACAGGTATAAAAATCGCGCAATGAACTTCAAAATCAATTTTCTCAAAAACCAAGGCCCGTCGCTAAAAACTGGATAGCCAGGTACTCAGGGTAGGTGCCACTACAACATATTTGAAGCGCATCAAAATCAGTGATTTACAGTATGGAGGGTCCCCTTGTTAGTTAGAATTTCCGTTTGATGTGATGATTGGCAACTTGCTCTAAACAGAGGAAAAAGGAAGTTAATGTAGATGAGTAGGAAAAACAATCCTGTAATATTCTAATACAGTAACAGTCACATCGATTAATCACCTAGGTGTCACGCTGCAAAGGGATCTGGTAGTTGGGAAGGTAAACGCTCGACTTCGGTTTATTGTGAGCATTCTAGGAAAATGTAGATCATCTCTAATACAGACGTCGTATAGAAAATTGGTGCGACCTGTTCTCGAGTGCTGCTCGTGTGCATGGGATCCCCACTGGATAGGACAAAAGGAATACATCGAAGCAGTTGTCTGGCATGCTGCTATATTTGTTACCGGCAGATTCTAACAACATGCGAGTTTTACACAGATGTTTCGTGAATTCAAATGGGGATCCCTGGAGGAAAGGCGACGTTCTTTTCGCGAAACACTACTGCGACAAATTAGAGAACCAGCATTTGTACCTGACTGCATAATGATTGCATGACCGCTTAGATTTCGCTTAAGGACCACGAAGACAACATAAGAGAACTATAGCCTACCTAATCGTACTGAGAGAATTCAGTAGCTCTATACGAGTAGATATTTAAGATAATTCTCATTTATTGTTACGTCTCAGTTGCGCACTTTTTTAATTCGAGTACATGTTTCAATCGCTGTAGATCATCTTCAAATCTAAGTAATTGCATCAGCAACCCGTGCAGAGTACTGTGATATTTCTGTGTAGACAAGATGGGTTGCTGAGGCAAGTACTTAGATATGAACATGATCCAGAGTGATCGAAACACATGATCGAATTAAATAAGCTTGCAGCTCAGAAAGAATAATAAATGAGAAATACCTTAAATACCTAAAATAAGAGAAATTAGGGCTCGCACGGAAGCATATAGACAGTCGTTTGTACCTCTCCCCGTTCCCCCTTTTGTGAGCACAATAGGAAAGGGAATGACTACTAATGATACACGGTACCTTCATTCATGCTTCGCTTGCGGAGTATGTACGTAGGTACTGATGTAGATCGAAATACACTCCTGGAAATGGAAAAAAGAACACATTGACACCGGTGTGTCAGACCCACCATACTTGCTCCGGACACTGCGAGAGGGCTGTACAAGCAATGATCACACGCACGGCACAGCGCACACACCAGGAACCGCGGTGTTGGCCGTCGAATGGCGCTAGCTGCGCAGCATTTGTGCACCGCCGCCGTCAGTGTCAGCCAGTTTGCCGTGGCATACGGAGCTCCATCGCAGTCTTTAACACTGGTAGCATGCCGCGACAGCGTGGACGTGAACCGTATGTGCAGTTGACGGACTTTGAGCGAGGGCGTATAGTGGGCATGCGGGAGGCCGGGTGGACGTACCGCCGAATTGCTCAACACGTGGGGCGTGAGGTCTCCACAGTACATCGATGTTGTCGCCAGTGGTCGGCGGAAGGTGCACGTGCCCGTCGACCTGGGACCGGACCGCAGCGACGCACGGATGCACGCCAAGACCGTAGGATCCTACGCAGTGCCGTAGGGGACCGCACCGCCACTTCCCAGCAAATTAGGGACACTGTTGCTCCTGGGGTATCGGCGAGGACCATTCGCAACCGTCTCCATGAAGCTGGGCTACGGTCCCGCACACCGTTAGGCCGTCTTCCGCTCACGCCCCAACATCGTGCAGCCCGCCTCCAGTGGTGTCGCGACAGGCGTGAATGGAGGGACGAATGGAGACGTGTCGTCTTCAGCGATGAGAGTCGCTTCTGCCTTGGTGCCAATGATGGTCGTATGCGTGTTTGGCGCCGTGCAGGTGAGCGCCACAATCAGGACTGCATACGACCGAGGCACACAGGGCCAACACCCGGCATCATGGTGTGGGGAGCGATCTCCTACACTGGCCGTACACCACTGGTGATCGTCGAGGGGACACTGAATAGTGCACGGTACATCCAAACCGTCATCGAACCCATCGTTCTACCATTCCTAGACCGGCAAGGGAACTTGCTGTTCCAACAGGACAATGCACGTCCGCATGTATCCCGTGCCACCCAACGTGCTCTAGAAGGTGTAAGCCAACTACCCTGGCCAGCAAGATCTCCGGATCTGTCCCCCATTGAGCATGTTTGGGACTGGATGAAGCGTCGTCTCACGCGGTCTGCACGTCCAGCACGAACGCTGGTCCAACTGAGGCGCCAGGTGGAAATGGCATGGCAAGCCGTTCCACAGGACTACATCCAGCATCTCTACGATCGTCTCCATGGGAGAATAGCAGCCCGCATTGCTGCGAAAGGTGGATATACACTGTACTAGTGCCGACATTGTGCATGCTCTGTTGCCTGTGTCTATGTGCCTGTGGTTCTGTCAGTGTGATCATGTGATGTATGTGACCCCAGGAATGTGTCAATAAAGTTTCCCCTTCCTGGGACAATGAATTCACGGTGTTCTTATTTCAATTTCCAGGAGTGTACATTTGTGAATGTTTTTCCGCGAGGCTGCACAATTCAGTTCTAGCAGTTGACAGATGTTTTGCATAGGAAGAATTTACGCAGGAAGTCATAAGGAGGAAAATCCACAACCTTCTGTGTGAAAAATCTTTTTCTACCAGTAATAGCCGTATTGGAAAAGTTGAAAACTGAAGTGAGAGGGCCGGCCGGGGTGGCCGAGCGGTTCTAGGCGCTTCAGTCTGGAACCGCGCGAACGCTACGGTCCCAGGTTCGAATCCTGCCTCGGGCAGGGATGTTGTGTGATGTCCTTAGGTTAGTTAGGTTTAAGTAATTCTAAGTTCTAGAGGACTGATGACCTCAGAAGTTAAGTGGGAGACTTTCCTGATACGTATGAAATAACGCTAAGAGTACTATCGGCTGGAACAGCACACATTAGGAAGAGTAGCCCAGATGCAACAACCAAAATAATCCTTTCAAATAAGGTTTCAAAACAAAGAGACTGTGTAGTGCTCTACAGGGTATGGAATCTTTCATAGATGCAGTATTAAAAGGGCTGCCGTGCCTCATGCGTGTGTACAACTGGAATGTGAGAAAATTTACTTTAGTGTAGAGTTTCAGCCCATGCCTCGCATGTAATGAAGGAGCTCCGGCCCTGTTTTCTGTTAAAAAGATCATAAAAAAGCTCTGCATAGCGTGAACAGCAGAATCCTTGAGGTCTTAGACACTGGACAGGCCCGCTACCGGGTAGAGGGCTTCTCAGACGTCAGGCGCCAGTGCTTCCCGTGAATCCGGCGGACGCGGCGCGCGCCTCTGCCGGGGTTTATTTGGACTGTGCTCTCCACACTCGGCGCCGCCTCCGTTCTGCGGAAGGCGTGACGTCAGCACAGCAGCCGGGGCGGCCGCCGCCGCATTCAGAGCAGACCGCGCGGCCGGCCGTGCGCACGCATCGCACGCTGCTGTTTGTAAATCGCTCCTAAGCCACAGTGCCTCTTGTTAGCTTTCCGCGGGCCTGCTGACAGAATCGGTAGTCGGCATCCTCAAACGCGACGTGGTACATCCACTGAATGTAGAAAATGATCGTACTGACCTCGCCTGTTGCTGAAGGACTCGAGCGGGAAAACAATTCGTTGCCACTATTGTCCCAGCATCTCTTTTTTATCATATCACTCTCTGCTAAAATGGGCCGCTGTAAACTCTCTGATCTTTCCAGCCATATTCCAATGAAATGGGAGTGTGGTAATGTGGAAATATTTGAGAAGGGGCGGGCAGTTACCACAAAATGAAAAATCCTGAAAACTTTGGTTGGAGCTGTAGGATGCCATCTGTCTCAACTTATAAGTGGGGTAAGACTATTCCTTTTACATGTGCATTTACGTAAACATACTTACAGGGTATAAATGAAGATATTTCAATTGGTTATCTTAGAAGCTAGATTAAGAAAAGGCAAACCTACGTTTCTAGCACTTGTAGACTTATAGACAAACCTTTTGACAGTGTTGACTGGCATACTATCTTTCAAATTCTGAAGGTGGCAGGGGTAAAATACAGGGAGCGAAAGGCTATTTACAATTTGTACAGAAACCAGATGGCAGTTATAAGAGTCGAGGGACATGAAAGGGAAGCAGTGGTTGGGAAGGGAGTGAGACAGGGTTGTAGCCTCTCCCCTATGTTATTCAATCTGTATATTGAGCAAGCAATAAAGGAAACAAAAGAAAAATTCGTAGTAGGTATTAAAATCCATTGTAATTCCGTCAGACAGCAAAGGACTTGGAAGAACAGTTGAACGGATTGGACAGTGTGTTGAAACAAGGATATAAGAGGAACATCTACAAAAGCAAAACGAGGATAATGGAATGTAGTCGAGTTAACTCGGGTGATGCTGAGGGAATTAGATTAGAAAATGAGACAATTAAAGTAGTAAATGAGTTTTGCTATTTGGGAAGCAAAATAACTGATGATGGTCGAAGTAGAGAGGATATAAAATGTAGACAGGCAATGGCAAGGAAAGCGTTTCTGAAGAAGAGAAATTTGTTAACATCGAGTGTAGATTTAAGTGTCAGGAAGTCGTTTCTGAGAGTATTTGAATGGAGTGTAGCCATGTATGGAAGTGAAACATGGACAATAAATAGTTTAGACAAGAAGAGAATAGAAGCTTTCGAAATGTGGTGCTACAGAAGAATGCTGAAGATTAGATGGGTAGATCACATAACTATTGAGGAGGTAGTGAATAGAATTGGGGAAAAGAGGAGTTTGTAGCACAACTTGACTAGAAGAAGGGATCGGTTGGTAGGACATGTTCTGAGGCATCAAGGTATCACCAATTTAGTATTGGAGGGCAGCGTGGAGGGTAAAAATCGTAGAGGGAGACCAAGAGATGAATACACTAAGCAGATTCAGTAGGATGTAGGCTGCAGTACGTACTGGGAGATGAAGCAGCTTGCACAGGATAGAGGATAGAGTAGCATGGAGAGCTGCATCAAACCAGTCTCAGGACTGAAGACCACAACAACAACATTTCAACTGGTGACTGAGGACGGTGTACTGAACAACATTACATCAGTTTTTACGTTATTTATAGAATAATAACTTTAGCTATTAGAAGAAGTACGTTTTTAAGTTGGTTAGTACCTCTCGTGGCAAGAGCAAGCCATTAATGCTTGATATCCCCTGGGCAGCAGGTCAAGTATTGAAGTGTGACACGTGGAGGCAAAAGTGTTCTACAGACAGGTATAGACCACTTAGTGATGTAGTTACGACCATCCGAAAACATCAGATAGTAAGTCATATGACGTGTTTGTGCAAAGACTGTGTGATGCAGAGAAAAATAACCGAAACACTGACGTCTGGGTATTAAAGTACACCACGTAAAAATATCTGCACTTATATCCATCACACCTTACCTATGTGTCACTGTTATTCACTGAAAGCAGCACCATCCTTATGTTCTTATTCATCTCTCTCTCTCTCTCTCTCTCTCTCTCTCTCTCTCTCTCTCTTTCTCAACATCACTTACTGTTTGGCTGTAGCAGTTAAACTTCATTCCACTGATCAATGTTAATATTGTCAGTATTCTGTGCTGCCTCTTGACTTTCTTCCCACAATTTTTCGTCGCCAAATGTTCGTCATAAAATAGTTTTCTCGCATCAGGTGTCCAAATAATTAAAATTTTCCTTTTAACAGTGTTAATATGTGTGATTTTTTCGTTTACTTCTATTATTACTTGCTCACTGGATTTCATTCAATCCATTTTTTTAGCTCCATCTATCTTCATTGCACATTTCTATTACTGCATTCTTTCCCATGCCGGTTCTAGTACAGTCCAAGCTTCACAAGCATAGTTTCTAACACTCCAATGTCGCTTTGATGTTGTGCGTGTTATTGAAAGCATTATTGAATTCTGACCTAGGATTGGCGGTACTGTGAACTTATTTTCCTGTTCCCCTCATGTATAAACACTTCAGTCATCATCTCCATGTATTTCTTCAATATAGCCTTTCTATCAATCTGTCATTTTTTTTCAAAATCGAAGAGAGTGCTATCTATCTTTTTGTTCCTAACTAGGTTACTGCGAAACTTCCTGGCAGATTAAAACTGTGTGCCCGACCGAGACTCGAACTCGAGACCTTTACCTTTCGCGGACAAGTGCTCTACCAACTGAGCTACCGAAGCACGACTCACGCCCGCTACTCACAGCGACCGTAGCAGTCGCACGGTTCCGGACTGCGCGCCTAGAACCGCTCGGCCACTCCGGCCGGCAATTAGAGAGTTTCTAAGCATCATAATTAGTACACATCAATAAGATATGAACTATTACTTACTTATTTCTTGAATGGTAGCCTGTTACCTTTACTCGTTGTATTCGTACTCACTTGCACTACTACTATTTTCTATATAGCAACAGCCGGCCGCGGTGGTCTAGCGATTCTAGGCGCTCAGTCCGGAGCCGCGCCACTGCTATGGTTGCAGGTTCGAATCCTGCCTCGAGCATGGATGTGTGGTGTCCTTAGGTTAGTTAGGTTTAAGTAGTTCTAAGTTCTAGGGGACTGATGACCATAGATGTTAAGTCACATAGTGCTCCGAGTCATTTGAACCATTTTTTATACAACAACAACTGTTGAAATTACTTCTCTTCTGTAACTAACACACGTAATTCTACTCGCCACCACCATAGTTATTTCCACCATTAGTAAACACTACTTCTTTCACCACAGCTGTAATATCTGTTTCTATTATTGCAGTACAGCCATTGCTGTCTATCGCTAATGTTCTCTATATCTAACTGAAATCTGATGTAAACAGTAACACCATTTTCGCGTGCCAAGTTCCACAAAGTCATTCCACTGCTGCAACGTCTGTGTAGCTGCACAGTCGTGCCGTGCCCTCACAGAACGCCTGATATGTACCGCTAGATAATGGCCGTTGGGGCTAAAACCGGACATCCAAAACGCGTCCCATCGTTTTGTTTCTACCGTTTTTTTCCACACTCTTCCCATCCTCTGACCGTCAGCTACTAATGTCAGTAACTAGAGTCGCAGGTACCCCTGAACAAATTTTCTGAGTTCCTATTATCATTTAATGGGCGCACCACTTAGCACTTGAATTCATGTCACAGCATCAAGCTTATCGGCTTCAACGGCAAGACTGCACTTAGTTTTGTAGAGTAAATATATTCTCATACGATCCGGAAAGGTATCATGTCCTGGACAGTGTGAGAAACAACGGATCATCTTCACTTTAAAGGTAACGGTGTCACCAACACGAACGTTGGTCTGAAAATAGCAGTGCTTTATTAGGCATGGTCCAATTGCAAGTTATATGCCGCCCTCCTACTACCTTTGAACTGATTTACCCACACAGTTATTGGGAAAGGGGGCCTTATATTTATAGCGGAACCTGAATCACCCCGTAACTTTTCGATTATTGGATTAACAAAGCACTGGCAAATATAAACGTAATAATGATAAGTGACAGAATTATGTGACCTAGCACATTTCAGCTGAGCCACCAGGCAACGAAAGCCGTTTCGCTTACCAATACACATCAGAGACACAACTGGTACGTGGAACTTTTGGCAACCACTGGAGGTTCTAAAGTCATGGATGTTTCTTCTACTGAAATTAACTGCCATATGTCACAGCATCGTCGTTTACTGGAACCAGCGGCATGGCAAGCCATTCATGTATCCTACGCCGGGTACCACCGCTACTGGATTGTCCCAAATTCCAGTTTCACACCCATCGATTTGTTTTCTCAAAACTGGTGGTACTCCAAGAATGTCAAGGGAAGGATTATAGGGGAGAGCACTAGTTCGAATTATACAACCATGGGAAGGCAACTGGCCCAATTCTGTTTCAAGGGAGCATCCCAGCACTCACCCTTATCGATTTAAGGTCAAACATGGAAAATCATAATGGTTGGATGAGGATTTCAACCCTGCTCCTTCAAAATGCAAGTCCAGTGTGTTCACCATTGCGACATCTACCTTAACTCAAGATGGTTCAAATGGCTCTGAGCACTATGGGACTTAACATCTGAGGTCATCAGTCCCCTAGAACTTAGAACTAATTAAACCTAACTAACCTAAGGACATCACACACATCCATGCCCGAGGCAGGATTCGAACCTGCGACCGTAGCGGTCGCGCGGTTCCAGACTGAAGCCCCTAGAACCGCTCGGTTAACTCAAGAATATAAAAACAAGGCACCTCGGTAATCTCTATAGCCAGAAATTTTCGTTACTGCTTGTTAACAGCTGAACGGATTGGGGAGCGAAATACACAGTTACACAGCAACAGGATGCAGAATATTAAACTGGCAACAGTTATCTTCGCGAAGGTAATCTCCATGCAAGTAGGCCCACGATATACACATCATAACACGAAATCGCAGTGGCGGAAGGTAATAGTGAAGAAACATTGTGTTTCAGTCTCAAACGAGTCGTGACACAGTATAGAACCTAACAAACCATGTAAATCAGTCTGTCATTTACTTCAGGGGCGGCCAAGATTTCGGCTTGCGGGCTGTGCCTTGGCACAAGTGCCATAGCGCTCAGCCTTAATGTACATATCTTCCACCGCCACGCCACACTGAGCGCATGAACGGGGAGAGGGGGAAGCTGCGAATGCATCGCACTTGAATGGCAGTGCAGTCGCTCTGCATAAGACTTGGTCTTATATTTGACGTTTCTCAATAACACAAGTCACATACAAAACAAATTTTCGACATTATTTAATTATTTGTGGTGCGCTGAGGATTGATTGTTTGGGGGGTAAAGGGACCAAACTACGGGGTCAGCAGTCGGCGCTGAAGACGCAATATAATTTTTATCTGGTACATACTGTCGGAATATGGACAGACGGAGACGATTTCATATATTTTCGCCTCAAATTGCCGTATAACCATGACGTCTTTTACACAAATATGTCGATCGAAATATTGTAGCACTTCTGCAACCTCATCATATTGACGTGGAAGCTCTAGCTGGAGAAACCAGTGTAAACGTCCTGGACAGTTTTAACGTAAAAAAATTCACATTATAACGCGTATTACCTTGCAGATAAATCAGTTACATCTGCACATGCACAGGGGCGCTTTCAACTGAAACGGCAAGCGGTCTCGAAAACAGATGTAAGATTGACAGTGTCCTCAAAACGTTTAGGAAACTATCCTTGTAACTCTTTCAAGGCCGCAATTAATTCTTCAGATCTCACGGTTTCTTTAACGGAAGTGATCTTAGGAAATTCGATCATGTTTGTCAGAATGGGTGGCTTCTATAACGCGATTTGCTTTTTAAATACATCCGCATTAAATCAGAAAGATGTTGTTTCTCACCTTGCAGTGTATTACTGTGGGCTGTATGCACTTGAAATACAAGGTCTGCAATGAATCGTCGATAGTAAAATTTTCGTTCCTGCACTCCCTTTTCCTTCATAAAATTGAATAACAGTGAGTTTCAAGTCGAAAATGGTTCCAGGCATGCCCCTTGACTTACCAGCGTACTTTGCAGTAATATATAAGGTCCGCATACTCTTCGTTCAGTTTCATAGAAAGCTGTTGCAACTGACAGTGGAATAATGCGTGCGGCTTCATAAATTTTGCTATTCATACTGCCAGTGTCTTCACGTGTTGCATGCCTGCAAATTTAGCACTTTGTGCTTCTTGATGTTCTGAACAAAGAACCCAGTCTGTCGAGCATTTCATTTTTTTGCTCTTTCATTGTCAACTTAATCTTTAAATTCCTTCTGTATGATGTTATATTATCGTTTCATGGCAAATTTTCAGTACCTGTCGCTTATGCAACTGCTTAATAGCCTTGTGACGACAGATCTCTAGACTGTGGACATCGTTCATACTACGAACAAATAGTGAAGGGACAAACAGTGTTGACACCACGATTCTGCCGAACTGGACAGAATCATGCCGATCCAAAACTGCCACACCGCATTGCTAAGTGAAATGTCGCGCTATACCAAATACCTGCCCTCGTGAAGTTCGCCACACCGTGGCCGGCCTTGATTTACTTGGAATGTTAGCCCCAAACCATAGTGGCGGACATTGTAAGTCTCGAACATACGTGTCTCTGTGTCATCCATGGTTTGAAGGTCTAAGGTCAAAATATTGCGACCGTTTCGCTTGCTTTATGCTACCGTCAGTGAAAATTCCTTTCTATTTGGGTGCAATAACGCTCGTTATCGTACAGCTTTAAGATACTAACCAGCATGTTGAAATCCGACTACATGCATATGAGTATAATGAAACAGCCGTGCATAAGAACTTCCTCTTCTACATGAAGTTGAGATACAAGAAATGATATTTTAACGCTATCTGGCTACGACTTTTCTTTAAGGATTATAACGAGAGAAGGATAGGAATAGCTTACTTTGCAAAACGAAATAATGATGGATATAAATAATGATTTGTCTGGATTCCATAGACATACTAGCGATAACCTCATTGTCTGTCTTCAACAACGTGTATGTAAAGCAATTTTATAGCCAAGATAGGTGCAGTGAGCATGCTTAGCTCAATCTGTTCATTTAACTTTTCTATTTAGAATGTGAAACCATGTCTTATGTAAAGTGATGAACCGCCAGTTATCTCCGCATCTCCGTCTGACGACTTACCATCTGGCATGAAAAACATGCAGAGAAATAGCCGAAGTGTACTCCACACTGCACGTTCAATAAGTAATGCAGTATATTTTTTTCTGAAAGTGGGTTCGATTTATTCAGGATTCCAATACATCATATTATTTCCCACTCATTTGGCTACAAAAGCTTATCTTTCAACATAATTTCCGTTAAATGTGACGTCCTTACGCCACCTTACTGGGAAGGGCTGTACGCCCGCTTAGTACTACAATACTGGTAGTTGTCAGACCCAACGTCTTGCTGCATCAATAACTTCCCTATCATCCACGTAGTGCATCTTGTGCGGAGCATCCTTCATTGGGCCAAAGGCCTGTATACCCACTTGGTACCACACTACTCGTAGTGGTCAGAGCCAACATCTTGCTGCATCAATAACTTCCCCATCACCCACGTAGTGCATCTTGTGCGGAGCATCCTTCATTGGGCCAAAGGCCTGTATACCCACTTGGTACCACACTACTGGTAGCGGTCGGAGCCAACGTCATGCTGCATCAATAACTTTTCTATCATCCACGTAGTGCATCTTGTGCGGAGCATCCTTCATTGGGCCAAAGGCCTGTATACCCACTTGGTACCACACTACTCGTAGTGGTCAGAGCCAACATCTTGCTGCATCAATAACTTCCCCATCACCCACGTAGTGCATCTTGTGCGGAGCATCCTTCATTGGGCCAAAGGCCAGTATACCCACTTGGTACCACACTACTGGTAGCGGTCGGAGCCAACGTCATGCTGCATCAATAACTTTTCTATCATCCACGTAGTACATCTTGTGCGGAGCATCCTTCATTGGGCCAAAGGCCTGTATACCCACTTGGTACCACACTACTCGTAGTGGTCAGAGCCAACATCTTGCTGCATCAATAACTTCCCCATCACCCACGTAGTGCATCTTGTGCGGAGCATCCTTCATTGGGCCAAAGGCCTGTATACCCACTTGGTACCACACTACTGGTAGCGGTCGGAGCCAACGTCATGCTGCATCAATAACTTTTCTATCATCCACGTAGTGCATCTTGTGCGGAGCATCCTTCATTGGGCCAAAGGCCTGTATACCCACTTGGTACCACACTACTGGTAGCGGTCGGAGCCAACGTCATGCTGCATCAATAACTTTTCTATCATCCACGTAGTGCATCTTGTGCGGAGCATCCTTCATTGGGCCAAAGGCCTGTATACCCACTTGGTACCACACTACTCGTAGTGGTCAGAGCCAACATCTTGCTGCATCAATAACTTCCCCATCACCCACGTAGTGCATCTTGTGCGGAGCATCCTTCATTGGGCCAAAGGCCTGTATACCCACTTGGTACCACACTACTGGTAGCGGTCGGAGCCAACGTCATGCTGCATCAATAACTTTTCTATCATCCACGTAGTGCATCTTGCGGGGAGCATCCTCCATTGGGCCAAAAGAAAGTCGGAAGGTGCGAGATTAGTGCAGTAGGGTGGATGAAGAAGAACAGTCCAGTGGAGTATTATGAGCTCCTCTCAGGTGTGGAGACTTGTGTGAGGCCTTGCACCGTCAAGAGGAGGAGGAGATCGTCTGCATTTTGCGGCGATGAACACGCTGAAGTCGTTTATTAAGTTTTCTGACGGTAGCATAATACATTTCAGAGGTGATCGTTACACTGTGAGTGAGTACATCAAATAAAATAATTCGTTCAGAGTCCAACAAGACCGTCGCCATGACTTTACCGGCTTAGGGTGCGGTTTTGAACTTTTTCTTCGGAGGAGAGGTGGTGTGCTGCCACTCCACCAATTGCCGTTTTGTTTCCGGTTCCAAATGATCAACCCATGTTTCGTCGCCTGTGACGATGTTCGACAAAAATTTGTAACGATTAAACTCGTAATGCGCAAGCATTTCCGCACAGATTGTCCTTCGTTGCTTTTTATGGTTTGTTACACGGCGAGGAACCCATTGGGTGCACGCCTATGACTACCCCAATTGGTGATCGAGTGTGGCATCACTACCAACAGAGACGTCAAGATGAGCATCGTGGAGGTTAACTGTGATCTGTTGATCACTCGGATGGGAGCGTCTGCCGGCCGAAGTGGCCGTGCGGTTAAAGGCGCTGCAGTCTGGAACCGCAGGACCGCTACGGTCGCAGGTTCGAATCCTGCCTCGGGCATGGATGTTTGTGATGTCCTTAGGTTAGTTAGGTTTAACTAGTTCTACGTTCTAGGGGACTAATGACCTCAGCAGTTGAGTCCCATAGTGCTCAGAGCCATTTTTTTGGGAGCGTCTGCACGTCTGAACACTGCATGAGTCACAGGTATGTGGAGCCCGCCGGCACGTAGGACCATGCTTTTGTCACTGTCAGGTCTACATCGACATTCTGCAAGTGCATATGACTATCTGCGGTGCTCTAGTTTTCTGCCAAAAGAAACTCAATGACAGCTCTCTCGTTGGAACGCACCTCCGTTACAGATGCTATTTTGAAGATTACATTATCGCAGCTTCATGAAACTATAAGTTCTGAAGCAGGAATTTTCCACGATGTCCCACAACATTTCGCCATTTTTTCAACCGAAATTATTCGAGAAAAAAATATGTTGCATTAGTTATTGAACGTCCCTCGAAATAATGACTCAGGAGTGTTTCACCTGATATGACGCTTTGAGAGACCACTTTGTCGGTTCAGAAACACTTTTGCGAGAGCCTGCGATTTAATACGCGCTAAAGAAAATTCAATTATGGAAATTGCGAATGTAGCAAACAACTTTCAACCTCAGGCCGGAGTCGACGTATTTGAATGCCACTGCCAGAAATTGCCCTGGACCTGAATCCTAGCGGAGAGCTCCAGGATCCTAATCCTATTTCAAGACTTATTGTAGCTCGGACAGCAGCCACAACGTTTGGTACACAGACGGAGACTGCGCTTGTTGATGAATGGCAAACGGTCCCTGAAGCAATCATCAGCAGAGTCTTCGAGCTCTTGGAACAGAATTGCAGAACTGCTTTGGTTGTTGGCAGAGGTCACACATATCAAAGGACTCTAAATTACTACACGTGTTTGTTGTGGTTCAGATGTGAAATAATTGTTATCGTTTTTTTGCCACTTACTGTGCAGCTGTATCGGAACTGTTGAATATACTGCATTACATGTAGCTGCTCTTTTGTGAGAGGACACGCTCCTGTCGATATGACGAAAGTTCGACGAATCACCTGCCTGGGATGATTTAAAAATTATTAGTGGCCATCTTCGTGCCAATGGAGCACAGGAGAGGCAAGGCGGGCAATATCAGCGCATTTGATCGTAGGAGACGCCTCTTCGTAAGAACTTGCAGGTAGTGGGCTTTCCACGTACCCTTGTGTCAGCAGTGTAGCGCGAGTACTTAGTATCGGAGATAACAAGTGATACTAAACAGATAAATGAAACAAACGTCATTATACAAAGTAAAATTTTAAGAGGGCAAGAGAAAATACAGCAACCGAAATAAAGAGGGGAAAAAGGGCATTTGAGGAGACTCTTGTTAAGTATGGAACCGTGGGTGCTGGGTCGACCAAAGGATAAGGAAGACAAGGGGCGTGTTGGTTTTGTTTCTTTACCCTGTGCTCGACCCACCACCTCAAGATCTTAGTGGTGTGCTGCTCCAAGTTTAGATAAAGACTCTCCGAATGCATCCAAAAAGCTTAAATCCAAACTTTCAAATACCATTTTATGCGCGCAACGCTGTTGAACACTTTTTCCCAATGGTAAAGACATCACTTCAGCTATGGGAACACCGTAACATACTAAATCACTTGTAATTGAGCCAAATTCTATACAGGTCAGTCTGGCAAAGCTACACACACCCACTTGAAAGACAACAGAGATGGTGGAGACTAAGAAAAGGAGGGACTCTTCTTTTGCAGACCACCTGCTTGGAGAAGGAAGCAGTTACAAGGTGCAACATGAAGTCATACGTAACAGCCATTGAAAAAAAAATTCAAATGTTCAAATGTGTGTGAAATCTTATGGGACTTAACTGCTAAGGTCATCAGTCCCTAAGCCTACACACTACTTAGTTTAAATTATCGTAAGCACAAACACACTCACCCATGCCCGAAGGACGACTCGAACCTCCGCCGGGACCAGCCGCACAGTCCATGACTGCCGCGCCTTAGACCGCTCAGCTAATCCCGCGCCTCCATTGAAAAAGGAAGATGAAATGCCGGCCGAGGTGGCCGAGCGGATCTAGGCGCTACGGTCTGGAACCGCGCGACCGCTACGGTCGCAGATTTGAATACTGCCTCGGGTATGGATGTGTGTGATGTCCTTAGGTTAGTTAGGTTTAAGTAGTTCTAAGTTCTAGGGGACTGATGACCTCAGAAGTTAAGTCCCATAGTGCTCAGAGCCATTTTGTTGAAGATGAAATACTTCGAAGTAATGGTAATTAATACACGTATGTCCACTTGCCCAAGCTTAGTAATGAATGATCAGACGCAGTTCCCTCACTCGCAACTTCTAACTGCAAATCGTGCTAATAATTATATCCAGACCACTTTATAAATTTCTCCTCCTCCTCAAATGCCGCATTTTCCCCTATATTTCAGTTACTATAGTTTCACTTGCCATTTTAATATTTTAATTTGTATAATAACAGTTGTTTCATTTACCTACTTAGCCCCACTTGTTATATTGTACTTTAACTCGCTCATTAACCAAGGACAATTTTTCTCATTAAACGACCCGTTGAACGATAGATTGATTTCAGTATCTGAGCTCAATGGGAGCAATCTATCTCTCGGTCGGTCCAACTCGAACAGGTTATTAAAACGGCCGAGAGGTTGATTATCACAAGTCGACGTCTCTTAGCCTGTTTGTAATATAGGACCTTCTAAGGATAATGTTATCTTATGCAATCACCCCCCTCTGAGCATGTACCCAAATTTTACTATACATCGTGCACCCGCCAAAGCTAAGTAGTATGAACAAAAAAAAAAAAAAGTGTGTAGTAAACATCGGATCTAAAACACATACCTTAAGAGCTATGAGCGTTTGTTCATCTTCGCTATTGTGAAATTCTGCTGAACAAGTGCTCATAGCTTTTAAGAATGTTTGCTTGGCATGTCTTTCTTGTTTTGGTCCAAACTACTACTCCTCTTTCGGTGAGAACTCTAGGTCACTCTATTTATTGTTCAATTTAATTTTGCTCTCAGTACTATTGTTGTAATTTGTCATGTTGATCATTTGTCATGTTACTGTGCCAAATATTTTATCTAACCTAACAATTTTTGCATTACATTTTTACTGAAGTAGGGCCTCTCGTTTTAGTCCTAACTAGTGATCTTTGGAAACCATCTGGGATACTCTCCAGCTGCACAATTTGAAACTCTTCGATCCCAGGGAAATTTCGCAGCCACACGTATTCATTTTTGTACCCGATGAAGGCATAACAAACAAAAACCGATATGAAAAATAATAAATATTGCAGGATATTACACTACTGTCGTGTTATGAAGGAACAAGCAGTCTTGGCCGCAGTGTTAAATTTTTTATTATTTCCCAAGGACGCTTTTCACATTGTTTTAGGCATCTTCGAAGTGGCTGATATTTAGTAGCGATGGATACACGAGATACCGCATATAAAAATTTCTCAGCAGGTAAATGTCCCTTGTCAAAACTTTAAAAACACCACGTGGCGCCGGCCGTTGTGGCCGAGCGGTTCTAGGCGCTTCAGTACGGAACTGTGCGACTGCTTCGGTCGCAGGTTCGAATCCTGCCTCGGGCATGGATGTGTGTGGTGTCCTTAGGTTAGTTAGGTTTAGGTAGTTCTAAGTTCTACGGGACTGATGACCTCTGATGTTAAGTCCCATAGTGCTCAGAGCCATTTGAACCACGCGGCGTCCTTGTTACGGCATGTGGCGCAATCTAAAGCAAACCAAAAGGGATGAGGTCTACAGTAAGTTTTTACTTCAATAACATCCCGGAGGTGTAGTGCATGTTCTAGCTGGCGTTCCGTCTATCATATTATTCAACTTTCCCGGTAATACGACCAAGTTGCCTCCGAGACTCAATGAACTTCGACCAGACCTTTCCACTAGAGACTGCACTCACTGGTCTGCCTCATTTACAAATTTAAATCGTTTCGTGATATCCAGGACAATCTGTCAGAACTGTGGGGCAGTGGTATCGCGTCTAGGCACGGGTTATCAGCGGCCTGCGGCGTGTTGTAGGCAGCTGGCCTGAGGTCGCGACCCACCAGCTGGCCTGGGCCTGGGCCGGCGCCCAACAAGGCAGCACGTCGTGGCGCCTCGTAACGTCACGTGACGTGACGTAAGCAGCGGTGCCGGCGGGGCGTGCAGACATCCACGGTCAGCGCGCAAGGCGTGGTCGTCGTAGGCCCACTGCTCGCCTCTGTATCGCACGCGCACCACACTCGCTGCAGTCGAATGCCTATCGGGACGTGCCGGCTGCGTTTTTTGATTGGCTGGCATACATAAACAAGGACTGTGATTAAATGGTGGGATTTTCTCTTAGCATCACAAGTTAACCCATTTTCGCAGCGTTCATATCACACCAGTAGATTTTTTTTGCTTTTGTTCCTTCTTAATCCACTACCACTCCGTCTACAAGCCACAAGTGACCCATCGGAACCATCTGACCGCCGTGTCATCCTCAGTGGAGGATGCAGATAGGAGGGGCGTGTCGTCAGCCCACCGCTCTCCCGGTCGTTATGATGGTATTCTTGACCGAAGCCGCTACTATTCGGTCGCGTAGCTCCTCAATTGGCATCACGAGGCTGAGCGCACCCCGAAAAATGGCAACAGCGCATGGCGGCCTGGATGGTCACCCATCCAAGTGCCGACCACGCCCGACAACGCTTAACTTCCGTGATGTCACGGGAACCGGTGTATCCACTGCGGCAAGGCTGTTGCCTCCTTCTGAATCCAGAGGTTGATAAAACCGCTACAGTTGTAAGAATCTTTTATTTAACGCACGATCGATTTCGGGCTCTTATACGACTATCTTCCGGTGTCGTAACTTGGTGCTCTGACCCCGAGCTCCGCGGTGGACGTGTAAAAGACGCGGTGTGCTACCAACGAGCGCAGAGCCTTCTTAGCTGTTATTTTATTGCTTGCTTTGCTATTGTGTTTATTGAACTTTACTCCGCAGTTTCTGAAAACAGCCAAGTTGTCCCTTAACATTTTCGAGGTGTTCAAATCTCAGCGAACTGAGTTGAGAATGACGGTAATGGACGCCAGGCTGGGAAGATTTGTGCGGGGATTTCGTGGACCGATATTTACCGCAGTGGCCAAGCGGTTCTGGTTCAAATGGTTCAAATGGCTCTGAGCACTGTGGGACTCAACTGCTGTGGTCATAAGTCCCCTAGAACTTAGAACTACTTAAACCTAACTAACCTAAGGACAGCACACAACACCCAGCCATCACGAGGCAGAGAAAATCCCTGACCCCGCCGGGAATCGAACCCGGGAACCCGGGCGTGGGAAGCGAGAACGCTACCGCACGACCACGAGATGCGGGCCAAGCGGTTCTAGGCGCTTCAGTTTGGAACCGCGCGACCGCTACGGTCGCAGGTTCGAAACCTGCCTCAGGCATGGATGTGTGTCATGTCCTTAGGTCAGTTAGGTTTAAGTAGTTCTAAGTTCTAGAGGACTGATGACCTCAGATGTTAAGTCCCATAGTGCTCAGAGCCATTTGACTCAACCAAGGGAAACATCCAGATTATGTCAGTCCGAACCAGGTCTTCGGCAAATAAATCCAAACATAAACAATTGTAATATAATGCGCGTAAATTTATTTATTTATTTATTTATTTATTTAACCTGGCAAGATTAGGGCCATCAGGCCCTCTCTTACATCTAACCAGGCATTCTACTTATTTTACATCCATATGTTTTAGTAGGCATGTTAAACTACATCTAGTACAAAAAGTGAAATAAACAATTAGAAAGGTACACCTGGAAAAATACATACATATAGAGTTTATATTCCTAGATCATAAGTACTGTTATAATTAGACATTATTGAAGAGACAGATTTTAGGTAGGAGTGCTGGCAGCAAGGAGTATGAGGGAGACTCATGGTGAAGGGAGGAGAACAATAGAGAGACACGATGAAACATATTTAAGGAAATATAAAGGAAAAGAAGATTGCGTGACTAATAGAGATAGATGAAGAGGAAGGCATCTCAGGAGCAAGATAGGAGACGCTAGCTTTGCTATTTGACAGATGCGAGGATTGCCCTTGTACATTAATTTACGACTGGAATCAGTGATTGTCTTCAAATATCTAGGAGTTCCTCTCTGCAGCAATTTAGTAGGAACAGCAGATACCATACTGAGCTTCATAGGAAGAATCTTAAAGAAATGTAATTAACACACGAAAGAAGACGCTTACAAAACACTTGTTCGACAGAAATTAGAAATTTGTGGTAAGGCCTCGGTTCAAATGGCTCTAAGCACTATGGGACTTAACATCTGAGGTCATCAGTCCCCTAGACTTAGTACTACTTAAACCTAACTAACCTAAGGACATCACACATGTCCACGCCCGAGGCAGGATTCGAACCTGCGACCGTAGCAGCAGCGCGGTTCCGGACTGAAGCGCCTAGAACCGCTCGGTCACAGGGGCCGGCTGTGGTAAAGGTCTTATGGAACCAAACTCCTGAGGTTATCGGTCCCTTAGCTTACACACTATTTGATCTAACTTAAACTAACTTACACTGAGGACGACACACACACCCACGCCCGAGGGAGGACTCGAACCTCCGACGGGGGGAGCCGCATGGACCTTGATAAGACGCCCTACACCGCGCGGCTATTCGATAGATTCTTGAGAATTGTTCTTCAGTATAGCATCCTTATTAGATTGGATTTGTAGAAGAGACAGACAAGGTCCAACGGACTGCGGCGCGTTTCGTCACTAGATTGTTTAATCGGCCGGAGAGCGTTGCGGAGATGTTCAACCAACTCCGGTGGCAGGCGCTATAAGGCACGCGTTGTGTACCACGAGAGGATTACTATTCAAATTCCGAGAGAGCACGTCCCGGGAATGTCGGATAATACACTCCTGGAAATTGAAATAAGAACACCGTGAATTCATTGTCCCAGGAAGGGGAAACTTTATTGACACATTCCTGGGGTCACATACATCACATGATCACACTGACAGAACCACAGGCACATAGACACAGGCAACAGAGCATGCACAATGTCGGCACTAGTACAGTGTATATACACCTTTCGCAGCAATGCAGGCTGCTATTCTCCCATGGAGACGATCGTAGAGATGCTGGATGTAGTCCTCCGGAACGGCTTGCCATGCCATTTCCACCTGGCGCCTCAGTTGGACCAGCGTTCGTGCTGGACGTGCAGACCGCGTGAGACGACGCTTCATCCAGTCCCAAACATGCTCAATGGGGGACAGATCCGGAGATCTTGCTGGCCAGGGTAGTTGACTTACACCTTCTACAGCACGTTGGGTGGCACGGGATACATGCGGACGTGCATTGTCCTGTTGGAACAGCAAGTTCCCTTGCCGGTCTAGGAATGGTAGAACGATGGGTTCGATGACGGTTTGGATGTACCGTGCACTATTCAGTGTCCCCTCGACGATCACCAGTGGTGTACGGCCAGTGTAGGAGATCGCTCCCCACACCATGATGCCGGGTGTTGGCCCTGTGTGCCTCGGTCGTATGCAGTCCTGGTTGTGGCGCTCACCTGCACGGCGCCAAACACGCATACGACCATAATTGGCACCAAGGCAGAAGCGACTCTCATCGCTGAAGACGACACGTCTCCATTCGTCCCTCCATTCACGCCTGTCGCGACACCACTGGAGGCGGGCTGCACGATGTTGGGGCGTGAGCGGAAGACGGCCTAACGGTGTGCGGGACCGTAGCCCAGCTTCATGGAGACGGTTGCGAATGGTCCTCGCCGATACCCCAGGAGCAACAGTGTCCCTAATTTGCTGGGAAGTGGCGGTGCGGTCCCCTACGGCACTGCGTAGGATCCTACGGTCTTGGCGTGCATCCGTGCGTCGCTGCGGTCCGGTCCCAAGTCGGCGGGCACGTGCACCTTCCGCCGACCACTGGCGACAACATCGATGTACTGTGGAGACCTCACGCCCCACGTGTTGAGCAATTCGGCGGTACGTCCACCCAGCCTCCCGCATGCCCACTATACGCCCTCGCTCAAAGTCCGTCAACTGCACATACGGTTCACGTCCACGCTGTCGCGGCATGCTACCAGTGTTAAAGACTGCGATGGAGCTCCGTATGCCACGGCAAACTGGCTGACACTGACGGCGGCGGTGCACCAATGCCTCGCAGCTAGCGCCATTCGACGGCCAACACCGCGGTTCCTGGTGTGTCCGCTGTGCCGTGCGTGTGATCATTGCTTGTACAGCCCTCTCGCAGTGTCCGGAGCAAGTATGGTGGGTCTGACACACCGGTGTCAATGTGTTCTTTTTTCCATTTCCAGGAGTGTATATTGTTCCCTTCCACGTAAGTCTTGCAAAATAGTTCGAGAATTTAGAGTTAATATGCAGATTTACCGATAATCATTCTTCCCACGAGCCATTCACGAATAGAACAGGGAAGACGGGATCAGATCATGGTACCACAAGTACCCTCCACTAGACGTTGTCGGGCGGCTTGCGGAGTACAGATGCAAACGTCTATGTTTAAGATGTCTAAATGCTAGTAAATTGGTAGGAAATTCGGAAAGGCATGCAGAAGATCGACACTTGCTGCAGCGATTGGCAGTTGAACATCAACATAAATGTGCGTAAAAATTGGCGAAAGAATCGCTATTGTGTAATTACACGATTGGCGAACAATCTCTGAAACCAGTCACTTTCATTGAATTAATGAGAGTGCACACACGGAGCGATTTTAAATGGAACTATCACATAAAACAAATCCTAGGAAAGGCAGATGCCATGCTGTGATTCATTGGAAGAATGCTCAGAAAGTGTAGTCCAGCCTCGATCGAATAAGCTAACTACAACCTTGCTCGACTGTACTTGAATACTGCTCATACGTCTGCGACCCATACTAGATAGGACTAGTAGAAGAAATAAAGCAGACCGAAGGAGAGCAGAGCGTTTCGTCACAGGTCACAGGTTCGTTTAGTACTGCCGGGTGGAGGGGGGGAGGGGGGGAGCGAACCATACGAAGCCTCTCCGTCGTTTCTAGGTCCCCGGTTTAATACAATACAATGCAACTAACGCCCACGACAGTTACGGTGTATATTTAAAGCAGGCCTGATTTTCATCATCGTAGTGGAGCTGCTAGAGCCACTGTTATGTGGCTGGCTCGAAATTTGAATAGATAGATGTAGAAAAATGCTTACCAACTTTCGTTTATATCGCGTAACTCCTTCTTGGCGTTGTGTTGTGATTTTTTTCCGTCACCTTATATTGACTTCTCCTGTTTATCTTTCGTGAAAAGAATATTGGATTCGAGCTCCAAAAGAGGCTTCTCAACAATCGTTCTTCCGTCTAACCATTCGCGACTGGAACATGGAGGCCGGTAGGGGTAAGGGGTGGGGGAGGAATGCCACAGTGATACATAAAGTACCCTCTGTCACAAGCTGTAATCTGTCTTGCACAGTATACATGTAGGAGTAAGTCTAGTTGTGGGAAAGTCCGACGCAAGACTCATATTTACTGAAAGAATCCTGAGGAACTGCAATTCAGGCACCAAAGATATTTGTTACGAAACCGTTGTTCGAGCTATTCATGATTATTGGTCTCAGATGCTTGTTGTTTTCTTCAGTCCGAAGACTGGTTTAATGCAGCTCTCCATGCTACACAAGCCTCTTCGTCTTCGAATAACTACTGTAACCTAAATACATTTGAATCCGCTTACTATATTCGTCTCTTGGTCTCCCTCTAAAATTTTTACCCCCTACACTTCCCTTCAGTACTAAACGAATGATGTCTTGATGTCTCAGAATGTGTCCTGTCAACCGAACCCTTCTTTTAGTATTGTCCCATTTCTGTTCACTACAACACCGTTAGTTACGCTCTCTGTCCATGTAATCTTCAACATTCTTCTCTAGTCTGAACTGCTTATCGTCCACGTTTCACCTCAAAACAAGGTAACTCTCCAGTCAAATATCTCAAGAAAAAGAAACCCTTAAAGTTAAATTTGTATTCGATGTTAACAAATTCCGCTTCTTCATAAACTCTCCTTTTCCATTGCCAGTCTACATTTTATATCCTCTCTACTTCGTCCATTTAGAGCCCAAATAGCAAAATTAATCTACTACAAATGGTTCAAATGGCTCTGAGCACTATGGGACTTACCATCTGAGGTCATCAGTCCCGTAGAATTAGAACTATTTAACCTAACTAACCTAAGGACATCACACATCCATGCCCGAGGCAGGGTTCGAACCTGCGACCGTAGCAGTCGCGCGGTTCCGGACTGAAGCGACTAGAACCGCTCGGCCACCACGGCCGGCCTAATCTACTACATTTAGTGTTTCATTTCCTAATGCAACTCCCTCAGTATCGTCTGCTTTAATTATACTACATTGTATTATCCCTGTTTTGCTTTTATTGATAAGCATCTTTATCCTTTCAGGTCGCTACCATTCCGTTCATCTGCCCTTAAAAGTCCTTTGCTGTCTCTGACAGAATTACTTTGTCGTCGGCAAGCTTCAAAGTTTTGATTTATTCTCCCTGCACTTCAGTTCCTTCGCCGCATATTTATTTGGTTTCCGTTACTGCTTGCGCAATGTTCAAATTAAATAACATTGGGGATAGGCTACAAGCCTGTCTCACCCCATTCTTAGCTAGTACTCCCCTTTCAAGTGCTTCGACTCTTATGACTGCCGTCTGGTTTCTACACAAGTTGTTAATAACCTTTTGGTAACTGTATGGTATTCATGTTTCCCCCAGAATTTCAAAACGTGTATTTCAGTCGACATTGTCAACAGCTTTCTCTACGTCCACAAAATGCTGCAAACGTAGGTTTGCCTTTCCTTAATCTTCTAAGAGACGTCGTAAGATCAGTATTGCCTCAAGTTTTCCTACATTTTTCCAGAACCCAAAATAATCTTGCCTGAGGCCGGCTTTTACCAGTTTTTCCATTCTTCTGTCTATAATTGGTGTCCGTATTTTGGAACCACGACTTTTTGAACGGGTATTTCGGACTTAGCTTGATAATCTGATGGAAGAATCAGATTCAAAGAAAAGCTACACGATTCGTCACGATGTGGCATTTATGCCTCATGTCGACTCATATTTTATTACATCTCATCATACAGTTTGGAAAGACTTACGCTGCACGCCAAGTAGTTAGGATAGGTAGCAATTCCCATTCCTTAAAACGACATGTCACGGAGTGTGAGAATGGATGCACGATTAGGAGTCGTATTGAAACTTACAAAGAATGTAATGTTTCACAGTGCGAGGCCGGGGTGGCCGAGCGGATCTAGGCGTCACAGTCTGGAACCGCGCGACTGCACGGTCGCAGGTTCGAATCCTGTCTCGGGCATGGATGTGTGTGATGACCTTAGGTTAGTTGGGTTTAAGTAGTTCTAAATTCTAGGGGACTGATGACCTCAGCTGTTAAGTCCCATAGAGCTCAGCATTTTGCGAGGCTTGGCGGCAACCATGCCACTTTGTTCATTAATATTAACTGTTTAAATGTTCATAGGCTGTTGACATTATCCGCACCGACAGCTTCGTAATTACGATTTCAACAATTCCAAAGACAAAAGCACTCTTTAATTAGAATGTAATTTAATGTTGCCATTCGCTGACCGAGTAAACCCACCAATCAGAAACACGTCATGTGCACCCAGGCTCGAAACAACAGTCCAGCTAGCTCCGTAGGCACTCTGGGACTAGTGTTTCGAGAGACGCAGTATGTGTGCAGTGGACTGGATATGTTTCCAGCTGAAAGTGATTTGGTGAGTTGAAATTGCCTCGGAGAATGTTTATATGTGAATTCGAGAGTATCCAACTTCGAACAGTCATAAGTTAGTTAGTTACGTGTTCTAATGATCAAACTCCCGGTAACCGTTATGATGTGGAAGGTTTCAAGTGCATAAAAAATGCACACAAGAATGAAGGTTTTTTTTATAAAAAAAGAGATTAAAATTTTACATATATTATACCTATAGATTTATTTATTCCTATTCAAAAATTCATCTATGGTATAGAAGGAGTTGTCAAGGAGAGATGGTTTCAATTTATTTTTAAAACTGTTTATTGCTGTCTGTCAGACATTTTATTTCATCTGGTAATTTATCGAAGAGTTTTACAGCAGCATATTTTACCCCTTTATGTGCCAAAGATAGGTTAAGTAGATGATAGTGTAAGTCTATCTTTCTTCTGGTTTTATAATCACGAATGTCACTATTGTTTTAAACTGGTCCATGTTGTTGACCACAAATTTCATTACTGAGTAAATGTACTGTGAGGCTGTTGTAAGAATTCCTAATCTTTTAAAGAGATGCCTAAAAGATGTGCGAGTATTGGCCCCACACATTATTCTAACCACTTTCTTTTGAGCAGTGAATACTTTTCGCCTAAGTGTTGAGTTACCTCAAAATATTATTCCGTATGACGTGAGAGAGTGAAAGTATGCAAAGTATATTAGCTTGCTAATTTCTATATCCTCAAAATTGGCAATTTTTCTGATTAGAAAAGTTGCTGAACCTAGTAGCTTTAGGAGATCCAAAATATGAATTTTCCAATTAAGATTCTCATCTATATGTACACTCAAAAACTTAGTATGCTCTACCCTGGCTACTGACTTCCGTTGATGTGCTATAGTTATTGAAGGAACTGTACTCCTTGCAATAGAAAATTGGATGTACTGTGTTTTTTCAAAGTTCAGAACAAGCCCTTTCGCAGAAAACCAATCGATAACTTTTCCAGAGACATTATTTGTATCATTTTCTAATGGAGTTTCTTTCACCGGATTAATAATGATACTTGTATCATCAGCAAACAGTGTCAGTTTAGCTTCTTGTTTCAGATAAGAAGGGTGGTCATTTACATATATCAAGAACAGAAGGGGAGCCATGATCGAACCCTATGGAACACCTAAGACGTGTGCACACAAAGACCTGTGCAAATAATTTTATGGACTTGTAATGATGCTCGACAAGTGAATATTAGACTCAGCGAACATATATTTTTCCTTATTTTTATTTTAGGGAACTTGTACAAGTGACGGACCTTCTCATTACGGGTTGCTCAACGTAACGTTCCGCATGCAACAGTTCGGAAGGAACAACGTGGACTGTTAGTTTGTCTGACGCAGAATTGTGCAACGGAAGGGACGCTCCATATTAAAGCCTACGTAATTAATTTCTTAGTCAGTGGAATAAAATATAAGAGAAAAGCTACAACGGGTGTGAGAGAGTCACAGAAAGGTGAGTGCAAGATTTGGACATCTCTGAAGGCTTCTTAGATGGGTCGGTTCATCTGTAAAGGAAACTACATACAAGTGACTAGGGTGACAAATTCCAGAGTACTGCTCCAATGTTTGCAGTGTTTACCACACATGACAACAGACATCCTTCAATGCAGAAACGCGACGTTTCTTACCAGGTCATCACAGGCCTTAAGAAAGTTTAACGGTTCATGAATCTTCGACGTCGTTGTCGCGAACCTCTTTGCGAAAATTTAGAGATCGCTCTCCGTGGAAGATTGAGCGAAAATGATGCTGTCTTCATCCGGCATCGGTAGTTGGGCCCACGAGAATTGGAGAACAGAGGTTAGGGTGCACACCAAGGCTTATAGACAGTCGGCATTTTCTCGTCTCTTACGAGAATGGAATATGGCAGAAGATTGGTAACATTACCACGAATGACTCTACAACATACACTACACAGAAACTTGCGCAGTACGTACGTCGATCATATAAATGCGGCATTCGCTGTCCTTAAGTCGAAGCAACCATGATCGTCCATGATTTGGGTTAGCTGTCCAGATATTACATTAGTTGTTCAACCACTATGGGACTTTAAATATACTATGTGAAATGGCGTATACGTCTATTGAAAGACAGGCGGATTCACGAATATGTGTAATGCAACTTGAAGTGAGCTCATTGGTAAAGAGAATTTGTTGCCACTTAGCACACCAATGTCGATATGGTCGAGATGATTCAAATCATAGCCGTATTTGGTTTGGAGTCAACAGCACGTATCGCACAGAATCCTTGAATGGACAGCGAAGGTTAGAGCTCAGTATCGAATGGAGAGGGTAGCTGAGTTGCGGAAACGTACAGGCAGGAAATGCCAGCGGATTGTAGGGATGGGAAGCAGTTCACCTACAGCACGTTTCGTGATACACATCCAGGCTTACGACTCGTCTCAATCTCTCCTACCTATATCTTCCACACGTGCGTTACTGGGTTAGCATTGAACACCGTGTGCACCAACAATTGGCCAAAAGCCAAATTCCTCAACATTGTCCATGGCAGACAAGGATACACAACGTTAAACACAATACGGTCATACAGCCAGCGCTGCTCAGCTTACGCACGCATAAACACTCAGCAATTCTATTCCTTTCCATCTAATAAAGTGCTTTCAGTGTCACGTAACTTTTATATCGTTTACATACAATGTTCACCGAAAGTACTGTATCACCTTAAAGGAATAATGCAAAGAAAAACAATGACCAGAAGAACTCAGGGGAAAGGAACGCGTGCTGGAGAGCCGATGGATCCTAATAGACACTGCTGTGACATAGAACACCAGTATTATTTCGGGTCGTGCGAAACACCTATCTGATCCTCGTAGGTGATACGAAACTGCTCAAATCCGGTTCTGTCGCCATCGGATACTCTGCGAAGTAAATTAAAAATCTTATATAACACGTAAGGCTGCGCCCTGATCAACGTCGGTACGACAGTGTCTGACGGTGCCTTTCTCCATACACGTCAAGAGCAATAACAATATATTCCTTTTCTTCATACATGCCAAATGCAATAACAATATATTCGGAACATTGCATGAATACAAAGGACCTATTGAGAAACATAATGATTTTCAAAGTTAGTAAAGTTGAACAAGATCGACTTGAGTCATCTTGATGTGTCGCATCTCTTCAGCTCTGAAAAGTAATACAGGAGATGACTGGAAGATAGCGGCCGTAAGTTATCTGGTGCACTCTGACGCACAACTATTCTGTATTGGTTGAATACCACTCCGTCAGACCGAGCGAGGTGGTGCAGTGTAAAGCACACTGGACTCACATTCTGGAGGACGACGGTTCAATCCCGCGTTCGGCCATCCTGATTTAGGTTTTCCGTGATTTCCCTTATCGTTCCAGGCAAATGCCGCAATGGTTCCTCTGAAAGGGCACGGCCGACTTCCTTCCCCGTCCTTCCCTAAACCGATGAGACCGATGACCTCGCAGTTTGGTCTCTTCCCCCAAAACAATACAACACTCACTCCGCCAGAAGACAAATAGACTGCTCCCATTATTATTTATGAGGAAGATAGAGGCAGACATCACTAACAAATTGGTACTTAAGAATAATAAGAAATAAAATAAGGAGCCAACTGCGGAAAGAATAAAGATGATCATCATGTTGAATTAATGATCAGTCTCGTACAAGTAAGTGGACACTTTTAAGGCTCACGATGTTATATTAGCGTTACAGACGAATAATTTAGTGAGGTACAGCCAGGGACATGATGTCGGTAACAAAATGACTAAATATGGAAGGTGGGGAGTACACAAAATACAAAGTGTTTCCTGTTATACAAAGTATGTTGACAGGCCGAAAGAACATTTTAGGTCAGATACAAGGAACAAAAAGACGCTTTCAGACTGAGAAATTACCAGAAGTTAGTAGTAGTCAACCATGAGTACGATGCAGGACATCCTTTGAAGGGAACAGAATATGTTTTACATATTCTAGACCTGGAAAGAAAAAGAAGAAACTCTACGTGCAGTGAGCGTTAAAAATAACCATTGACGAAAAGAAATACTACAATGTTCATAAATACAATGGAACGAGACTTTTTTACAGTTTTTTGAATTTATGTTCATGAGGTTGGCGATCGTAGACATTGACATCCAACTAGCGTCTTTGGCATTGAGGAATGGCATTGACGTTCAGTCAGGAGCTGCGCATACGGCGTTACCTCTGGTTCACAGTTCACAACTACTCCCGAATTCCAGCAGAACAGGGATGGGCCAAGCTGTGACTTTCCGATATTAGTGATTTCTCTTAACGTTACTTTTCAGTAACTGCAATTTTTAACTGCGATTTGTCACAGTTTAAAATCTCAGTTCACGAATTCGTAACTTGTATCTATTCACACTCTACCAACATTAAAATGTGATTTCTGCTACTTCTGAGATTTATCACCGTAGTTGCGATTAGTCCTAAGTAACAAGAAGCAGGCACTGGTAATTACTGTATAAAATGCTTGTTTGACCATAAGCTGATTTTATTTTAAACCCAAATATCGACCGGTTCGGCCATGGACCATCTTCATGGATAAGGATTAAAATGGTTTAAGCCACAACACTACATTTGACATTACTTAAGTAACATGTAGGTGAGCTATGTCATCGCACACTGAAGTGATAAGTTCTCGCTTGTAATGTGTGTAAACTCAGTACGTCAGCTGTGTGTCACTCAAGCCGTTATGCGATTTGAAAGGGATAGTAAATAAATGTGAAATATTCTGTAAGCGACTAAAAACGTTTCTTTTTCCCGTTGTGACATCCGTCATATATTGATATTCATGATATGCTCGAAACATTATTTAAGTAATGACAAATGTAATGTTGTGGCTTAAACCATTTTAACCCTTATCCGTGTAGGTGGTCCATAACAAACCGGTCGATATTTGGGTTTAAAATAAAAGCATCTGAGACAAATGTAATGTTGTGGCTTAAACCATTTTAACCCTTATCCGTGTAGATGGTCCATAACAAACCGGTCGATATTTGGGTTTAAAATAAAAGCATCTGATGGTGGTCGAAAACGCATTTTATACATTACTTTTATCGCTTTATATGGGAGAGAGTGTCACAGAAATGATACAGGATTTGGGCTGGACACCATTAAAAGAAAGGCGTTTTTCGTTGCGACGGAATCTTCTCACGGAATTCCAATCACCAACTTCCTCCTCCGAATGCTAAAATATTTTGTTGACACCGACCTACATAGGAAGAAACGATCACCACGATAAAATAAGGGAAATCAGAGCTCGTATGGAAAGATACAGGTGTTCGTTCTTCCCGCGCGCTATACGAGATTGGAATAATAGAGAATTGTGAAGGTGGTTCGATGAATATCTGCCAGGCACTTAAATGTAATTTGCAGAGTATCTGTGTAGATGTAGATGACTTCACGGCTGTTGATAGTCACCTTCAAAAATGTTACTGGCTAGTACATCTGCTAACTAGTATTCCTTGCGAGGTGAGCTATGTCATCGCAACGGAAGTGATACATTCTTATCTGTAAAGTGTCCAAACTTAATACGTCACCAGTGTGTCACTCGAGTCAGTATGCGACTTGAAAGGGTTGGTAAATAAATGTGAAATATACTGGGTGCGACTAATAAAGATTCCTTTTCCCCTTGTGACAAGTAGTTACTAATAAAAATTTGGTTATGTGTTTTAAGGTTGGTGACATGCAAGTGAAAAGAATTGGAAGTACAGATCTTTAAGTTAAAACTTGACATCGGGAATAATTTAAGTGCAATACTTGGAGATACACCAAAAGTTTACCTATGTCTTATAGTACTGGAAAAAATATCTGTCTTGTGAAAACACTACTATTAAATATTTGGTAAAAGTTACGTAGTGTACCACCCTCACATTTTTTGTAGTTTATGTATCATATATGCGCACAATACGCATCAAAATAGACGACGGACCCTTGCCCATTACCTACGTTTTCTGAATTTATCTTGCAGTTTTAGCTTTTATGACGAAAAGTGCACTCCTTGTGTTTAAATGTGATACGAACATAAACATTGGGCTGTACAATAGATTAATCTGTTACCGCAACCTCCATCTAACATTAACATTCGTTGACTTCACCCACTCTCAACCTAACCTAGAGGGTGGCCCACTCCATAGAACCAAGATTTCAGGGAGTTCCTATAGTATGCTCTAGCCAAACATATCATAGCTCATATCAGGTAAAACGCCGTATATAAAGTTTTTGGCTGAGTAAATTAGCTTCTTGGTTCATTTCCTCGACCACAGTTACATTATAAACGGACAGCGTGAGACACGACGTTCGTATAACAAAGTACGAACCTCGGTCTACCAATGGCCCACGTCGAAATGTTAAATGCTATTTTTAGTTTCTTCTTGCGACTTTTACTTGCAACTTCTCACTGAGATCGCAGCCAGGCAGCCAGGCAGAAACAGGTACGGCGTTGAATGTGAAATGCTATTTTTAGTTACTACTTGTGACTTCTAGTTGTGACTAAAATCGCAGCCACATATTATTACGTTGTTACTGTGAAAACTGCCACTTCTCAGTCACTGTGATTTGCAATAGATACATGATTTCTTGCCCATCCCTATAGCAGAAGCTTCATCTGCGCACTCTTGGTGCAGACAGCTAATGAAAACGACGCGGCCTGGTGCGTGGCTGCGGTGTGACGGGATAGGCAATAACAGATGTAGGCGATTCTGAGTACACTATCTATACTCCACAAGCCACTTTACGATGTGCGGCGGAGAGTACCATTTTCTTTTTCCTGTTCTCTGGGAAGAATGACTGTCTATGAACTTCCGGATGAACTCTGATTCTCTGATTTTCTAGTCGTGGTCATTTCGTGAGACGTAAGTGAAAGGAATGAGTATGTTGCCGACTGTCCTTCGAAAGAACAGTCTCGAAATTTCAAAAGTAAAGACATCATGATTTACAAAACCACTCTTCTAGAGGTGCCACTGGAGTGTGTTGAGCATCCCCGTAACGCCCTCGAGCTTACTAAGCGATCCTGTGACGAAATGTGCTGCTCTTCGTTGTACTTTCTCTCTCTCTCCCTCTCCCTCCCTCTCTCTCTCTCTCTCTCTCTCTCTCTCTTCCTTGACTCCTATGTGGCAAACGTGTGATACTAATGAACGATACTACAGGGTCGATTGCTAAAGTATCTTACAAGTCATTTCTTTCGTGAATAAATTACATTTCCTTAAAATCCTTCCAATGAATCTCAGCCACATTTCTGCTTTTTCTAAAGTTAGTTTCATGCAACCATTCCATTTAAGATCGCTCCGAACCGTTACTGCTTCTGCTAAATATTTTACAGCTGTTATGTTTCCAGTGAGTTTTCGCTAATAGCGTATTGAACAGTAATGCATCTCTGCGCTTATTTACGTGCCGTGTGTTGACATTTATTTACGTTCAGATTCAACAGCACCAATCATTGAACTTCTGCAGGTTATGACATCTCCCTTACTTTATGAATGCATATGATTTATTTACCGGTGCGGTTATATAATTACTTATATATTTGTACCTGGAGTGGACGTAAGTAAGGGCGATGCATAACAAAGTATTTTTGTTGTACTTATCTTGTAATTTTCCTGAGTCGGGTAGCTGGTGATTCCTTCTAATTAAAACTCCAGGTCATACAATTTGCGGAGGTTTATTTGTTGATGATAACATTTTTCCAAAGTCATTGCAGACTACATCAAACTTCACATATAGTCTCTTTGACAATCCAACAGCTGACTTCTGACCGAAAAGACTTGACTACAAAGTGAACCCCAAGGCGAACTGACACTGCATTGCCGCGTTTGCTTATATATATTCCAAACAATGAGTGTTCATTGCTTCAATTATTACACCATCGTGAAATTAATAGTTACAATTAAAAGTTACAAATATATAAAAGGTTGACAATCAGATTACTTACAGCATAAAATATTAGTTCATTACAGATGAGTTTTACGTTAGAAATTGCACAATTTAAGATTGAAAATTAAATATGACTTTTTTACAATAATGCGTTTCATTAATTTAATAAATACAAATCAATTATTGATCGGAAAACATTGCTAAAATTTACGTAATATATACACAAGTTGTTTAACCTCTTTAATGGCTCATAACTTTGAAATATGCATCCATACGTAAGTAATGGAGTTAATTACATGTGCTAACAATGATCAGTTTATTATTTTAGTAATGGTATTAATTCTGGTTTACAAATTTGGGTTTGAAATTACTTATCACTTGAAATTAGGTGAATTTAAATTTGGTTCTTGCTTGTTGATCGATTTACAATAACGTTTTCCAGGCTGAACTTTCGAGATCTAATTGCAGTTAATTAGCGAAAGTAATAACAATGCTAACATTTATAACTACTTCTAATCAAATTAATTACATGCTGATTATTATAGTTCTGAGTAAATGCTGATGGTTCATAATGATTATTATGTTACATATTTGCGTATTATTTAATTATTCGTAAATTTTGTTTCAATGTCATTCATAGTATTATATAGTACAATTACATAACAGGAAAAGGTGCCATAGTGGCATGATTTTTATTCTTTGTGTAACAGAAAGTACCGATATCCGGCTAAAAATTCCGGATATCGAATATTATAGTAATGCTGGGTGGGAGGGGGGGGGGGGGACGTTACAAGGTCGACCTTCCTATGGAAACAGAATCAGTTGTGAAAAGCTAAATTGATCTTCCGACGTTTTCACTAGAGAATATACACACTGGGTGTCTCTCCTAAGGGACGTCAGGCGCTTTTTCTCTGGTGTTTCAGGAGATATATGGAATTTCTCTTTTGCAGTGTGCCCAAACATGTCTTTCGTGTAAAGCCCAGTGTCGACGTAATGTGTCTGTATGTTTTCTCGTTACAAACAAGATTACTTTTACAGCGGAGTTTTACGTACTCTATCGATAAAAGGTCCCAAATTAGTCTACAATGATATTTGTTTTATCGATATATGTTAACAGGGACAGTAAAATACGGTGGACAGTCAGTACTCTAGCAGCGACTGAGCACCGCTACTGCAAGGTGGTAGCAGTCAGCGCTGTTCAGAGCGATGTGGTCTGGTTGGTCTTCGTATTTTACGGTCCCCTAGGTTAATTTGGGATCGCTCTGTCAAATGGATACGTAAAATTCCACATTAAAAAACTGTCTTGTTTGCAATGGGAAACAAATATAAGCTTTCAGTCGATACTGGGAGTCGCATGAGAGACGTCAGGGGTCGTATTTGTTTGAGTTGCTTCCAGCTACACACTGAAATAGCGAAATTGCAAATGCTGCCGAAACACTAGAGATAATGCACCTGACGACTCTTCAGAGAGACACACCGTATACACAGGGTGTAACAGGTATAAATGCGTATATTTTTAATTTTATACCTTAATATCTACATAGATCAGTTTGTTGGTGGGTTTTTCTCTGCGTCGTACAGTCTTCGCACAAACGCGAAACTTTACGACCTGACGTTTTTTGCATGATCTTAACTGAACCACCGAGCAAGGTGGCGCAGTGGTTAGCATACTGGACTCGGATTCGGGAGGACGACGGTTCAAATCCACGTCCGGCCATCCTGATTTAGATTTTCCGTGATCCGCCTAAATCACTTCAGGCAAATGCCGGGATGGTTCCTTTGAAATGGCACGGTCGAATCCCTTCCCTATTCTTCCCTAATCTGATGGCACCGATGACCTCGCTGTTTGGTCCCCTCCCCCAAATCAACCAACCAATCGTAATGAACCACTATTCCTGTCAGTATAGACTAACCGTTTCGTGTACACGCATCCACACTTCAACACCTGAGCTACTGTCCAGGGTAAAATAGCAAATGCTCTTGGCACACATACTAGGAGGTACAAATCAAATTAAAATCATACGACTTGTATAGCTATAATCATTATTCTACAAATGACGTAAATAATGATGCAATGTTGTCCAGTAGACAGTCCTCAGTCATCAAGAGGAATATCCGCACATACATCCGTTACACGTCGTAAATTGTGAAGCGTCACCGTCGTATAACACTCCACTTGCTGTTCAAAAAATTACCTCTCATTTTTCGATTATGTCTCATTAAAAATAATGAACTGAGTTTTGTCTCCTCTACTTACGTTCATTAAAAGACAGCGCGGAATTGTATCGAATGCCTTCCGGAAGTCAAGGGACGCATCACCAACCTGGCGCCTTTGTCTACATCGCACTATGGATCTCATAGACGAATACAGTGAGCTATGTTTCATATGATCACTGTTCAAGGAATCCATGTTAGTTTTTATGTAATACATTGTAGCTATCCAAAAATGTCATAATAAGTGGGCACAGAACATGTTTCAGGTTCTACAACTAATTAACGCCTATGAGATAGACCTGTAATTATGTGCATCTGTTCGACCACCCCCCGCGTAAACGGGAATGACCTGCGTTTTCTCCGGTTTCTTGGTACCTTCTGTTGTTCTAGTGATGTCAGAGGAGGATCTACAGAACTTATCGCCGAAAACGTGTTGTGACAGTATGCTGTATGTTGCTATGTTTCACAACTCATGTATAACGCAGCAAATGGTCTACTATCTAAGCTTCATGGAGACGAAAAACGTCGTCCAGAAAATAAAAATAAAATCATCAGATACAAGTATATGACACTAGACGAAAGATAGTGGATCTCGTTGGGATGCCTTTTTGCTGTCAAACAATTACTTTGAGTGACCGGAAATGCTTTACACCTGCCATTGCTAGACCCGGTCCGTATCACATATTGCGACGTTTCTCGCACTATAGCAAAGATGATTAATGTTCCACATTCCCTCGATTATCGGCTAGGCACTGAATGTCGACTCATTAGGGTGAACCACGACCAGTAACGTTCTACCATCCCACGTCTTCGACCACAGTGATATTACGTTGCACACAGAACACACACACCTTGAGCCTGTGTCCGTTGCGGCACCCCCCACCCCTCACACACAAACACACACACACACACACACCTTCAGACGACTGTGAACCGGTGAACAGTTTTTTTTTTTTTTTCAATCTTATTGGTGTTTTCAGGGCTCACTGCAGTTGAGTTCCGTTCTCCCATCTATTTATTTTTGTGGCAGATTTGGTAAAACGATCTTTACTTGATCCCCTTCAAATGCTGGCCGTCGTCCGAAAAATTACAAGTTGTGGTACACTCATGCTGTAATTAACTTGTATCTGTCCTGAACTTCGCTGTTTCCTTGAGCTTCAGTATTTGAGCAATGCTTCACTCATCAGTCACGTGACCTACTGACCCGTTTAGATACGTGGAACTACCTTATTTCTTTCCCTGTAGTAATACTGAACGACTATAACAGACCCACCAGTCTTCACATGATGCAACAGAACATCTTTACCTATTTCTTAATATTTTTAACCTGCGACCAATAGACTTCTTGACACCAACGGACGGAGGAACAATTGCACGCATGTTAAAGTCTAAATGGCTTGTGCATTAGATTCTGCTGCTGTATCACATTAGTGTCTGCCATACGTTACATGGCAAAACAGTTCCAGTTTTGACTATATCTTCCTAATAAATTTATGCGTAGCATTGACTTTACTTTAGGTGGTTCTCCTACAGTTCTTGGAATGAAAATATAAAGCCTTCTAAATTGCGAGATATAAAGCTTCTCATTTGCTGCTGTTTTCATATGCGAGGCAGTTTTCCGTAATGAAGAGTCTCGACATTATATAGTGAGTCGTCAGACCGAACATTAGTCTGAACACCACTGTTTTACTTGTTAATTTCGTACTACAGGTGTTATGTTCTTGCTTTGCTCCTAACAACTGAACAATTCTGCAGTTAATCAGGTAAATTGAGTTCCTGTATTCTTGACACGTTAAGTGTTTTCACGCTGTGAAAGATAAATAAACTTATCGATATAACATTTTGTTACTTGCTCAAAACTGTAGCTGGTCAGGACACTCACGTTTCTTTTGCATTCATGCTTTGGTGCTTTCCACTCTGGCTCCCTACGATTATTTGAAGGGTCTATGAAATAGATATTGTTTTACCTTCGGGAACGCTTTGTATCTAAGTACCCATCATCGCATAATACGCCAGCCTTGAGAGAACTGTCGTACTATCGTACTGAAGTCTTAATGGTACCACCATTTACAGGTCATCTTGTAGAAAATTTCCATTTCTCCAATACTGGCCGGTTTTTACACATATTGTCATTACAGTTGTTCAGCTACTTCCCCTAAAATCGATTCCTCTTACTCTATTTTAAGTATCTGCACCGCTGGTAATACTTCTTTACATCGTAAAATTCCTGAAAATGGATTTTCCACTTTTTAATTGATGAAATGATCGTATGGAATTTATTGGCCAGGATATCCCCTTCGGGGTTCGACCGCCGTACTGCAAGTCTTTTTAGTTAACGCGTGCTCAGATGGTAGAGCACTTTCCCGCGAAAGGCAAAGGTCCCGAGTTCGAGTCTCGGTCCGGCACACTGTTTTAATCTGCCAGGAAGTTTCATATCAGCGCACACTCCGCTGCAGAGTGAAAAATCTCATTCTGGAAACATCCCCCAGACTGTGGCTAAGCCATGTCTCCGCAATATCCCTTCTTCCAGGAGTGCTAGTTCTGCATGTTTCGCGGAAGAGCTCCTGTGAAGTTTGGAAGGTAGGAGACGAGGTACTGGCAGAAGTACAGCTGTGAGGACAGGGCGTGAGTCGTGCTTGGGTAGCTCGGACGGAACAGCACTTGCCCGCGAAAGGCAAACGTCCCGAGTTCGAGTCTCGGCCCGGCACACAGTTTTAATCTGCCAGGAAGCTTCATATCAGCGCACACTCCGCTGCAGAGTGAAAATCTCTTTCTGAATTATACACGTGTCAGGCTTGGAAAATAATATAACAGAGCCCGCGTCTCAATACGATAGAACGAGAAACCCTTTTAAAAACCAAGGCTATCTGTCAGAAACGCAACGCCAAATGTCAAATACAGGGCAAACATCAAGGCAATCTGTGAAAACTTTGGAGTAATCACTATTCCACACGAAAGCCTTAGCAATAAAGGCTTAATGCAAATTACTTCCGTGGCGTAATCAAATATCAGAACAGATTTTGATTAAGGTGGTACAGTGCCTACTGCTGAAATAACAGCCTAAAACAAGGTATTATATCCTCAAGGTAATGCTATTTAAGGAACTAAATTTCTCGCCGGGTCAACAAGCCCATACATAAGCATCTTAATTACAGTTATCGATACCAGCGATGAGGGACCACGTCGTACTACAAGACAGAATGGCGCAGTCGATACATAAATTTGAACTGAACCAACGAGCAATCGTCGCCTGGGCTCAACTGACACTTGTTAGCTTACAACTGCGCTTTTGCACGTAAACGGGAGCACACAGGAAATTAAATTAAGTTAAATACAAAGAACAGGATGCAATCACCTTAGCATGAAGTATTGACATCATTAGATACAGTCCTGCGCTAATACAATCATTGCAAGTGCGTCTGAACATTAACAAACTTCGTGCGTACAACAGATGTATAAGTCTGATACAGATCAGCGACTCGTGCGCCTTCGGACCAAATTAAACAAATGCCCCTGAAACTTACGACAGTTAGGCACGACCACAAAATATTTTAACACTAAAGAGTAATTAAGAAACGTCTCCAAGGGTAAGATTCAATACAAGTTATTTAGATACTAGAAATGGCTGTTGCTGTACAAGAGATACGACTTCATTCCTCTACGTTAATGAGCACCAACTGCACATAATTCTGTCTCAGAATATCTGACCATACACACTCAGGCAATAAAGGTGCAGTAACTACACTGGCAAACACACTCACACAATACAATCCTCACTACAGTGACGCTGGCAGTGAATACAAAGGCGAGTCAAACTCACGGGCTTGACATTTACATACTTCCAAAAGTTAGCTTTTCGTAAGGCTTGCAATTCCGCAATGGTAGTAGTGAGTAGCCCCAGGTTCTGTCAGTGCTAACAGAATTACGCGTGCCTCCACTCCATGCCGTCCAAACATCGACTTCCGCCGACAGCTCTCATCGCCCCAAGTTCATTCCGGCAGCCACGGGGGCACCTCCCAGCTCCACACTCTCGCTCTCCTCAAAACCCCTTTGTCTCCAGGCGGGCATCAAAGGACTTAGTAGCTTATAACCACGGATATATCGATACGCAAAAAACCATCAATATACCCGCTGCACGGCACAACTTGTATGGCAGAATTGTTCAACAAAGTTTAAAGTTGACGCATTTTTGATACCAAGATATTATTAGGAATTACTCTCAAAACCACTGTAGCGAAACTCTGCTTTTTTGGAACGGACAGGTCTTCTCGCTGAAAATGCTACGTACGTCCTTTAAGAAAGGTCACTAGTTTGATGTAGTCCACAACTCTGATGGCTTCTGCAACAATATAGCTGCAGGATGAATATTCTCCACAACATATTACTACCATCAGACTGTACCCGTTCTATGCTGCACATTTAGAGCACCTGTTCTACTGGAAGACGACGTACCGTGTTAAGACTACCATAGCGATGTTACAAAAGTGATCCAAAACAACTCGTTTCCATTGGTTAATGGTCCAGCGATGATGTTTTAATGAGACCTGAGAATAACATTAGCAAGGGCACATGTCTACTACGGTACCAGTGTACTATGAACAGCGTACTGCTGTTTTCCATACAGCCGTACTCAGCTGTTACGACACTCCAAACTGACGACTATATCATTTCATGTCTACTTCCCTTGGATGACGCATTGGTGTCGTGTTGGTTAGCATTATCGCCATCGTTCATCGTGTTGGAAAGTTATGTGACAGCAGCATGTTTCGTAATGGTTGTTCCCAGCTGCTGCGGAGCTTCCTTTGGTCTAATTATTGTCAGTGCACTTGTGCTTTTCGTACATCAACATCCCCTGTTAGCTGCCCTCACATTAGCGATTACTTAGAATTACAGATGACGCTTGTCTTTGACGGCCACATTGTGTAGCTTACCCATTAGTACGCAATTCCAGGCGTCTATTGACAGCCTCAGTGATATTTGTCGACTCTTGGTAGGTACCAGTGATGGTAGCATGTTTCCGTTGTCGTTCTTGCCAAAAGTAGCGCCATACACTCTCACCTCTGACAAAGTGTCTTAAATCAGGAGCGTTTCCCATTCTGTGCACATGGAGTCCATGGAATAACTTCTCTGTATTCCCGGCGCCTATCGTGGCATCACATGGACACGTCTATACTGGTGTGCACGTAAGAAGAGCGATGTGTAGTGGCGTGGGGCAGTGTACCAAATGGCGCTCCAGCCAATAGCGTAATTCTGCCGCTGGTATCTATAGCATGCGCTACCACGTGTTCCTACAACATTTAGTATTGATTTTAGTGGTATTTTAGGTACGATAATCGTTCACTGACCATATACAAGAAGTATGCACATTGACAGAGAAATATAAGGAGTACAATATCCCACTTCACATGATCTTCGCAGACTGCTAGAAGGCATCCAGACGATGGATACCAAAGCAGTAACGGTCGTGTTGGTAAGTTCATATGGGACCAAACTGCTGAGGTCATCTACCCTAGGCTTACACAATACTTAATCTAACTTAAATTAACTTACGTTAAGGACAACACATACGCCCATGCCCGAGGGAGGACTCGAACCTCCAGCTTGGGAAGCCGCGCGAACCGTGGCAAGGCGCCCAGACCACGCGGCTACCCTGCGCGGCAGTAACGAGGGCGAATATAAGGGAGGCGGTCGCGTTCTTGCTTCCCGAGCACGGGGTCCCGGGTTCGATTCCCGGCGGGGTCAGGGATTTTTCACCTGCCTCGAGATGACTGGGCGTTTGTGTTGTCTTCATCATTTCATCATCATTCATGAAAGTGGCAATATTGGACTGAGCAAAGGTTGGGAATTTGCATGGGCGCTGATAACCGCGCAGCTGAGCGCCCCACAAGCCAAACATCATCATCATCACTATAAGGAAGGACTGGATCACTGGTAAGTTTCCCTTGAGAAGACGCGTCAGACAAGGAGAAACAATCTGTTATTCACCGCGGCCCTATAGGATGCCTTCAGCTGTCTATCCCGGGGCACAAAGTTTTCCACATAGAAGGAAAACGACTCATCCACCTTCGTTTTGCACATGATATCATCCTCTTCAGCAGCGGCACAAACGGACTGTCAAAGATGATTCCCAAGATGTAGGCGGCAAATCAGCTTTCAAAAGACCGAAGTCATGAGCCGCGTCAACATTACAGTCCCCAAATGAAACCAAACTCTGGAAGTAGATATAAATACATTTATCTCAGACACAAAATCCAACTAGGGAAAGATGACCAATCAGCAGAGCTCACCAGGCGAGTTGGTCTCACCTAGATGGTATTCGGGAAACTAAGTTACGCCGGCCAAAGTGGCCGTGCGGTTAAAGGCGCTGCAGTCTGGAACCGCAAGACCGCTACGGTCGCAGGTTCGAATCCTGCCTCGGGCATGGATGTTTGTGATGTCCTTAGGTTAGTTAGGTTTAACTAGTTCTAAGTTCTAGGGGACTAATGACCTCAGCAGTTGAGTCCCATAGTGCTCAGAGCCATTTGAATCATTTGAACCAACTAAGTTACATTCTCCGCAAATCAACTATCCCTATAAATCTAAAGAGCAAAGTTTATGCCGCGTGCATCGTGTCAGGAAAACGTACAGGCTCGAAACAGTGACACAACAAACGGTGCAAATCTTCTCCGGGCCTGTCAATGGGCAATAGAGAGAGAGTAACGCTTGGAGTGCGTGTGAAAGGCAGGATGAAGAACAAAGAGATGAAAAGAACTGGGATCCATGACGTTTTCGAGAGGTCAGCGAGACTGGAGTGGTGTTGGACACAAACGCGGCAAGGAGAATTCAAATTGGCCAAAATACTGATGCAGTGGTCCCCGAAGGAATCAAAGAGAAATGTCGACCTCCTCTGGCGATAAGGAGAGACGACATCCAGCGACATGCGACAAAAACTGGATCCAGACAGCCCAGCGAAGATCGACATGGAAATCTATGGAAGAGGCCTAAGTCCAGGAGTGGATATCTAGAGACTCAAGAGCCGGCCACGGTGACCGAGCGGTTCTAGGCACTCCAGTCCGGAGCCGCGTGACTGTTACGGTCGCAGGTTCGAATCCTGCCTCTGGCATGGATGTGTGTGTTGTCCTTAGGTTAGTTAGGTTTAAGTAGTTCTAAGTTCTATGGGAATGATGACCTCAGATGTTAAGTTCCATAGTGCTCAGAGCCATTTGAACCATTTTTAGAGACTCAACAGGAAGTAAAAAATGGTAATTAGCCATTGTAATGCTCATTATGCGTGGCGTAAAGGAAGTACGACTACCGTGAGAGCTGCGTCAAGTAGTCTTCGGACTGAAGACCGCAACAACAACAAAACAAATACGACAAACATCAAGTTAAGAAACGATAGTTTTCCTAGTGGGATGTAGTGCTGGTCACTGAATGGCTTTTCCGGAGACGGAACTTCCCGTCATCTCAATTTCGAATGTGCTCTAGTGGATAGAAAGTACGGAAAGTTCAAATACGTGGATAGAACTGACTGTCTTCTGTTTCGACACATTTGGATACAAATATCTTCAGAAGTAATCGTATTTGTCTGTTCTTCACACCGGATTAAAAATACAGAGAAGAAGAAGGTTGTTACAATCTACTGCTCTCTTTTGAATGCATGTAAATAAAATGCCAAATATCATTATAGTGGATTATGTATAAAACTGGCTTTGCGTTTAACAGCATATGTGCGGATTTTCTTTTCGAAGAGGATCAAATTATAAGAAGGGCCTGGAAAGATTCGAAGATCACAGTTAAATTTAAATCTACAGGAATATTGCTAGTTTTGACGTGGACAGAGGGAAGGTCAAATTAAGAACAGTTAAAAAGATATTTTTCTATGTAACAGGAAAAGAATATTAGTGATGGTCAATTATATTAAATGTTACCGACTTCACACTTGACTTATTTTCCATAACATAAAGCGGCCAGTAGTGGTGAAGATGTAACTACATAATTTTTTTCTCACTTTGTCATTTTGACTATCCCTCATTCGTTGATAATATTCCTCCATTATGAAGAAAATCTTCCCCCGTTATGAAGAAAATCATTCTTCTGATTCTTCTATTTCCTTTTTTCGTGCCTCTTTGTTTCTTTTGCTACCACTCGAGACGGTGTATATTCTCCCTTCCGTTCAGACAAACAACACTGAAAATCACTAGCTCACTAAATATCATTTTCGTGAGACTGACTGAAATACTAAAACATTCACTTAATAACAACGTAATTAATCCGGAATTCTTCTTGTATACTATCAGAGATTGAAACTTCTAGAACATAGCAGGGAGTATTTCCAGTTCATGATCATTCAAGAACTTTCGAGATCATTCTAAAATATCAAATTTCCAATTCTCGAACTTTCGAGAACATTGTAGAAATTTTCAGGTCATTCGAGAACTTATTAAAGCATTCCCTGAATTTTCAAAAAATTCAAGAAGTATCTGGAGCATTCGAGAACACTTCTGAATTTTCCACAACATTCACTCGAAACTATTTATAAAATTTACAATATATATGACAAGAATGAGATCGTCTCATTACGTTATACAGAGAAAATAATTAGCAGTAATAAAATCAAGTAGGTGAAAACGAGATAGCTGTGACCTCATCCACTTCTCATCCTCACAACTGGTATGACATTCACTCAGACCCGAAACATGCACCACGCCACGGACACGGGCCATTGGGGGTAATGTTGTGCTATGAGGGACACTCACCTGTGCTAGTATTCTAGAGCACCATAACAGCTGTGAACTACGTCATTATCCACATCTGTCTATGCTTAATATCTTCACCGACGAGCAATGGCATCGTCCAGCGGGAGAACTGTCCATGTCTCGAGGCTAGAATTGTACGATCGCGGTATCACGAAAAACCTGAAGATCCGCCAGCACCAGCCATAGGGGGCCCAAAAAATTCTGAGCTTGTACATAAGCCGAAACCGGTTAATAAAGAAATATTATTGCGATCTCGACTGTTCATTTTTAAATATAGAATCAGGCCGCTGCTCTCCGTGGACTACGTCGTCAGAATTTATGAAAGTTCCTCTGACCACTTGCCGCGTGTTCCTTGTCTGCTGCAGGCTCTGTGACTGACGCAGCGTACTGTAAGCAGTAGAATGGTCCGATATTCAAGTCTAGGAAAAGCCGAGATGGTGTTTGTGTTCGGCCAGGCAGATGGATACGGTTGAGAGGCAGAACTTGGCTCCCCAAATCTGGTGTACACACAGTCACTCGCCTACCTGCGAGTTCTGAAACGACCCATGATCTCACAAACGCCTAAAAAGGGCTTGAAATGTTGCTGTGGTAGTTGATATATATGAGGGTACTTGTTTTGGTGTAGCTGTGCTGCCTCTCGATCGTTTCCATCTGCTTGGCCGTACACAAACATCATCTCGGCTTGTTCCCGACGTGAATACCGGACCATTCTGGTGCTTACAGTACGCTGCGTCAGTCACACACACTGCAACACACAAGAAACACGTGGCACGTGGTCAGAGGAACTTTCATTCGTCAGCGCCATCTAACAAGGCGACGATGGATTTTGGTACACATGTTCATAGGATCTTGCATCCTCCATTTCCAGTCAGGAATCCGTCCCTGCAGTTTGTCGGTTTTATTAACGTTCATACCGTATATACACTACTGGCCATTAAAATTGCTACATCAAGAAGAAATGCAGATGATAAACGGGTATTCATTGGACAAATATATTATACTAGAACTGACATGTGATTACATTTTCACGCAATTTGGGTGCATAGATCCTGAGAAATCAGTACCCAGAACAACCACCTCTGGCCGTAATAACGGCCTTGATACGCCTGGGCATTGAGTCAAACAGAGATGGCGTGTACAGGTACAGCTGCCCATGCAGCTTCAACACGATACCACAGTTCATCACGAGTAGTGACTGGTGCATTGTGACGAGCCAGTTGCTCGGCCGCCATTGACCAGACTTTTCAATTGGTGAGAGATCTGGAGAATGTGCTGGCCAGGGCAGCAGTCGAACATTTTCTGTATCCAGAAAGTCCCGTACAGGACCTGCAACATGCGGTCGTGCATTATCCTGCTGAAATGTAGGGTTTCGCAGGGATCGAATGAAGGGTAGAGCCACATCTGAAATGTAACGACCACTGTTCAAAGTGCCGTCAATGCGAATAAGAGGTGACCGAGACGTGTAACCGATGGCACCCCATACCATCAAGCCGGGTGATACGCCAGTATGGTGATGACGAATACACGCTTCCAATGTGCGTTCACCGTGATGTCGCCAAACACGGATGCGACCATCATGATGCTGTAAACAGAACCTGGATTCATCCGAAAAAATGACTTTTTGCCATTCGTGCACCCAGGTTCGTCGTTGAGTACACCATCGCAGGCGCTCCTGTCTGTGATGCAGCGTCAAGGGTAACCGCAGCTATGGTCTCCGAGTTGATAGTCCATGCTGCTGCAAACGTCGTCGAACTGTCCGTGCAGATGGTTGTTGTCTTGCAAACGTCCCCATCTGTTGACTCAGGGATCGAGACGTGGCTGCACGATCCGTTACAGCCATGAGGATAAGATGCCTGTCTTCTCTACTGCTAGTGATACGAGGCCGTTGGGATCTGTGGTGTCACTGCCAGACACCACACTTGCTAGGTGGTAGCTTAAATCGGCCGCGGTCCATTAGTACATGTCGGACCCGCGTGTCGCCACTGTGTGATCGCAAACCGAGCGCCACCACACGGCAGGTCTCGAGAGACGTACGAGAACTCGCCCCAGTTGTACGACGACGTTGCTAGCGACTATACTGACGAAGCCTTTGCTCTCATTTGCCGAGAGACAGTTACAATAGCCTGCAGCTAAGTTAATGGCTACGACTTAGCAAGGCGCCAATTGTATCAGTGCATGTATCTTACGAGTCTCATTTGCATAGTCAAGAGAGATGTACCAAAGGAAGCATTAAAAGTTAAGTATATTCCAAAGCTACGTATTTTCTTTATCGCATTTATTAAGTCTCCTGTTCCAGACTTGACGCCAGTCGGCGTGTGTGTACCCGTGCCTTTCGACTTCCTTCTCAGTGTGGCGTGACTAGCTTGTTACGCCACAACAGGATCCAGCACGGCGCTCCGTATTACCCTCCTGAAACCACCGATTCCATATTCTGCTAACAGTCATTGGATCTCGTCCAACACGAGCAGCAATGTCGCGATACGGTAAACCGCAATCGCTATAGGCTACAATCCGACCTTTATCAAAGTGGGAAACGTGATGGTACGCATTTCTCCTCCTTACACGAGGCATCGCAACAACGTTTCACCAGGCAACGCCGGTCAACTGCTGTTTGTGTATGAGAAATCGGTTGGAAAATTTCCTCATGTCAGCACATTGTAGGTGTTGCCACCGGCGCCAATCTTGTGTGAATGCGCTGAAAAGCTAATCATTTGCATATCACAGCATCTTCTTCCTGTCGGTTAAATTTCTCGTCTGTAGCACGTCTTCTTCGTGGTATAGCAATTTTATTGCCCAGTAGTGTAGGATATCTCTCTCTTACCGGATGTCATGTGTATTTTCTCTTTGATTAGGCAAATATTTGCAGTTTTGTTTTTGCAATGTGTGGCTGGAGTCAGCCCAAACAAATACTGCTCATCTTATGTTTCATGTGACGTACAGCGTCAACGGAAAACGTCGGTTTGGTTTCCTGTTACAAACAACACGTTTTCTAAAGCGTAATTTTACGAGCAAGTTCGATAGAATCGTTCTAAGATTGACTTGTACGATATTTCTTTTATGTATACGTATTAGCAGTAACAGTATAACGGGAAGAATAACCAGCACTCTGGCATCGACTGAGTGGCGCTGCTGCATGGCAGTGAAAGACAGTGCGGGAAAGTGCGGCATGCGAGTCACTGCAGGAGTATTGTTATTCTCCTTTTTACTGTCTTGTTATGCATATCGATAAAACGAATATCGCACTAGAGTAATCTGAGATCGCTTTATTGAATTGGCACTTATAATTCCGCTTTAAAGTAATTTTCTTCGTAATGGGAAACAAACCGACGTTTGACGTTGATAATGTACGTCGCATGAGACATGCGATTAGCAGTATTTGTTTAGGCTGATTAAAGCTACACATTGCAAAAAACAAAATTGCAAATATTTGCCGAAACACCAGAAAAAAGCGCCTGATGACTCTAAGAGGAGACACGAGACTCGACTGTAAAAGTTGAAGTACTGGACGACGGCAAGGTAGGTATCAGTGAAGTCAAACATAAATAAGACAGAAATAGTTCTAGCGTAACATTTACTAATGACAGAAGGACGATAAAAACCATAATATTATCATGGTAATTGTAAATTGAGATAGAATGAGTACGTAACTGTAGAGACCTCGCAGTTTATGTAAACTGTTTTCCACAAGTGACCGAAGCTCTCTTGTGTATCATCACAGCATTGGTCACCATAATGAAAATAAAGATATTTCTTATACTCCATAATGAGTATGATTATTTTGTTCTCCAATTAACCTTCTTCCTTCATCTTTCCTTCACACTTCATCATTTTCATGTAAATAAATGCATACGATGTTAATATTTTTCTTCCCTTCATGCATTATTCTGCAATTATTATTATTACTATTGCTTTTTCAATATAGTTTCTTAAACGCTAACGTCTTATGGTGATATTAGGTTAAAATCTGACTTTCATAATTTGTGTTAAGCAATATCTAATATCATGTTTATTATTAGTGGAGAAAACTACTGACACTAGAACTTGTGAATATTGACTGGCTAGATTTAATAAATTAATTCACCGTCGCAATCTCGATACGTAAAACAAATAAACTGTGTAAAGCAGAAAACGTATCTGGGGAGCAGAGTAGGACAAGTGTTTGATAGCTCAGGATGTATTGGAATGAAAAATCGACTGTGGGAAATGCAGAATAATACGATGGTTGGAACTTCAATAGTGGCAATTATTTATTTACAGAAAGTACAAAATAGATACATGTTTCAGAATTTCACTGACCTTCAAAATAGCCACCAGCATTGTGTATAGCCCGTTGCCAGCGATGTGGAAGTCGTAGGATACTCTTAGCAGTGCCAGTTGTGTTGACAGTTCGAGCGGCGCGGTCTATTGCCCGACGAATTTGTAGCAGTACTGAAGCGAATGCCGTGAAGTGTTTCCTTCAGTTTAGAAATCGAGTTGAACTCACTAGTGCCTAAGACAGGGGAGTGCAGTAGGTGGTATAGCACTTAACAGCCCTATCAGTCAAACAAATCAGTAACAATTTGCACTGTGCGTGCTTGAGCATTGTCCTGAAAAATGATGGTCAAGTCCGGCAGAAAGTGTCATCACTTCTGTCTCAATGCTGTTCATTTTTGGAACACATCCTACGACCAGCTTAGAGACAGAATTGATGAGACTTTCTGCCGGCTCCGACCATCATTTTTCAGGACAATGCTCAAGCACGTACAGTGCAAGCTGTTACTGATTTGTTTGAATGATGGGGCTGCTAAGTGCTATACCACCTACTGCACTCCCCTGACTTAAGCACTCGTGAGTTCAACTTGATTCCTATACTGAAGGAAACACCTCATGGCATTCGCTTCAGAACTGCTACAAATTCGTCGGGCAATAGACCGCGCCACTCGAACTGTCAACACAACTGGCACTGCTAAGAGTATCCTACGAATACCACATCGCTGGCAACGGATTATACACAGTGCTTGTGACTACTTTGAAGGTTAGTAAAACTGTGAAACACGTATCTATTTTGTACTAGCTGTAAATAAATAGTTGCCACTATTACAGTATCAACCCTCGTAAAAAGAAAGTGGAGGCCTTTGTAATGCTAAATATTATGTACGTAGATAAGGTACCAAATTAAAAGATATGAGACACCTCCGGCAAGGAAGAACTGCATTTAAAATCGATGAGTGCCACATTAATGAATATGAGATATGGTATAAATTATTATTAGTATTAGTTCCTAAAAGGTGTGGAAAACACAAATTGGACAGAGCAATCGGAACAGAAGACGGGACGGAACTAGTCTAGGAAGAAATGAATCACAAAATAAAGTTAGCTAAAATTAAAATATTATGAGTCTAGGCGCTTCTCCGTCTTCGAGAAAATTATAAATCTGTAGGCCAACTGATTGAAACATATTGATAGCTGTCCATATCTAGGATAACTTTTGTTATAATCGGCGGAAGCATTCTTTCCCTTATTACCGAAGAAAATACCTACATCGGGTGTACTAACAAAAAAAACTGAAAAATAAAACTATTTTAAACAAAATATTGGTAGCCTCAAATATTTGTCATAATATGTTTAGATAAGAAAAAGCGTTTTCCATCAATGTTGGTCTTACATTTCCTGCGTGATCGTAGCATTTGTGACTATACTAAATTTCAATCAGCTTCTTACGTGATTGTAGAATAAAATCCCGCACTTCAGCTAATGCTACAACCGACCATCATCAGAATGTTGTCGACGCTTCGAATGACGTTCAGAAAGGCTAGAAGGCAACAGAAATCAAAATGTTGGCGAGCTATACTGACGAAACCTGCCTGCGATGAGGCGGATAGACGTTGAGTGACTCATGAAGGCTGTCTGCAACGGTAGCTGAAACGTCGGTGGGGCCTTCCCATAAAGCTTACCAGTTACGACAGACTAAAAGTCAATGACTGGTCCTGATGAAGGCTTCCTGCAACAGTAACCGGTAAGTTTATCGGCCTCGGTAACTGGCACGTCAGTCCTGATCAAACTTCCTGCAACATAGCCGAAATGTAGGATTTCGTAACACGCTGCAACGAATCATTTTTACTTAATCGAACGCAAAATTAACTCGAGAGGATGTACTTTGATGATGGAATTTTAATAGCGAGTGTGGTGAAAAGCTCGGTCATGGATATCGCAGGTTCTACATATGCATCTTCCTCTATACTCCACAAGCCATCCTACGGTGTGTAGCAAAGGGTGCTTGGTGCACCAGTGTCACTTCCCTCGTTTTCCTGCTCGCTTGGAGCATGGTTCGCAGGTAGAATGATTTCTGATGAGCCTCCGTGTTGGGTAGCATCCCTCTAATTTTCGTGAGATATGCGTTGGAGGTTGATTCTTCTAGGAACGTACACACTCGGAACTTAAACAGGGAGACAATTCCGCGATGCAGAGCGCCTCTCTTGCAATGTCTGCCACTGGAGTTGGCTGAGTATCTCCGTGACGCTTTTGCGCTTACACAATAAACCTGTAATGAAACGTGCTCCTCTTCTTTGGATCTTCTCTGTTTTCTTTATGAGTCCTATCTGGTATACATCCCGTATTGACGAGCAATATGCATGTATTGGCCAAACGAGTGTTTTGTAAGCTACTTTCTTTGTTGAAGTACTATATTTACTGAAGATTCTTCGAATGAATCTGTCATCTGACTTACTCGCGATTAATTTTATGTGTTCGCTCCGCCTTATGCATGTTATGTTATGTTAACCGGGGACCTAGAAACGACGGAGAGGCTCCGTCCCCGCCGCAGCCGCAGTGGTCCGCAACCCCACGACGACTATCGCAGTCCATTTCACCCCTACGCCGCCCCACACCGAACCCAGGGTTATTGTGCGCTTCGGCCCCAGGGAACGTCTCACACCAGACGAATGTAACCCCTATGTTTGCGTGGTAGAGTAATGGTGGTGTACGCGTATGTGGAGAACTTGTTTGCGCAGCAATCGCCGACATAGTGTAGCTGAGGCAGAATAAGAGGAACCAGCCCGCATTCGCTGAGGCAGATGAAAAACCGCCTAAAAACCATCCACAGACTGGCCGGCTCACCGGACCTCGACACAAATCCGCCGGGCGGATTCGTGCCGGGGACCAGGCGCTCCTTCCCGCCCGGAAAGCCGTGCGTTAGACTGCACGGCCAAGCGGGCGGGCTCCTTACGCATACTCCCAGATATTTTACAGAAATAACTGCTTCCAGTTATTGTTCTTCAATTTTTTACTCTTACGATAAAGGGTCCTTCTATGTATTCTCAATATGTTAAATTTGTTTCCGTTCCATTTCACGTATTTCATAACGGCTGTAGTCGCCGCAGTGGCTGTTCCTTCGCACATGCGTGCATGTCAGCAGGAACATGGCATCGTAATTCGGAATAACACAGACACTGCAATATCGTATTCATTCCCCGACACCGGCCAAGCGATTTTCAAGTAAAATGTCTACCCTGTACGGCAATATACATGATGGATGTACGATTACAGGTTGTAGACGCAGGGTTGGCGACGTATAGAAGTTTGGGTCTGACCGTGAGTTGTGCTCGGATAGGCAAATGGTAAGAAGAGCGCTAGCGGTATGTGGGAAATCCGGGCTTGAGTCCCGGTCCGGCACAATTTTCATTGTCGTCATTCCATTACACAGCTGATGGCTGTATATTTGTAACTGCGAATACATTTCATGTATTCTGGTATGTTGTTCGTGGCACCCCCGCCCCCACGTCGCCACCCCCTGCCCCCCCCCCCCCCCCCAACCACCGACACTGTACAAAAATTTCCAACTACGCTACTCTCGATATTCGACCTTTTATGTTCTCTATTCTTTGGACTATTACGCCACCAGCGTAATCGGCTATTTCGTTAACATTATCAGTTTAAACATGGCAATGAGGGTAATGAGACAAAAACGACTTTTGCAAACGTTACTCTAAAACTAATTAAGTTGACAATTCGATCCAAACGTAACACTTACAAGCACAGTAGTTTCGTACTCTGAAGGCCTGAGAAATACAACGATGTGACTGTTTATTTTATGCTGTCAAAATTTACAAAATTATTAGGTAAAATTTACACAAGAGCTAATTTTACAATTTTTAAGTGCTAGACTACGCCGGTGGGGTAATAAGCGCAACCCATGAAGACCAAAAACGGCCGAATTTGGGAAATAATTCGTGCAGTCGGAAAATTTTTGTACAATGGTAGGAGGGAGTGCCATGAACAAAATACTAGAAATCCTGATCGATGGGGTCAGACTGTGGGAGTAGGGATTCATTTGAAGGTCACTTCTTTACCTTTTCTTGAATAACTCAAAAACTACGGTCTCTAGCGAAAACGTATCACAGTATCAATCTTAATACATATCCTATGAAAAGGCGCTCTTCATTTTTTTTCTGTACGACTAATACACTGAGGTGACAAAAGTCGTGCAGTACCTCCTAATGTCGTGTCGGACCTCCTTTTTTTGTATGGTTTTAGGGGGAAAAACTGCTACGGTCATTAGCGCCAGTTCTGTGGCTTAGGGAAGGGTAAAAAAAATTGAAAATCAGCAGCATTTGGATCGAACCTCAAAAAGTGGGGAACCTAAAAAACAGAATGAAAGCTTATAAAACCACTATAGAAGGGGGGGGGGGGGGGTTGTTTTCCCCAAAATGAGCTTCAAATGACCGACGTCATCTCACTGAAACTGAATAACTCGAGGACGCGATCGGCTGAGCGCGTGTCATCTGCTAAAATGGAAGATATATCAGGCGACAGCTGTAAACTGCCGCGTAGCGGAGTGAAATAGGGACACTGAAGTAAAAGGTGTCCTCTCACCGTCCACGGTTGAGAGCAGTGGCGACAAAGCGGGGGCGGATCGTCACTTAAAAGATGTCGATGGCTAAAAAGACAGTGCCCTATCCGGAGTCTAGTTAAAACTACCTCCTCCCGACGATGAGTTCGGGAGGAAGAGGTCCAAGCACAGGGAAGAGCTTTCAAGTCCCGCAATTTATTATTGGGACGTGTAGACCAATGTGTGCGCCATAAAAGAACAACACGACGACATAAAACACTCTGTCGATCGGCGAAGGGAACCATGCGAACAGCAGCCTGAGGATGAGAGACTGCAGCCTTGGTGGCTATATCGGCCGTCTCTTTTCCACGGATACCAACGTGTCCTGGGATCCAGAGGAATACCACAGAGACGCCCACCAAGTGGAGCAAGTGGAGGCAGCCCTGAATCCGGTGGACCAGAGGGTGGACAGGGTAAAGAGCTTGGAGACTGAGAGCATATAATATACTGTATCCGCTGATGGCGACGGATGTATTGGACAGTCTGGAGAACAGCGTAGGACCTCCTTTTACCCGGTGTAGTAAAGCACTTCGACGTGGCGTGGACTCCACTGCGGAAATATTGGCCCATGCTGCCTCCATGGGCGTCCATAATTGTGAACGTGTTGCCAGTGCAGGACGTTGTGCACCAAGTGATCTATCGATTACGTTCCATGGATGTTCGATGGGATTCATGTCTGGTGAACTGAGTGGATAAATCATTGGCTCGAAGTGTCCAGAATGTTCTTTAAATCAAGCGCGAACAATTGTGACGAGATGATACAACATCGTTGTTAGAAAAGCTGAAATCCATGAATGGCTGCAAATTGTCTCCAAGTAGCGGAACATAACCGTTCCCAGTCAACGATCATTTTAGATGGACACGAGGGACATTCCATGTAAATACGGCCCACACCACTGTGGAGCCACCACCAGCTTGCACGGTCCCTTGTTGACAACTTGGGTTCATGGCTTCGTGGGGTCTGCACCACACTCGGCCCCCACCATCACCTCTTACCAACTGAAATCGGGACTCATCTGACAAGGCCACGGTTTTCCAGCAGTCCGGTATCCACGGGTTATGGTCGCGAGCTCAGGGGAGGCACGGCAGGTGATGTAGTATTGTTAGCAAAGCCACTCGCGTCGGTCGTCTGCTGCCATAGCTCATTAACGCTACATTTAGCCGCTTTGTCCAAACGGATACGTTGGTTGCACGTCCCACACTGATTGCTGCGATGTAGTATTGTTAGCAAAGGGATTCGCGTCGGTCGTTTGCAGTCACAGCCCATTAACGCCACCTTTCGCCGCTTTGTCCTAACGGATACGTTCGTCGTACCTCCCACATCGAGTTCTGCGGTTATTCCACGCAGTGTTGCTTGTATGTTAGCATTGCCAACTCTACGCAAACGCAGCTGCTCTGAGTCGTTAGGAGAAGCCTCGGCACACTCTTGACACTGTGGATCTCGGAATATCGAGTTCCCTGGCGATTTCCCAAATAGAATGTCTCATCCGTCTAGCTCCGACTACCACTCCACGTTGAAAGTCAGTTAATTCCCCGTGCGGCCATAATGCCGTCAGAAACCTTTTCACATGAATCACCTAAGTACAAATGACAGCTCCGCCAATGCACTAGCCGTTTATATCTTGTGTACGTGATACTACCGCCATCTGTATACAGGGTGTTACAAAAAGTTGCCACCAAACTTTCAGGAAACATTCCTCACACACACACAAATAAAGAAAAGATGTTATGTGGTCATGTGTCCGGAAACGCTTAATTTCCATGTTAGAGCTCATTTTAGTTTCGTCAGTATGTACTGTACTTCCTCGATTCACCGCCAGTTGGCCCAATTGAAGGAAGGTAATGTTGACTTCGGTGCTTGTGCTGACATGCGACTCATTGCTCTGCAGTACTAGCATCAAGCACATCAGTACGTAGCATCAACAGGTTAGTGTTCGTCACGAACGTGGTTTTGCAGTCAGTGCAATGTTTACAAATGCGGAGTTGGCAGATGCCCATTTGATGTATGGATTAGCACGGAGCAATACCAGTGGCGCGGAACGTTTGTATCGATACAGATTTCCAGAACGAAGGTGTCCCGACAGGAAGACGTTCGAAGCAATTGATCAGCGTCTTAGGGAGCACGGAACATTCCAGCCTATGACTCGCGACTGGGGAAGAAACCTAGGTCACCTGCAATGGACGAGGCAATTCTTCGTGCAGTTGACGATAACCCTAACGTCAGCGTCAGAGAAGTTGCTGCTGTACAAGGTAACGTTGAGCACGTCACTGTATGGAGAGTGCTACGGGAGAACCAGTTGTTTCCGTACCATGTACAGCGTGTGCAGGCACTATCAGCAGCTGATTGGCCTCCACGGGTACACTTCTGCGAATGGTTCATCCAACAATGTGTCAATCCTCACTTCAGTGCAAATGTTCTCTTTACGGATGAGGCTTCCTTCCGACGTGATCAAATTGTAAATTTTCACAATCGACATGTGTGGGCTGACAAGAATCCGCACGCAATTGTGCAATCACGTCATCAACACAGATGTTCTGTGAACTTTTTGGCAAGCATTGTTGGTGATGTCTTGATTGGGCCCCATGTTCTTCCTCAATGGAGCACGTTAGCATGATTTCATACGGGATACTCTACCTGTGGTGCTAGAACATGTGCCTTTACAGCGCATCAGGGATTCCATGCGACGGAGGTTGGATGCATGTATCCTCGCTAACGGAGGATATTTTGAACATTTCCTGTAACAAAGTGTTTGAAGTCACGATGGTACGTTCTGTTGCTGTGTGTTTCCATTCCATGATTAATGTGATTTGAAGAGAAGTAATAAAATGAGCTCTAACATGGAAAGTAAGCGTTTCCGGATACATAACATATTTTCTTTCTTTGTGTGTGAGGAATGTTTCCTGAAAGTTTGGCCGTGCCTTTTTGTAACACCCTGTATGTGTACATCGTTGTCCCGCGGCTGTTGTCTCTTCAGTGTATGTAGTTCACATGTAGCAGTCGGGAGAATATGAAACTCTCATACGTTGTTTTTGAAGGCCAGATATGTGGGTCGCATAAAGTGACATCGGTAGGGGCAGCTGAATCGCTCTGCATATATTGTGAAAAGTAATGGTCCTATAGCACTCCCCTGGGGCACACGCGAAGTTACGTCTGAAGATTTCATTCTGTTCAGAATGACGTTCTGTGTTGTGTTTGCTAGGAACTAGGGCTGCTGATAAAACATTGAGATTTTATATATATATATATATATATATATATATATATATATATATATATATATATATATATATTGTCGATAAGTATCAGCGATGTAACGGATATAGATATCGAAATGGCAGTATCACATGCCAAATTTTTATTTTATATTATATTTGTTTCACAATTTTCGATGAATATTTGAAGCTGTTCATTTGAAATCGTAATAGAACATAATTTTACTTTCACTGTGTGAAGTAGTCTTACTACTTTTTGAGCTTTCATCAGATTCAGTCTTTCTCTTCGACGGTGTGAAGCAAGTATGGATGGCAGAAAGAAGAAGTTTGACTGCACCGCACGGTGGAGTTGTGAAGGGAATAAAACACTTTTTAACGCAGCTAGTGTGCTATTTCTTCACATCGGCATTCTTCGAGAACATTTGCTGAAACTGATGAACAAGAATCTAACAAATTACATTGGTCTTTGCGATGGGTGGAGACATGTGAGGGAAAATGCTGATGTAATCGGCGCACGGCGCAATGTTTAACTTAACCACGCAATTTTGACACTACAACTGCTAGGTCGCTGGCGTTTGCAGAAATAAAAAAACAAAACAAAAGAAAGTAGATAAATCGATATGAAGTGTTCCGACAAATCCGATATGTGACGATACCGAACGACGGGCCCATCGGGCACTTTTTATTGTGCCACTTACCTGCAGTTACCACTGTTAGCAAAGTGATTATCGCCAAGCGTGAACGTACATCGTTTTCCTTTCAGTTCTTGCTCTAAGGGAGATAAGTAGTCTGCTAGCTTGTTGAGGTAGAGAATATCTAATAATAAGTCAATACTTAAATATACAGCTCTAGGTAGGGTATTTATACCGAGCTTGGAGGAGCAGTGGTAGCACACTGGACTCGCCTTCAGGGAGGATGACGGTTCAAAAAAATGGTTCAAATGGCTCTAAGGACTATGGGACTTAACATCTGAGGTCATGAGTCCCCGAGACTTAGAACTACTTAAACCTAATTAAGCTAAGGACATCACACACATCCATGCCCGATGCAGGATTCGAACCTGCGACCGTAGCAGTAGCGCGGTTCTGGACTGAAGCGCCTAGAGCCGCTCGGCCACAACGGCCGGCGGCGGTTCAAACCTGCGTCAGGTCATCCTGATTTAGGTTTTCCGTGATTTCCCTAAAATTAAACTAAACTCCGCCCGAAACAGGCCATGAAGCCCCAACGGTACCGACGACCGCCGTGTCATCCTCAGCCCACAGGCGTCATTGGATGTGGATACAGAGGGGCAGGTGGTCAGCACACCGCTCTCCCGGCCTTTTGTCAGTTTACGAGACCGGTACCGCTACTTCTCAATCGAGGAGGTGCCTCAGTTAGCCTCACAAGGATTGAATGCACCCCCCACTCGCCAACAGCGCTCGGCAGACCGGATGGTCAGCCATCCAAGTACTAGCCCAGCCCGACAGCGCTTAACTTCGGTCATCTGACGGGAACCGGCGACACCATTGCGGCAAGGCCGTTGGAGTGATTTCCCTAAGTCGCTTCGGGCAAAGGCCGGGATGGTTCCTTTGAAAGGGCACGGCCGACTTCCTTCCCCACCCTTCCCTAATCCGATGGGATCGATGGCCTCGCTGTTTGGTCCCCCCCCCCCCCCCCCCCACACACACACACACATCAACCAACCATTTACAATGCGCAGCCGACACTTTTTTTGGTCGGTACTTCAATATTTTATCCGTCGATATATCGATACATCTACAATATTTTCCATTTATCGACGACCCATAACGATATTTCTTTAAATATCGAAACATTGGATTTCCGATACTTTTAAATATGTCAACAGTCCTACTAGGAACTCGTCAATTCAATCATACAGTCGGTCTAATATTCCGTACGATTGTATTTTGTTCATTAGGCGGCAGTGCAGAACTGTCTCGAACGCCTTCCGGACGTCAAGGAGCACGGCATCTACCTGGGCGCCTGTATTTATTGGTTCTGAGTCTCGTGCATTGGCCTGCCCCACGGCGCCGCTTTTTGCCGCAGGTGTCGCCGGCCGCGCGGGGGTGTGGAGGGGGCCAGATGAGCCGCGATAAGCGCTTCCTCTCGCAGGCGCGTGGCGGCGGCGTGTGCGTCAGTCGGCGCGACGCGGACCGAACGGCCCCCAGTCGTAGTCGCGGTCGGCCGGCAGCCCAGTGTGAGATCGCGCTTGCGGCCGGGCGGACGGTCGGTGTCTGCTACAGCCGCGCCTCGCCGGGACACGAGACACGCCTTCTGTCAGCCAGCCGACGCTCTTCCGCAGTCAACCTGCCGGTGAGTGACAGCCCGCGCGACGCGCCGAACGCATTTTCGCGACTGAGCAAACTATTGGACAGATATCACCCAGCACAGCTGTGTCAGGCTGGGCGAGGTGTCAGTGCTATACACTAAGAGCGAGTCTGCAACGCTGGTGAGGTACTGCATTCCAAACTATTAGCAGTGCGAGAGAGACACGACCGACGCTGATCGGTGGTCACTGCATCTGTGCAGGCATCTCCTTACGTAACTGCTGCCGCCCAGGTGTGAATTTATTTACTCTTCGCAAGTCGCTGCGAAGGCTAGTCCAGATACAGCAGCCTTCGGTTTTGCATGTACACTTATACTCCGCGGGTCACAGTACAGTGCATAGCGGAGGCTACTCCGTACAATATTATCGATTTTCTGTCCTATTCGAGTACTAAGCCAAGAGAAAATCACTGTCTATATTACTGTGCATGCGTCCTAATCGCTCTTATCTTACACTGGTGATCCCTAAGTGAAATATACGACTACGAATGAAACACAACTCCTGTGTAACGTTCTGCAATACTGCCTACTGTAGGATATTACACAAGTGTGTAAGCGTCCGCAAGGTGGGGTGAGGGGCGGGGATAAGAGGGCATTTGTCTCCGCCCCTATGGAATCTAGAATACAGAGTTTTTACTCATTACGGAATTGTCATACATTTCGAAATGATTTCCTGTAATTCCAGTAAATCTCTCGTTCAGTAGTTGTAGCATTAAGTGGCTGATCGCTATGAGTTTGGCAACTGCCGTATTAATTTAAGTTTTTAGCGTCTTCCCCTTCGTCTTACCCACCCCATGTGGATAAGTTTCTGTGCTCGTCCATGCGTAAGCCTCGCGCGTTTTCGATTCTAATGTATAAAATATTCTGCCAAGCACCAACGGAACAGCCAGTTAACGAAATATACTATGGTAGCAGATTAATGGACGCTGACTCTTCTTCGAATACAGGTTCTCTAAATTCAGCCAACAAGGTTACCTTCTTCCAGCGATTCCCATTTTAATTCCTCGAACTCTTTTGTTAGACTTTCGACGAGCCTATACCGAGCTGCTACGCTTCTAGCTGCCCACCTCTGAATTCTGTGTCTCTTCCAAAGCCTTGATAAGTACTCCAAAAGAGAGTAGTCTAGAATTGATCACACTATCGTCTTGTATGTAATTCCATTTACAGACCGATTGCATTTTCCGTTCCAATATATCTAAGGTTGCCTTTCGCTTCCCGTAACACTGATTTTACACGGTCCTCGCATTTCGTAATACTACTTATTATTTTCTCTAAATAGTTACGCAATGTGATGCGCTCAAGACGTTCACCACTAATCTTGCATTCGGCAACAATCGGGATCTTCCTCTTTGTCCCACACAATCTTACATTTATACACATTTAAAGAGAACTGATATTAACTGCACCTAGTGGAATTTTGTCCAAGTCGCTAGTCGTCGAAAGAAACATAAACTGAGCAGGAGGAGCGGGCTGCGATTTCGAACCTACTACGCTACCACACATGTAACTACATTGACGACATCCGAGAACGCAGTACGTCTTTCTTGGCACATTCATTCAATTTTCTACAGCAATTTCTCTCAGTAGTTGAGAACTTTTTTATTTAATGTGTTATTTATTCCTATACTCCGTTACAGTTTATTCGTGTTTTATTAACTCTTTCGTTTACAAATTTTCTAATCGGCATTTTGTGAACTACGTACTGATTCGTTCCACGACCAAGTTGTGTGGCTAGCATGGTCCCACGGAATTTGAAGAGTAAATAAATAAATAAAAGGGGAGGCACCGTAAGATAGTGTGACAGAGCGGCTGCTTTGGCATTGTATGTAAATCACCAGGCGGTGACGTCTGTAGTCCTATGAGGACCTGCACGGTTCCTCACAGTGTTGTTTCGTCAGCGTAATGACAACGAGAATACTACAAAAATATTTGTTCATACAAAAGAGTTAGGACAACCCGTCTGTTTAGCCAAGTGCATTAAAGAGCCCGGTTCCGAGACACGAAGAGGCTCACCGGCTCCCAGTTAAAATTCGCGTCGCGGTTTAATGACGGGGCTGGGGTGCCAGACAGCCCGGATATGGTTTTTAGGCGGTTTTCCAGATCCACCTCGTCAAATACTGGGCTGGTTCCCACATCCCGTCCCAGCTGGCAGTAGCTCTAAAGCCGGCCGGAGTGGCCGTGCGGTTCTAGGCGCTACAGTGTGGAACCGAGCGACCGCTACGGTCGCAGGTTCGAATCCTGCCTCGGGCATGTTAGTTAGGTTTCATTAGTTCTAAGTTCTAGGCGACTGATGACCTCAGAAGTTAAGTCGCAAGGTGCTCAGAGCCATTTGAACCATTTAGTAGCTCTAAAATGCCTTTAGGAATGGCGACCCCACCGTAATAATAGCCGACATCAAGGTATGCTTGGTTCTCCGATAATTGAGAGAAATACCAGTGTAGACCCAGCACTGACTGGATAAAGGGCACAGCACCGGACAGAAGGGTTACGAGAGTCATTCTTCCAACGTACCGTGTGTGAATGAATACTTACAGAGGCGCTGCAGTCATGGACTGTGCGGCATGTCCCTGCGGAGGTTCGAGTCCTCCCTCGGGCATGGGTGTGTGTGTTTGTCCTTAGGATAATTTAGGTTAAGTAGTGTTAAGCTTAGGGACTGATGACCTTAGCAGTTAAGTCCCATAAGATTTCACACATATTTCAACATTTGAACTTACAGGGGTTGCGTCGGGAGGGAGGAGTCAGGCTGGTACACTATGTTGTACCCTCCGCAACATACCGTATTGTGGTTACGGTGTACACGTGTACATGTAGAATTCTGTACGTCACCTTTTAGCAAAGTCCAGTACCACATCTCATTTATTTACTTATCCTGGCAAGATTAGTGCCAGCAGACTCGATCTTGCATATAAACAGGCCATCTGCATATGTTACAACATTTTTTCGTACCGACACAGATGTTACAGTAATATCTACATTTAACATGAGATACGACAGTTAGAAGTCAAGCAATAGCAATACGTCCAAGAAGTCGCATAGAAGAAATTAAGAATCAGCTTAGTGATAATAGCTTGTGTTCGTAACTATATTCCACCAATATTCTACATCTACGTAAGTACTCCACAAGCTGAGTGCGGCGGAGGGTACTTTGTAAACCACTTTCACTTCCTCCTTTCCCAGCTGCGAATGATTCACAGGAACAGCATTGCAGGTAAGCCTCTGTGTGAGTTCGAATCTCTCTAATTTTACCTTCATGGTCGTTTCGCGAGAAAGATGGAGGAGGAGTAGCAGGTGAACGGTATATGTTGGTTGACTCTTCTATAAACATACACTCCGGGAACTTCAACAGTAGCCAAATGCTGATGCAGAATGCTTGAACGCTTCTCTTGCAGCGTCTGTCATTGGAGCTAGTTCAGCGTCTCCGTGGCGACGCTTCCGCGCTTACTAAATGAACCTGTAAAGAAACGCGTTGCTCTTCGTCGGGTCTTCTGTATTACCTTTATCAATCCTATCTGGCACGAATCTCAGACTTTGTGGGTGGACTACACTTCCTGAGCATTCTTCCTACGCTACCTCACCGTCACATGTCTTAGCTGCGACTAGTTTTGTGTGTCCGTTCCACTTGTAAACCTCTTCGTACGCATACTCCTAGATATTTTACGGATGTGGCTGCATTCAGTGATCGTTCCTCGTTCGTCTAATCAGACGATAATGGGTGTTACTGCCCATTTTTTCAGGAACACTTACTATATGCAGTGTGGATATTATTCTGTATAGTAGTACATATACTTTCTCAAACATTTCATGATCGACTTATTATGTGAACCATTGCTTATCTAATCTGTTACTGCTAGCTGCATTGTCTCGAGTGTCCAGTTATCATCGGACTTTTATATCTAAAATGTTGCAACAGCATCACTCACATGTGGCGTCATCGACAAAATCGACAAGCAGTAGAGTAGATTTCCGCACTTGCTACGTCATAAAAATCCTTAACGAATCTATCAAACTGTATGCGGTACGGTAAGAACTGAAAAGTTCTACACTGTCCAGTCATATTAATGTGAAAATCCTTCAAAAGCCTGAATATGGTCCCGAAGGATAAATATATACTAGTGTTTTTATTTATTTTATTTTACATGTTTAGTGCCGTAGGACCAAATTGAGGAGCAAATCCCCAAGATCATGCAACGTGTCAGTACAGAAATTACAACATAAAATTAATACCATATAAAATAAAATGTTTATGAACCCAAAAAAGACAAACCATAAGTTCAAGTAAAGGCAATCAACATTATAACACAGGAATCAACTTAATTTTTCAAGGAACTCCTCGACAGAATACAACGAGTGACCCATGAGAAAACTCTTCAGCTTCGATTTGAAAGCACATGGCTTACTGCTGAGGTTTTTGTATTCTTGTGGTAACTTACTGAAAATGGATGCAGCAGTGTACTGCACACCTTTCTGCGCAAGAGTCAAGCAAATGTGATCCAAAGGTAGACTGGATTTCTGCCAAGTATTAACTGAGTGAAAGCTGCAAATTCTTGGGAATAAGTGATATTGTTAACAAGAAATGACAGTAAAGAAGATATACAGGGTGTAAGTTTTAAGTTGACAAACCAGAATAACTCGAAAAATAAGCTTCACACGAAAAAATGTGTAGAATCCAAAGTTGATTATTTTCGAGAGGAACATCTGCTGGTGCTAAAATTAGCCCCCCACTCCAGCCCCCTGGGGGTGGGGCGGGAGGCAACTTTAAAATTTCAAATGGGAACCCCCATTTTTTTATTGCAGAATCAGATTCTACATAAAAAAACTACGTACATTTTGTCTTATACATTTGTTTTGATTCTTGGCAGTTGGCGCTGCAATTCAAGAAAATCCATGTTCTCATTTTTGCGTGGAAAATGGATATGTTCGCTGAACGGTAGTTGAGAAGACATCGTTGGTAGCCCTTTGGTTCATCTGGGCGGTCAGTTGCTCAACAGCACGTCTATTGTCCCGTGCATATCTTCGCAGCCATAGTTCACCCTTGTTCGCCCGTGGTGCTCCAAAGTTACCTCAGCGCCTGTTTTGGACAGCGCTCTTTTGCCTTGAATGGTGTATTTTAGCAATGGTGCCACAGTTTACAAACTTAGCCGTTTATCGGAAATGCTTCTCCCTTGGCCCGAAAGACAATGATTACGCCCTCTTGGAAATCAGAAAAATCACTCCGTTTCCGCACAACGAGTGCACTGTTTGCCGCGTCCCCCCCAACCCACTTTATATACCCTCCACTGCTAGTGCTGCCACCTGCCGTCTGCGAGTGGTAATTGCACGTTGACACCGAACATAGGCAGTGGTTACATTAACGTGATTGGACCTTGTATATGACTGCCATGATTCAATGATACAGCGTCATAGTTACACGTGGTCAGTGACAATGGAGTACTGAGACGCATGGAGTGAAACGAAGAAATTAGGGAACGTTTCAAAATAACAGTGCGACATAAAATTAATAAAAAGGAACTGAGTTCTACGTTTTATTTTAAACGAGCAGGTCAACATGAAATAATTACCTGCATAAAAACATAATCTTGATTATCATAGATGAATTTTTTCTGTTTTTTTTTTCGTAAACAGTGGAACCTGGATAGAAGGACATTCAGTTCATCTGGATTACTAATATTTCTACTAAAAAAGAGGTTCATCTCAATCTTCTTAAATATCAAGGAATCCGATGTGGTCTTTCGCAATGATTTAAATTAGACCGACAGAGCAGAGGAAAATTATAATCGGAAGGAGTGGATTTCGTATCCCTATCCAGTTGTCCTGTTTAAGACTCTTTTATTCCCTAAGTCACTTCGGACAGAGTTCCCTTGACAAGTCAGCCGCCAACTACTCTCCTCACGTTCTCCAAACTACGAGTACGTTTTTTTTTATTTTTTTTTTTGTTTTTTTTTTTTTTTTTTGTCATCAGTCTACTGACTGGTTTGATGCGGCCCGCCACGAATTCCTTTCCTGTGCTAACCTCTTCATCTCAGAGTAGCACTTGCAACCTACGTCCTCAATTATCTGCTTGACGTATTCCCATCTCTGTCTGTACTCCAGACGTTCATCCTCAGAAATTTCTTCCTCAAATTAAGGCCGGTATTTGATATTAGTAGACTTCTCTTGGTCAGAAATTCCTTTTTTGCCATAGCGAGTCTGCTTTTGATGTCCTCCTTGCTCCGTCCGTCATTGGTTATTTTACTGCCTAGGTAGCAGAATTCCTTAACTTCATTGACTTCGTGACCATCAATCCTGATGTTAAGTTTCTCGCTGTTCTCATTTCTACCACTTGTCATTACCTTCGTCTTTCTCCGATTTACTCTCAAACCATACTGTGTACTCATTAGACTGTTCATTCCGTTCAACAGATCATTTAATTCTTCTTCACTTTTACTCAGGATAGCAATTTCATCAGCGAATCGTATCATTGATATCCTTTCACCTTGTATTTTAATTCCACTCCTGAACCTTTCTTTTATTTCCATCATTGCTTCCTCGATGTACAGATTGAAGAGTAGGGGCGAAAGGCCTTGTCTTACACCCTCCTTAATACGAGCACTTCGTTCTTGATCGTCCACTCTTATTATTCCCTCTTGGTTGTTGTACATATTGTATATGACCCGTCTCTCCCTATGGCTTACCCCTACTTTTTTCAGAATCTCGAACAGCTTGCACCATTTTATATTGACGAACGCTTTTTCCAGGTCGACAAATCCTATGAAAGTGTCTTGATTTTTCTTTAGCCTTGCTTACATTATTAGCCGTAACGTCAGAATTGCCTCTCTCGTCCCTTTACTTTTCCTAAAGCCAAACTGATCGTCACCTAGCGCATTCTCAATTTTCTTTTCCATTCTTCTGTATATTATTCTTGTAAGCAGCTTCGATGCATGAGCAGTTAAGCTGATTGTACGATAATTCTCGCACTTGTCAGCTCTTGCCGTCTTCGGAATTGTGTGGATGATGCTTTTCCGAAAGTCAGATGGTATGTCGCCAGACTCATATATTCTACACACCAACGTGAATAGTCGTTTTGTTGCCACTTCCCCCAATGATTTTAGAAATTCTGATGGAATGTTATCTATCCCTTCTGCCTTATTTGACCGTAAGTCCTCCAAAGCTCTTTTAAATTCCGATTCTAATACTGGATCCCCTATCTCTTCTAAATCGACTCCTGCTTCTTCTTCTATCACATCAGACAAATCTTCAGCCTCATAGAGGCTTTCAATGTATTCTTTCCACCTATCTGCTCTCTCCTCTGCATTTAACAGTGGAGTTCCCGTTGCACTCTTAATGTTACCACCGTTGCTTTTAATGTCACCAAAGGTCGTTTTGACTTTCCTGTATGCTGAGTCTGTCCTTCCGACAATCATATCTTTTTCGATGTCTTCACATTTTTCCTGCAGCCATTTCGTCTTAGCTTCCCTGCACTTCCTATTTATTTCATTCCTCAGCGACTTGTATTTCTGTATTCCTGATTTTCCCGGAACATGTTTGTACTTCATCCTTTCATCAATCAACTGAAGTATTTCTTCTGTTACCCATGGTTTCTTCGCAACTACCTTCTTTGTACCTATGTTTTCCTTCCCAACTTCTGTGATGGCCCTTTTTAGAGATGTCCATTCCTCTTCAACTGTACTGCCTACTGCGCTATTCCTTATTGCTGTATCTATAGCGTTAGAGAACTTCAAACGTACCTCGTCATTCCTTAGTACTTCCGTATCCCACTTCTTTGCGTATTGATTCTTCCTGACTAATGTCTTGAACTTCAGCCTACTCTTCATCACTACTATATTGTGATCTGAGTCTATATCTGCTCCTGGGTACGCCTTACAGTCCAGTATCTGATTTCGGAATCTCTGTCTGGCCATGATGTAATCTAATTGAAATCTTCCCGTATCTCCCGGCCTTTTCCAAGTATACCTCCTCCTCTTGTGATTCTTGAACAGGGTATTCGCTATTACTAGCTGAAACTTGTTACAGAACTCAATTAGTCTTTCTCCTCTTTCATTCCTTGTCCCAAGCCCATATTCTCCTGTAACGTTTTCTTCTACTCCTTCCCCTACAACTGCATTCCAGAGTCGCCAATGACTATTAGATTTTTGTCCCCCTTTACATACTGCATTACCCTTTCAATATCCTCATACACTTTCTCTATCTGTTCATCTTCAGCATGCGACGTCGGCATGTATACCTGAACTATCGTTGTCGGTGTTGGTCTGCTGTCGATTCTGATTAGAACAACCCGGTCACTGAACTGTTCACAGTAACACACCCTCTGCCCTACCTTCCTATTCATAACGAATCCTACACCTGTTATACCATTTTCTGCTGCTGTCGATATTACCCGATACTCATCTGACCAGAAATCCTTGTCTTCCTTCCACTTCACTTCACTGACCCCTACTATATCTAGATTGAGCCTTTGCATTTCCCTTTTCAGATTTTCTAGTTTCCCTACCACGTTCAAGCTTCTGACATTCCACGCCCCGACTCGTAGAACATTATCCTTTCGTTGATTATTCAATCTTTTTCTCATGGTAACCTCCCCCTTGGCAGTCCCCTCCCGGAGATCCGAATGGGGGACTATTCCGGAATCTTTTGCCAATGGAGAGATCATCATGACACTTCTTCAATTACAGGCCACATGTCCTGTGGATACACGTTACGTGTCTTTAATGCAGTGGTTTCCATTGCCTTCTGCATCCTCATGTCGTTGATCATTGCTGATTCTTCCGCCTTTAGGGGCAATTGCCCACCCCTAGGACAAGAGAGTGCCCTGAACCTCTATCCGCTCCTCCGCCCTCTTTGACAAGGCCGTTGGCAGAATGAGGTTGACTTCTTATGCCGGAAGTCTTCGGCCGCCAGTGCTGATTATTTATCAAAATTTAGGCAGTGGCGGGTCAACATATAGCTTATAGGCCTGATAACCCTGATGTCGACAAGACACGATATTTGTACGCGAGCGTCTCAGTGATCAGATCGCTGTACGCCGGCCGCTGTGGCCGAGCGCTTCTAGGGGCTTCAGTCCGGAACCACGCGGCTGCTACGGTCGCAGGTTCGAATCCTGCCTCGGGCATGTATGTGTGTGATATCCTTAGGTTAGTTAGGTTTAAGTAGTTCTAAGTCTAGCGGACTGATGACGTTAGATGTTAAGTCCCATAGTGCTTGTAACCATTTTTTGAGATCGCTGTACACCCCGTAAATAAGCATCTTGCACATGGACAGCTGGAACATACGGGTAATGACGTCTATTAAACGCCTAAGAGGTATTCCTATGAGCGTCTTTACGATCACGGCAAGCACACACGAAAATCATTTCTCGTGTCGAAGCAAGCATAGTTTTTTCTTTCTCTCTTGCGCGCTCTATTTCGATAACATGTCTATGGCTATCGACGTTTTCTAAGTAACTTGAGTCAGGCATTGGACACATATCAGAAAAAAAGTCGCTTATGATAAACACACTGCTTCATTCAGCACACAAAGATTCCTTAATCAAGATATGGGATGCAGGAACTGACGGTGTTCCATAAATATTCTATCGTTTCAACTTCTGGTAGTTGTACTGATTGTTACATGTGCCGGCCGGAGTGGCCGTGCGGTTCTGGGCGCTACAGTCTGGAACCGAGTGACCGCTACGGTCGCAGGTTCGAATCCTGCCTCGGGCATGGATGTGTGTGATGTCCTTAGGTTAGTTAGGTTTAATTAGTTCTAGGCGACTAATGACCTCAGAAGTTGAGTCGCATAGTGCTCAGAGCCATTTGAACCATTTGTTACATGTGGAGGAGAGCAACCGGTGCTGAGAGAAGAAAGACGTTGAAATTTTATTAAGGAGGTTAGATATTCAAACACGTGCCCCAATAGCCATGCTTGTTAAAGCGTTGCTTTCAAGACTGGGAGGTGAGCCGGCTCCGCATCGAATTCGACTGGCAGATTAATGACGAGGGTCAGAGTGCTTGGCAGCTTGAATGTGGTTTTCAGGCGGTTTTCCCCATCCCAGTAGAAGAATACCGAGCTGGTACCAAAATCCTACATCAGTTGCATGATTCGTAAACATTTAGAAATCTTTTCCTTATTTTCGCATGTGTAACACTACACCCAGACGGTTGGGGTGCACATGTTCCCCCCCATCGGGTAACGACTTCGCGACAGGAAGTGCATCAGGCAACCTATAAACCAAACATGCCAAATCCGTTAACAACCGTGCCGATCCAACATCGATCCAGGATAAAGGCACAAGAAAAAGAAGAAGAACGATCGGGATTCAGATCACCATTCGGCCATCCGAACAGACTTCCCACTTCAGACAAATGTAAGGATGTTTCTTCTATATCATCACAGCTGATATCTATTCCAATTCCATATTCGTCCAGCTGAACTACTAATGCACTTGATTCCAATCGGACATTACGTCCAACCTTTCTTCCCCGTGTTTTGATAGAATTTACACATATCAAAATCGTCCAAGGAAAGAACTATTTTTCTCTTAAATAAAATCTAGGAGGTGTATGGTATACGTAACAATATTCAACCATTTCATTACATATCGTAACTTCGTACAAATATTCAACCATTGAAGAGAATAAATAAGGGGCATAGAATTGTAAAGTAACAGACAGAATTGAGACTTCCATAAAACCTTATCACTCTCAGTTGTCAGTACTTTTTTTGCATCAGTAAGCGTTGGACCTCGTTTTGAGTTACGTACAGCTCTGCAACTCCTTTTCATTGACGAAGTATGATACAAGATCTCATCTTGAGGAATGTTCTGCGAGTTTATAGCTGATCCAGACACTGGATATTGTCCGCAGTCTCCGAAAGGTTTCTTTGAAGGCTTTCCAAGAGCTGCTCTGTGCGGATTAGATCTGGAGAGTGAGCGGCCCACTGTAGCACCTGAATATTGCGTCTTTCAAACCATTCAGACACATGTCCGACAACATGTGGTCTGGCATCGTACATGTAAAGGAATTCAGGCTCATACTCTTCAGCGATCGGAAGTACCAAAGGTTGCCAATTGTTTCGAATATAAAGATCTGCTCGCTGTGTTTCCCTTACAAAAACGAGGTCCGTTTTGCTATTGGTCATCATTCCTCTCCAGACAGTGCTCCTTGAAATTTGTTGATCTTCTGTAAGTTCCCATGCCTTTCTGCGTCACGTGGTCGCCGCCGTATGAGAACTCTTCTTGAACCTGGGTGACAACTGAAGCGTGATTCGACTGTAAACACGCCTTGTCTCCATGATCCACTGCCCAATTTTCATGTTGTAGGCACCTCAAAATACGACGTGCATGATTTCCATAACGCATACCTGAAAACTTTACAGGTCGACTGACATTAAAGCCTATTTCATGCAACCTAGTTCTGATAGTTTTGGCTGAAACAATTGCGTTACTTACATGTTGTAAGGCACTTCTTAACATTCTGCATATGCACGTTACTAGATATGTAAGTGACTTATTTAGCCTCTGTAGGATCCGATGCCATGTTTTGTAATTGGTTCAAATGGCTCTGAGCACTATGGGACTTAACTTCTGAGGTCATCAGTCCCCTAGAACTTAGAACTACTTAAACCTAACTAACCTAAGGACATCACACACATCCGTGCCCGAGGCAGGATTCGAACCTGCGACCGTAGCGGTCACGCGGTTCCAGACTGAAGCGCCTAGAACCGCACGGCCACACAGACCGGCTTTTGTAATTAATGTCATATACGATATACAAATTTGTGAAGTGGCACACTACACGTTATCGGATCCAATGGCAAATGTGTGATATTTTAAAGAGTCTTAGACAAAGCCCTGCAGTAGAGATCTATTACTTTTAAATAATGTATTTTAAATGGTGATTAAGAGGATGACACGCTCATGTCCTAGACAGAGTCAGTGACTCCCACATTAGATACAGATAATGTGATTCTACGTAAAATACTTTCTGAAGAAAACAGCTTTAAAACTGTCGAAACTATGTTCAGGGTTTATTAGTGGTAAGCTCCCAAGGGATCAAACCGCTGAGGTCATGGGTCCTTAGACTTACACACTACTTAATCTAACTTAAACTAACTTATGCTAAGGTGCTAAGGACACACACATATCCACGCCCGAGGGAGCAATCGAACCTCCGACGGGGGATGCCGCGCGAACCGTGGCAAAGCGCCCCTAAACACGCGGCTACCCCGCGCAGCTTGAAGGTTTAATAAACCTTTATTTTGAAGCTGGTTGGCTGTTATTTCCAATTCATTAAAGCTCTTGAACTTTCTAAAATAGCGTAACAAATTGCATACCCAAAATCAAATTAATTTGGGGCACAACTATCGATAACACACATTTTTCAGAAGCTGGATATTAGACTGAAGCTCTTCAGTATAAAGCTTTTTATTTCGTGGCACCTTAGCTGATTATTCAGTTTGAAAATATGAAGTAGAGTGGTCCCTAAATGCATTTCTTTTTGTGTACCGGGATTGTTGCCACTCTCCTCCGCAGGGGAGATCGTTAACGCTTGTTTATGCAATCAATTCTAAGGTATTTGGTTCGAAACCTGACGGTGAAAGATATTTATACCACCGGTATTTGACCGACAAGAGGAGAAGAAGTGGTAACTTGCACTTCCTCATCATCAGACTTTGCGCCAATGTTCTCCACTATATTCGAAACCACACAGTCTCTTTGTAGTTAGGGGAAGTGAAAATGTTGATGGTCCTCAATTCCACTCCCTCGTCACAGTCACTTACACTACGAAATGAGATCGTCTTCTTTTAAGAGAGTCTGCTTGCAATTGTACACTGAAGTTTCATAAGTCACGGGATAGCGATATGCACATAAAACGGTGGCCGTGTTATCGTGTACACGAAATATAAAAGGGCAGTCCGTTGGCGGAGCTGTCATTTGTACTCAGGTGACTCATGTGAAAAGGTTCCCGACTTGTTTATGGCCGCACGACGGGAATTAACATATTTTGAATCGCGGAATGGTAGTTGGAGCTACACGCATGGGGGCATTCTATTTCAGAAATCGTTACGGAATTCAATATTCCGAGATCCACAGCGCAAATAATGTGCTGAGAATAGCAAATTTCAGGCAGTACCTCTCACCACGGACATCGCAGTGACCAACGGCCTCCACTTGACGATAGACAGCAGCAGTGTTTGAGAAGAGTTGTCCGTGCTAACAGAGAAACAACGTTGAGTGAAATAACCGCATAAATCAATGTAGAACGTACGACGAATGTATTCGTTAGGACAGTGCAGCGAAATACTGCGTTAAGGGTTGGGCTGATTTGGGGGGAAGAGACCAAACAGCGCCGGCTGGTGTGGCCGAGCGGTTCTAGGCGCCAGTCTGGAACCGCGCGACCGCTACGGTCGCAGGTTCGAATCCTGCCTCGGTCATGGATGTGTGTGATGTCCTTAGGTTAGTTAGGTTTAAGTAGTTCTAAGTTCTAGGGGACTGATGACCTCAGATGTTAAGTCCTATAGTGCTCAGAGCCATTTGAACCATTTGAACCAAGACCAAATAGCGAGGTCATCGGTCTCATTGAATTATGGAAGGAGAGGGAAGTCGGCCGTGCCCTGTCAAAGGAACCATCCCGGCATTTGCCTGAAGTGGTTTACAGAAATCACGGAAAATCTAAATCAGGATGGTCGGACGCGGGATTGAACCGTCGTCCTCCCGAATGCGAGTCCAGTGTGCTAACCACTGCGTCACCTCGCTCGGTAACGGCGTTAAGGGGCTATGGCAGCTGACGACCAACGCTAATGCCTTTGCCAACAGCGCGACATTGCTTGCAGCGTCTCTCCTGGGCTCGTGACCATAGCAGCTGGATCCTAGACGAAAACAGTGGCCTGGTCAGATGACTCCCGATTTCAGTTGCTAACATCTGATGGTAGGGTTAGAATGTGGAGCAAGTCCCACAAAGCCATGGACCCAAGTTGTCAACACGGCACTGTACAAACCGGTGGTGGCTGCATTATAGAGCGGGCTGTGTTCACATGAAATGGACTGGGTCCCCTAGATCAGCTGAAACAATCACTGACTACGAATGGTTTTGTAAGAAAATGAAACACCTACAGCCGTCCTTATCGTGTCATATATCGTATGGTTACCAGCTTCCGTGCTTCAGTGCATCACATTCGGGCACTCATGCAGAGGGGGTTAACACCATCTGTATACCTGATGCATCAGTGGCAGACATCTGTAACTGGTTTTCGCGATGTTGTCTCTCCAACCATCAACAAGTTATCATATTTTGCGCAGGACAGGTACCATTCTACGAGAATAAAAAAACATTTCCAGTAAGGTTACTGAACTACTTTTCGGGGAACGTGTGGTCAACACTGACTTAACTTCCCATGTGAGAACCGGAATGCTTGTAATAATTACTTCAAATCAAACTTGTCAATCATTCTTATCTTTTTGCTTAAATTTATAAAACTATAGCATTTATAACTATTATGCTGTTACACACGATCACCTCTCGGGCTTAGACGTGTTAAACAAGTAAAAATCTTAACCGCCAAATTATTCGTGATTTACATCGAAAACCTTTCCTCTGCAATAGGAGAATTACATTTTCTGTAAGTAAAGACGTAATATCTAAGACAACTATTGATCCATTCCGAAAAAGGCTGCGACAATAAGTCAGTGAATACACCAAGACTAAACGCTTTGATCCACTGTGTCGCCTCCTACAGTGTATTCAGAGCCATCTTCCTTTAGTTCATTTTCTTTGCATTGTTTCTGCCGAATAAAAATCATAAATTTAATTTGTCTGTGTGATCTAAATTACAAAAACTCAGTTCAAACCAGTTTTCCACTATGGATGTGAGCTGTTTTACTTCTTGCATGGAGCTTCGAGGACTATGATTTTATTTGAAATCATTTTCTGTTCAGATGAGTAGTCGATTGTTGTTTAGTTCTCGAGACTAATAACGCCAGCGGTATCTCCATTAAAATCGTGTGCGTTCATTAAAAGCTTAACGAAAAATAATTATTTGGAAAAGATTTTAAAACACTTTATATAGTGTGGAATTCTGTTTTCATCTAATTGCACATCTTATTTTAAATCAGTGAGAAGTCTAACTGTAAATAGCTACGACAAGAGTAATCCCAGTTACACGTCTACGTAGCAGTTTAATAATTACATCAGCATTGACAGACGAAAGCGGCAATGTAGCTGACGTTTCACTAGTGCCAGTGGTGATGTGCTGATAATATATCCAAACTGTGCTTCTGATATCTTCCGGGGACATCTTGAGTAATTTTATTTCTCAGATAGGAGTATCTTTTCACTTCCTCAGTTTACTGCAGCAGGACTGGAACGTTCTCCGCGAGTGACTTCGGCATTTCTACCAGACAAATGCCAGAAATTGAAGCTGACATTCCTCGGAAACCCTACGAGAAATGACTTCGGGTATAACATCAGCTACACTTGGAATTCTTTGCGAACACTTCTACATCGCGCTTCCGTGAACTCCGTAGTCAGAGACTCAGCTGAAAGAGCGGATGCCATTCCGTCAACCAAAACAAACGCTCCGCGCAACTCGTAAGCCGGCACATGTGTCGGTGGTCATGACCTTGGCTCGCCGCTCAGCGGAGATCCGTGACTTAAGACGCACCAAGGCCCAGTCGTCCACGCGCAAGCGTTGCATCTTGGCGTTCATCGCCTTGAAAACTCTCCATTTAATGATAGCGCCTCACTTGTCGAACTGTTCTCTGGGCCGCGATAAGGTGGCGGTTGCTTATCGTAACCTGAGCTATCTTTATTGCGACGCGAGCTACTAAAGATGACCGACATCCCGTTGCGAATGCCGCGTAAGGAATCTGTCGCATGCGCTTTATCTTACTTCCCATTTCACACAAGATTTAAACGTTTCATGAAAAGAAAACATGAGAAGAAACGAGATGCATTCGGGCCTCGTGTTTCTCCTTTGCTCTATTCCAGCCAAGGTTTGTATCCACATGACCACTTTCTCAGTGACTCAGAGTACAGGCGTTTTTGCCGCACAATAACTCGATGACTGTATGTACAGGAATGAAGAGTTCTGTTGGCTAAAAACGCACTATTGATGTCCCTCTTTTTCTTTATGTCGAAGTCTGAGAACACGTCTTATATCACCTTTTTTTTCTTTTTCTTCATCACAGTTCTGACTGGTTTGATGCCACCCACCACGTCTTCCTCTCCAGTGCCAACTTCTTTACCAAGAAAAAACTTATTGGATTTCGAACAGCGAAACTCTATTCACAGACGTTTGATACTAGCAGCAGAAATTAATGTAGTCCTTTTGGGGAAATTGCTAAGTTGATGCAGATAATTCTACAACTAATATTGCCGTGACAAAAGACTAAACGTCTTCTAGTGAAGAGATCCTTACAGTTAACCTGACTGCAAACAGAATTATGATATCATAAAATGTTCCGGTAGTTATATAGGTATGGTGTCCGTTTTTCGGACATGCATATCGAGAAAAACAGACACCTTACCTACATAATAAATGCACGTGATAGCATATTGATATTTAAGTGCATATGCACAATACTGTTCGATTGCTCGCAGGAATACAGTAGGGTAGCGAGTGAAGAGGAATAATGGGCAGGGGACACTACCCTATAGTGTGCGACATTTGGGGATTTAGGTTCGACGTGAGACGTGCTCGGATAGCCGAAGCGGTTAAGGCGACCACTCGCCTAAAGCGTGAAATCCGGGTTCGAATCCTGGTCCGGCACTAATTTTCATTTCTAGCCATTGAGTTATTTCAACGCCCAACTGCCACAAAAGTCGGAAATTTCTTTCGTCAAGTACGTTCTGGTAGTATTTCACATTAATATCTCGGGCGCCCGATCTTGAATAAAATCACTTAGAATATTGAAATTTATTAAAATTTACACTGATAAACGGAAGCTCTCGAACAGCTATTTCAGTCCCTATTGGAAAGTCAGTGTTAATGACTGATTATATAGTGGAAGTAAGGAAGAATTAGAGGACCTCTTTAAACGGAATGAACAATCTAATGACCATGGGATATGAACTGCGAGTCAACCGAAGGAAGACGAGAGTGACGAAGAGCAGCAGGAATTGCGTTAGCGGCAATTTTATCATCAAAATTAGAAAATACTTGGTAAACGATGTGAAGGAGTTGTACTACCTTGGAAACAAAACTAGGCATGACGGCAAAGGGGATATCAGAACCAGACGAGTGCAGGCAAAGAGGGCATTCCCAAATGAAAGAAATCTACTGGTATCAAATTTAGGTGTTATATTGAGGAGAGAAAAGTCACGGGATACCTCCTAATAGCGGATCGGAATACTTTTGCCCGGCGTAGTGCAGCAACTCGATGTGGCATGGACTCAACAAGTCGCCGGAAGTCCCCTGCAGAAAATTGAGCCGCACCTCTATATCCGTACGTAACTACGAAACTGTTGCCGGTGCAGGATTTTGTGCACGAATTGACCCTTCGATTATGTGTCCCTTAAACGTTTGATGGGATTCATGTCGGGCGATATGGGTGGCCAAATAATTCGCTCGAATTGTCCAGAATTTTCTTCAGACCAGTAGTTAACAACTATGGCCCGGTGACATGACATCGTTGTTTGGAAAAATGACTCCATGAATAGGTGCAAATGGTCTCCAAGTAGCCTAACATAACCATTTCTAGTCAATGATAGGTTCAGTTGGGCCAGACGACCCAGCCCATTCCACGTAAACACAGTCCACACCGTTATAGACCCAACACAGTGCCTTTTTGACAACTTGGGTCCATGGCTTCGTGGGGTCTGATTCGAACCCTATCATCTGCACTTCCAACTGACATCAGGACTCATCTAACCAGGCCACTATTTTCCAGTCATCTTTGGTCCAGCAGATACGGACACGACCCCAGGAGAGGCACTGCAGGCGATGCTATCCAAAAGCATTCGCGTCGGGCGCCTGCTGCCATAGCCCATTAATGCCCAAATTTCGCCTCAACTGTCTTAACAGAGGTGTTAATCGCATGTCCCACACTGATTTCTGCATGAATTTCACGCAGTGTTGCTTGTCTGTTAGCACTGACAACTATACGCGAAAGCTGCTGCTCTAGGTCGTTAAGTGAAGGCCGTCTGTCACTGCGTTGACCGTGGTGAGAGGTAATGCCTGATATTTGGTATTCTTGGCACACCTCCGACACTGTGGATCTCAGAATATTGAATTGCGTTGCGATTTCCGGAATGGAATGTCCCATGCATCTCGCTCCAATTACCAGCGGATGCCCTTGAGAAGCTCCCGGAGTTGGAGGAGGAGGAGCTTCATTTCATACATACTTGTAGCAGTCTGTGACGGTGTGGGAGCAGCTCGTGGGCTTTGATCGGGGTAGCCACAACGTCGTCCTGCCAGAGCACTCCCGTTTTATACCTTGTGTACGCGATACTGCCGCCATATGTATGTAGCCTATGTATGTATGTATGTATGAATATCGCTACCGCATGACTTTTATCATCTCACTGTAAAACTACGGACTCACTTGAACCAGCAGATATACTTTACATATAATTTTGAGTCGCTTGGAAGAACCAATTTGTCAATGTACAATGTTCTTGAACTATCTCACAGTTGCATTTATGGATGGAGAATAAGAATGTTTATGTTATTTTCAATACGGCGTTGTTTGCCGTTTATTACTGGAGATAAATGTAGTTCCAGATCTTGCTAATTAAAATCGAGTTTTATTTTTTATAATTTTGTAACTTATCTTTAGGAAACATTCAGATTGTCTCCTCGAGCGTCATTTTCTTAAGATTGTTCAACATTTTTCCAGCACTCTCTTCCGATTTAACAAGCACGAGGCTAATCCTACACTCTTGATTAAAACTGCAGGATATTTCCGTGAGAAATCAAGTGAACCGCTAACAGTTCCTTGCACAGGCTGACTTATCTTTTCAGCAGTCAGATAAGAAACCGCAGTCTATCACAACTGATCATTATTTGACTGAACTGATTTCCGTCCTAAGTCATTCCTATTTTCGAGCAGTTATATGACGTTACTGATTCAAAAAATGGTTCAAATGGCTCTGAGCACTATGGGACTCAACTGCTGTGGTCATAAGTCCCCTAGAACTTAGAACTACTTAAACCTAACTAACCTAAGGACATCACACACATCCATGCCCGAGGCAGGATTCGAACCTGCGACCGTAGCGGTCGTGCGGTTCCAGACTGTAGCGCCTTTAACCGCTCGGCCACTTCGGCCGGCATTACTGATTCCAAAAGGCACTAAGTCTTCCGATAATCAAGAGCTACTAAAAATGTAGACACAGGGTGTTCAAAAAAAAAAGTATCGAATACTTCGAGAGGTTGTAGCACTCATCGACACAAGAAAAATAAGCTCAGTGAAAATGGTTCCGGAAACACTTATTTTGCTAGATAGACACGTGTTTATAGGAAGGGCTGCGCGACGCTTGGTTGCGGATATTATCACAGTTGTTGCATTGGCGCTCCGTCAAATGTGTCGGCAGGGTATTGTGACATCTTACTCACAATATTTACCTACCATTACGTTGTCTGCAGTCAGTTGTGCGGTTCGAGTCTTGTTGCAAGCAACGTTAGTTTTCGTCGTGTTTATGTGCTTTATTGTACAGTGCTGTCAATCCTGGCTACGTATTATGATGTTTTACTCACTTATGTTTTTACTGTCATTCCACTGTTTGCACGTACAAATGGTGTAGTACATTTACATTTTCTCCCTTCCGCCATTTGTTAACAATGGAGTCCTGCTACTCGACAAGTGAAATGGCGGATATGAAACTATGCTATGGTTTAGTAATTAGACGTAGCCTGCAAGCCCGTGCCCTCTACGCTGAAAAATATCCACAACGCAGAGTGCCCTCCGATAAGCTGTTCGGCAGACTTTTCCAGCGTCTGAGGCAGCCTTGCACGTTAGGAGAGTGCCAGTGGAAAGCCCTGCACGGTCCGCACGCCAGACATGGAGGAGCGTGTGCTACGTTCGGTGGAAGAAACCCCTGGGACCAGTGTGCGACGATTAGGAGCAGCAGAAGGCGTGTCTCACTCATTTAACTGCGGACGTACTTCATGAACAATTGCTGTACCCATATCATCTACAGTGCTTTCAGCCCCTTAGAGCACAGGATCTAGCCGAGCGGTCTTGGGCGCTTGCAGTCTTGGGCTGTGCGGCTGGTCCCGGCTATACTTCAAAGGGTGCGCCATTCCTTACGCCGGAGGGCAGAGGGGTGCACCGCCATGAATGCACGCCACGTTGAACACCTCCTGTAAACACGTGTTTGTCGCAGAAAGTAAGCATTTCCGGACCCATGTTTATTGGACTTATCTCAGAAAATATGCAGTTCCGGACTCATGTTTATTGGACTTATTTTTCTGTTTCGACGAGTACTACCACCTCTCAAAGTATTCGAGACTTTTTTTTTTTTTTTTTTTGAACACTCTGTATAGCTAAGTGTACAAATTTAGACTGCCAGACGTTCAGAGCAATGCTGAAAACTCGCGATCAACACGATGAAGATTTACTGAAGGTTTTCTCATTCCACTGGCATAGTCATTTCGAGGCAGTGATGTAACGTAAACTCATTAATGTTATCCTTGTAAAATTTTTCTGCCATATCCTTCATGATAATTGCGAATGTCTGATAATTTCATCGTAGACGCTCACATAAATTGGTATAGAATAATAGTCTTTCATGTCAGAATTGTGTTAAGTAGCCTATAAGAAAAAAGAATAGTCGGTACTTGGTAGTCGGGTGAACAAATATTACGACAAAGGTTCGGATTTCGATAACGATTTCTCCCTCTTTACTTTCACTTTCTCCTTTGTAACTGCCTTGTATATGTAAAAAATGTCAAGTTACACGTTGATTAGGGTACGACACCAAGCTTTAGGTCGTTCACTTATATGGAAGGGAAGACGAAATATGGGAGTTCAACGTCACGTCGAAGTGAGGTCATTAGAGACAGAGAACAAGCTCGGACTACGAAAGGATGGGGAAGGAAATCGGCTGTGCCTTTTTCAAGAGAACCACCCCGGATTTTGCTTGGAGCGATTTACGGAAATCACAGAAAACCTAAATCTCGATGGCTGGACGCGGATTTGAAACATCATCCTTCTGAACGTAAGACCACTGTGCTAACTACAACGCCATCTCGCTCGGCCATTCACTTCTAGTCGGAGGAAAATAAGGGCGTTCATTCTGTGTTACATGGAATCGGGTGATCCAGACTGCGCGCAGACCGAGATCTTTACGTGCTGTTGAAGTGTTCGGAAGCGCGCGCGGTCACTTTGGAAATAGGTCAACTGGACGTGGTGGTCAATTTTTGAGACAAGTCAACTGGGCGCGAAGGGAAACAAAAGTCAAGGTGGTACTGCAGCATTTTCCCTCCCATTTTCAAAGGGTCAGAACTAAATCTGTCGTAGTTATGGTTAAAGATGCTCGATAAAATACTTTTGTCCGTAATGGGGCACTCGTCAAGGTGTTTAAAAAGACACAGAAACTATTTTCATTCAACTTGAGCAAGAACCAAGAGGGAACAGTAAAACAGGAAGACCAAGAACGGATTAAAAAGGGTGTAAGACAGAGATGTAGGCTTTCGCCCCTAACGTTCAATCTGTACTACGAAGAAGCAATGACAGATAAAAAAAAGGTTCAAGAGCAGGATTAAAACTCATGGTGAAAGGACATCAATGATAAGATTCGCTGGTGACATGGCTATCCTTAGTGAAAGGGAAGAGGAATTCCAGGATCTGTTGAATGGAGTGAACAGTCTAATGAATATAGAATACGGATTGAGAGTAAGTAGAAAAACAGACGAAAGTAATGAGAAGTGGCAGAAATGAGTGCAGCGCGAAACTTAACATCAGAATTGGGGATCGCGAAGTGGACGAAGTTAAGGAATTCACACATAGCAAGGCATTCTGAGAAAGAGACTAAGGATGACAATGCTGCCAACACTTCAGAGCAAACATCACCATGCAGCAAATAAAACACTCACGTGCAGACGACCTGTTTATAATGTGCCTCACCCGCGCGCAGTCGACCTGTTTGCTGAGATAATGCTGAAATTGGTCTCGCGCATTTTCGGACGCAATCGGTGCCCGGTGCCCATCCAATGGAACTATGTATAGCAACGCAAGCACCGTCGTCACATTCCACTGACCTTCCCCCGCCCCCCTCATCCCCCTAACAAAATGATATGTTATGAAAAAGTGAACCAAAGGATTGAAATAATATTTCGGATAAATTTTACAAACTGAAAACATTCGGATTATGAAATCCGTTGTAGAGATAGCAGCGATGGTCGACATAGGTTTCTGCAACCGCCGGCCGCGGTGGCCGAGCGGTTCTAGGCGCTTCAGTCCGGAACCGGACGACTTCTACGTTCGCAGGTTCAAATCCTGCCTCGAGCGTGAATGTGTGTGATGTCCTTCGGTTAGTTAGGTTGTTTCAAGTGGGTCCATCGTTTTACAGTGAGGTGACAAAAGTCATGTGATTCTAAGTTCTGGGGGACTGATAACCTCAGATGTTAAGTCTCATAGTGATCAGAACCGTTTGAACCATATTCTGCAACTCATTCCTTCTTTTCCTTTTTGGATGTCGGGTAGCAGAGCTCATTTTACCCACCATCTCGTGGTCTCTCATTATCGGACATGACTTACGTCTTTCCTTTCACAGCGATAAGAGTCACGAAGGAATTCCGAAGCGCTTTGCGCCGTAGTCGCCACACACAAAAGTAAAAGGAATCGACGTTCAAGGACACTTGCGTGCCCTCCATATCGTGGAACAGTATTTCATCTGATACGTGAACAGAACTCTAATTCCACCCTTCTTAATTTTCAGATGTATACAGCCTGTCAGATAAATCACTGTGCAAGCTTCAGGAAGTCGTTTCTACGATGGAGAAGAGTACTGTACATAAAAGTATAGCCTAATATCCCTCTACTTCGAGATAATAGTTCTTAATGTGACTGACAAATGCTATTCCCATACTTTTTTCACGTTCAGCGTTCCCCAAGGACCAGAAATAACTTTTTATGTTTACTCAAGTTAACACAGATTTCTCAGCGGCGATGTAATGTCTGTCTTGCTTTTACTAAGATTTCAGGCGCATAACAAATTCTGTCGAACATATGGGCAACCAAAGTTCGAAATCATACATTACATTTAACTGAGTAGCATAAAGTAAACATCCGGTATGACCCTATATGAAGAAAATACTTTGAATAGATGTCTGATGATTAAGTTGGTCACAACATTGTCCCACTGCAACTTCATGCATCAGACAAGTTACACCATTTCCGCCGTATCGGAATTTGTAATGTCACGGCTGGCTGTATGAATCATGTCCGTTTATCACACTAGCTGGATTCTCGCAAAGGGTGCATCTGACTCATTCTGCCGCAGTCTGACGCAGCGGTAATGGTCAAACTGCGCACTACGACGTCGCTTTCACTGGAGAACCTCAATAAGTGACTGACACACGCAGGCACACGTATGGCAAAATGCTTAGTACGTCTGCCAACTCCAGACACAGTTGTGTAAATGCCTATTACCTCAAAAGAAAGGGGTTTGGTCCTTATTTTTATATGGAATTTTCTTCTCTACTTTGTCCCAGGACGTTCCCTCCACTGCTTTTAACAAAAGCTTAACATCCTTGTTCAAAAGATTAAGAATATGTTGGTGGGACTTGTGTTTACGTTCGCGTTAGGGCTCTAGTGATGATGATGTTTGGTTTGTGGGGCGCTCAGCTGCGCGGTAATAGCACCCGTACAAAGTCCCAGTTGTTACGAAGTCCAATTTTTACACAATCCAATCTAGGGCTATAGTGAAACCGTACGTTTCGGGGCCGTTTCTAGCAAAGAAGGCGCACTGCTGAACCAACGGTAGTGTGAAGCGACGGAACAGCGAAAGACAAGTAGGAGATTCTGAACTAAAACTAGTACTTTTCATCATGATAACTTAATTTTTTCAGCTACTTTGGAAAATTCTGGTACTACTGACTGATAATTTAGACACTAACAGCCAAACAATGGCAGCGCGATTCTCAAAACTTGTTGTGCAAGGTGGCCCATGTTTTAAATGAATTGTAAGCCTGGCAGGCGTTGCAAAAATTTTAGGGTGCTCTGCAAAATAATGAATGGGAAATTTATGACTCAGGTGAAGTAGACGTTCAAGATGGAATTAGTGAAGAAGTGATCACAAAAAATGGTTCAAATGGCTCTAAGCACCATGGGACTAAACATCTGAGGTCATCAGTCCCCTAAACTTACAACTACTTAAACCTGACTAACCTAAGGATATCACACACATCCATGGCCGAGGCAGGATTCGAACCTGCGACCGTAGAAGCAGCGCGGTTCCAGACTGAAGCGCCTAGAACCGCTCGGCCACAGCGGACGGCGAAGAAGTGATCTCTGCTCGAATGTTTACTTCAAGGAAACCTCCCATTACCGTGTTTTCCATCTGTCACTGAGTTCAGGTTGGCTGGGCTCCTTAGAACGTGCTAGTCCCTTTCCCTCGGATCTCCTCTATTTAGTTAATTAATACCGATTGTTCCACTATCTTACACATGAAAAAGTCGCTTCTCTCTCTCTCTCTCTCTCTCTCTCTCTCTCTCTGTGTGTGTGTGTGTGTGTCTGTGTGTGTGTGTGTGTGTGTGTGTGTGTGTGTGTGTGTGTGTGTGTCTTTCTGAGAACAGAAGTCGGCCGAAGTGGCCGTGCGGTTAAAGGCGCTGCAGTCTGGAACCGCAAGACCGCTACGGTCGCAGGTTCGAATCCTGCCTCGGGCATGGATGTTTGTGATGTCCTTAGGTTAGTTAGGTTTAACTAGTTCTAAGTTCTAGGGGACTAATGACCTCAGCAGTTGAGTCCCATAGTGCTCCGAGCCATCTGAGAACAGAAGTGGTCATCATCAGCACAGGCGAGCTTCTCTGCCTAACCTATAGTTTATTTAAGTGAGCCAATCCCTGCGATTCTTATGTGCGTAAAAATTTGTTTTTGGTGGAGTCAATACATTCAGCGGTCATTCACATTTTCTAAAGCCTAGAACTGTAGATCTCCATACCACTTTCGAGATGTAAATCGGTAGCATTCGGTGCTGTCCAGAGAAAAGGCCTGCTTTCTACATTTTAGCACAATATTGCCTTCTGCTACGAAGTTTTGCTTCACACTCCATTCCCACGTTGTAAAATGTTTTCGAAAGTGGTTTGCGTCCGCAGCCCGTGCTCTAGTGGGTAGCGTTGTTGCCTCTGGATCGCGGAGTCCCAGGTTCGATTCCCGGTCGTGTTGGAGATTTTCTGTGCCCGGGGACTGGGTGTTCGTGTTGCCTTCATCATTTCATCATCATCATCATTCGTGACAGTGTCTAGATTGAACTGTGTCAAAAAACTGGACTGTGAAAAAATTGGGACTTTGTATGGGCGCTGATGACCGCGTAGTTGAGCGTCCCACAAACAAAACTTCTTCATCGAAAGAGGCTTGCACCACTGGAGATCCTACTGATGTTTATGTAAGAAGTTATTTGTCCCAGGTGGCATTACAGAAGGCTGGGATGGCCAGTGAGCTGTCGACCCTCACATCTCCCTCAGGAGGCCTTCTATACAATGGATCTAAGGGTGGCGGCCAGCTCTTAAGCCGCTCATTCACAGCCTGATCGGTGCGTCGACTTGCTATCCGAACCGTCTGACTGTGTGTGGGCAATGGTTGGCAGACCCTACGTGCCTTCACTGACGGAGTGTGAGCCGATAGGCAGCGGTCGGGACTTGTAGGTGCGCCGTCAAATCGATGCACCAGGATGGGTCATCCACTATAAAATCACCCACACGCAGGCAAACTGGTCATGTTAGACCCGCTCGGCAGAAGGAGTCGGCCAACTTATCGGCGTGTGTGCGTGTGTGTCTGTGTGTGTGTGCGGGGGGGGGGGGGGGGGGGGGGGCTTTATTGTCCATGCGCCACTCAGAATGTTTTCAACATTCTCTCACGTTAGAAGACACGCAAATCTGAATTAAGAGTAAATGAAAATTAAGGTTACATTACTTACTTATCGACAATCACTATTACTATTGTTTATCATATCCTCACCATCAGTTCAGTATTCTGTTCAAAAGGGTCTTTCATTATCAATTTGCATACGTTACGTGACTGTTTCAGGAAAAACAGCTGCAAACAGTTGCTGTGTATAAACGTTGATTTCAGCCTGCTGTGCGTTGAATGGTGTATAAATGTAACAAATATGATACTCGCCTTGCCGATAGAAAAGGTCTCTAACACAGTGTGTCCAGTCCGACTACTCGTGGCTGTACATATTATGTGACCTCTCAGCTTTCCTTTTTTGTGATGTTTCAAGGTTATTCAGTTCGATATATAGAGTGTGACAGAAAAGCTGTCCATGTTTTGAGATGTGGTAGTATGGACCAAAACAAGAAGAAAATGACCAGTACACGTGGGCTCTGAATTGCATACATAAGAGCTATGAACAAAGCACTTTCCTGTCACAAACGACCTACGGAACTGCGTAATCTTCTTGCAATACTCACTCCTCCACAATAGTGGTAAGATCCGCCGTTGTTGGAGCAGTAAAGCCATAGTCTGAAAAGACGGTTGTATAGTGGTGCAGATGGCACCCTGCGTTCTGCATATTTTTCAATAAGCAGGATACGAACTTCACAGTTGCTTCCATTTGCAAGACCACAACAGACCATGTCTGCCATTTGCATGTGGAATAGGAGTCTCCCACTATGCCGGTAAGCGCAAATATAAAACTACAATGTAAGTGAATTTCACATACTTATCAAAACAAAAACTTGTTCCATTAGAAATAATGTATGTGTTGAACTAACCCAGAACTGTGAATACTGTTCACAGTAACAACACTAAAAGAAGTTTACTGCATACTTTATCCACGAACACTAACAGAGGAATGTGTCCTAATCAATTTACTGCATTCTATAGATCGTTCGTAATAGCAAAGAGTTCGCAGTAGAAGAGATGTGTTTCACAGTAACGAAGATGAACAAGTGTTCATAGCTCTTACGGTACGTATTTTAGAGCCCATGATTTCTGGACGTTATTGTCTTGTTTTGATCCATACCATCACCTCTCAAAATATCGAAAACCTTGTTTCTGCTACCCTGTATAACTGCAAACTTTGCTTCTATACCGTTAGTCAGACATTTTCTAATGAATTTTCTAATAACGCTTTAATATTTCTCCTGATCTTTGGCTAGCTTGCACTGAACTTTAAAGTTTAACGTAATTAAGTAGCATTCACTAGGATGTACAGGTCATAAATGATACTTATGGCATTACATGCTGTGCCGACTCTGTAAATGATTCTTTACATACATAGGAATAAAAAAACTTCTTATTCTCTTTTATGGCAAAGCCTTTCCACATGCCCTTCGTGTTTGCACTTCTGATTACTGCCTTCGTAATACACTTCGTTCATAAACAGAGCTCTGCTATGTGTAAATATGTTGTTTCTTACTTCATTATTTCCGGAGGCTGATAAACTTAGGGTCAAGTCTGATATAACGCAACATCTCATCCACAGTAGCACTTCGTTATCCAATTTGCAGCGCAAAAGTCAAAGAGGTCGCAGACGCGTTCGAATGTTTTACTACCATATCGTTTTTTCCTTCAGAAACGAGAAAACACTTTCTGATGCTTTTTTTAACTGTTCTTCTGAGATCATATAACACAAGTTCACATACGATACCAATTAACTAAGAGCAAATTGCGTCGATACCTGATACGATGTTACGTGACGTGAAGATTTTTCAGTGTGATGAGACATCTGTACCGTACGTCTCTCACTAGTCAACATACACTATGTCAGAGATATTGAGGCAACGACGAAACCAAACCACTATTAGCAATATACAGTCTATAGAATTTATTTTTGTTCACTGTGAAGCAAAATTTCCAAGGAATATTTACAGGAGAACTGTGTGCAATAACGGTAGTTTGAACGTGAAGAGGTGACGAGAAAGTTTCAAACAGATGACGTCATTGTGTGATGAAGTGCTCGTTTCACACCCGTGACTTAGAGAGGTGGCCTCCTTACTGGACTTATCGGCGAATAGGGATATTTCTGTGGCGATTCTAGAAAGTAAGATTACTGTCTGAGGCTTTGGTATGACATCAACTAGAGACTGTGGAGATAACAGAATGCTGGAAAATGTGTTGCAGTATTTTATAGTCACAATATCAAGTTTAAGGCTCATTCATTTTTCATTTACGTAGAAATACAAGGAGAAAATCTCGCTCTGTTACTGTGATCCAAAATGTCAAAGATAACACAAGGCGTAATGACTCATATTCCCTCCTAAAGGCGGCATCATGGGGAGAATTGTTATGAGGGAGGAAAATGGAGATCCCTTGGCCTTGTGTTGTGGGCTGTCAAACCTGTTACGTCATTTGTTTTATGCCAAGCGTCTGTAAAGATAAAAGTGATGCACAGAGTTAATACAAATACTAGTACAAATACTGATGTGGACGTCCTCTGAATGAGCGTGTTTTAAAACTCCGTAACAATTACGAGCAGACTATGCAGATCGTTCCCAAAAAAGTTTACTAGCTCTTACCTAATGAACTACCCTATGACTACGCCTTATGGTGTTTTTTTTAGGAGAATCGCCGACAAATTACATAAAGTTTATGACAGAAATTAAATTTTCCACGGTAAGTGATAAAACATTTCGGTTGCACCACTTTTTGTGCTATAGACAACCTTAATGGGGAGCAATGAATGTCATTTTTTCTTCTAGTATTATCGTTATGTACATAATTGTTTCCTTTGAACTGCAGTGGATGATTTACAACAAACTTCGCAAGGGAATAAATACAATGTGAAGCAATAGTCAAAACGCCTAAATCCTTAAACAAAGATGATCGTGAGTAAGCACCACATATTGTTCTTACATCACGTTTTCGAGCAATGAAGACTTTCCTTCTTAAAAATGAAGTAACCCAATATATCATTTCATATAACATTATTGAATGAAAATATGCAAATATGCCATCTTACTGATTTGTCCAGCCCCAAGTTTTGCAATGATTCGAAGTGAAAATGTGGCTAAACCACGCTGTTTTAGGAATTCCAAAATGTGTTTTTTTCCGTTTTTTATTTTCTCACACACAAAATACAAAAATTTTCAAGTTTCCAACCTATTTATTATTTCCTCACCATGTGTACACACTTATCACTGGTGTAGCACCTCAAGATGAACGACATTGAATATCTTGTGTCTTTTTTAAATTGAGAGTGAGACCATTCGCAAAAAAACAATCATTAATATTTTTAAGAAGGTTACTTACCATTTCTTCTGTTGCTGGATTTCCGTCTGGACTGATTACAGTACTGGTGTCATCACCGAAAAGAAATAATTCTGCTTGTTGTGTGTTAAACGGGAGCCCCGAACATGATTTCCCACCCAGTCAGAAGAATGTGCCCTGCTTACATTGGCTGAATTCTGAAGTATAACATTCTGTATTTTCTTGCTTAGGTACACTATCCACTGGTTGACTATACCATCAGTTGTACAAAACCTGAATGTATCTAGAAATCAGCTGCCGTAGACAGGTCCAGCTCCGCTTGAGCATGGCATAGTATGAGATCTACAAGACCTTGAAAATACCGCGAAGCCATCGCAATCTATGACTGCTCAACCGTCATCCACAACTAAGGCGTGTTAGTCAGAGCAAGGTCAAAGGCGCACATACATTGCTTGCTTGCATCCAATGTATGCTCAGTAGTACTGAGGGTAGGTAACTTGAGGTCACGCGGACACCATTACGTCTCTCCAGTGTTCCTCAAAGCTAAGTGGCAAAATCCAGGGCGATGAGATGAACATTATTTACGAGGTTCAGTACAAATGGACGCACATAAAACTGGAAGATAGATTTCTGTAGGCCGCCGGAGAGATAATATGCCACACGTATCAGGGGGCCATTTCGTCCTATAGAAACACCTTCCAGACGAGAACCTCCACCACCAGCCTGAAGGATACCGCTTTTACAAGCACGATGTACTGCCACATGTGGTTTCCGAAGTGCGTCCTAGGATCTATCTGTATCAGTGTATATCAATTTGTAACTCATCGGTCCAGGCGAAATTGTTGCACGGTTTCGGCATCTAATGGTGGTGTTCCCGTACCCACGTTAATCTATGTTCCGCGTTAGAATCCATGAAAAGTTATACATGTTTGGGCGGTGGCCTTGTCTCTCCTAGCGAGGAGGTAGTTCTGGGTGGTGTGACTACTTCCTAGCTGTTGTCCAGTATTGAAATGGCAACCGTTGGCGTGTATTGTGGCTCACCCACCTGCTGATACAAACATGACAGTCGAGGTCACCCATGTCATCAACACATTGTTGATCATGGCACAACATTCTGGCCCCAGTAATTTGCCGGATGCAGATACTCGGAATAAACCCTTGACACGAAAGAACAAGAAAAGCCCAATGTGTCACGACCTCGAAAATGGTATCTACCAAGCGCTGGGTGCCCGTGGTATGGCCGTGATGAAATCGGTTGATATCGAGCCTCTTGCCCTTATTTCGCTTCTATGTCAGCACAGTGTCTGACGGCATTCCACTTTCGTAACACACCGAACAATTCCACTGGTCGCGGCGACAAGAACGCTAATCACTGCTCATCATAGCAGGTATCTCTAATTCATTTGCACATGAAGTCAGTACAAAAATTTTCGACACTTGATTAATAAGAAATTGAGAGTCAGTAGCATGTAGTCTTGTGGTTAGCGTTGCTGACTCTCGATTACAGGGCTCTGAATTCCATTCCCGCCGGGTTGGGGACTTACTCCGCTAAGGACTGGGTGTGTGTGATGTCTTCATCGTCATTTCATCATCACGAAGCGCAAGTTGCAGAAGTGGCCTCAAATAAAAAGACTTGTATCAGGCGGCCGAACATTCCAGAGTCGGTCTCCCGGCCAAAAACGCCATACGCACATTTCATTTCATTTCAAAAAAATGGAGAAAAGCCAAGGTGGTGGTTTTAATGCTTCATGTTTCCTACATAGCCCCCACGTACATCGCCTCAACCTCCCAACTTGAGTAGAACGCAGAGAAATGTTTATACACTCATGTGGACCTGTCACAGAAGTCCATCTTTGGGACGTTGTTCAACTCGAGCGTTACATTCGCATCTTCTTCGGTCTTAGCGGACCAACAGAGACCCGATTTTCTCTTTGTTGTTTTGTGATTGGTTCGTGTCGATAACATAAAGTCTCCATCCGTGATTATTTTTCTCCAGAAAAGAACTGTCTGCGTGTTTCATTTCAATCAAGTCGCGGCAGGCGCCCATACGTCGTTGTTTTTGTTCGGAAGTGAAGCTGTGCTAGACGAACTTTACACTTCTCCTCTTCAAAACACTGTCATGAGAAGCTGATTTGGAAATTTTCAGCCGGCCGCTGTGACCGAGCGGTTCTAGGCGCTTCATTCCGGAACCGCGCTGCTGCTACGGTCGCAGAGTCGAATCCTGCCTCGGGCATGGATGTGTGTGATTTCCTTAGGTTAGTTAGGTTTAAGTAGTAGTCTGATGACCTCAGATGTTAAGTCCCATAGTGATCAGAGCCATTTGAACCATTTTTTGGAGATGTTCAGTTCGTTGCTCCACTGCAATTTGTGACACAACAGTGCTGACACACTACGGCCCGAACGACCAGTGCTAAACACTTACTACTACATTTGAGTGGGCGGATGCATATTTCTTGTTTCCATTCTTAGTTCCGCCACCCCTATTACTACACTGATTTCGCTTGTAGGCCATGGATGAAATCGATCTCGTAACTTTTTGGACAGACAGTGTAGAAAGATTATAACGAGGTGGTGGAAACAGCAGTGACAATGAACGTTTGACTCATGTCTGGAGGCACGGTGAGATAGGCTAATGGTTAAAGCGACTGCTGGCGACTGTCAGGAAATCTGGATTCGTGTCCTGAACTGGCGAAACATTTTGTTAGTCGCGAATTCCTCATATAATAAAGCGGCTTTTTGGATATTACTCGCTGTCAACATACTTTTCTACCTACGTTGTTTAATTACACGAAATGGGATGTGCCGAGTCGAACTTACATTTTTAACACGTCAACACGAAATTACTGATAAATATAATAGCACTTACCGTAAGTTTCTTACATCAAAACACTTATCTAATATCCCTATATGATTTCTCCATTTTTGTCTTTAGATTGCTCATCTATAGCGGCTGCTTCACATCTACCACAAAGGCACTTTTTTATCCGAAACAGCGCATCCGTTCTTTATCGTGTAAAATCCAAACTGATAAGGGCGAATAGAACGGTGTACCTTACTTTGTCTGGAAGCTATCTGAAACTGAGATAACGAACTCAACTTCAGAATTTCAAAAGAGAATATAGGCAAAATTAGTACAGTTGAAGAATGCTCTCAGAACTTAATATTTTGTATGAAAAGCTTTTTCTATATTTTACGCTATTTCAGTGATGTCATCAAAAACTTCATTCTGATGATAACGGTTTGAACAAACCTTAAGAAAAGAAAATGGAAGTTTGTAGGATAATGTATGTGCTTCTTAATGCTGCAGTGAGGGAAAAACTTTTCTCACACTTTTAATTTTGAATAAACTTTTTAAATTTACTAGTATACATTCTAATTTGAACACTTTCTTTGATTCCAGAGTCTCGTCAAGATAAAGCATGATATCTCCGTGTCTTAAAAGAACATATTATGTCCTTCTGTAAGGCTCTGTTCTAAGTATTTTCTTAACGTTCGAGAGAGTCACATTCAGCTGTTATGATGTCTGTCATCTGCTCTCCACAGAGGTGTGACATCCAGCGATATTCTTGAGACACCACTTCAATGTAATTCACGCATCACCACCAGCGTATATATATATATATATATATATATATATATATATATATATATATATATATATATATATATTGTCAGTCAAATTCCAAATGCGTAGCCCCGTACGCGAGTAACCATTCCCATCTACATACTCCCTGACATGAATGACGCAGGTTTTGCATCTGATATGACCTGAAGTTGACAGTATTTAATGTATGACTCAAACATAAAGAAACCGTTTCATTCGATCCGTTAGCTTCCATTGTTATTCGTAATGTCTATGACGCTGTTGGCCCAGTTGTTGAAAAGCTAAAATACAATCGCAAATTGGGTATTCCTATAGGGCCCCTCACGGCAAGTAATCTGCAATTTGCTCAAATCAAAGACGTTTTCAATGAATGCCCTTGAAAAACATTCGTGAAAATAGTAATATGGAACATACGGTTACGACACACAGCATGGCATCTTGAACGCAATGTGATACGTGTTTCGAAAGAAAAAGAAAGAAAAGTTTAACGTCCCGTCAACAATGAGATTGTTAGAGACAGAGCAGAATGTCGAACTGAGGAAGAAGAATTGTCCACGTTATTTTCAAAGGAACCACCTCGCATTTGCCTTAAGCGATGTACCAAACCCAAAGCTAGCTGGCCAAACGGGGATTTGAACCCTCGTCTTTCCGCAGGCGACTCTAGTGACTTGCCTGTCGACTGCACTTCCTCGATTCTTGATGCGTTTTTGGTAAACATATAACTTAAGTTCCAGTTTCGGGTTCAGTGGTCATGTTTGTGTGAGCGCTAAACGCGCCTGTTGTGCCGCGTACAACTAATACCATATTTATATTAGATTAGTGCATGAATTCGTAGCGTTCTTGTTTTGCATGTTGGAGTTCTTGTTGCTATTGGTTTATTTATCGACTGTCATTTCTTATTTGTAGTTCACTGTTGCTATTTCATTTTGTCATTTGAACATACTGAGTGGAGCTGTGGACGCTAGAACATGGAGTGCCAAGTGGAGAAATCGGAACATTTCCGGCATATTCTTCTGTTTGAGTTCAATAGAGGGGTGTCAGCAGCGGAGACAGCCAGAAACATTTGCGTCGTTTGTTGGGATAATGCCATCGGACAGAGCACGGCAAGACAAGCTTTTCTCTCCTTAAGGAGGACCTTCGGGGTTTGATGAATACCGTTTAAATGCATTAATCCACAAATATCCAAGTCAGAGTACTCGAGAACTGGCAAATATGGTGAACTGCAAATCATTCCACTGTTGTGCGATATTTGCACGCAGTGGGAAACGTTCAAAAATCGGGTGTATGGATACCACATGGTCCAAGCCAAAATCACAAAAATCTGCACGTGGCCATCTTTGCGTCTCTGCTTGCTCATCATCAATCGGCTCGTGAACAAAACCGACCATTCCTGGCCTGTGTCGTTACTAGTGACGACAAATTTTGCCTTTATGCCAATGTTAACGAAAAGAAAGATATGACTGAGCCCAAACAAAGACCTGCACACATCCACAAGAGATAATATCATGTATCTGATGGAACAGTGGCGGTGTGGTCTACTTCGAATTGCTTCCCCGAGGTGTAATAATCACTGCTGACATTTATTATCAACAACTGAGAACAACGACCTGAAACACTGCATGAAGTGCTGCTACTCCACTATAATGCCAGCCCGCAATCTGCTAGAGAGACAGAAAACATCATACATGTGTTGGTTTGGGAAGGAAGTCATTCCTTACTCACCTCAATCACCTGATCTTGCGCGCTCAGATTTTCACCTTTCCCGCTCTGTATTGAAAATACTTCAAGGAACTTCCTTTCCGGATGAAAATGCGCTTCCAACATTGCTCCACGAGTTCTTCGCCTCAAACCCACTTGATTTCTACAATAGCGGAATCGGAAAGTTATCCCAACGTTGGCAGACTGCTGCAAATAGTGAAGGGGAATATGTTATTGATGACTAAAGTCACCGTTATGTGTATTTGTTGTGATCATTAAACTTATGGAAATACGTTACGAAATTCTGCACCAAGTCAATAATTCCATAAGTGTGGTCCTATGCTGTGCTCGATGAAATCTCATGGATCATTTAGTTCTTCACAGTTTCCTGTTGTACTTCTAACAAGGAAAACTTGTCATCGCAGTCGGCCGCTCTGGCCGAGCTGTTATAGGCACTTCAGTCGGGAATAGCGCTGCAGCTACGGTCGCAGGTTCGAATCCTGCCCCGGGCATGGATGTGTGCGATGTCCTTAGGTTAGTTAGGTTTAAGTAGTTCTAAGTCTAGGGGATTGATGACCTCAGATGTTAAGTCCCATAGTGCTCAGAGCCATTTGAACCATTTTCGCCATCGCAACCCCCCTCCCCTCCCCCAGTGGATAGCCCGTCAAAAAATGAACGCAGATCAACTATGGAAACAGGAGAAAGGTGTACTAAACTGTGAAAAAAGAAGCAAAATATAAACAGCGAACGGTCCAAGATTAACATGTGCCACACCGAGTGATTCGTAAGAACCACCGTGTCATGGGTCTGTGGTCACAGTGTTGGGCTGCAAGGCAGGAGATCCGTGTTCAAACTTCCCTTGTGCCCTATTTTTTTCACAAATTTATGAACTGCGCGTCCGGTCATTGATGTGTCTGTCGTCCTTCTGTAGTGTTGGCAACTGTCATTCTATACATAGGTTATAGAATCTGAGTCACGTGGTAAGAATACATTACCGTCGGAAATAAGTGTGATGAATATTGAGAGCAGACGAGATGCCACATAGACCTCTTACAGAAATTAAAACAACAAAAAAGTTAGTTTATGTTGCAACAAAGAAATTCAACGGTCAAATTTTCCAAAACGGCACACAAGAGTCATAACGTGTGGTACTTGTCTAGAACAAATAGGAGGTTTGTACGTCTGGAAGTACCTTCGTTACACGTTGCTGTTGCAAACGGACGTTGCACCACGATAGAGACACAAATTGGAATACAGCGAACAGACGCGTCGTGACCGGACGGACAGTTCATAATTTTGTGAAAAAAGAAAGTAAGGCGGGAGGTAGATTTGAACCCAGATCTCCCCCTTCACGGTCCAACACCGTGACCAGATAATCACGACACTACACGCAGTCTATGTCTCTCGATGTTGCACGTTTTGATCTTGGACCGTTCACTGCTTCCATGTTCGAGGGAGGACTCGAACCTCCGACGGGGGGAGCCGCGCGGATCGTGACAAGGCGCCGAGACCGCGCGGCTACCCCGCGCGGCCATGGTTAATCTGTGTTCAGTATTTGACGGGTTATTCGATGGGCCTCCCACTAAATCTGAAACGAGGGGGGGGGGGGGGGGGGTACGATGGAGAGTTTCCTCGGTAAGAAAACTCCAGAGAATATTTTATACAAGACTCCATCTAGCTCTGTAAACTAGAAAAGATACTGCACCTGTAACTGGAGAAATAAGTGATTCCAAACAAAACAATTATACGAGGTGTAGCAATAGAGTTTTAGTTATCATTCCGAAAAGGTAGTCGTGTAATTAGTATTTTATTTTTCCACTCGTACATGCCTGTAGTCCAGGGACATAATGAAGTCCCCGCGTCAGAGTACCGTAGCGCCGCTAGAGTAGCCACAACAAAATGGCACATGGAGTAGAGTATCGTGCTGTGATTCATTTGTTTTCGTCAGTAGCGGAAATGTTGCAGCTGTGTCAGGCCAATCCAAATGACTTCCCTAGTCCACTGTTATTTCTGTGTGTACCAGGACTGCAGACATGTACCTCCAAACAAACAAAATTAATTAAGTAATTTATTTTTTCGAGAAGAAACTAATTACCCCTCGTAATTTACACTGGTTGCCGCAGTCTCATTCACCACAGGCAATCAAAACTATCCCTGGGTGGTGCATCCCCCGGTATGGTCGCAAATTTACTGCTGACCCCAATAGGGAAAACGCTGGCAGTCGACATTGTACGGGAAGGCAGGGGCTTCCCAGGAGCAGCCAGTGAATTACCACCTGACCGTGACGTTGGCGTCTATCAGTACCACTCACGGACCGAGTAGAATACTTTAGAAACTTTACGACTGACGACTAAGAGTTCCCCGTGTGAATTTCCAGGAAGGACGTCTAAAAATGACTTGGCATTAAATGTACTACTGAGAATGACATCAGTCAATTCAGTATGCGTCCCGCAGTTAAATAGTAGGTGACGCCTCGCAGCTTACGTAATGTAGACGTGAGTCTGTGAAACTTCTGGTGTTGGAAACAGTTAGGGGAACTCGGGGCGGAACGGGGTGCTTAGTGGTTTAATGTTTTTTGCAAAAGAAAGGAACACAAGAAAACACTACTTACGCGTATAAAGTATCGCCTTGTGGCATAACCTAATGTACCTTATTTGAAAATTACTTAAAATTGTATGTTATGTATTTTTTACACTTTTTGAAAGAAATGCTTGCATATTTCGCGTTCCTCACAACCCATGGGACAGAATGGACTACGACAATTTTTTGTTAAACTATTGCATAAACATTTCAAGTGTTAGGAATATCATCTTAAAACATAAAGTTGTTTAATGAACAATTTAGAGTGAGGAATATGCAATCTTCAAAAATTGTTAACAAGAAGGGAACATTTTTATGTCCTTCTGTAATATGTACCGTTATTTTTAATGCGCAATGCCAAGTTATTGCTACTGTTACTTTATTGACTCTCATTGCTCGTGCACCAGATGTATTTTGTAATTAGCGAATAGGCAACGCAATATGCCTAGTAGTAAATCGTGTAAACCAGTCCCGCCTAGCTAAAAAAAGTATGCTAGCAACTCATCTTCTGGTTCTTTAGTGAACACATTTTCTTAAATTCCCCATCTGATTTGTCAAATCTATAGCAAGATAATTCTTAGCTATGCAGACGCATATTTCAATTTTGGCTTGGGTATGTTAACCGCCTTAGATGCTTTTAAAACCCCCATCACTGTCTATAAGTTTTTCGAATGTAAATTTACATCATCTGCAAAAGATAGACAAAAAGAGAATTATATAGTTTGAAATCTACTAGCATGACTGGGCAGAACGGTTCACTTCCCATTCTGCCGCTTCCCGTTCCGGCTCAAGGTTCAGGTTAGAACCTTTTATGGAGCATAACAACTGAAGAATTTAAACGTATTACATAATTTACGTATAGCGAATGGCTTGTACTTTAAGATTAAGTGTCATTTAAGGACGTGCCATTAACAAAAATAATGAAATGATCGAATGGGAATTGCTGGCCGGGAGGCCCCATCCGGGGAAGTTCGGCAGGCAAGTGCGAGTCTTATTTCAGTTGACGTCAAATTGGGCGACTCGCGTGCCGGTGATGATGAGGACAACATAACACCCAGTCAGGGCCCGCTGCATGGGAGGCAAGGACGGTACCACTTTTTTTTTCATGATCTCATTTTGTTCTATATTGTTCGTTGAATTTTGTTTAGGGCGGACTTCCGATGACACCCGTTTAGGTTCTTCGTTGATCCATTTACTCTGTTTTTTTTATTACAGAAAGTAGCTAACCCTCTGACCGAACACGCTGAGCTACCGTGCCGGCTATTTAGAGGCGGCCAATGGAAATGAGCGTATGGCATCGTTGACCGGGAGGCCAATGAAATGATGATGAGGACAACACAAAACACAGTCCCCGAGCCGAGACAATCTCCAACCCGGCCGGGATGACGTGCAGTTAACAATAAACTCTTTATTCAAGTTGAAACTCACCAAAAGTTTTAAAACCAATTGGAAACGTCAGCGACAACCGTTCATTTACAAGTCGCACTCCAAACCAAGTCAAAATGGCTGTCGCACCCTCCCTTCCATTCAAATACGTAGTTACATGTCACTACAGTAGGTTGCAACGTTCTCCAGTCTAGAAAACAGCACAGTTCCATTGTGCTTGGCTATCCCATTGTGCCCTGAATTCTCCTACAGAACGAATGGACTCAGTAACGTGAACAACCTGGTAAGAACACTTAATTTCGAAATACGTTGCTTTATTTTCTGTAACACACAAATAGTTGTCCTATTTTCTGTAACACACGAATCCTGACTCCTGCTGCCTCTTTGCGAAACAGGTCTAAAGTGTTCTGATATTCTAGTTTGTACTTGTACGGATCAACCTTTACGCTGCGTGTAACTAAGTTCCGGGGAAAAAATCATCCGTGTCTGCTGAAATGGTGCAGCCAGGTCGGTGATAAGGAATCTGCTAGCGGTACATAAAACCACTGTATCTAGTGTCATGACAGCAGAGTAAATTCGAAAACGTCTTCTAAACTTAAGAGCAGAAGGAGGAACATTGGCAGGAGGACATAATACAGGATTTGTTACCTAATAATGCAAGCTCATTCAATATGTGTCTAGAAAACACAGCGTCAACGACAATAGTGGCGAGAGTTGTATATATGATAGACATTCAAGGGAACATTAAAATCAAATAGATAAATCGACTAAAGCAGCCATCGCAAACCCACGCGTCTGCCGTGACAAATGAAAAGTGAAATCGATTCAAACCCGAATCTCCTGACTATCGCGTGCAGTCCTCTTAACCAGTCAGATCATTCAAGTAGACCTCCAGGAGTGCGTCAAACATATCTGCCTCTTCAACATCTTCAACTACATCTACATCCATATCAACACTCCACAAGAGACCAGACGGTATGTGGCGGAGGGTACCTCTGGTACCACTGACTGATCCCCTCTTCACTGTTCCATTCGCGAAGGGATCGTGGAAGAGTGATTGTCGATAAGCCTGTGTATTGTCTCTAATTTCTCCAATTTTCGCCTTATGGTCATTTCGCGAGACGTCTGTGGGGGGTTGTAATACCTTCGAGTCTTCCCGGAAAGTTTTTTGTCGAAATTTTGACAGTAAACCTCACTGATGCAGAATGCCTCTCTCGTATCGTCTGCCAATGGAGTCTGTTGAGCATCTCTGTAATGCTCTCGCGCCGACCAAACAATCCCATGCCGAACAGCTCCGCTCTTCGTTGGTTCTTCACTATCTCTTCTATCAGCCCTAGCTGGTAAGAATCCCAGATTGATGAACAGTACTCAAGAATCGGTCAAGCAAGTGCCTTGTAAGCGTCACTTCTTTCGCGGGTGACTTACATTTCCTTAGATTCTTGCTATGAATCTCATTCTGACGTCTGCTTTTCCTACTCTTTGTTTTATGTGGTCATCCAATTAAGGTCGCTCCGAATAGATACTCCTCGATATTTTACGGTGGTTGCTATTTCCAGCAATTTGTCTTCCACAGTCTTCACCAAATTCGTTCTCACAGCATCTTATTATCATACTTTTTTTTTGGTGCCATATCTTTATTTTTGCTTTTGTTTAAGGAAGACAACTCTTTAAACGGAAAAGCTCTCATGCTACTGAAGGAGAAAAATTTTGTTCCAAAAATTACTCTTCTTTCTTTCATTTTCGCTGAAAGAATGAAGGCTGTTTCTTGTGAAAGTTTCATTTTTCTCAAGAAGATTTATTTTTACCCTTCTGAGGAACACGGTGTGACTAAAGAGTTCAAAGTCACTGACGGAAAGAATTTTTGTCTTGCCATCTAAATGCAGGTACGGACAAAAACCACGTCGACTGCTTATGATAAACAGGACAATCTCGGTCTGATACAAATTTACAGTTGTCACGGTCGATTTATGGTAGAGATCGTACCAAAAAATCTTCCTTAAACCATGGAAGTACAGAAAAGGGGCGTCAGCGTCCACAGAGCACAAATCCTATGCTACGGCCCATTAGTAACATGAAATGTTGCCTGCACGTCTAGTTTTATATTGTTTCCCACAACATTCTGGACGTGTGGCGAACGCAAACGGTGCCTGCCTGCAACTGTGAAGCATGGTGGTCATCTCGTGTGTTTTCAGTGTGTGTTACAGTCACAATGAAAGGAAAATTGAATAGTGAGGTCTGTTAAACCTTTAGCGTTATCGTACTCATTCAGCAGCTCAGGCTTTAGGCTTTGTATCCAGCGAAGGACCTTATCTTCCAAGATGATAATTCTCAATGTCATGCTGCTGTATCTGTCAAAGACCTAATTGACAGTGTGAGGAAGATAATAACATGCCTTCGATAGCTTCAGAAACTGATAAGTTTTAGTATTACCAGCCTTTGTAACTCATATTATAAAAAACAATGAAGAATCCTATGCTCTCCTATGGTATGTTCCAATAAATGGCAAAAGTATATTTGCTACGAATTGCATGAAATTACATTGACAACGTTAGGGATGTACACACCCTTATTTCGATCCAAAAGAGGATCATCTTTGTTTTTGAACATTTATTTACTTACTAGCTGACAAAATCGTTATTGCAGTGGTACTCCTTTTGCCAATTTTCTATTAGAAACGAGACCAAAAAATGACTTGTGTTTGTAATGAAGTGTCGAAAAAATTCCATTTATATGTATTCGTAAAACACCTTTGACACTGCAATGCGGAATCTATTAACTCTAAAAAATGAATAAGACCTTTTTGTAGGCAATTTTAAGTAGTTTAATTTCATGTCGAGAAATATTTTCACTGGAAGCCGCGAATTTCGAGTTATTCGAGGAAGTATTAAAAAATTTACCTTTAAACGCCCCCTCATCCCAACGCCTACACCCCATCGGTCAGGATTTTGGCACGTTGTTTCGAACACTCGCTCCTACGACTGTTCAAATATTTGCAACTACACGATTTTTTCCCCAAATTTCCATTCGAAGAGCGGACTATATATGCTTAGTTTCATCCTAAATGATCCATTTGAATTTACAACCGAAGATTTTTTTGGCGTCTCCCTCGTTTGCTTTCCCTTTTTCTACTCAGCTGTACTTGTGGACATAAAATTTACTTGCTCTCGATTTCAGAGCCAAAGAGTTCCCTGTATCACCACAAACTGAAGAAACGTTAGTTAGGAAAACGTGACAATGATGCAGCGATTCCCTACATTGAACGACACAACCGAATGTATTTATGTACAATGGATTCTTGGAACCCGTCAGGAAAAAAGAACCGTTGGATTTTGTACATTTGAAGGTAACAGAGACATTCTCTTTCTTGCAATACAGTTAGTAGTATATCTGATAAAATACTAATAGGAAGAATCACTAAGTCATACCTCACGAGAGGACAACAGTGAAAAATTTCGAATTTTCTCGTGTGGAGAAATTAGATGGAGAGATTAGTAAAAAACTTGCAGTAAACAAGATCGCATTAATTTGTCTTTATTTTCGACGACCAGTTTTTACAGATACAACTCTCATATACTGGTTTTCAAAAAAAATTTGTTACTGACGTGTTCGTTGTGAATTAGAGCCTCGTGTCACATTGTCATTATGGTGCATAAAATATAGCATACAAATGTAATGCTTCGTGTGTGTCAAACCTTTGGATGAATTGCTATACTTTATCCAACATAAGGACAACATGGCATGAGGCTGTAACTCACAATAAACACATTTAGTAACAAAAATATAATGAAGACTAAAAAATGACATTTATATCTGTCAAAACTGGTTGTCAAAAATAAAACGAATTTATGCGATCTTGACTACTGAAAGCTTTTTACCAAGAAAAATTTGTAAAATATCTTGCTAACGGCAATATTCCTCGACTAATGTAACTATATCACCGATACTTTTCTCTCGATTCATTTTATGCTTGCGTCAGTATCGGTCCAAATTCTTCGTGATTTCTAGTATCATCCACTATTAACAAAATCCTTTTATCTTCTAAACACAATGCAAAGTACATGCTCACATACAAGCTGCACTTTGGATCCAAAAAGTTATGTATTTAAGTAGCTTAAGGAGAATAACAGTGAGTTCGTCAGGTGTACTTTTGTTGCAAATACGAGTATTTCCAAAGTCATTCAAGTTACGTCTCACAGCCTTACAGACAGTATTATTTCTCAGTCATACGTGCCAAAGCGAATAAATGACGTCTGACATCTCTAGCAGTCAGAATTTCCCACTTTGTAACTAGCAGTATCTGGTTGTGTCACGAGCAGTAGCTATCTATTTCAGCGATACTGCAGCTGTTTGAAGATAAATTATGCGGCGTCACTGCGTGTCAGCTGGTAGAACTTGCTGGTTCTAGAGTTTACTACACACTTAGCTGACACACGAACCATTGTTGCAAGTTCCCTGGCTTACACATTACATTAGTCCTTCACATACTTCATTTCCCTCTTTTCCATATTCCACGATTCTCGGCATCTACAAACGCTCAATCGTTTGCGAGAATATTCTATCGCGATCATTTAACGGAGCTACATCCATAGTTCCCGTGGCATTCGATCGACGAATAATTTACGCTTTGATTTAAATAGTGTCGTCAAAGGTAACAGTCAGGCTTTTGTTATGGACCAGACACTAAATGCGCAATTCATACTCCATATATACATCTACGTAGACACTCCGCAAGCCACCGTACGGTGCGTGGCGGAGGGTACCCTGCACCACCACTTGTCATTTCCCCTAATGTTCCACTTGCAAATACAGCGAGGGATAAACGACTGTCTGTACACCTCCATATGAGCGCCTAATTTCTGGTATCATATCTTCGTGGTCTTTAAGCGCGATGTATGTTGGCAGCAGTAGAATCGTTCGGCAGCCAGCTTAAAATGCCGGTTCTCTAAATTTTCTCGATAGTGTTTCTCGAAAAACCAAGCATCTCCGTAGCACTTATGTGTTGTTCGAACCTACTGGTAACAAATCTAACAGCCCGCCTCTGAATTGCTTCGATGTCTTCCTTCAATCCGACGTGGTACGGATCCTAAACACTAGCAGTAATCAAGAATAGGTCGCAACAGCGTCCTATGTGCGGTCTCCTTTACAAATGGTTCAAATGGCTCTGAGCACTATGGGACTCAACTGCTGAGGTCATTAGTCCCCTAGAACTTAGAACTAGTTAAACCTAACTAACCTAAGGACATCACAAACATCCATGCCCGAGGCAGGATTCGAACCTGCGACCGTAGCGGTCTTGCGGTTCCAGACTGCAGCGCCTTTAACCGCACGGCCACTTCGGCCGGCGCGGTCTCCTTTACAGGTGAACCACTCTTTCCTAAAATTCTCCCAATAAACCGGAGTCGACCATTCGCCTTCCCTACCATAGCTTTCCACCTCATGTCGCTTTGCCGGCCGAAGTGGCCGTGCGGTTAAAGGCGCTGCAGTCTGGAACCGCAGGACCGCTACGGTCGCAGGTTCGAATCCTGCCTCGGGCATGGATGTTTGTGATGTCCTTAGCTTAGTTAGGTTTAACTAGTTCTAAGTTCTAGGGGACTAATGACCTCAGAAGTTGAGTCCCATAGTGCTCAGAGCCATTTGTACCATTTTGTTGAGTCCCATAGTGCTCAGAGCCATTTGAACCATTTTGTCGCTTTGCAACGTTACGCCCAGATATTTAAACGACTTGACTAAGTCAAGCAGGACCTAGTAATACCGTATCCGAACATTACAAGTTTGTTCTTCCTACTCATCCGCATTAACTAACATTTTTCCACGTTTAGGGCTAGCTGCCATTCATACACAAACTGGAAATTTTGTCTAAGTGTCTTGTATCTTCCTACAGTCACTCAACTTCGACACCTTAACGTACACCACGGCATCATCAGCAAACAACCGCAGACTGCAGCCCACCCTGTCCACCAAATCATTTATGTGTATACAGAACAACAGCGGTCCTATCACACTTCCCTGGGACACTCCTGACGATACACTTGTCTCTGATGAACACTCGCCGTCGAGGACAACATATTGGGTTCTATTATTTAAAAGTCTTCGAGCCACTCACGTATCTGTGAACGTATTCCATATGCAGACTGGAATGGGGCACCGTGTCAAATGCTTTCCGGAAATCTAGAAATATGGAATCTACCAGTTGCCGTTCATTTACGGTTCTCGGTATATCACGTGAGAAAACGGCAAGCTGAGTTTCACATCAGAAATGCTTGCTAACACCATGCTGATTCGTGGATTAAGCTTCTCAGTCTCAAGAAAGTTTATTATATTCGAATTGAGAATATGTTCAAGGATTCTGCAGCAAACAGAAGTTAGAAATATTGGTCTGTAATTTTGCGGGTCCGTTCTTTTACGTTTCTTATGTACTGGAGTCACATGCGTTTTTTTCCAGTCGCTTGGGACTTGGTGCCGGGCGTGACATTCAAGATAAATGCAAGCTAGGTAAAGGGCCAATGCCGTGGAGTACAGTTTGTAAAATCTAACTGCGACACTAGTGGTATTAACAGACCAATCAACAAGTTGGGAAGCTCGTAACGTCTGTACCCATATTTTGAAAGATCTCAGGTAATTTACTCAGTATCTGAGTAACTTGTGATCATCAAAACATGAGATTCATCTGCAATTTAATTGTTGTTTCTTTGTCATAAATCTGCAGATTAGGTTGATGTATTTCTCCTTCACTGCTTGCCGTCTGTCTTCGTCATTTCAGCACAACTGCTGCATAACACATCAACGATTTCCTATACCTACTCATTGAGACCTGGCTCTGCGATGCTTTTCTTCTAGCATTCTTGCGACTACAGTTTTCAGCGATGATGATGCCATACTATTCATCCCACCACTCCGTCACTGTTGAATACTCTAGCCTGCTTCGCGTAAAACAAGTTTGCCGTTGTACTCCTGCAGCTGAACCACACTAAGAATCGAAAATATTTTACTCCTTGCCGTATTATCGAATCTTATTTTTCCTGATTCCGTCCTCCATTATTAGTTGCAGTTGTCAAATGGCTTTTCGCGTTCATTCTCCTCCTGGAACCAAACTGATACCTACACAAGATAATACAGGGCGGTCCACTGATCGTGACCGGGCCAAATATCTCACGAAATAAGCGTCAAACGAAAAAACTACAAAGAACGAAACTTATCTACCTTGAAGGGGGGAACCAGATGGTGCTATGGTTGGCCCGCTAGATGGCGCTGCCACAGGTCAAACGGATATCAACTGCGTTTTTTAAAATAGGAACCCCCATTTTTATTACATATTCGTGTAGTTCGTAAAGAAATATGAATGTTTTAGTTGGAACACTTTTTTCGCTTTGTGTTAGATGGCGCTGTAATAGTCACAAACATATGGCTCACAATTTTAGACAAACAGTTGGTAACAAGTAGGTTTTTAAATTAAAATATAGAACGTAGGTACGTTTGAACATTTATTTCGGTTGTTCCAATGTGATACATGTACCTGTGTGAACTTATAATTTCTGAGACCGCATGCTGTTACAGCGTGATTACCTGTAAATACTACATTATTGCAATAAATGCTCAAAATGATGTCCGTCAACCCCAATGCATTTGGCAATACGTGTAACGACATTCATCTTAACAGCCACTAGTTCGCCTTCCTTAATGTTCGCACATGCATTGACAATGCGCTGACGCATGTTGTCAGGCGTTGTCGGTAGATCACGATAACAAATATCCTCCAACTTTCCCCACAGAAAGAAATCCGGGTACGTCAGATCCGGTGAACGTGCGGGCCATTGTATGGTGCTTCGACGACCAATCCACCTGTCATGAAATATGCTATTCAATACCGCTTCAACCGCACGCGAGCTATGTGCCGGACATCCATCATGTTGGAAGTACATCGCCATTCTGTCATGCAGTGAAACGTCTTCTAGTAACATCGGTAGAACATTATGTAGGAAATCAGCATAATTGCACCATTTAGTTTTCCATCGATAATGGGGGCCAATCATCCTTCCTCCCATAATGCCGCACCGTACATAAACCCGCCAAGGTCGCTGATGTTCCACTTGTCGCAGCCATCGTGGATTTTCCGTTGGTCAATAGTGCATATTATGCCGGTTTACGTTACCGCTGTTGGTGAATGACGCTTCGTCGCTAAATAGAGCGCGTGCAAAAAATCTATCATCGTCCCGTAATTTCTCTTGTGCCCAGCGGCAGAACTGAACACAACGGCCGGCCGGAGTGGCCGAGCGGTTCTAGGCGCTACCGTCTGGGACCGTGCGACAGCTACGGTCGCAGGTTCGAATCCTGCCTCGGGCACGGATGTGTGTGATGTCCTTAGGTTACTTAGGTTCTAAGTTCTAGGGGACTGATGACCTTAGAAGTTAAGTCCCATAGTGCTCACAGTCATTTGAACCATTTGTACACGAGGTTCAAAGTCGTCGCAATGCAATTCCTGGTGCACAGAAATATTGTACGATTGCAATCGATGTTGATTGCCGCGACTGCAGCTAAAACACCTACTTGGGCATCATCATTTGTTGCAGATCGTGGTTGACGTTTCACATGTGGCTGAACACTTCCTGTTCCCGTAAATAACGTAACTATCGAGCGAACGGTCCGGACACTTGGATGATGTCGTCCAGGATACCGAGCAGCATACATAGCACACGCCCGTTGGGCATTTTGATCACAATAGCCATACATCAACACGATATCGACCTTTTCCGCAATTGATAAACGGTCCATTTTAACATAGGTAATGTATCACGAAGCAAATACCGTCCGCTCTTGCGGAATGTTACGTGATACCACGTACTTATACGTTTTTGACTATTACAGCGCCATCTATCACAAAGCGAAAAATTGGTTCAACTAAAACATTCATATTTATTCACGTACTACACGAATATGTAATAAAAATGGGGGTTCCTATTTAAAAAACGAAGTTGATATCCGTTTGATCTATGGCAGCGCCATCTAGCGGGCCAACCATAGCGCCCCCTTCAAGCTAAACGAGTTTCGTTCTTTGTAGTTTTTTCGTTTGATATTTATTTCGTGAGATATTTGGCCCGTGTCACTATCAATGGACCATCCCGTATATATGCTGTAATGCTGATATTTTGTTGGTTCTGTTAGTGCTCGTACTCTAGATCATGGTGAAGATGATAATGCTGCGGTGGTACTGTGTTTGACGCTGTGAAGGTACTGCTGCATGTACTCTGGGTGATATTGTTGGGTATGGGCCATTAGTGGATCCAGATGAACAGCTCGTGATTGATATGGATGAATGAAATAAGAAAAAGGAGGCCGAGGATAGAGGAGTCTGGCAAGAGAGAGCTGTATACTGTATGTTGTGGCACTCAATGGGCGGATGTACTATGTGGAGGGTTAGAGTTTTGAAAAAGAGGTGGACATAGATACTAATTAGAAAGGAGTGAGACTGATAAGCTTCATCATGAAGCTGACGGAAGTGTGTGAGGAGGGAACCATCTAAATAAATGTGTGGAACAGGCTGAAAACAAAATGTGATTGATTATGGAAATACGTTGTCTACTTACAATGGGAACATGAATTGGTATGTGGGACACATTCTCGATTGTTCTGCAGGACAGCATACGTATCTTCACTATCTTCATCCGCAGGCAGAGGGCGCAGGAAGTTCTTTGGCTGCAGAGGAGCATCATCTGGTCGTATAGATATTGTGAGATCTGGTTTTGTTGGGATGGATTTGAGTAATCTTGTAGTGTACCTTTAGTTTTCTTTTCCAGTCTTCGATAAAATACTCTTATGAGTATTTTTGGTACGTGTGATACTAGATTTATTGCACAGTAATTTTCATATCCATCCACTCCATCTTACTTTTTTAAACTTAAGTTTTAACTGTAAAAACGCCTAAGTCGCATTTGTTAATCAACACCACAATGACTGCATTTTTACACCCAGGTGACAAAAGTCATGGGATACCTCCTAATATCGTGTCGGACCTCCTTTTCCCTGGCGGAGAGCAGTAACTCGACGTGGCGTGGATTCAATAAGTAGTTGGAAGTCCCCTGCAGAAATATTTGCCATGCTGCCTCTATAGCCGACCGTAATTGCCAAAGTTGCCGGTGAAGGATTTTGTGCACTAACTGACCTCTCTATTAAGTCCTATAAATGTTCGATGCGATTCATGTCGGGCCATCTGGATGGCTAAATCTTTCGCTCGAATCGTCCAGAATGTTCCTCAAACCAATCGTGAACAATTGTTGCCCGTGACATAGCTCATTGTCATCCATAAAAATTCCACCCGTTATTTGGGAACATGAAGTCCATGAGTATCCGCAAAAGGTTGCCATGTAGCCGAATATAACCATTTTAAGCCAATGATCGGTTCAGTTGGACCAATGGACTCAGCCCATTACATGTAAACAAAGTCCACTTGCACCGTGCCTTGTTGACAATTTGGGTCCTTGGCTTTGTGAGGCCTGCGCCATAGTTGAATTCTACTAATAACTCTTACCAATAGAAATCTGGACGCATCTGACGCATCCAGTCTAGGGGTCAACGAATGTCGTCACGAGACAAGGAGAGGCGCTACCAAAGGCACTTGCGTCGGTCGTCTGCTGTCATAGCCCATTAACCCTAAATTTCGCCTCACTGTCCTAACGCCGATGTTAATCGCACGTCCCACATTGATTTCTGCGGCTAGTTCACGCAGTGTTGCTTGTCTGTTAGCAGTCACAACTATACGCAAACGCCTCTGCTCTCGGTCGCTAAGTGGAGGCCATTGGTCACTGCGTTGTCCTTGGTGATAGGTACGCCTGAAATTTGCTATGACGGACACTGTGGATCTAGGAACATTGAATTCCTTAACGATTTTCGAAATGGAATGTCCCATGCGTCTGGCTCCAACTACCATTCGCGTTAATTCCCGTCGTGCGGCCACAATCACGATCGAAAGCTTTTCAAAGGGATCACCTGAGTACAAATTACAGCTCCTCCAATGCACTGACCTTTTATACCTTGTGTACAGGATACTACCGCCATCTGTATATGTGCATATTGCTATCCCACGACTTTTGTCACTTCAGTGTATAACTTAAGAAAAACAAAGCCTCGTGGCTGTCAGGTGCGCAACAAGTGCTGAAGTAGCCGCGAGAGAGCTCAACGACTGTCAGAGAGCCAAAGTTCGAGGCCCGCTTATCGATGGAGAGTTCCTCTCGACTCGCCGGCGATACGGCGCTGCTCTACGCCAAGTGTTTGTCTGGCTGGCCCGCGGCAATAACCTGCGACGGTATCGCGAGTTGGGAGGGCGCCAGCAAAACCCAGCCACTTGTCACCAGTCACTTACCTCACAGCGAGCAACTCGACACCGAAAGTGGGTCTCTCTCTGCAATGTGCCCACAGTGGCGTGATATACACTAGGTCCATAGCGTCGATTTTACAGTAACGTAACCCGTTTGTTCCCTTGTGAGAAACAGGGTCTGCATTCGTTGACTATAGTATTGGGTAACAGCGACTAATTTGTCTGTTTCTTAAGGGTGATCTCTTTCAGCAAGAAACCTAATCACGCAGTCTACGAGTAATATTGTCCAGTCGCAGCGGTGTGAATAAGCTGTGCTACTGTATTCGTACGTGCCTGGTTGTATTCCTTCACTAATGACCACATATATTTGTTGACCCACAAATGTACTTTTTCTTTTTAATGTGTCTCTGCAACAACTTTCGGTAACTGGCATTTTCACTTCCAGAATCCGCACTGCTGTGAAAGGCTATTTCCTAGCGGACGATCTTTCTTGAGATGCTCTTCTGTTCCACGGTGAACGCAAACCTATTTCGTTTGCTTTGTAAACATTTTTTTTTTATGTTTCCGAACAGCAACACTGTAGAGAACCAGCCAGAATGAACAAGCGGAGGACGACAATAGTCGTTCACAGATTTTGATGATTATCGCACACATATCTGTCACTGAAAACAAGCTCCTCTTATGTTGACTTTGATCTCAATATACTGCACTTCTTTTCGAACCCCTACTGCACTTCTTTTCGAACATTAACATAGTTTCAGTGTGTCTTAGCTTCTAATAGCTATTATTATCTAGCAAATGTACGCAGTGGGTGGTAGTACGGACCAGTCACACACCCTTTTTGGACTCGTGTTCAGTTACTCATCCCGAATTCGACAAACTTTCTACCTGTTGTAAAAAGAAAACTTACATTTTTCACTTAAAAACCAGTATTTCAAAGTTAAACAGCTATATTCGTTTCGTGAGGGAAGAGTCGCGAACATTGACAAAATTTGCACTTTTTTTTACTACTAGGAAACATTTATTTCATATAGAGTCGATAGCGTCTTGAAATGAGGTTATAGTATGGATATGGACAAAACAAGGCGCGATGAAATGTAGTCAAATTAAATCAGTTAGAGCTGAAGAGATTAGGTTCAAATGGCTCGGAGGACTATGGGACTTAACTGCTGCGGTCATCAGTCCCCTAGAACTTAGAACTACTTAAACCTAACTAACCTAAGGACATCACACACATCCATGCCCGAGGCAGTATTCGAACCTGCGACCGTAGCGTGAAGAGATTAGATCAGGACACTAAAATCAGTAGATTATTGAGGCAGCAAAATAACTGATGACGGCCAATGCAAAAAGGGTATAAATTCCAGACTGACAATTGCAATAAAACGGTTTTTGCAAAAGACAAGACTATTGACATCGAATATGAATTTAAGGTTAGCTAGTTCTTTCAGATGGTGTTTGTCTGAAGTGTCGCCTTGTACGGAAGTGAAATATATACGATAAACAATTCAAAGAAGATAGAATCTTTTCGAATGGTGTTACACAAGAATGCTGAAGATTAGCTGGGTAGACTGAATAACTAATGAAGAGGCACCGAATCAAAATGGAAGAAAAGACATCGATGGCACAACTTGACTAAAACAAGGGATCGGCGGACAGAACACTTCCTGAGGCATGAAGAATTATCAGTTTGCCAATGGTTGTACAGTAGCACTCAAAAATACTTTGTTGTTGCGGTGGTATTTTGTCGGTACCGTTTAGATGCAGTCACAACAAAGCAACGTATATAATCGTTCACTCTATCAAGAGCTTTCCCCCCTGTGGTTACATATCTAGAAAACGAGCAAGACTATACAGCAACAATGTAAGTATCTATTCCTTTAGTTCAAAAGTATTTCGTAACGTGCTTTGGTGGTAAGGTATTCATTAACTATGGTTATTTAGGCATCCAGAGAGTGTTTGATTATTTGCAGAGACAACTAGAAGTATGCCAAATACAAAGAATACTCGATTCATGTGAGACTAGGTGTTGCGTGCTTTGAGGAAGGGAAATTCGCGGTCTAGCGTTGCTCGAGAGTATGGCATATCACAATAAGTACGTCGAGTCGACGGCAAAAACAGGAAGGAACAGCAGCCAAAAAGCCAAGGTCAGGTCGTCCTCGAAAAAGAACAAGCAAGGAGGACAGAATGATTTGTTAGCAGTCAGCTGCTTATCCAAGAAAATCTCCACCTGGCGTCCAAATTCAAATTTTTCGTGATTCTCTTAAATTACTGTATCCGTACGCTGGGATGGTTCCTTCGAAAGCGCGTGACCACTCGATTCTGATCTATTCTGCCCTGTGCCGTAATTCTGTCATTTCGTAGAATGTCCCATGATATCCACTCTGGAGATTAAGTGTTAGGCAAAAAAAATTTTAGTGTTACTTGGGACGCGGACTTAGCTACGATTCCACTAATTTGGTGTCTTCAGCGCTCATTCAACGGACTGACTTGATGGCGCGTTTTAGTCAAGACTTCAGTGACAATGGAAACTTCTTTAATGATGTTCTAAAAGTGTCGCACTAAAAGTAAAAAGTTTTGTTGCGTTTTCTTTAGTAACATCGTGGGAGATCTCTAGTTCACAATTGCTGACTTCCACTTGTAAGTAGTCCTCAATGGCAAGACCCGTACAATTAAGTTTTCTGCGTGTTTATGGTTACCTTTCCTACATTTGAGTTCACCGCAGTAGCGTGATGGGTACTGTATTTGTTTCTTGGATAGATTCTTTTTTCGCCGTTTATTCTTCTGAAACGATCCGCCGTCTCCACAATGGCTCCGCGATTTTTTCTTCGCATACTGAACGTATCAGTCGGTTTCGTTGGTTCTTGAGAAGCCATCGCAAATTGTTATTTATGGACTTTTTTTTTTTTGGTTCACGTGGTACTATCTCTTGCCACTTTATTACCCAAGAACTCGAAATTTGAATGAAAAACACTCTTATTTGCAACCTATTCCTTTGTTAACAACGCGTTTCGCTTTCGTGGGGCTTTTTCAGATTGTCTTCAAATTTTCCTTTTACAACATTTTAAAAAACCGTTAAACGGCTCTGTGCTAGACTGATGCGCGCATCGACTTAAATGAACCCGCAGAGGGGTCTCCTGGAAATCTTCGCCCAAATTTCGTTCTTCTGTAAAATTAATAGCGACATGGATATTTCATACTTTTTATTGACGATATTAGTGAACTGTTTCTTAATCACTGTGGCATTTTTCCCCACCATCAGACCGAATGAAAACTGTGTTCGTATGTTTGGCTACTGCCTTTCCGATTTTTTTAGTGGTTGGGCTTTTGTTTCTTGCGGGGATAACCCACCAATACTGTCATTTCAGTGCCGAGTGCTTAACTTTCATTGTCCAGTACAGCTTTTCTACTCACTAATTCGATGTGATTCATTTCCCAGTGTAAGAGGTTACACTTAAGATCACTGGACGCAGGAACGGTGAGGTCTTTTGACCATATTCGTTTCTTCCACATACATCATGTCTTTGTCAGAGAAAGATATTGCATCACTGTTGTTTACTTGCGGTTGGATGTAAACTAGTGCTTGCATTACTGCATGTGCTTCCACCTGAGATTCTAAAAATCTTTCCCACGTCCTGCTCTCGTGTGAAGAGAATCCATTTTCATTTCAGTTCTCAGTAAACATTTTATAAAATTGAAAAAAATCTGTCAAATATTTTGTGAAATGATTTGTCTACAATTAAGTAATAAAACTTATTAGAGAAACATTTGATGGATTTGTAAATGATGCTCGAAATCATATAGATCAAATTAGGTTTCAATTGAGAAATAAAAATTCAATGCTTAACTTAGAATTTTACAGTAGTGAAGGATATTCTTCTGGCGGATTATGCAAATCTTGCAATACGCTGTGGCCTTCAGATAGTGTCACTATGTGAAGACAAGCAGTAAAGTGTTTAATCAGTTGAGATACTATTGTTTTGGGAAGTGCAGCGGTTAAATATTTTATCAATAGAGTTATTATTGCTATGTAAATCATTAATCGTAGCAGCTGAGATGTTCATACATTAGTGACGTAAGGAGACATCTGAGTGAAATTCGGCAATCGATTCGAAGTACTGATCGATTAACCCTTTTGTACTGAAAATCCTTAGTGAGCGAGAACATTGTCTACGGCAATGGGAAGAGATACACTTCTTACTTCACCACATCCAACCTTTCCTGTAATATTCTTACAGTTCTCTAGTGAATAACTTTTCATGTTCTAAAGTTGTTGAAGGTTTTTCACATCTATTGCTACAGATCAGAAAAATATGTCATATCGACTCTGAGTAATGTGAGCAATATTCATCAAGTAAATACGAGTGACGATAAAAAAAAAAGTCCGTTCGAGGGTGTAACTGCAACGTAGCGCGATTCCTATGCGGGTATATAAGTACCGACATGTGGGCAAGGGATTAGTGAGATATTCAGGACTCTCTGATGTGCGTGAGGTAAAAGCGGAAAGGTGACCTATAGTGACGTTATTACCAAATGCGTCCAAATAGGAGCAATGTGTTGTTATTCTTTTCTTGGCTGCCGAAGGAAACACATTGGTAGATATCCATCGCAGAATGAAAAATGCGTGTGGGGCAGCATGTCTGTAGGATACCACCGTCGTAGAATGGTGCTCCAAATTCCATGTGGTCGCGATTCGTCCCCATATTGTAAATGTAGCAGAACAGAAGCTGCTCCATCTCAAGTTGGAGGCACTCGAGCACCAACCCTGATCTCTCCCCACGCTATTATCACACATTCGTTTCCTTAAGAAAGGCCATGAATGGTCGACGGTTCCTACCGGAAGACGGTGTTGCGTACTTCTTCACACAGCAGGACACAGTGTTGTAGCTAACGGATATCTTCGACATGGTGCGTCGGTGGTATGATTGCCTCGGTGCTCACAGCAGTTTTGCCTGATTGGCATACTGATTCTGGAATGCACAACCTTCGAACGTGAGCTTTTTGATCGCCACTTACATATCCTAGAAGCTTTGAAAATTTCAATTCGATCATTGAAAAAAATATAGTTGACGTTGCTATACAAAATCATTTATTTATGGTTGCAGTTTCATTCTACTTCTATGTTCACTTTTTTTATCTGGAGAAGTAAGTGAGCAAGAACAGTGACGTCGAGTGTACTTGTAATGGACACATTAAATTTTACGCCACACACATTCTCTTTTCTTATATTTGAACGATTATCTGCTGAAAAAAAATTTAAGACTGAAAAATTGTTGGAATTTTATTACATTTTCAAGACATATGACAGAAGTATATCAGGACCACACAACAAGAGATTTTCTATCCTCGTTGTAAAGTGGAACGTCTATATCGTCAAAGAATACTATCTGCCATCTCGACTTGCGAATCGCACTTGCATCCTCTTCGCATGAAGTGAAATAGACATAAAAGAACATGATCGTTTACTTGCATCTATATGTACCAAATTAATCTGGCAACACAAATCTCTAAATGGATTACTTCACATATATATTTAACGTAAGAAGAATTTATTTTACCTTTTTGGTTTATTATGGCTTCAAGCAAATAATGAAACAAAAATCCAAGCATTCACTTACGTTACAATTTGAAATACAGTATATTTGACTTTCGTTTTCCACAATGGTGTTCAGATACTTATGCTTCGTGTAATGGCGACTAATTCTATGTGGCAGAACTCGTCACAAAAGCGTGTAATTCAACGAGCTGATGAACGCATACTGCTCTCTCTAGTGTCGTCCTCGTCTTCTTGAAGAGATAGACAGCTGAATATCCAAAGTGCAAAAACACATCACGGGAGGTAGTGCTTCGAATAGCCATGTTAGTAGCCCCTAAACATTAGCACACTACTGATTACAACGTCTTCTTGTTCTTAATTCCCGTTGTGTCCTCGCAACAGTTGTTTTAAGTAGTAAATATTACAGTGGCTTCGTAAATAACACAGTGACAAGAAGGTATTTTCAGAAGTTCAGCTGGTCCTAAATGCCTATGTGATCCAGTAATACGACGCATTTAGCTTCGTTAATGGTACCGGTAATCTCTTTGTTACAAGTTTCGAATAACCAAGAAGCGAAGTATGTGATGTAGAAAGGTGTATTCGTAATCCACCATTTTCCTTAATATGGAATGACGAAACTTATGTACCGTCTATGTCTTCTTCCAGAAAATTCTGAGAACACATTTTGTTATGTTCACAATGATATATCCAGGCTGTGGCGCCACTGCTACAAAATCTGCTGCAAATTTCGCTATGTCTGGGTGGTTTGCAATATTTCCTTCTCACAGCGTACAACTAGAGTGCTCTTCGATTTATACTGACAGGAAATCTAAAGTCGAACTACAGAAATGAAACCACCATAGTAAAATAACCACCACAACTAAAATTCGTGTATATGAAATAAAATATCACCAGTTACAAATGAAATGTGATTCATGTTCACTGTAGGCCATAATCAGAACGACTAGTATAAATGTAAATTATGCAAGCTGATGTTTTTAGCAAACCACTTCCACCAGAAGCTAATATTTGACCCTATAATCACTGAGGACGCTAGTTTCAAATCTGTGACGTCATGACACCTTCCCTTATTATACATCCATGGTTGCCTCACTATAGATCACAGAGGACAATATCTTTAAAGTAGTAAAAATTTGAAACTTGGTACATTGGAGGCGTAAAAATGAAACTCAGATACCATAAGAGTCCACAGTGTTCATAATCCACGAGATAAATATTCTCTAGTACCGTTCAAAATTCTAAGATTTTCGGTTAAACACTGAACTTTAAATTCTCAATCGGCACCTCTTTTTCTACACAATGATTCGAGCACTGTTAAGAGGAACGTCAAACGTTCCTTTAATCTGTTGTATTTCTTACTTTTAGGCAAATCATTTCGCAAAAAAATTGACCATTTTTCAATTTTTTGTTTTCAAGATTTTTTTTATATTTGACCAGTTAAAACAAATGTTTACAGTGTCGCGTTGCAGTTGAATCACGCCTCAACCGGTCTGAAACAGTCATGTGTTAGGAGCTGATGAAGTTTATTACGAAACTCCGGAAAATCTGGAGAAATATGTTTTGTGGAAGTTGTTTACATCATACATTTCTCGCATATGCGTGAAGATGGAGTCATATGACCTCGAAATAAATATCATTGTGAACTGAACAGAATAATAAATAATACAGCAGCAACGAAAATTGGTTTTCATAATGACATTTATAACTATGAACTTAGTACAAATAAACGTAACATACTGTAAACCTGCACTTTTAGAAATTGTGAAACTAGAAGGACAACGAAAATGGACGTAGTCTGCATTGAGGTAGCAACTGTCAGACATGCGTATTGTATCGGCGAAATTTCAAACACAACTGAGGGGACTAGTGAATGCGAATACAAACACACGCATATAGACAATATTAATACAGAATAGAACCATTTTTAGACAAAACAAGATCAGCTGTAGAACACGGTGATGCAGAGGGAAACAGTATACTGATGGCAGCGCAAAGCCCTTTTATAACATAGGCGAAGGACAGACGAAAGCAGAACATTACTGCAAAATCTAATTGATGAGCTAAATTTATTAGTTTTGTATCCTTCACAGTGTCAAAGACTATTGTAAGTAGGACTGATGTGAAAACAAATATAAATGTGTCTTTAGCAAGCAGGTCACCTACAAACAAGATAAAGTCATAGTAAGTTTTTAACGTGGCCATATGACATAAAAATGGTACCTTCCTCTTAAAGGAACGGCCCTAGAACGTAGTAAATAAATCACATCACTGTAACTAAAAATTAAATAAGACAGGGTGGGAACTCTTGAATGCAATAATTAAGTCACCATTAGCAAACCATAGCGCCGTAGACCATACAAACCCAGAACTGATAAATATGCAGCTAAACGCATTGGACGACACCCTGTCAAAGTATTGGTCGTTCTTACACTTAGGTACATAATGTGAATACAAGTACGTGATATATTCGGAAACTATATCAAAGATCACTGGGAGCAGAGGGAAGGCAGCTAGACTATCGGCATGTACAAGTGCTATAGTTACTAGCACAAGCAATGAAAATAAGAATTGGGAAGAATATGTTCGAAATCAGACTGAAGCAAATCCATGAGGTTTCTCATCCAATGCACGGTGCTTCAAAACGACTCACTGACAAGTTGACAAAGATGAACACGCGAGAAACTGGGTTTTGTCAACGCTTAAGATTTAAGCCAAATACAGAAACGGGTACATGGTGCAAAATCATTTCGATTATATCGATCAGTATAATACACCCCCTAATCATGCAGAGTATTGTAGACGATGCTGTCAGTCAGACCAAGCGTATGCGATTTGGTTCAAGTACTTGTTGATGAGTTCTGCACATCACCAAGAAGAGAGGACTCTTCAGATGCGTCTGTAGGTTCCCTGCTGGGAGAATTACACTTTATATCATCATCATGGTATCGATCTGTTCATTTACAGTCAAATTGTAATCTTTCCATATTTTATTCAAAAATTAGTAATGAGTTAATTAATTCGTTTTGTGGCCTTGAAAAGTTTGCAATAGTACATTCCTCTTCTTCTTTTGCTGGTGCCTTGTCCCACGGTTTTGCAGGGTCGGCACGGTTAGGAACGGATTTGGCAAGGTTAGTTTTTAAGGGATGGCTGGATGCTCTTCCTGCCGCCACTCCGTACCCCCGGGACGAAATTAGTGTACCCCAGCTGTCTGCGTCTAGAGTAATCCATGGAAGAGTGCGAACATGTTCAGACGTCTGCGAGTCGTGTAACTGAGGCGGAACGTGGGACCAGCCCGGTATTCACCCATCGAGATGTGGAAAACCGCCTAAAAGCCATATCCAGGCTGGCCGGCACACCAGCCGTCGTCGGTAATCCGCCAGGAGGATTCGATCCGGGGCCGGCGCGCCTATCTGACTCTCAGGAAGCAGTGCATTAGCGCTCTCAGCTAACCTGGCGGGTCATTTGCAATAGTACATCATATTCAAAAGATATTTTGAAAATCTGTTTCCCTGTAAAACATTTTGTTGGATACTATATAACTGTTTCTGTAACTATCTCTATTTGGCACGCTCTGGCAAATTAGGAGTCTTCATGTAGAGTTCGTAGTGAAGCTTCGAATATTAGAGCTCACAACGGATAGCTGGAAGACGTTGATAGAGAGAACAATTAACGAATGATGGAATCGTCTAATTCATACCCTATTCCATCTGAGCAAGGCTCATGAACCTGAATCTGCTATATAACAATCAATTACGACAATGAATATGGGGCTGCATCCAGAAAACATATAACTTTATATTAATTTTAATACTTTTATTGAACATTTTGTTATAAGTGCAGAAAAAGTTTCGTATTATTTGGAAGTTACACATAGCAATTTTAACTTTCATTGTTAGGACAGACCAACTAAGTTACGAATCGGACATATTTCCGGTAAAATAAATCTATTCCTTACAGGCAGTGACTGTGAGGTAAACGTTTAAAATTACACCAATTTATTTAGTAAACTGACCTGTTACAATTGACGAGCACTTCTCTATTTAAGTCTAACTTCTCTGTACAGAACCAGCAAGTTTCTGTGTTTGAGCATTAGTCATGGAACAGGAAATACCGCCTGATTCATCAGTCACATCATTCCACAAGAAGCAGCAGTATTGTACACGAGTTAATCACAACTCCAAGTAGGAAGAGTACAGCATGTGTGTCACCGACAGGGTATCTCCGTATGTCTTCCCTACTCTGACCCTAATCTTGTTGCAAAATGCGCCCAGAAGCAAACATCTATCAGCTTTGTAATTCTGCAGAAGTTGACTTTTTTGCACTTTATTTAAACTAGTTCTGCTAGTTCCATACAGACAGCACGTTATCTGTTTCGTTGCCCGCTGAACTTCTTAAAAGCACATAACGAAAACTTCGCATCATCCTGTTAATGACCAACACTTCCCGTTGGCTGTGCAGCTGATATCTCAATCGGCAGTCATCGGAGATTTGCCTGAAATCTGCTTCATAATCTTATCAGCTGTGCTGCTCCACGACCACTGGATAGAACGACACAGTTAATCGGTTAATTATACACAGGAAGCATTTTCACGATATTTTTCCCAGTACGTTATTTCATGCAATGAAGACAAAGAAATTCCTCTGGCAAAAACATTCGCAGTGATGCCTCATACGACAGCAATAGTGACACTTTTCTGCTCTCCGTAAGTGCTGCACGACAAACGCTATTTTGTTCCACGACAGGTCTATAATTTAACAAGAAAGAGATTTTAAGGTATCTGTAACTGCCGTCGAGTATTCTCATTTTCTCAAATGGGTCCTAAACCCGTCTTCTACGCTTGTTTTTATGCAGTTTTGTTGTGTAATTGATTAAGTGAGCATATATACATATATATCGGTCTTAGAACACCTTCTGGTATTGTCCAAGGCCTAGTTTCAGTGATTCTCTATCGCCCCATTGATCTTCCCTTCAATCTCTTGATTTCAGTGCGTTTTTGCAAACTTTAATCGGCGTTCCACGTCATCTGTGATCAGTTAGTATTCACAGCATAGTCTTCTTAGGTAAGCTAGATTCATCCTTCCGTTGGACATGACCGTATCGTACTAACTGTTTTCGTTCCATGTCAGCTATTAACGACCCTTTTACAACAGTTCGTAATCTAACCTCTTCGTTGTGTATTTTCCCTCTTCTGGATATCCCCATTGGCCGTCTGAACACATCCACTTCAGTGGCCTCCAACTATCTTTTCTTATCCTCTATAACTCAACATGTCTCTTCCCCATACAGTAAGGAATTTTTAATCAGAATAAGTGAACACCCCGCAAATATAAATCTCAAGAAATTTCTCGTGGAAACCACAGCTGATTTTAGAGGTCCTCCAGCTGATTTCATCACGATATGCGTAAGAAGATCAAGTGATAAATACGACAGATAAGTCACGAATGCTGTAGCTGTTGTTCCACAGGGCTTAGTAGGCTGCTTACTCCGTAAGCCCTACAGAAATACTGTATTAAGTTGGCGGGACGAGAGTTCTCTCATTCGAGTAAGACACGGCTGCACTTAAACAGCTGTAACTTTATTGTTACTGCTACAAAGTTATAGAAATAAGCAGACTCAATTTTTTCAAGCGTTTGGAAAAAAACCTCTATAAACATGTTTCTTTCAGTTTAGTTCTTTACGTAAATCGAATATGAATTTTTTATAAACAGTTTAACTGAACCCTCGAAAAAGATTGTACTACAGTTAAACAAAAGTGTTGATACAAAAATGAGAGTAGAAACTTAAAACATGGCGCTACGAACGAATGTTGAAATTTGGATGGGTAGATCGAATATAAATAATCAGGAGGTACTAAATTACAATAATGAATTAAGAAATTTGTGGCACAACTTGACTAAAAGAAGGGATTTGTTGATAAGATACACCTCCAGGCATCAAGGAATTGGCAGTCTGATAATGAAGGTGTGGGTGGGGGGAACGGTATAACTGTAGCGGGAGACCAAGGTTTGTATACAGAAAGCAGGTTCAAACGGATCTTGATTTCAGTAGCTATGAAGAACTGACAAGACTTGCACTGGATAAAATAGCTTGGACAGCCGTATCGAAACATCTTCGAAAAGAAGGCAGCAACAGCAACATACGTTTCTTAATGCCGTGAACTAGTGTTGGGTATTGAGCTCAAATGCAGGCAAATAATCCTACCAATGACATTGTTCAGACTCCAGATATTGTCCATAACACCACACAAACATATTACGAAGCTACACTCATTAAAGAGTAAATTCCTCGTTAAATCACTAGTTTCACACTACCCCTGGCTTCGTTTCAAAAACTAGTCTTCACACTAATGTGAGACTTTAGTATATAAAGCACTTCCAAGCAGAAATCTGATGGCTACAGAATCTTTTACATCATTAAAGTTTATCACACCACTACTATATGTCTTACACAAACTGCTTACAACGCAGAGCAGAAACACGAGACAATTTAACGTCTTGCAACGTATAATGTTCTATCCATGCGTTTTCTTTGACATTTAAAGCGGTAACAGCTTATTTTCAGCTCTTTCTTCATACTTACTACGTTGTTATTACTCTTGACTGCTGGTGTTTTCCGCTTCATTTTTGGTACTCTTTCACCTTGTGTTGAGCTCAAGGTGATCGGAGATGGGGCTAAAGTTGCGTTTTCATAGAGGTCACAGAAGTATGGGAAAGCGTCTTGTTCTAGACACGACCTTTTCATTAAACTCTAACTGTATGGAAAAAATAAAAAAACATGTGGATTAAGAGTTCAACACAACTCTGTTTGAATTCGAATCCAGCATTTTATTTTTGTAGTCAGTGTCTTCTTTCGTCGAACATTCTTCTTACAGTTCAAAAGTGTTTTGTGAAAGGTGACATGCGATCTAAGCTCAACATGATATTCACATTAGCGTCTTATCAGTAATATATGTTTACCTTCTGGGCGGTGCAATCCAGAGCGTCATCCGATCAACCACTGCTTTTTGCCTCGGCGAATAAGCATAATTCCAGATAACGCAATACAACTGCATACGGCGTTAGCATCTACTGGGCTTCACAAAAAAGTAATCAATGCAATCAACTATTGCAACAGTTCCGTCGTGTGATCGCTTCAGATTACGAGGTTGGAGTACTTACATCGCAGCAGCATCCGAAGAGATAAATTTGATCGGTAGCAGAATGTTAAATACGTCCTTAACAATTAGTCTTATTTTATTTGATTTCCGGTACGTGGGGCAGAGCTACTGAAAAGATCCCTGTAGAGAGGTTCAAGCCTGATAGAGATTACACTCTATCTTGGTTTTACGTCACATCCGTTCTTTACTGGTATCAGAGAACCTCAAGTGATCAGACTTCTCGTTCTGGATCCGAGAAAGCGAAACTTCTCCAAAGGATGTTGTAAATGTCAAGAAGACAGCTACTGGTACAGGGCAGTTGCCATCAAATTGTGCAATTTTTACGTTAACACTAGTTACTCTCATTTAGAGTATTATCCAGTGTTTTAACACGAGTTTTAGTTGTATTTATACAAATACAGTAAACCTGCACAACTATTGTTTAAGTGCTGGGAGAATCACGAGCCGGCAGCGGTGGCCGAGCGGTTCTGGGTGCTTCAGTCCGGAACCGAGCGACCGCTACGATCGCAGGTTCGAATCCTGCCTCGGGCATGGATGTATGTGGTGTCCTTAGGTTAGTTAGGTTTAAGTAGTTCTAAGTTCTAGGGGACTGATGACCTCAGAAGTTAAGTCCCATAGCGCTTAGAGCCAATTTTGAGAACCACGACCATCACTCACAATAACAAAGGAAAATGATCTCCCGAGTAACGATCAAGGCGGTGGCTGAAGAACAGGATATCAGACGTCTCCCAGTATTAAACTTCACTATTTTTATAACTACCACAAACGACTTCCACACAGTACTAAATAATGTGGGAGTCTTTTATTTTTAAGTACGTGACAACTATAATACGCAGTTGATCGTTGCCTCATTCAGTACAAAGATAATAAAGAATATTAGCTTCTGTGCTGAACATATGGAAACGCAGCCTTGTTACCTGCATTTAATACTTTTATTTATTAGTTATTTATTGCTTATTTAGCCTGACCAGATCATGGCCTTATGGTCCTCTCTTACATCTGCCCAAGAACAGCACATACAAAAACTGTTGCATAGATATCAAAATAATAATAATTGCATTATTAATAAAATAATGATTGGCAATAATATAAATAGTAATAATGATGGCAAAATAATGGAGAAATTAAGAATGATATTGATTAGTTTAGTGCTTTTGAAGGCTTGTTTGGTATTAGAAGAAGTAGAAAAGATAATTAAAGAGGAGAGGATTGAAATGTGACAATGGCTGCTAGGAAAGAAGAGAATTGTAGTAGAGAACTCTGTAGACTAGGCGCGTAAACAGTGGTGGGGAAAGGAGGGTTAATGAGAGTGACCTGCAAGAAGAGATAGCCATTGTGATAGAAGGTGGGACATTAGCTGTCTTTTGAAGTTTGAGAGGATTTTAATTTCTCTAATATTTTGAGGAAAATTGTTCCAAAGTCAGGTTACTGACACAAATAATTATTTAGAGGACATGGCAGTGCTGTGTCATGGTGCAGAGAGGATTTTAGTCTGTTGATAACGAATATTCCTGCTGAGTTGTTCAGGTAGTAGCTAAGTAACTGATAGTTGGTCCGCTCAACTACCAATACATACTTTGAATATTAACATACACAATTATAGTAATATAAACTGACGATAATTAAGCTTTTTATTGGAATATGAACAGTCCAAACGCTGTTATGCTTTAAGGCTGATATTACTTGGTCTTCGGCTTAGCACAACCTCGTGAAACACGGCGAAGTTCAGTTCATTATTTTTTAGCAGTAAAAATTAAAATCTTAAGTTTTTAGTTTGACACGAAGGCTGTCTATCAGGTGGCTACAACAAAATGGCGCTACATGTCATTAGCACGATCTGAATAGAGCGACCATCTGTTTTACTTATAAATGGTAGAAGGGTTATTTATGCATTACTAGCGTCCATAGAATTTCAGCGATCTTCGAATTTACTACATCATATTGCAAGACTGCAAATTCTGCAGCCCACTTCAGTTACTTGTGGTTTTTCCCCCAAATCACCATCCACAGCTCGTGTTCAAATGCCAGAGTCCGTTAAACCGTCGTGGCAGGCAAGAAAGAAATTTTAACCACTCAAACTCCGAGGTTGTTAGCAACAGAAGGCAAGCTCGGATTCCGTAACCAATAAAAAGGTAAATGACTTTGACCATATCTAAGGAACCATCCAGACATCCTCCCCAAATGTTTCAGGGAAGCCCGGAAGAACCGAATCGAAATAGCCAGACAGATATCTGAAACAAGGTCATTCCGCCCAGTGCAGTTACTGCACACGAGCCTAACTGCGCCTCCCGGTTTATGAGAACGCTGATCTGCTTAACTGCATCATGTCTACGTCTACATCTACATTCGTGGTCCGCAAGCCACATCACTGTGTTTGGTCAACGGTACTCCATCACCCACTAACATTTCCCCCTCACCTCTTTTATTCAACAACAGTGGCTAGGATGACTGTCTGTCTGCAAACTTCAGTTTGAGATCGAATTTCTCAGATTTCACATCATGACATTTCAAAGAGTTATTTGTGGTGTGAAATAGTATGTTGCTTGTGGCTTATTGGAACGTACATACCTCTCCATGCTTCACGAAACTTTAAAATTTATTCTGATACGTCAACAATATCTTGGGGATGAGCTTTAAAATAAAATCTGCAACCTTACTGTGAGATGCTATGCAAACCGATACTGGACCCATAAATCAATATCGCCACGTGTGGAGGCATTTTCAACGATAAGCAAGTACAAGAACCTAGTTCGAAGAACGCGACTGCTACCTTACTTTGAGCAGCAGTAAGAAAATTTCTACCAGGTGCTGGATGTACCGGTAGGTGTTACTATGGACTATTCTGAGAACCCAGTAATTAATAACATCAATGTAGAACGCCTTCTCCAAAAATGACCAAGTACTGTCTGTTTTGACCCCCCGGAATCAAAAGTAAAGTCTCTTCCAGGCGTAGCGAAATGGCACCAACAATTTAACCAAAGTCGCACAGACGGGGGCGATGCTGATCGGGAGGAGAGGTCACCGTCATCGCTCACAGAAGACCATATCGAGGCAGTCGATGAAGAACATCTGGGGAGGGAGGAAGAGATTGAAGACGTTCACACAGCGATTCTCGAATGACTCCGTGACGAAGGAGGGTTGTCGAGGAACTGAACGATTGGTGGAACGTTCCGTCCATTGTCCAGAGAGACTTGGTGTTGAACAATACTGCCACGTATCTGTGTCACTACGTATTCTAGTGCAGTAATCAATAAAAGAAATTTGGCTTGCCAAAATAACGTGTAACTCACTTTTTTAAAAATCCCTTCACAGATATTAGAGTGAACTATACGGTCTACTCACATCAATGTGGCCATCTCTCAAAAGCCTGAATATCCACCTTTCGCGCTAAAGGTGCAGAAAGGGAGTAGATGAGGTTCTGGAAGGTACCAACAGGGGTGTGGAGCTACGCCGACTCAAGTGCCGTGGCCAACCGCGTTAGGTTTCTAATAGCCTAATAGCGGAAGCGAGTCGGTCCCACAGATTCTCGCTTAGGTTTAATCCAGCAAGTTTGTTGGCAAGACGAGTACGGTAAACTCATCCTGGTGCTCTTCGAACCATGCACGTACATTGCGAGCTGCGTGACAAGTCGCACTGCACTGCTACTAGATGCCATCATGCCGAGGAAAAAATAAAGAGCTGCATGTAGGGATGGACTTGGTCCTCAAGGATAGCTGCATACTCGTATTGATCCACTGTGCCTTCCAGAACGACGAGATCATCCAGGGAATGCCACGAAAACATTCCCCTGACCCTCATGCTCCGGCCATTGTATGGTGTTTGCTTTCAAACATTTCACGCCGTACACGCCAACGGCCATCTGGCCGATGGAGCATAAAACGTTATTCATCTGAAAAGCCCATCTCTCGCCACTCATTGGACGTCCAGTTGCTGCATTGGCGTGCAAATTCCACCCTTCGTTTCCGATGAATAGCAGTCAGCTGTATGAACCGGGTGCCTGATGCGGTGGCCCGTACGCGGCAACGCCCGCTGAACGATCGTTGCGGAGACACTGGGTGATAACCCCTTGATTTATTTGGACCGTCAGTTACTCAACGGCTGCACGTCTATTCGCCCGTACACATCTCCGCAGCCGTAGATCACCCCTGTTATCTGTGGCTCGTGGAGCACCACCGCCTCGATGCTGGTTTTGGATAGCGGCATTTTGCTATGCTTTACCCATGCGAACAGTTTACAAACTTAGCCTCTTCGGAAAGACAAATGTAATGTATTGCGAATACATAGAAAGAAGGATCCTTTATTGTATGATTATATCATAGCGGAACAAACACTGGTAGCAGTTACTTCTGTAAAATATCAGGAAGTATGCGTACGGAACGATTTGAAGTGGAATGATCAAATAAAATTAATTGTTGGTAAGGCGGGTGCCAGGTTGAGATTCACTGGGAGAGTCCTTAGAAAATGTAGTCCATCAACAAAGGAGGTGGCTTACAAAACACTCGTTCGACCTATACTTGAGTATTGCTCGTCAGTGTGGGACCCGTACCAGGTCGGGTTGACAGAGGAGATAGAGAAGATCCAAAGAAGAGCGGCGCATTTCGTCACAGGGTTATTTGGTAACCGTGATAGCGTTTCGGAGATGAATAGCAAACTCAAGTGGCAGACTCTGCAAGAGAGGCGCTCTGCATCGCGGTGTAGCTTGCTGTGCAGGTTTCGAGAGGGTGCGTTTCTGGATGAGGTATCGCATATACTGCTTCCCCCTACTTATACCTCCCGAGGAGATCACGAATGTAAAATTAGAGAGATTCGAGCGCGCACAGAGGCTTTCCGGCAGTAGTTCTTCCCGCGAACCATACGCGACTGCAACAGGAAAGCGATGTAATGACAGTGGCACGTAAAGTGCCCTCCGCCACACACCTTTGGGTGGCTTGCGGAGTATAAATGTAGATGTCGATGTAGAAAGATTTCCACCCTTGGCCCGGAAACCATTTTGAACGACCGATAAATCGCTACATTTGCGTATAACGACAACGACCGCATTGTTTTCCGCGTCGCCCTCCCCCGCCCGCCCCCCCCGCCCCACCCTCCCTCCCTGCACGCTTTACATTCCCACCACTGCTACTGCTGCCACTTGCCGTCTGTGAGTGGTTATGCACGTTGACATCGAACAAAAGCGGTGGTCACGTTAATGGACTGGACCGTGTATTTCGTCTATCGAAAGAGCCGTCAGTTTACATGACGGAATTTCTGCTCATTGAAAGGGCACTAAGAAACATATGATAGTCTCAGCTAGCCGTATAGAGCCGGCCTCGGTGGTCTAGCGGTTCTAGGTGCTCAGTCCGGAACCGCGCGACTACTACGGTCGCAGGTTCGAATCCTGCCTCGGGCATGGATGTGTGTGATGTCCTTAGGTTAGTTAGGTTTAAATAGTTCTAAGTTCTAGGGGACTGATGACCACAGATGTTAAGCCCAATAGTGCTCAGAGCCATTTGAACCATTTTTAGCCGTATAGAAATAGTAGGTTACTCGCTCACTGCGGTGTAAACGTTGACATCATTTGGTGAAGATAAAGGAGTTGCTGTTTACCGTTCCAAATAGTTGCCACTTGACCATAACATTGCAAAGAATAGGTACAGGCATATTTTGATAGCTCAAGGGGAATTCTGGGATTGTGAAGAATGAAAAGGCTGACATATCGACAAAAGAACGAAACAAAGAAGGAAATACAAGAACGACGTATTCCAGCGGATGATTGACTGATTTAGGGGAAGGGACCAAACAGCGAGGACTTCGGTCCCATCAGATTAGGGAAGGATGGGGAAGGAATTCGGTTGTGCCTTTTCAAAAGAACCATGCCGGCATTTGCTTGAAGCAACTTAGGGAAATTCTGAATCAGGATGGCCGGACGCGGGTTTGAACCGTCGTCCTCCCGAATTCGAGTCCAGTGCGCTAACCACTGCGTCATCTCGGCCCAGCAGATGATCTCATTGCTGTATAAACATGGCCGAAAGCGACTGGAACAAGGTGTGGCGGCCCGAGGATCTACACAAGGACACCTGGTACACACAGATCCATCTACTTGTATCTAAGTGCCAATGGTACGCTGAAAAGTGGGATACGAAATGTATCTTATCTGGTACAGGAACAAAAAGCAATTGGTAAGGACAATTACCAGGTTGAAGTTCGACTACGGCCGCTACCATCAACACCTCTATAGAATTCAAGTCGTACCCTCAACAAATTGCGACTGTGGAGAGATCCTGGTTGTCAACAGTATATACTGGGTTTGGTATAAAAATATGGACACATAGTAAAAAATGCATGCTTCAACATAAGTTCTGATGCTATCCAAGTCTGCAGGTTTCACTGTTGTACTTGACAACGAAATGATAACTGCACATTCTCCTCAATACTTTTAAAAGTGACCGTTGTGGTCAGAACAGTGTTCTGTGTTGATCTGAGTGCATTACATCGAAGCTAAGTGACTTTGAAATTGGGCAAATTGTTCGTCTTCGCATGGTGGGTGCTTCCAAACCAAGGTATCCGAGGTGTTTGGTGTGTCAAGAGCCACCATGTCGAAGATTGTTACCACATACGGGGAGAGCGGGAAAACATCACCCACTAAGTAACAACGTGGACGAAAGCGTGTGGTGAGTTGTCGTGACAGACAATCATTGAAGAGGATTGCGATAAAAATAAGAGTACGAGAGCTGCAGAAGTCGCTGCAGATCTGAATGTCGCTGCTTGCGAAACCCGTCAGCACGAAAACCACACTAAGGAAGCTCCATAAGCTGGGAATTGCAGGGCGGGCTGGAATCCCAAAACCACTCATCTGTAATGCAAATGCTTGTAATAGGAAAATTTGTCGCCTAAGCCATAAAATCTGCACTATGGAGCAATGGAAGACAGCCATTTGGTTGTTTGAGTCTTTTTTCACATTTTTCTAGCTTCTGGTCAAGTTTACGATCCAAGAGTAAGTATGGTGGGGGTTCGTTGATGATTTGTGCAACCATATCATGGTATTCCATGGACTCTTTGGTGTCTCTGCAAGGTAGCATTACTGCGAAGGATTATGTCACCATTTCGGCTGCTCGGGTCCATCCGATGGTACAATGTTTGTTCCCCAATGGTGATTCTGTTTTCCAAGACGACAGCACCCTTGTTTACACAGTTCGTATCTTCTAGGACTAGTTTCGTGAGCAGCTCGTATCGTCCAGGACTAGATTTGCGAGCACGAGGATGAATTGTCCCACCTCCCCTGGCGACTACTGTCACCAGGTCTTAATGTTACTGAGCCTTTGTGGTCTATGTTGGAAAGAAGAGTGCGTTATCGGTATCCACTTCCGTCATCATTTTCTAAACCTGCCACTATTTTGCAGGAAGAACGGTATAAGTTTCCCTTGATAACCATACATGACCTGTATTTCTCTAATCCGAGACGGCTGGAAGCTGTTTTGAATGCCTACGGTTTTCCCTCGCCGTATATAGCGTGGCAATGCGTCGTGTTTTTGGCGTTTCCATATTTTTGTCCACACCCTGTATTATTGCTGCACTAGACACAGAAACGAATCAGACTGGATGCTTACATGCATCAAGAATCCCTCTAATGTGTTTACACTTTTTGTAACAATGATTACAGGCATTTATAAATTGCTAGGAAATTCGTGATTCGTGTTAAAAGTTAGGACTAAACTGTAACCGTTCAGTTTGTATGATGGTGAGGGGGAGCGGGGGAGATTAACCTAAAGGACCACTGTCTTCCATTTTACGTCGTTAACTATGTTAATGAAATTTTTATGTTTTAAATTCCGCAAACAAATTTATCCATTCAAAGGATAGAGAGCCCAGGAAGATTTGACTGACCTTTCGGTGTACCCTCATGCCATTAAAAAATAAATAAAATAAATTAAAATAAATACCTTTCTTATAGCTTCTGCCACTAGAGTTGTATAATCATCTCTGTGACACTCTCGTCCTTAATAAACAAACCGCTGACAAAATACACTGCTCTTATTTGTATCTCCTCTACTGATCCTATCCATTAAGGACCCCGGAGTGACGAGCAATCGATAGAAAGAGGGTCTGCTAGCTATCTCATTTGCCTTTCGACATAATTCTTCCAAATATGCTCATTCTGCCATCTGTTTCTCCTAAAGCAAGTGATCGTTGAAGTTCGAATCGCTGCGTCCACTTGCTGCTTCTCTATATACACTAGCGTTAGCCACCAATAATCTCATATACAACTTCCAACGTGCAGTATTGTTTGTATCCCCAGACTCACTTAAGAACTTCTTTCAAATGCCACAGATAAATGTATATGGTTCCATTAGAAACAAAAAAAAATCGAATGTAATTCATTGGAAATAAACGATAAAAGTTACTTACGAACGTCGGAAATTTGCCGTGTTGTCCTCCATAGCTTCACGAAAACGGCACCTCACGGTATTTATCCATTCTGTACATACACTGTCGGGAAAAAATCATATCACCAAGGCGTATTTCTGCATCTGAAAGATAACATCTTTTCACATTTCGCGCCAGTAGCGCCACTATGTGAATGCAAATCAGGTTTGCTTTAAATACACGGAGTAACGGTCGTGAGGTTTAGTTAATTTTCCTTGAGACTGGACGTTGTGAGTTAGTCAAGAATACCTTTAAGGCGATAAAGAAGCCTTTATCAATATATCATAGAGGTTGAACGAGATCGTGTAATAGGGCTACAAGAAGCTGGATCTTCCTTCTGCGATTATCCCACGCAACTTTACTACAAAATCGTGCGTCAGTCTGGTGATTCGATCTGTTGCGCTGTCATTCATAAACATCATTCCAAGGATGTGTTTTTCCAACTGGATAACCCTCGCCCACATACAGCTGTTGTAACCCAATATGCTCTACAGAGTGTCGACATGTTGCCTTGGCCTGCTCGATCACCAGATCTGTCCCTAGTCGAGCTCATATGAGGCACCATAGGACGACAGCTCAAGCGTCATCCACAGCCAGCATTAACCATCTCTGTGTTAACCGACCGAGTGCTACAGGCGTGGAACTCCATCCCACAAAGTGACATCCAGCACGTTTACAACACAGTTCATGAACGTTTGCATGTTTGCATTCAACATTCTGGCGGTTATATCGGTTACTTATGTACAAGCACTTCACATTTGCAATGGGTTATCTCTCACTTACATTATCCTGTGATCTTATAATGTTAATCACTTAAGTATGTCACCTAGACTAATGAATTGTCGAAATTTCCAACTCTACGTGTTCAATCCTGCCTACTCGTCAAATATGGGGTATCTAGGAAACCTGCTTCCTCAGATCGCTAGACAAATAATTCAAACAAATCGTATTAATGAGTTTTCTTACGAAAGGAGAAAATACAATACTTAACTTTGTGTTAAACAGATGTATCACAAGCAAACGGCGACAGACAAAATAAGAAATCTCTTCAGTATAACAATTCCAAGTTTGAGCTACATACAATGTGCAAGGTAACGAGTGTTGATGCTTCTGTCCTAGTTACTACCGAGCGAGGTGGCGCAGTGGTTAGCACACTGGACTCGCATTCGGGAGGACGACGTTTCAATCTCGCGTCCGGCCATCCTGATTTAGCTTTACCGTGATTTCCCTAAATCGCTCCAGGCAAATGGCGGGATGGTCCCTTTGAAAGGGCTCGGCCGACTTCCTTCCCCATCCTTCCCTAATCCGATGACCTCGCTATTTGGTCTCTTCCCCCAAACAACCCAACCCAACTCGTGGAGACATATTCCTAGTTACTAGTCTTGACGCTGCTGTAGAACTGGGTCGCGGCCAGTCGGGCGCGGCGCTGCTGTCGCGTTGTCGTCCTGGAGAGGGGTCGATCAGCATGCAATTGGCTGAAGTCTTCTTCATAGCCCTCTCTGCTCTCTCGTTCCCGACTGGCGTCCCGGCGCTTGACTTTACGCCATAACACTACATTAGCATTTTTTGATGTTGCGGTTTTTTTACATCTGTATAAATGGCATTACTCAATCGACTCTGTACGGTAGCTCTGAAATGCTAATCTTTTTTGTATCAAAGTAGCGGGTGGTTATAATTAAAGTGCAGCTACTCACAGAGGTCGAGCGTGAGCGGTGGTTATCGTATGGCAGCGAAACTTGGTAGATATGCTAGTACGATGATGCGGAACCCATTTACGCTGGAAAAAAAATTAATTCCATCTTTGGCCACCGGGTGCAAATCTGACTCTGTAAATGCAAGAAAGACAAATAAATATGTTTCTGTATGTAATGGGTTGGGAACGGGACATGGGCACAAAAGGTCAAACAAGTGAGAAAGGCATAATGTTGATTTTAATGTTAACCGCCACATAAACAAATCGTTCAATACGAGCACCGGAGACGTCGACGAGGTGCTGCTTCTGTCAAATGACGTGATCAGAAGTTGCTCGCAGGAATTCCGGCGGAATCTAAGCAACGTGTTACTGTGTACTGTCCTTCAGGTCCGGTAGAGCCCGAACATGACCCTGATAAGCACATTCTTTTAGGTATCTCCAAAGCCAAAAGTCACATGGATTCAGATCAGGTGGTGTTGTATGCATCTGCAAAACCTCTGGAGACAAGACGTTCGTGGAAGGTTACATTAAGCACATCTTTCACTGGGCGACCAACACGAGGTGTTGCCCCATCTTGCATGAAAACAGTCGTGTACAAGGAGAGCTCGATAAAATTCAGACGTCAAGGTACACCTGACAGGCCATCTGGGTGCATTCACAGCAAAGAAGAATGGGCTGAAGATAACCGTGTTTAGGACTGCACACCGCACAGTCACGTACGGCGAGCGCAGGAGCTCTTTGTGCACAACACACGGTCTAACAGTACCCAGAACTCGAGAGTTCTGTGTATTCACTACGCCTTGTAGTGTAGAATATGCTTCTTCGCAGCGTAGAATATTACCCGGCCACATGTCATCAACTTCGATCCGTGCCTGAAACCCAAGAGCAAGAATGTTGCTACGGTTACAGTTGCTGCACCGTCTTGATCCTGTGTAAGCACCAGTGCAAAATCAACCGCAAAACTCTCCGAACTGTTGACCATGGGATAGGCCTAAACAATTCTCGTGACACTGAACGAGCACTAGCACTACGCGGGACACGTGCTGCATTGTCACTTACAGCGACAGCATTCTTCTCGATAATTTCCACAGGGATAGGACGCGTTTCTCTTATATGTGCCACTCCAAGCTCACCTGTGTTTTCGAATTTCATTATCGTCATCTTTAAACCAATTAATGTCATCGGGCCTCTCCTCAGAACTAATTTGTTTTCCGGTGTAAATCGGTTCCGTATTAACGTGTTAGCATATCTACCAAGTCTCGCTTCCATACGATAATTACGTCCCACAACAGACATCCGTGAGTAGCTGCGCTTTAATTATAACCACCCAGTATATGGTACACTTCATGCCAGTATGACGTTTGTAGGCAACACGGCAACGCATGACCTACACTTCACCCCAAGATAACGCTTAGGAAACTCGTCAAAACGTTGCGACAACATGACGCTATGACTCGACTGACAACACGAGATGATTTCATCAACAAGAGAACAGATCATGTAATTCGATAGCGTCGGGATTCGATCTTGAGCGTAAGTGACTCGTGTCGCTAGAACCAGTTCAAGTTTCGCACTTACTCTACCCTGATAAGGACATTGACCTCTCGAGGTTAGACGATAACGAAAGGTGGAGGGCTTGAGCCTTGCGGCTCGCTGAATTTCGCTACTCGGCGGCGCCAGCAACCAGCTGAGGCCGGCTTCCGCTCGTTAACTCCTTCGTGACAGGGCTGTAATTGCTGGCGATCATGCTAGCTCCTCCCGTTGTCAACACGAGCAATTGTCCAATTTGAGCTACTCGGTGCGGTGCAGCTCTCTGTGCGAGGTCGCGCCCCACAGCAGCAAACAAAATATTATCCTTCCAGTCTGCGACCTTGACTAAACAGTCGTCGTCAAATGTTGACTCGGCGCCGTGCAAACACTTGCCGCTCCGTGTCCAGCCATGCCAGCCAGTCGAGACGTCTTATGACTAATGGGCTGCGAGGCCCTGCTGTGTGGTAGTCTGCATTCTGGCAGGCATATTAGGCGTACGCGATCTGTGCTTAGCCATATAGTACGCGTATTTTGTAGAAATTAACTTCTCGCCGTTTGAGATGGGAAGGTATATGTCAACCTACAGATCTAACAGTTCGTGATTCCAATCACCGTCGGCAGTACAGTTTGTCGCTAGCTTCAATTCTGCCAGTCTTCATGCATGTGAAAAGTTATTAGTCACAATTCTACTAAACTGCCGATCAACCCAAAACTGCTTGGGCGAGCAGTTGCCAAGCCAAGTGAAGGTATGGCGAAATACCTCCAATAGGACTTGCCCTGGAGGCACTGTGTTCTTCAGACCCCCATTCGGCTCCATAATACTTTTACTTCGGTGTTCAACACAAAGAATGCACTCATAGATAAGAAGAATAGAATTATCACACCTTTAATTTGTATAGTATGTGGTCTTATGTGTAGTGGTTCCTGAGGGCAAACAATTTTAAATGGTTCAAATGGCTCTGAGCACTATGGGACTTAACTTCTGAGATCATCAGTCCCCTATAACTTAGAACTACTTAAACCTAACTAACCTAAGGACATCACACACATCCATGCCCGAGGCAGGATTCGAACCTGCGACCGTAGCGGTCGCGCGGTTCCAGACTGTAGCTTCTAGAACCGCTCGGCCACCCCGGCCAGCAAATAATTTCATTCTACTGTTTTAACTGTAGATGACGTCTCTACATCAATTCCTTGCTCTTTTGCTCAAAAGCAATATTGAGCAATTATTGTTTCAATAAGCCTTTTATCTATATTTTTTGTCCTTTATTAAGATCATTTACTGGATACTCGTATTTTATTTGCAAACTGTTTGAACAACAAATTATTTATTCAGTAAGGCAGATCCTTGACGAACCTTGACGATCAATTTGAGTTTTAATTTTTTTTTAAGTGGGCGAGGGCCAGATAATGTTTTCTTCAATCATAATGGAAGGACAGTAAAAGTAAATGTTAATCTCTCGCTACTTACTTTTCGTAATTAGCCTCAAATTTGTCTGATGGTCTGCCCACCGGAAGTGCTCGAAACAATAAATAAACGCAATTCAGACTTCTCTACAATCAGTATACAGCAATCGCTGCAGACATTGTGTCTAAAACTAGCGTCAAGTAATTTATATATTTTTTTTATTTGCTATTTATCTGAATTTGGAGTTCTTATGTGCACAATGACAATACTCAATTTACCCAAATGCTACATGCAGCATGTAGCGTCCTGTGGTATTACAGTTTCAAAAGACATTACATGAGTACAATTTACATTTCTTATAATAGTATTTGATAATGTTCAGCGATAATGTTAATCAGATTCTAGCAGCTGAGAATTTATATTTAAATCACCGAAGACTGCGTTCGTGTTTCTCTCGACAAAAACTAGAAAGTAACAATGACTTCTTAGAGGTGAGCATTTTATGGTAACACACGTTCGTTGCCGGCCGAAGTGGCCGTGCGGTTAAAGGCGCTGCAGTCTAGAACCGCAAGACCGCTACGGTCGCAGGTTCGAATCCTGCCTCGGGCATGGATGTTTGTGATGTCCTTAGGTTAGTTAGGTTTAACTAGTTCTAAGTTCTAGGGGACTAATGACCTCAGCAGTTGAGTCCCATAGTGCTCAGAGCCATTTGAACCATTTTTGAACACCTTCGTTGCTGTCTACACCTCTGACTGTGCGGCTGATCCCCGCGGAGGTTCGAGTCCTCCCTCGGGCATGGGTGTGTGTGTTTGTCCTTAGGATAATTTAGGTTAAGTAGTGTGTAAGCTTAGGGACTGATGACCTTTGCAGTTAAGTCCCATAAAATTTCACACACATTTGAACATTTTTGTACACCTCTACACGAACAGCCACAACATATTCATAACAACTTACCTTCAACAGATTAAAAACAGGTATAAAATTGTGAGTGCATTCAACATGGTGAATAAATAATAACGCGGAAGAAATGTTATTACCTTTTATTTTCTCTGTGTCTATCAGTAACTGCGTTCAACAAAGTTAGTATATCAGCGCCTGTGCTCCTATAGCAGTTAAAATCCAAAAGCGCACTAACTGTTTCTTATTTTCGCACATGAGTGTCTAGACACTGAGGAATGTTTTAACTCATTTATGCTTTGACGTTACAAGCAATTACATTAGTTTAAAATCAGCTTATATGACACATTGCACAGTGGTCTGCCTACCTATCACAATGAAGACCTGTTTCGATCATCATGATACTCATCTTGAGAGAAGAACAGGACTACGTACACTCACCCTCACAAGCGCATTTCCTCACTTGCAACATGCAACGGCTAAATTAGGTTAAAGCAGTCATACATAATTACATTTCACCTTCGTAGCAGCCTGAATATGAATCACAGTCAAGATGTGGATTCGAGCATCATGTAATTCATCTTGAGAAAACAACAGGAATCGTGCACACTCAACCCCATAAGCACAACTGAGATTCTAAGAGGAAGGAAGATTAGGATTTAACGTCCCATCGACAAGGAGGTCATTAGAAACGCAGCACAAGCTCTGAATGGGTAAGTTTGGTGAAGGAAGTACACCACGCCCTTTCGAAGAACCATAACGGCATTTGCCTTCAGCAATTTATGGAAATTATGGAAAACCTAAATCTCAATGCTGGACACGTATTTGCATCGTCGTCGTCCCGAATGCCTGTGTGCTAACCATAGCACCAACTCGCTTGGAAATTGAGATTCTGTTCAAAGGAGAAGTAGAGCCTTCAGTTTTGAAAGCCGAAAATTAACTAACGGGAAAGTGGTGTTCTGACCGTGCATACCACCCCTATAGCAGGCCAGTGCTACGTAATTTGGTGTTAACGGTAACAACCACTGGCACTAAACGGCGTGAAACATTCGCTCACTTATAGCTACAGTTATCAACGTTTTGGTGTCCAGCTGTCCGCAGGATAAAAAAATTATTCTCTAGGGGCAATGGTTTCATAACACGTCATCATGTACCTGACCTGTCCATAACCTGTAATGTATTAATTCTTAAAAGATCTTATCCAATTAGTTACTGGATGTCAAGTTGTTTAAAAGTGTTTTGACAATGTTATCATAAAATAAGTTTAATGTAACATTCATGTAATACGAATATCGAGCTACATATTATTATTTTCGTCATTGCTTGCTATCCATTAGAGACCCTATACGCTTTGCTTTAAATTGAATGAAAGAATATAATTTTTAGGGAAGTTGTGTTTAATAATGTTATTGTTCAATAAATATAGTGTAGCACGTATGTAACGTAGACAACGAGCTAAGTGTTACACTTCTCGCAATTGGTTGTAATCTGTCTGAATCTTACACGCTCTGCCTGACAATACAAAGTAAAGGAGACAGTCTGTTGCTGTATTGACGTAATGTCCTCTGCATATGGCCGATACAGATATGTATCCTGAAGTAAACATAAGGTTCTCTGTTGTTGTGTATTATAATACTGAAGTAGGTCGCGGTGGCCAAGCGGTTCTAAGCGCTTCAGTCTGGAACCGCGCTACTGCTACGGTCGCAGGTTCGAATCCTGCCTCGGGCATGGATGTGTGTGATGTCCTCAGGTTACTTAGGTTTAAGTAGTTCTAAGTTCTAGGGGACTGATGACCTCAGATGTTATGTCCCATAGTGCTCAGAGCCATTTGAACGTTTTTTTATAATGTCTGTTGTCTTATCCGGTACATGCCCGGCAGGGACAGGTACTCTAGAAATATATTTCTAGGTTCGTGATAGTCTCATGTACCTATTCTGCTCTTGAATAAAAACGTAGTGGTTGTCGAAAGTTGCTATCCATGTAATTACTTAATGTCAGGTTGTATATATGAACTTATTGCACTGCCACTGCTCTGTCTCATGGCATTTTCATGTAGCAAATTTGATAAAACGAGCTTGAATCTTGTACCTTAAATATCTGTGCAACTTATGTTTTAAGTATTTAAAGGTACGTAACAAGTCCATAATGTTCTATTGCATACTGTTATGTTTGACGTATTGTTTGAAGGCTACTAAGAGATTTTAGGTAGCTGGTGTATTTTATTATATGCAGTGGTATAAATTCACATGTTAGTTGTATCACATTGTACTGCCACCTGGTGACGATAGCTGCAACTCAAGCTCTAAATGATGTGCGGCAGTTACTTTGCCTGTTTCCGTCAGAGAGACAAATTCAACTGGTTCCCACATCATGGAGGCTGGCGTGTTATTTTGCTCATGGTAATTATCTCAGGAAGTGTAAGAGCATCGTATACATGGAATTCTGCGCCGTTTTTCTGCACTACGTGCGAGTGCTCAGCACTCTATACAATATCTAACACGTTGCGACTTCTGTGATTATGGGCAGGTAGCACATTGGCGTAATGTTAATTACGACTTCGGACCAATTCCATAAATTATTATTTTTTTGCTTGTTGTACATAAACATGCGATCAGTTTCTTAACAGCATGGGTATTATCGTATAGATTATTTACTATACTTAATTGTATTACATTCTTGTTTGAACAAGATGTATTGACCTGTAATTCTCTGTAAACCTTCACAGAACTGAAGATGCCATTGAACTGGCTAAAATGGACATCTACGTAACAAAACTAGCGATCTAGATAATAAAGTGTTCTTAAAGGATACTATACTCTCAGAGCCAAAGATTAATGGGTGTACATGAAAACGAGGACTCGTCGTATTTTAAGTCCCTTTCACTCTCTTTTACAGACAGATGTTAAAGCATAGCGTTTCGTTCACCTCGATTTTGGAACAGAGATTATTTTAGTTTGCCAATATTGGCTGACAAAAGATAAGAGATCATTACAGACGAAGACTAACCGTGGATGAAAAAAATATGGGGCAGGAACTAAACTGCTGCCTAACATTTGAATGAAACGATTTATGGAAATCGTAGAAAATGTAACTTTGCTAGATATAGTTAAGCTTTAGAATCAGCCATGCCCTTGTTTTGTTTTGTTTTTTTTTTTAAAAAAAAGTCCTGATAATCTTGATATTTTCTAGGAGTGTCATTTTTTTGCGCAAAATTTACTGTTAACTAGAGGCAAGTACGCAAATAGTTAGAGTCTCCGTTCCTTCTTGCATAGTACGCTGTCATGGTCTGTAAATGAACATTTTCACGTACACTGCAGGACGGTCTTTAGAACTGCAACATCTGGAGGAATAAATAATAAATAAATTTTATTTATCGTGCATACACAGAATAGTAGGAAGAATACATAAATGCATTTGTATGTGATTTAGTGGTTTACAGATTGCGAAATTTAGTATACAGGTCTGCCAATTCTGGCAGCATCATTGGCTCTAACCCTACTGGGCATCGAGTCGCACTGAGCTTGACTGACAGGTAGGGAAACGTTATTTCATGTCTCTTCAACCCTTTGCCAGAGTTCATCAGTCGTAGAAGCTGGCAACAGGTGGCGTGCCAGTCTCCTGGCAACCCACGACCAGATGTTTTCAGTGCGTGAGAGATCTGGATAACATGCTAGCCAGGGCAACAAATGAACATTCTCTGCATCGAGGTAGGTCGGGACAGCACGGCGAACATGCGGTCTAGTGTCCTCTTATTCAAAAGTAACACCACGCAGATCCTAAAAATAGGATACAGCGACCGTTATTAACACGAGTCTAAGGTAAGGGCTGCCATTCAGATAGCCAGCCATGTGAACCAGAGGTTGTGTGCCCAGTGGCACCTCGTAGATCGCGCTAGATGGTGGTTCTGTTTGACAATGGCGAATGCAGTGTGGTAATGTTCGGTCTCGTCGGATCCTCCATACTAGGGTGGTCCATAGTGAGGGTTTCAGCCCATCCAGACCGTGTGTGTTGCGCCAGCGTGTAGCCTACAGGCTAGCCTACCTGAACCGCTGTGCTGGCGTGTTGATTGTAGCCCGCCACGTAACAAACAGCGAGTTAGCAGGCCGGTCTTCACCAGTTCACTGCACTGTGCGTTCCAACCCACTGCCTGTGCTGTGACACACCTTGTGTCCGTCTGCAACGTAAGAAAACTTAAAGAGGGAAAAAATATGACATAGCGTCATGTACTACTTGACTCCAACCAGGTGTCAATGTCTACTAGGGTATCGTGCCGCTAATTTATTCAATGTGTGCTTCAATTGCACTATTTAGAGAGAGCAAAGACACTCAGTAATTTATTGCTGTCACATACATTCTTCTAATCACTTGGAAAACCTGTCTTGGTACTGTAACTAGCCGGATGCAGAAAAAAAGTTCAAGTATTTAGTGGTACTATAGTGAAGCATCCAAGCTGAAACAATTCTTGAAACTGGTACCCATATGTCCCCGAAAATTTCATCGGAATAATAATACAGACGGATTTTGAAGTTTTCTAACTAGTGCAGAACAAAACATAGCAGAGGCAACAGGTTGACCTGACGAATAAATTCAGTGCACAACTTGGTAGGCAGTGGATGCGACGACTGTGTACATTCGGTTGGAGTCCCGTAAGCCACACAGGAAGGTCCATGTTCCAGATATGCTGAAACCTGCACTGTATGTGACTCTACTCCACACCTGGGTATGTCAACTATGATACTTTATGAAGAACTGGGGTTCATCTGAGATGGCAATCTAGTGCCTCTCTGTCCAATGGTGTCCTTGGGAGAACAACTCTCAGCATCCCTCTCTCAGCTGCCATATCAGGACAAGCCAGCACAATGGCCGCCATGTTGACAGTCTGTGGTCGTCTATACGTCACTGACATGCCTGTGCAGACACTACTCTACCTGCAAACAAGCCCATATCTTGACTCAGGGTCCGTGATGTGGCTGTACAATCCTGCACGCCGTAGCGAGCAATAGCGTCATCTCAGGTGCTAGTTGCATGGGACCGATGAGATGCTGTATGGAGTTGAGTACGGCCCTCCGGAACCCATAGATTCCATATTAACATGACAGCTGTGAGATTCCAACCACTGCAAGCAGCAATATCGTGACCTGTCGAATCCCGACATGTGCTGCTGGACGTTTCTGCTTCTTACTTGAGGCATAACTCGCAACGTGCAAACGTAATTTCTGAATGGCAAATCTGTTTCATAATCTTTCATTATACACAGAATATCTCTTGAGGAATTTTAAACTGCAGCTGTACAAAAAACTGACCGAACCTGTAGGGCTGTATGGTTTGGAGCCTCCGGAAAACAGTTTTAAATAATCTTCGCGATTTCGAGCGGAAATTATCAAGGAAGATATTCAGTTCTGTACAATATGAGATCACTGGGAATGGAGGATCGGGTTGTATGGTTTGGAGCCTCCGGAAAAAAGATTTAATTAATCTTCGCGTTTTCGAGCGGAAATTATTAAGGAAGACATTCAGTTCTGTACAAGATGAGATCACTGGGAATGGAGGATCCAGTATAACTGTGAGCTGGATGAGACCAACAACAGCCCAAATATTGTAGGCCTGATGAGAACCAAACAGCTCTTATCAGCACACAGGGTGATAAGCGTTTCACTAGTGCTTCATTCGAATACTTGAAGCAGTTGTCATCAAGTCTTCGAATGAAGCACCAGTGAAACGATTGAATTCACAACATCCAGGGATTTATGGCATTATATGACATTGTCGTTTGTTTGGAGAGATGCATGTGGGTCCTGAAGATAGCATAGTGGAATGTCAAAACCGGTAGCCTTCAAAATAAAATAAGAAAACATCTCAGTTACACGGCTGTTAGAAAGTTTACATTGATATTGACAATTACTTAACCAGCCGGTGTCCCCTGTCCATGATGGATCGACAGAGATTGATTCCACTTTGCGATGACTGTCCTGTTTTCTGCATCGCCCCCCCCCCGCCCCCCCCCCCCGCCCCTCCGCCCACACTCCCGACCGGCTTTATACCCTCCACTGCAAGTGCTGCCGCCTGCTGTTAGGTGCTTATTGGACACTGATATCGAATATAGGCTGTGGCAACATTAATATGCCAAATGTGTGTGAAATCTTATGGGACTTAACTGCTAAGGTCATCATTCCCTAAGCTTACACACTACTGAACCTAAATTATCCTAAGGACAAACACACACACACACACACACACATGCCCGAGGGAGGACTCGAAGCCCCGCCGGGACCAGCCGTACAGTCCATGACTGCAGCGCCCCAGACCGCTCGGCTAATCCCGCGCGACCAACATTAATATGACTGTACCGTGTAGAAACCAGTGGAAGAGGAGCCTTGTAGCTTTTGTAGCTTGACGCAATCCTCTGGGCTTGATCATTTAAAGTATGAACTAAATACAGAATGAAGCTAAAGCTACTCCTACCTAATTTACGCAGTTAGCATATACAAGGATGTAGTGCACTTCATGCCGATTAGACGGTTGTTACATTTCGACTTCATGATGTTGCAATGTTAATGGGGAACAGTGTATTATATTGGCACCGCCTGCACTCTTTCAAAGTAGTGCAAGAAAATTATCAAACACTTGACTATACCTGCAGAGTCCAAGTAGTCTGTGATTTTCTTCTTCATATACTGAGTGAATCTTTTATTTTCCGGGCAGGAACCGTCTTGCAGATTTCTCAATACATTACGCCAAGGCTTCCTGTTCACACGAGGAGTAACTAGTAGGAACATGCGTCGTTTGCATCAGCATGGTTCTGTCGTTTATGCTTTATTACAGTTTCGCTATTGTCCATAGCTTGGAGGATAAGGAAAAGTCCTTGCGCCGTCATCTACCACCTGCGTTTCTCCTGTCCCACATCAGTCACAATCTCACACACACACACACACACACACACACACACACACACACACACACACACACCTCTGTATACCGAGTAATTCGAAGCCTAACAGGGAAGGTGTGAATATTTCAATGGGTGTAGTGCAGACTAGCATTACTCCTATTCGACGCACTCTATATGGAAAACAAAAGAATGAACACCATGAACGTGACAAAAATAAACAATTTCAAAAGTTTCAACATTTCTTTTACTTCTTTCTGTGCAGTTAAGAAACACTAACATCATTATGCAATTTCAAGTACCTCCAGCATTTCAACACTTAGCACTTCCATGTTTAATATTCTACAGTCTAGGAGATATTACCAGTCATAATGGACGCGAAAGTTAATATTAACATCCAGTCTACCCCAACGATTGTCAAAACTGAGCACCCACTTCATTTACTTAACGAAACCTTTGTAATACTGTAACGTAAAAGATCTTTCTCATGAAGCTGTAAAACTGATTTCCATCTTCTGCAGAATACAAGATTAAGCACGTTGTTGGCAAGGTAAGATAGCCCTGTCAAGCAAAATGAAAATGAGGTTCTACATCTAGTTACGGGGCGGTCAGAAACAGTCTGAAAAGCTTGTAAGGGTGTTGTAGTTAAGAAACATATTCAATACCTTGTGCCGTTTCCGAGTAAATTAATTTTGAAGTTACCTAATCAGGCCGTCGCTCGCGCAAATTCAAGCGGCACGCCAGATACAATTAGTTGTTCTCGTAGCGTCGATGATAGCGCACGAGACTGCCCAGGCTTTGGCTCGGATTCAGTGCTAACTACAATCCGTGTCCAATTTTTTTATCGATCTCTTGTTTGGTTTTAGGAAACCAATTGAAGAACAGCTATTGCGACACCGTCTCTGGTGGGCAGCTTGAATTTACACGCGCAGCAGCCTGAGTGGCTGACTTCAAAAGCTAATTAACTCGCAAACGGCGTAACGTATCGAAACTTTTTCTTGAAAACTCTATCATCCTGCAGAACGCTTACAAGCCCATCCGGCTGCTTCTGACAACAGTGTATGCTTCGTAAGACATAGGTCGGGGGGGGGGGGGGGGGGGGGGAGTATTAACAAGGAGACTTCCCATCGCAGCCCCTCCACCCCCAGATTTAGTGGCAAAACTGACCACTGGACAGCCCGTCAAAAACTGAACACGAATCAAGCATGAAAAGAGAAAGATTTCTTTTTTTACAAAATTATGAACGTTCCGTCAGGTCATTGACGTGTCTCATCTCCTTTTGTAGTCTTGACAATTCTCGTACTATTCTTTGGGTATAGAGTATGAATCATGTGGTATGAATATATTACCTTCGCTAGTAAATGTGATTAACAGTGGGAGCTGGCGAGATGCCGTATAGACCTCTTACAGAAACTAAAACACAAATAAACGGGTGTGAACTATGTTACAACAAAGTAATGCAAGAGACAAAGGATCCAAAGCGGAATGCAAGAGTCATAATATGTGCCACATGTGTAGAACAAATAGGATGCAAGTACATCTGGAGAACGGACGTTACACCACGGCACACACACAAATTTAAACCCAGTGAATAGGCACATCAATGACTGGACGGACAGTTCATAATTTTGTGCCAAAAACAAAAAAAAACGACCCGCAGGGCACAAGGCATATCTGAACACGGATCTATCCCTTCCCAGTCCAACAACGTGAACACATAACTAGGACGCGGTGGCTATTCAAGTTCGTTCGATGTTGTACATCTTGAGCTTGGACCGTTCACTGTCTCTACATTGAAGCGCGAAAGAAACGGGTATAGGCATGCGTATTCAAATACAAAGATATGTAAACAGGCATGATACGGCACTGCGGTCGGCAACGCCTACCTAAGACGACAAGTGTCTGGCGCAGTTGTTAGATCGGTTACTGCTTTTACAGTCGCAGATTATCAAGATTTAAGTCGGTCTGGAAGTGGTGTTATAGTCGGCGCACGAGCGATTGGACACAGTATCTCTTACGTAGCGACTATTTCACGACCATGCCGTGAATATCAGGAATCCGGTAAAACATCAAATCTCCGACATCGCTGCGGCCGGAAAAAAGATCCTGCAAGAATGGAACCAACGACGACTGAAGAGAATCGTCCAACGTGACAGAAGTGCAATGCTTCCGCAAATGGCTGCAGATTTCAGTGCTGGGCCATCCACAAGTGTCAGCGTGCGAACCATTCAACGAAACATCATCGATATGGGCTTTCGGAGCCGAAGTCCCACTCGTGTAACCTTGATGACTGCACGGCATAAAGCTTTACGCCTCGCCTCGGCCCGTCAACACCGACATTGGGGTGTTGATGACTGGAAACTTGTTGCCTGGTCGGACGAGTCTCGTTTCAGATTCTATCGAGCGGATGGACATGTACGGGTATGGAGACAGCCTCATGAATCCATGGACCCTGCATGTCAGCATGGGACTGGAGGCTCTGTAATGGTGCAGGCCGCGTGCAGTTGCAGTGATATGGGACCCCTGATACGTCTAGATATGACTGACAGGTGACACGTACGTAAGCATCCTGACTGATCACCTGCATCCATTCACGTACACTGCGCTTTCCGACGGACTTGGGCAATTCCAGCAGGACAATGCGACACCCCACATGTCCAGAATTGCTGCAGAGTGGCTCCAGGAACACTCTTCTGAGTTTAAACATTTCCGCTGACCGCCAAACTCCGCAGATATCAACATCATTGAGTACATCTGGGATGCCTTGCAACGTCCTGTTTAGAAGAGATCTCCACCCCATTGTACTCTTACGGATTTATGGTCAGCCCTACAGTATTCATGATGACAGTTCCCTCCAGTACTATTTCAGACATTAGTCGAGTCCATGCCACATCGTGTTGCTGCATTTCTGCGTGCTCGCGGTATTAGGCAGGTGTACCAGTTTCTTTGGCTCTTCAGTGTATTTTCCTTCTTTTTTTCAGGTCAGTACACCTTACTATTTACATGCTTGCTCTGCGTTCAGTTTTTGATGGGCTAGCCATTGGGCCACCTTCCTACTACATCAGAGGCGGGTGCGACGGGGAGTTTCCCACGTCAGAACAAATATTATACACTTTCCGTCCAGTTACATTAGTGTGTGGATTGAGGGACAAATGACTCTACACTTATCTGTAGGCGCCCTCTTCTATTTTATTCTCAAGACACCCGTGCAAGATGTACGACGGCAACATAGTATTCGCACAGTCTTCCTCGAATATATCACCAAATCTGCAAAAACGAGTCTCAGGCGAGAAATTTCACCTTCCTTCCAGAGTTTTCCATTTAAATTCCAAATACATTTCTACTATACATTCCTGTGGGCTACGACTGGCCGTAACGATTCCAGCAGCGCGTCTCTGAATTAGTTCTACATCAGCTCTGCTGACAGTAAGTCTCAAACTGACTCCACATTTCTGGATTTCCAGAAGGCTTTTGACACCGTTCCTCACAAGGGGCTTCAAATTGCGTGCCTATGGAGTACTGTCTCAGTTGTCGCTATTTCCTGTCGGATAGGCCAACATTCGCAGTAATTGACAGAAAGCCATCGAGTAAAATAGAAATGATATCTGGAGTTCGGCAAGGAAGTGTTACTGGCACTCTACCTTTCCTAATCTATACAAACGATTTAGTTGACAATATGAGCAGGCCCCTCAAACTGTTTGCAAATGAAGCTGTCGTTTATGGTCTAGTAAAGTCATTAGAAGATCAAAACCAATTGCAAAATGATTTAGACGAAGTATCTATAGGGTGCGAAAACTGGCAGTTTACTTTAAATAATAAAGGAATCCGTTAAATTTCTGTTGCACGTAAGTCACACAAATCTAAAAACTGTCAGTTCAACTAAATACCCAGGGATTACAATTACAAACAACTATAATTATAACGGTCACAGGCAATGTTCAGGGGAAGGCGAACCAAACACTGCGTTTTATTGGCAGAACACTTAACAAGATTCAACAGGAAAAATCAGAGCTACCACGGAAACATTTAAATGTTCCTTTTCCCGTGCGCTAATCGAGAGTGGAAAGGTAGAGAAATATTCAGAATATAAAATGCATTCTAACCATCAGCTGTTAATTGTCCCATTAGTCATCAATGGTTGTACAGTTGTGGATAATTTCGATATGGTTCAGCTTCAAAAGAATATGGGATGTTTTTAACTAATCTGTTGAACACTACATCCTGGATGATGGTTAATAATGGAAAGCGGTAGATGACTAATAGGACAAGAAACAGTTGACGGTTAAAATGCATTTCATAAAATACTTTACGGCTGTTGAACCTCATCTTACGGAAACATTACAAATAGTCTCCTGGTATTTAAGTTTGAGTTCCATTGCTGTCATTTATATATAGATGTAGAATAATAGTGTAGTACATGAATTAAATCTACAAGCACCACTGCAAAATGGAAAGGCCTTACTACCATGTTCTGCACATATTATTGCATGTAAATACACATTACAAAAATATACGCTATAAAACCGTGCCGCCGGCCGCTGGTGGCCGAGCGGTTCTGGCGCTACAGTCTGGAACCGCGCGACCGCTACTGTCGCAGGTTCGAATCCTGCCTCGGGCATGGATGTGTGTGTTGTCCTTAGGTTAGTTAGGTTTAAGTAGTTCTAAGTTCTAGGGGACTTATGACCTCAGCAGTTGAGTCCCATAGTGCTCAGAGCCATTTGAACCATTTTTGAACCATAAAACCGTGCCACAGCAAAACTCCGTCCCGTCGTCATCGACGAAACTTATCTTTTTCAATCTGAAAATTATAGATGCAGAAAGCGGGATATTTATTACTAATCCGTGGGAGAATATATATATTACGAATTGGTTGACCATTTGTATGTACATGATCATACAGTTGACAAAATGGAATATCAGCAACAGAAGTGATCAAGATGGCGTCGTGTTAAATGTGCATCAAGATGACGTACGAAAATTAAATAAATGACTGAGGAGTAACTACAATAATTAACTGACACTATGTATTAACCTCAAAATAATCAAACAGTAAGTATACACCACGTGCTACTTACAATACAAGTGAAACATGAATAGAACTTTTAGCAATAACAGAAACATAAATTTTCTAAGCTTGTACAACCTGAAGTGAAGGAGAGAATGACGAAACTGAGTGCATAATGTACTACTTTGAATAACTACGACGCGGTGCTAGAATCAACTTACAACTTACGAAAAGTAATCGATCTCTGAATCTCAGACTCATCAGAACTCCAACTGAAATCGCCACCTCCGGAGTGGCCGAGCGGTTCTAGGCCGACAAGCTGGAACCGCGCGACCGCTACGGTCGCAGGTTCGAATCCTGCCTCGGGCATGGATGTGTGTGATGTCCTTAGGTTAGTTAGGTTTAAGTAGTTCTAAGTTCTAGGGGACTGATGACCTCAGAAGTTAAGTCCCATGGTGCTCAGAGCCATTTGAACCAATCGCCACCTCGGACTACCTTCCAAATCAGGGCTCTCATATCCAGAACGAAACGTGATTTCAAACTCAGTCGGCCACGTGAGCAGCTCAATCGCCTTACGCTGATTGGTTGGCTCCGAGCAGAACTCGACGAAGGTAAAAAATACTGCTACCACACTGCCTCTCAAAGAGAATTAAAGAATTAACACTACCCATCGACACTAATTGCAATACATCTTTTCGAGAAGTCTGAGAGATTATTTCGTGGTCTAAAGAAAACAAAATTGAGAATAAAAGGAAAATGCTGTTTAACACGCATCTTTCAAACTTTTTCTTTTAGTCGCCTTTCCTACTACTGATTTCACAGTTTCAACCAGCTTCATGGCGCTTCATTAATAATCAAGGTATTTCACAGACTCCTGTATTTTACCAATGAGATTATAATTCGATCTGTCGGATCCTTTACCTTTTTTATGGATATTATGTTGTATTTATCTATATTTAAAGACAGGCTACTAATCAGAACGTCAGTTGCAAATACTAAGTCATTCTGAATTTCATTGCAATCATCCAGCAATGATATTGTACTATACAGATAATAGTATCGTCAGGTAACGTTTTGATAGCTTTGCTGACCATATCTGATACATCATCAAAAGTTCTTCTAACCCGACACGTATTTGTGTAGCTGATATGATCGTTTCTTGGTTACCATTCGACTATATGGTACAGTGGCGAACCGCTTTCAGCTATCTATAGAGATGGAATCTACCTGATCACCTCCATTTACGTGTTATTGCAAAATATAATTCATAAAAGAAACAAGATGTGATTGACTCGAATGATTTTCTCTGAGGCCTCGCCGATCCTTTGAGGCAAATTTCTTTGACACATAGAAGGTTTGAGTCGTAACAAGAGACGTTCTCTAAAAACTGAGTTGGTAAAAGCAATGCCTTCTGAATACTAGGTCCGTATATGAATCCCAGACCTGCACGCAGACCACTGCCCGAGCTCTCGCCGGCGGAGCAACGCATGAGCTTTCCCAACATACCAGCGTCGCAAACCCAAAACCAGAGACGAACACTGGAGATCCTTGGGCTGACATTGAGACACCAAATTAATCGTTGTTTTTCATAGGATGACACTTCGTTAATTTCCTGACGAATTAAAACTATGCCCCCCTCCAGGACTCAGTTTTCAAGTTGTACGCGCAAAAGGCACAAATTAGGTCTGAAGCTCTTCACGGTACAAATAAAAGTTTAATAACATAAAACGCAAAGATTCGTTCTGGAACCTACGTAACCGTACAAAGGAGTGACTAATAGCATGCTCTATTTCCTTCCCTATCCTTCCTTATTGCGAACTTCTGCACCGTCTCTCCTTTCGACGTCGACAGAACTTTAAACACTAATCTTCCTTCCTTACTTTACCCCGTGACGCGGTTGGAAGCACTGCGCCCCAACTCATTACGTTGTGCAGAAAGAAACCTGAGAATCGCGGGAACTTGCGCTGAGCCATCTTGAGTCGCCTGCTTCTCTAGTGCATGTTGCAACGTTTTGTACACAAAATATGAGAGTTGTCCAGAAAGTAAGTTCCGATCGATCGCGAAATAGAAACCACAGTGAAAACCAGAAACGTTTTATTTGCAACAGTTAGGTACACCTTCCACCTACTTCTCTACATAGTCGCCGCTCCAACTTCGAGTTTTGTCGTAGTTTTCATCAACTTTCCAATATACTCGTCATAGAAAGCAGCCGCCTGTGCTTTCGGCCAGTTATCTGTACTGGTCTGCAGCTCGTTGTTTGTGAAAAAATTTTCTCTTCATAGCTAGCGGTTCTTGTGAGTAGAGATGAGACGCAGGGGAAGCGAGTTACGGACTGTACTGCGGGTGATCAAACACTTCTCATCGGAAACGATGCAGGAGCGTCTTCATTGTCCCTGCAGTCTGCGGCCGAGATTTGGCATGAAGAAGGAACTGCTCGACAGTTGTGTTATGTGGCTGCATGACACAGGCGAAATCTCTAACCAGGCACTCAGACTTGGCGGGAGACGCTACTCCCTACGCATCTTTACGTGTTCACTGGTCACTCAAAACTGATAAGAGCGACGCGACACGATCGACGGGCATACTAGAGACACTGCCTAACACATTTGTGCAAAGCTTTACCGGACTTTCCCAGTGGTTTCCATTTAGCGACCGATCGGAACTTACTTTCTGGGCAACCCTCGTATATAAGAGGTTTACACCGCCTGAAAAAAGGAAGCATCCAGAAGCTATGATACATGTACACTAACGGAAAAAAATCGTAACAGCAAGAAGCAGTTGTGCGACATAAACGAAAGCTGGTAGACGAGTTTCTATATCTGAAAGACGATATCTATTCAAATTTCGTGCCAGTCACCAAAGAGTGGCGCTAGTAGCGCCGCTATGAGGATGCAAATGAGGTTTGCTTTAAATACCTGAGGTAACGATCGTGAGCGTTAGTTACCTTTGAGATTGAACGTGGTAAGGTGATGTCAGTCAAGAATGCTTTTAAGGCGACAAAGGTGCTATCATCAACACCTCACTGAGTTTGAACGAGGTCGTGTAATAGCGCTACGAGAAGCTGGATGTGGATGTTACTTGTGCGACACTGCAGAAAGACATGGCCGGAACGCAGCCCCTGTACATGACTGTTGGCAGCTGTGGCCACGAGAATGTATGGCCACGTGGCACTACCGAGAGGGAAGACCATCGTGTTCAGCGTATGGCTCTGGCGGATCGTACTGCGTCTCCAGCTGCAATGTGAGCAGCAGTTGGCATGACAGTTACACAACTGTTACTTCAAGGGTAACTGCGAGCTAGACGCTCTGTGCATTCCACTGACCCCAAACCAGCGCCATTTGTGACTTCAGTTGTATCAAGCGAGAGCTCATTGGAGGGCACGGTGAAGGTCTGTTCTGCTTCGGTGTCAGCGATGGACATGTGTTGGTTAGAAGAGAGACTGAAACCAATTTGTCTGCATGCAAGACATGCTGTAGCTATACCTGGAGGAATGGTGCGAGATGCGATTTCGTGTGGCAGCAGGAGCGTTCTCGTGGTTATCCCACGGACCCTGACTGCAAATCGGTACGTCAGAGTGGTGATTCCACCTATTCTGCCGCCATTCAAGAACAGCATTCCAGAGGGTGTTAACCAACAGGATAACGCTCGCCCACGTACCGCTGTTGTAGCCCAACTTGCTGTACAGAGTGTCGACATATTGCCTTGGCCTGCTCGATCACCTGATCTGTCTCCAATCGAGCACAAACGGGACATCATCGGACGACAACTCAAGCACAATCCTCAAAGAGGATTAACCGTCCAAGTATTGACCGACCAAGTGCAACAGGCATGAAACTGCATCCGGCCCCTGTATAAAAAAATGCATGCACGTTTGCATGCTTGCATTCAACATTCTGGCCGTTACACCGGTTATTAATGTACCAGCATTTCGCATTTGCAGTGGCCTCTTTCACACTTAATAAACCTGTGATCTTGCAATGTTTATAAGTCAAACATGTTACCCAGACAAATGTATTCCAGAAATTTCATTAGCCTACATTAATTTTTTTTTTGTGTTGCGATTTTTTTCCGATTAGTGTATATTCTCTACACAGACACACCATCGGCGGGTATATAAATGATTAGAATTGTAATTCACTGTGACTTGAGTGTTGCTCGTTTTTAGTTTGTTAGTAGGCCTAATAGTGTAGACAAGGGGCGTGAAAAGCGTTAGGTATCAAGTGATCCCTGTGAAACGGGCGCTAAAGACCTTGCTGCCGTCCGCCCAGTACAAACATCTTCATCATCCATCCATCCCTGTGAAAGATATGGAGATGCCGCATACCCGTGTAAGACAGCGTTGGCAGCACCTCACATAGTCTGGAAAGAGTCTCATTGTGGGTCACCATTTGGCCAGCTGGTCGAATCATGCGATATTTAGATTTGAGGGGTTTCTGATGTGACAGTGGCACGACGTTGGACTGCTTGGTAACATGAGGAGAAGCAGCCTCGTCGCTAAAGATACAGTCGATCACGTCTCGCCACCGCAAGAGAGGATCGCTATACTGTGCACCACAGACATCGTAGCCCCTGCACATCTGCGCCTGCCGTCCGAGAACAAGTAATGGACTCCCTTCACCATTCTGTGTCATTGCACATCACTGCTTCGAGACTAACAGCAGCCGGACTAGTGAATTACCATCCCATGCGTAGCTTTCCATTAAGACCACAACACAAACGGCTGCGTCTGAAGCGGTGCCATGACCGGGATGTATGAGCTGTTGATGAGTAGTGTCGCGTTGTGTTTAACCATGAACCGCGGTCTGCACTACCACTATGACCTTCGTCGGCGAGTATGGTGGCGACCTGGGGAGACGTCCCATCTTCCAATATTTGGAGAGGCACAGCTGGCTGCATTACTCCTGGCGTCGTGGTGTGGAGTGCCATCGGTTATGCCTTCAGGTCACGGTTGGTAGTGATTGAGGAAGCTCTGACCGCACGACAGCATGTGACGAAATCCTGAGACCTGATGTGATACCTCTCACGCGACAATATCTCTGGGTCATTTTTCAACTGACCAATGCTCGTACACACGTGGCACGTTTCTATATGAATTGTCTGCGAGATGATGAAGCACTCCTGCAGCCCGCAAAACACCCAGCCTTGTCCCCGATAGAACATGTGTTCTCGGACGTCAGCTCCATCTTAGTGCCAGGATCCGGGATATCAAGGACCAGTTACAACAGTCGTGCGCCAAGTTGCTTCATGTGAGGATGCAACGGCTTTGTGACATCCTTCCCAATAGATTCAGCGCATGCATCCAGGCCAGAACGGTGCAAAGTCGTACTGCTTAGGGAGCTCACACTGTCAACTCCTCTGTAAATCTGACGTAAACGTAAATATAAAACCACCCACGTATTAGGCATTAGGCGTGTGACGAGTGGCCAATTGCTGCACAGAAGGCAATACGAGGGGCGATCTGTGATCGTGGGACATGAGATCAGCACGTCGTCAGTCATTCCAGCCGCTATTTCCCGTAGATGAGTACAGGTGATGCTGTTGCTTCTTTATTCAAGCAGCTCATCTGTCCTCAAGAGACTGAACTGGCCCCGTTCCCCACTTTCCCGCCTCAGAAAAATCGGAGGAGGAACCTCAAATCAAACCCGAGTCTTTCCGCACCGAAGGCAGCGACGGTAGTCTTTCAGCTACTGTGGCTGCAAATTTGACTCAGTTTTGTAATAACTGAAATAACATCACATAACACTGTTCAATGCAGAATGAGAGAGAGTATAGGTGAAAAAGAGTACACTGAAGAATTCTACGAGGAGGAAGACTTGGCTAATGACGAGATAGAAGAAAAAACAGACATCGATTTACAAAAGAAAGGGGATCCAGTATTAGAATCAGAATTTAAAAGAGCTTTGGAAGACTTAGGATCAAATAATGCATAAGAGATAGATAACATTCTATCAGAATTTCTGAAATCATTGGGGGACGTGGCAACCAAACGACTATTCACGTTGATGTGTAGAATGTATGAGTCTGGCGATGTATCATCTGACTTTTGGAGAAACATCATCCACACCATTCCAAAGCTAGCGAAAACCGGCAAGAGCGACAATTATCGCACAATCGGCTTAACAGCTCATTCACCCAAGTTCCTATCAAAAATAATATACAGAAGAATGGAAAAGAAAATTGAAAATCTGTTGGGTGACGATCGGTTTGGATTTAGAAAAGGAAAAGGCATCAGAGAGGCAATTCTGACGTTGCGGTTGATAATGGAAGCAAGACTGAAGAAAAGTCAAGGATCTGTCAACATGGAGAGATCGTTCGGCAAAGTGAAATGGTGCAAGATGTTCGAAATTCTGAGAAAAATAGGGGTAAGCTGTACGGAATGACGGGTAATATACATTATGCACAAGAGCCAAGGAGGAACAATAGGAGTGGAAGCCCAAGCACAAAGTACTCGAATTAAAAAGGATGTAAAACAGAATGCAGTCTTTCGCCCCTACTGTGAAGTCTATACATCATAGAAGCAATGACGCAAACAAAGGTTCAAGGGTGGAATTAAAATCGAAGGTGGAAGGAATCGATGGTAAAATGACGTTGCTATCCTCAGTGTAAGTGAAGAAGAGTTACAGGATCTGTCGAATGGAATGAACGGGCTAATGAGTATAAAATATGAATTGAGAGTAAATCCAAGAAAGTCGAAAGTAATGAAAAGTAGCAGAAATGAGAAAAGCAAGAAAGTTAACATCAGGATTGATGGTCACGAAGTAGAGGAAGTTCTGCTACCTAGGCAGCAAAATAACCCATGTTGGACTGAGCAAGGAGGACATAAAAAGAGGACCAGCACTGGCGGAAAGGGCATTCCTGGCCAAAAGAATTCTACTAGTATCAAATCATATACTATAATTAATTTGAGGAAGAAATTTCTGAGAATATACGTTTGGAGAACAGCATTGTATGATAGTGACACATGAACTGTGGAAATACCGGAAAAGAAGAGCATTAAAGCATTTGAGTTGTGGTGCTATAGAAGAATGTTGAAAATTAGATCGACTGATATGGTAAGGAATCACGAGGTGCTGCGGAGAATCGGCGAGTAAAGGAACTTCTGAAAAACACTTACAAGGAGAAGGGACAGGACGATAGGACATCTGTTAAGACATGAGGAAATGACTTCCATGGTACTAGAGAGAGCTGTAGAGGACAAAAACTCTAGAGAAAGACAGAGAGTGGAGTACATCCAGCAAATAACTGAAAACGTAGGTTGCAAGTGCCACTCTGGGATGAAAAGGTTGGTACAGGAGAGGAATTCGTGGCGGGCCGCATCAAATAAGTCAGAATACTGATGACTCAAAAAAAAAAAAAAACCTCTCTCAACCAGTGAAGTTCATTTCGCTTCCTCCTCCCCTTCTGGGTGCTTCACGTTTCTTTGTCAGCCATCGTATTCAACGTTGATAGCCCCTACCTCTGAACTACAACTCAATCAGCGATGTACTAATGAAGCAGAAAACGACAATTTTGCGTAAATAGATGTTCCTTGTGCCACATCAAGGCCGATCATATGATTAAGTTGAAGGTTTTCGATTCTACCTTTCCGCAACAGCGTCTAATGTATGTGGTTATCATCAGGAGATAGCAATATTATCGTCAAGTAGAAAAGCTCTCGATTACTTCAAGTGTGCTGACTTATCGTGACGATCGCCAAGTTTTGGCCCTTATGACACCTGTGCAAGTCGCAGCTGTGCGGTAGCCTGAAGACAGAAAAGTTAGTTGTCAGCAGCATTACTCAGTTAAGTAACTAATATGTGCAATACAAACTACAGATGGTTGTAAAATGACGAGTGACGAGGAGATCTACGAAAATATAGAGAAAATATCTGAAGTAATGACAAAACGAAGATTAATCTTCTTTTGACACCGAATGAATGATAACAGGCTAACACAACAAATATTCCTTCAGTTCTGGGGAAAAAATCGACTGTTACATGAATTACAGAAGTAAGAAAAGAAATAGAAAGAAACATAAAAGAATCGGAAATGACTGAAAGAAATCTGTTTAAGAATATAATAGTCAATTTAGGCGAGTTTCATGGTATAAGAAATGATAAATTGGAAACAATATGGACAGAAGAAAGGGTAAAAGTTACATTAAAAATTTAGAAAGAACCGACGAAAAAACCTCTAAAAAGAAAAAAATAATTAAGTAAACAAAAAAACAAGAAATTAACGGAAGCTATCTTTTCTAGAACAGCATACTTCCATTATTGCTGGGTATAATCTCTTCTGTTTGGCGTCATCTCTTCCAGCCCTGCGCTTCCCGCATCCAAGCCTCAAAATAGCTAGTGAAGTTATATTAGTTATTATATAAAATATGAAAACCAATCCGTCTTTAATTAGCCTAGCATTGTTAAAGAGTAGAGTACCTATTTATTTTATATCGAAAATAGTCAGCACAAGAAACTTGTTATTTTATATCTTATTTTTACATAATTACGTACGAATTTAGCTTCATGCATTAATCTGTCTCACGAGACCTATGTCCTGCAGTGGTTTGATGATAGCCTACTAACTGACAAACTGCCTATTGGCTTCTGTCTCGGGTTCTTCGGTCGACGTTCATCTAATGATTTCACTGACATTTCGCCGGCACGAGTGGCTGCCATTGTCAAAGCTTCACCCTCCACTGCCGGTGGTGAGCAGGAGCCGAGCTCCCGGCCGCAGACTATATGTAACTGGCGCGCCAACGTCCGAGGGCTTCTCCGCGGTAATTTCCGGTGCGGTTCTCCTCTTGCTACCTACTAACTCATTCTTCACTAAGCAGTGAGCGTGAATCTTGTGGTGTGCGGCGTGCGGAGCATGTCCAAATGCGGCGAACGGAACGTGCAGTTGCGTAACGGCAGGCGTCGTTGACTGCTGTGTCTCTATTGCGAATTTTTCGGAGTAAATTAAGAATTATACTCAACGATTTGATGCTGTTGTTTTGATATTTACCTATGTTGCATAGGTATCTTCCTTGTGTTTAAATTTCATACTTCATCATTTTTACATGTATTCTGTTTTTATTTTATTTACCACGCTTGAATCAAAATGTTACTACTTATATAAAACTCAAAAGGGCCAATACATATTTTTTTTTACTTTTCAGAGTGTTTTAAATTTTTAATTTAAGTTTTATTTCATGTTTTTAAACTTTATATTTTACTAGTAGACACGGTACGATCGACACGCAGTGCGCTTACTGAAACAAAATACCTTCCTGGAGAAAACGCGAAATTGCAACGCGAGATCAGGCCGCCTCAAAATCTGCGTATTCTGGCATTAGATTATTTTATAAATATTATTACATTTGCAAGATTCTAGCAATGCAATATCGCACGTGCAGTTTTGAACTGCTATTAGTAATTCAAATGCGTTAAACACTATCATCGTATTTTACCATTGTCACTTAAGCGATTTAAGTACTTTTTGTAATTCACACATATAATAATTGCCTATGTTTTAGTATATATCTAGCTAATTTAGGTAACATAAGCAGTAAGCAGTGGCGACAATTATAAATCAAGTCGGAAGAAAGTCGGCTGCCATTGTGCTCTCTTGCAGTAGGCTGCCTAAATTATTAGGGAAAAATCATTCGATTTAGAACTGAGTTGTACACCTCAAAAAGAACTACAAAAAGTTCTACGAGAATATATGTTTTTCTTTTATACAGCCTTTTATACAGCCTTTGTAGGCGCTGAAACTGCTGACTTCAAAAGAAAATCATCTTTATTGACCAACCGATAAAGATAAATATAGTTTAAGTGAGTAGCCTCTACTTGTGTTGTGTTATCGTAAGCACAAACCTGGGAATGTGAACTGACATCTTAAATGTGCTACTAAGCTCAAAGCCACATCACTTACATTAAACAGAAAAGAATCCTGTGCGTGTGTGGAAACCGATCTCATCCACAAGCAAATAAAGAGGCAAACCAATAATTTCACGCTCAGTAGACTTGGTCCGTGCGAACTGTTTGAAAAAAACGTAACTACATAAAAAAAACTGGGATTCGGCCTGTATAAGAATGTAAGCTAAAACAAAGAAAAACTTTTGCACTGACGTACGGCCCTGGTAAAATAAAGAAACTGACAGAACCTACGTTACGCAAAGGAAACGAAACAATCACTTATTCTGAATCTCACCTGCCTGCAAAATGAAGTATTAGCAGAAACAGCAACACAGCAGGACTCCGCAAAAGCTGAAAAATACTGCTAAAAGCAGGACTCCGCAACAGCTAAAGAAATACTAACTACTGTTGGTCCTGGGAAACTGGGTTCATAATCTTGACACTGAACACCAACGAAACACATGATTCAACTTTTAAGTACTGAAATTTCAGTTAGGAAGGAACTTATCAAAGAAAAGAATTATAGACTCTGATTTAAAAATTCATTTAATGTAATAACGTCAATGGTACAGTAGATTAACTAAGAGGCTCAATCAATAGAATACGTAACTATCAAAAACTCGACTGTGACGGAGGTGAAGTGGACCAATAATATAAGTCTACACAAATAAACTTTTTACCTCATCAAATAATACTTTGTTCTTCATTTCAAAACCTTTTTTATGTCCGTATGTTATCCAACCATTGTTTTGACTCATCATTCCTCCTCGTAATAAATCTGCGACTCACATAGTTCCCAAAAGTGCGTCTGTACATTACACTGTACACTCAGCCTGCTGCACGTCGCAGCTATCCACCACTGACTGTCAAAGATTCTACGACTAAACAGTGCTGTCATCGCAGACACAGATACTGTTGCCTAACAACTAGTGTCCCTGACAACGATTCTTAAAATATATCACTTTCCTTTACAAATATTAACACATCCAATAACCTCATCAAAAAATAGCCATCTTACAAACTGTTTCTCTTATCACAAATCTTCAAATATGTCATTTTCCTTTACAAATATTAATACATCTAATAACATCATCAAAAAATAGCCGTTTTACAATATGTTCTCACGCACCCTATTTAGATCTTTTTGAGTTCTACAGTCAAGTACTACGTAATTTGATGTAGCTATTATGCATTATTTAGCGTATATCAAGAGATTGCGGTGGCGGATAACGTTTTTACTTAATTTATTCGATTAAATTTAAACGGATGGACAGATTTTCATGGAACATAGCTAGGAATCATCCCGATTAAACCAGCTTCCAAATAAAAGAAATTAAAAGCAGACATTTCGTTTGGCAGCTACGATGCCACAGACAGATAGATACACTCGTTAACTTTATAGCACCCCTCTGTTTGCGTCGGGGGTTTAAAAGACAGCATGGGGAGAGAATTGAAGAGTACTGACAAAGAAATACAAACGACAAAGAAAGAAGGCGATATGAAGTTGTTGCATGATCTAAATATGTCAATACAAAGATAAAAAAAGACAAATGTTGGTGCAGGAGGCTATCACACGAATAACGTAAATTCTTTAGTGGGAATAGCATTTATTCGACATCGCGTCCCAAGCGAGTATCCGTACATTTCTCTGTCGTTAACATTTCGCCTATGACAAGTAAAACAACAATATGGGAATTGTGAGTCCGCCTTGAGGCAAAACACATGGTTTTTTTTTTTTTTTTTTTTTTTTACTCAAACTAGCTTTAGCGACAAATATCGCCATCAGCAGTGGGTTCTTTAAATCTAAAACTTGCAGAAAATAGCATTATTACATTTTTACGGTCCGTTTTTTGAAATATAATTTTCTGTGGATAATTTCATACAACGTTATTTATTGTATGTTTGGTATGTTTTTCAGAACTATTGTCTCTGTTCGCGGCATATTTTCCATGCTTTTTCTGTTGCCGTTTTCCTCGGCGTACAAAATGTCATCTGCAACTGTGTGAGCGGCTGTCAGTAAAGAAATACTAAAAGGACAACTTGCGTATGTGTGCGTTATACACTTGGAATTGTGGTCGAGTTGTGGATATAGTTTTGGTGTGTACTGGGCTGTTATTTAGTTTGTCGTGTACTCACATTCGTTGGACGGCATGTAGCTGATTCTATACACAGAAAAATAAAACTTTCGCACTTTGTTTATGATCCAGAACATTACGCCTTCTTGCTGTTCGCGGTGTCGCGAGAGAGGTATTGGATGTTGCGAGAAGGCTATGAAAACTGTAGCGGGAGTTCTGGCGACTCCTGTTCCTTATTTATGTCTCTGTGTGTGATGGGGATGTGGTTCTTTTGTGTGTCTGTGCTTTCTGTTCTGTGTCCTAGATCAGTTCTCTCAGAGCGGTAAAGAGTGTGGTGTTACAAAGTGTTGTGTTTTAGTTTATTACATTTCTCCCTTACACTATAGCCTTTTGTATGTAGTAATTCTCTTCTATTGTTAGTAGTCGGTATAGACTGTTGCTGTGTTTTAGAATGTGTAGATCGCTTTCGATATAAGCGGGCTTATGGTTTTTATTCGCTAGGTGTTCTGCGAAATCTGAATGTGTACTGTCACTGTTGAGAGCTCTCACGTAATCTGTGTATCTCGTTCAGAAATTTCTGCTTCTTTGTCCTACGTATTGGGCATCACAGGAGTTACACGTGAGTTGATATATTCCAGCGTTGCTGAATTTGTCTGAGGTTTTTTTTGTCTGGTCTTAGACTTTTTCTTAACTGTGTTGTTTGTTCTCAATGTTATTGGGATCCCTTGCTTTTTGAAAATGTTTCCAATTCTATGTGACACTTCGTTATTGTATGTTAATGTGTACCATCTGTCTTTTTCTGATGTTGTGTGGTCTGCTGTGTTGCCTGTGTTTTCTACGTCTGAGTTTTCAGGTCCTTTGGTTGTGCTCTTAAGTGGATGGCCGCAATTTTTATGTTTCATTTTTTCCTCATTGTTGAGTCTGTTTATGATGTCTGTTTTGTAGTCGTTTTCAAAAGCAATTTGTTTGATTATGTCTAATTCCTGTGTATAGTTTTCTGGTTTAAGAGGTTTTATGTTTATCCTGTGGAGCATGTGTGTGAAATTGGCATATTTATGCACTGTCGGGTGGTTGGATGATCTATGGACAACAGTGCTTGTAGGTGTGGGTTTTCTGTAGATGGAGAATTCATGTTGGTGGTTGTTTCTTGTTACTGTAAGATGCAAGAAGTTTAGTTTCTTGTTTTTTTCTGTTTACATTGTGAAGTGGAATTAAAAAGTGTACAATGGTCGAGCAGCTACTCATTTACCCACATTCCGTATTTCTGTAGTCTGTACTAAGCGACATGGAGGTGGTGTAATGGGCGACGCCACTGAACAATGGATGACTGGAAACGAGTAGTTTTAAGTGATGGATCACGCTTTACCCTGCGGTAATCCCGATGGAGGGCTTTGGGTTTGGCGAATGTATGGAGAACCTTACCTGCAATCTTGTTTATCCGGTGTTCCGGTAAGGGCTTTTTTTTCGTATTTAGGGTATGACTCCTTACTATGTTTAAGAAAACGCTAAGTACGCTATATAAGCTGTATACGAATACATTTAACAGCATTGTGTACTATGTACATCAGAGTAACAGTTTGGAGACAATGATGACAATGCACATTGCCGTAAAGCAGCATCTATGAGGCAATGATTTGTGGACAGTAACATTCCTGAAATTGACTAGCCTGCACAGAATCCATGGGCAGAAGGTCTCGTGATGTTGTTTGTCAGTCAGTTATCCCGGCTGAACGTCACGATCGCCAGTGGAGAAAATACAGCTAGCTGCTGCGTAGTCAGGTTCCAAGACAAAAATAAGCTGTGGACGCAAACCTTCCCACGCAGCAGCAAACTCTATCTTCTCCACTGGCGATCGTGGCAATCAGTTGTGATCACTGAATAACAAATAATGTTGCGAGGCGTTCCGCCTGTGGTCTGTCAGCGTACAAAGTCACGTTTGCTGCTGAACGGGTAGCCTAGTGCCAGGCGCCGGCGCCTATAAGTTCGACGCTGTGTAGCGTCGTTGGATGACCTTTCCAGACGCTTGTTCCTCAAGACATCCTGTACAACTCTTCGAAGTTTGTCGCAACATTTCTAGGGATACCCTGTGCAATGAATGGCATCAAGTAAGGAAAACACGTTCCATAAAAACACTGGAGAACTGCCGGATATCAGTAACGTCCTGCCGGGAAAACATGTTGTTATAATGGAGATATCACACAAGGTAATCAATAAGAACAATTTCTTTTGCATCCTAGAAAGCACACACAAACAAAATAGACTTCGCCTCATTTGCATGGATTACGGTACACACTAGGCTGTCATAGATCGCTACATGAGGGGACGTAGTTTCCGTATTTGGGACATACGGGTTTCAAATTCACTTCCGACTATCCATATTTAAATTCTGCGTGGCTTCCCTACGTCATTTTACATGAACGCTGCAGCGTATGCCTCATTGAAGTGATGGCTGATTCTTTCCGGCATCTTTGTCCAAATTGACTTACATGACGTTGGCATTGTAAACTTTAACCGTATGCCTTCAACATCGGAACATGAAGTGCTTGCGACCAAAACTACTGTGTCGGAACGAGATGGACGTGTTCACCAGACGTGGCCGACGCAGGTGAATCATGAGCGGCCGCTCGGGAGGCGCAGCGCGTCTCGGTCAGTGATGGCTGAAGACTCGCAGGCGTCACACGCTCGCGGCCGGGCATTCTGATCGGCCAGTCTCGGCCACCCATACTGAACGCTCGCGGTGCTCGGAATGCGAGGGGATCTCTACATGGCCTTACGGATAGCAGAGCCGAGCCCTGCATGACAACAAACTGCGTAACCAGCGGAGGCGGCAGCTCTCTTAAAAGACAAACAATCCGCGCCGATTTCCATTCATAACGCAAATACTTGTGTTGCGTAAGGTCGAACCCGCACAGCAAGGACCACACACAGCGCCACCTCGACTGTACATTCGTCCCCGAACACTTCATATACTTCATAAAATACACTGAGGTGACAAAAGTCACCTACTAATATCGTGTCGGATCCTCTTTTTCATGGCGTAGCGCAGCAACTTGATGTGACATGGGCCCAACAAGACGTCGGAAGCCATCTGCAGAAATACTGAGCGATGCTACCTCTATAGCCGTCCATAACTGCGAAATTGTTGCCTGTGCAGAATTTTGTGCACGAACTGAAATGTCGATTATGTCCCATAAATGTTCGATGGGTGGCCAAATCATTTGTTCGAAATGCCCAGAATATTCTTCAAAGCATTCACGAAGAGTTGTGGCCATGTGAGATGGCGCATTGTCATCCACAGGAATTGCATCGTTATTTAGGAACATGAAGCCAATGAACGGCTGGAAAATAAACATTTTCAGTCAATGATCGCTTCAGTTGGACCAGAGGAACCAGTCCATTCTATGTAAACACAGTCCATAGCATTATGAAGCCATCACCAGCCTGCACAGCGCTTTGTTGAAAACCTAGGTCCATGACTTCTTGGAGTCTGCGCCACACTTGAACCCTACCAACAGCTCTTACCAACTAAAATCGCCGCTGCTCTCGTCGTCAAGTGATAGCTGTCGGCTACTGCGTTGTCCGTGATGAGAGGTAATGTCTGAAATTTGGCATTCTCGGAACACTCTTGGCATCGTGGATCTCGAAATATTAAGTTCCCTAACGATTTCCGAAATGGAATGTCCCATGCGTCTCGCTCCAACTTTCATCCCGCGTTCAAAGTCTGTTAATTCCCGTCGTACGACCATAACCACGTCGGAAACCTCTTCATATGAATCACCTGAGTATAAAAGACACCTTCACTAATGGACTGCCTTTTTATACGTTGTGTACGGGATACTAAAACAATCTGTGCATGTGCATATCACTATCCCATGACTTTTGTCGTCTCAGTGTAGGCGTGTTCTTGAATTACCAGCCAGGAGAGCCGCGTGCATTAGCACGCCGCTGCGGGATTCGGGGAGGCGGTCCCGACCAGATCTGATCAGTCCGGTGGATTAACGGCGAGGGTCGGTGTGCCGACCATCCTGGATGTGATTTTCAGGTGTTTCCCACATCCTAATATGTGAATACTGGGCTAGTACCCACTTCCCGCCCCAGACACACTGTTCACAAGCATTTAGAAAACGTTCGCATACTTTCACGGGGGTTAACAATAGACGCAGACAGATGGGGTACAATTGCGTCTCGGAGTGGTGACAGGGGGGTTGGACATCCGACCAACCTCAACCATTAACGCTGCCAAAACCAATAATTAATAAGTCTCCCGGTGAAGATACGGGATAAAAGGCAGAAAAAAAAAGAAGATATATGTCGTTGAATTTCGACAGTGTAAACGGATTGTTTCCTTAAATTGTTTTGCCCATCAGTGAAGTAAATGGGAGGTGGGGGAGGGGAGGCAGGATGAGAAAGAGCATTTGAAAACCCTGTCCAGCCGTCTAGATTTACAGTTTCCCTTATTTCCCCAAATCTCTGTGGCACCCCCAACTAACTGCACCAATCCGAGCTTTTGTTATGTCTAAAATGGCTCCCCGTCGACAGAAAGTTAAATGCTAATCTTCTGTCTTTCCTCCAGAGGTGGCTGGATTCGGCAGTTTCTGGTCGCTTCAAGTTCAATTAGAGACGTTGGAACACCAAAATCTCTGACGGAAACGACATAAATCAAGACCTCCCGCCTCTTCAATTACTGCCTATTCCAACTGTATTTAGGTTCTTAACGAATTTTCTCGTTCACGAAGTTCATGACAAGCATTCTATCTACAAAAAATTGAACAGAAAACTTACAACCGTGCTGGGCACAACACATTGCAGTTTCAATAGCTTGGCTCGAGCCCCCACGTGCTATGACATGAAAATATATACATTTGTTACACTCAGCTTAATTGAGCGTCCCAGAGATGTGGCTGGTCTCAAAGTTTGACTACGTTTTTCGTCATAGGGTGCTAGCTCACACCTGTCGTAAACTCAATTTTTAAAGCTGAAATAAAATATAAAAAAACAATGCGGGCAGGTATTGCGGTGAAATCTAAAAAATATTGAATCATTCACGTTGACTTATAATTCGAAAATTTGAACAAGTAGTTTATTTCTATTTTTCCACGAATAGTCTTCAGTATATTGAGTAAACACTTAAAATGCAATCTGATGGGCTTTTACCTAAGGGTGGCTTTTAACAACTGATACTACAACACTTCACTATGAAATTCATATGTCGCGATCACGGCACTCGATGTCTGATCACAATTCACAAAATACACTCTTGTCTGCTGTCCTAAACCACTATATTGCGCTCCACTCGATCGCTTTCGAACGTGGTAACCAACCCACTACTACCCCCAGATGGACGCAAATCCGGCTCTTAGCGACGCTCAGAACCAACTGTCCTCAAAGATGGACACCCTCTCCACCCTCGAAACGACTGCCTAACTCAAAAACAATGTTCGACAAAAATCACGAACATTCTAAAACTAAGCACAAAACATGTATCATATATTGAAAAACATGGAAATTTTCCGGGCAATAACAATTTAAAGTCAAATTTTTTGTATTTGCCACCGTTTTTTCACAAATAATGTTCTTGTGGCGTGATTTTGCCTTTCCCAGATTTCTGTTACTAAACATAAATAAACAAATAAAAATAAATACTTAATTTTCATCTAACTCTTTAAACTTTTAGAATGCTGCCGCTAGTTTCGTTTCTTTAAATTTATTTATTACCAAAAACACCGTTTCTGTCAGTCGAATCCCATATTCCGACCTCTCATTCGAAAATGGTACACACTATACTAAATCGGCTATGATTGCTCGATGCAGTTCTACTAGCCGCATCCAGGTCCACTTTGTTCATATTAAGCGGCCAAAGCATTGCTTTTGAACTTCCATAAATTTACAATTTTTAAGACAACAATAACTTTTAAACTATTATATATTTTTGTGGCGCGTCTAGACAATTTAGCTTTACATATTTTTCTGTCCATGAGTGCCAACTCGCACCTTCGTGTCACTCTTAGTTTGTTTTTATCAACTTTTCTCTGCCAAATAAATTTCTCCAAGCGTACAGACACGGCCATATGCGCCCCTGCTAAACGTCCGCTCGGTTTGTTCAAAGGCTGCGTAAACGCTAGCCGCTCGCCAGGGCCCCGTAGCAACCGCCAGCCACGTGCTCTGCAGCGGGAAACTACCGCTCTAATCTCCCGCCACAGCTTGTACGCTCACAAACTGCACTTATTTCTCTCTTACTATTCGCCTTTCACAAGAAGCAGTACAGAATCCAAACTACTGACAGAAGATCTTATTGTGGCTAAGCAGACCATACGATGACTATAGTCTCAATCCATAATGCGCTCAGTCAAAAATGTTGACTGACACTGAAACAACTCTAGTTGTGTACATTTTCGTAGTTTTACTAAGGGATTTGAGTGAATTGTCTTATCAGTACCTATTCTACGTATACTTAATCGTTTCAGGTAACTTGTCTGTGAACGTCTTTTAAAATACCAAGAATTTCCATAAAGTTTGCCGGCCGGGGTGGCTGAGCGGTTCTAGGCGCTTCAATCCGGAACCGCGCGACTGCTACGGTCGCAGGTTCGAATCCTGCCTCGGGCATGGATGTGTGTGATGTCCTTAGGTTAGTTAGGTTTAAGTAGTTCTAAGTTCTAGGGGATTGATGACCTCCGATGTTAAGTCCCATAGCGCTCAGAGCCATTTGGACCATTTTTGAACCATACAGTTTACATGGCTCTAAGTAAAAAAACGTTAACTCTTAGTAGAAAGAAAATTGCAAGACTATAGGAGTGTTTCTTGCTGAACATTTTGATACAGAATTAATCACATTAGTTCTCACGTTGACTTTAGTTCAACTTTTTGTCAAGATCAATAAATTACTTTTTTATATGTCGGTCCATATTTGAAATCTATGCACAGACTATCTTACTTATGTACGTGAAACTTCAAGTACACATGAACAACATGTCTATCTAAAAAGCAGACTACAATCATTTCACTTCAGGGACAACTTTTTATTCTAGAAATCCGATAATCAAAATTAAGATTACTTTTTTATAACTAGTCAGTATGCATTTTCCTCCCTGTGACTAGTAGGTTAGTGTCTGTAGTCTACTTTCTTCCAAATAGTACCCTGGAACATCTGTAAAAATTTCAAACCGCTATTTCAAATAGATTTTTTGTGCATCAAATAAACGTCAGAAAATTTAATTCTCCAGAAATTCAGTGTTGATGTTGTTGTGGTCTTCCGTCCAGAGATTGGTTTGATGCAGCTCTCCGTACTACGGAAATTCAATACAAAGTTATATTTTATCTATGACTTACCTCTGTTGTTCCTAATAGAACTCTCGTGGAATCAATTGCTAACAGTAACTGTCTTATATGAAACCCAAAATATATTTCTAGCAACTCTAGAACTTCACAGCTGCTAACTGCCGCACATTAAAACAAACAACTGACACAGTAACTTTCGAGAACGACAAAATAGCTGCAACTCAAACGACAGCAAAGTTTTGTAAGGAAAAAAACGCTCGATATCCAAAGTTACACAAGGGAAACACAAGAGCTGAGTAAAACGTATCTTCTAACAGGGCTGTCAACCTGAAAACCTGTTATATAGTATGTGTTTCTCGAACAGGAGTCTAATGAAAATAATGGCGTTTGAAAGCAGCGGGAACATGTGTGTGGACACCGAGAGATTTTTAAGTTGATTCAAACAACTTCCTGATGTTTTGCTCAGTTCTTTTAACTATCATCTTAATCAAAAAAAGTCTAAAAGCGATTTATGATCAAAAAGAATCGAGTTTTTGAAGAATATTCACAGGCATGTTACTTTAAAGACAAAATTTTATGTACAGATCTAACAAAAAGGAGCTTAAGAAGTATTGATCTCAGTAAACGGATGAAAACCATGCTAGTACAGTTACAGTGGATGACAGACAGGAAGCCGAAATACTGAATTCCGTTTTACGAAACTGTTCACTGAAGAATACTGAATGTCGGGTCCTCTTTTCATCGTCGTACGAACACCAAAATGATATACATAGAGATAAGTGAAGGTGAGATAGTATATCAACTAAAATCGGACAACAGAGGAAAGATGGCTGATCCTGAAACGCACCTATACAATTCTGCAAAGAATACACGCAAAAAACTTGCTCCTCTTCTGGCAGTAATGTACCAAAGGTTTCTGAAGGAAAGAAGCATTCCAAATGATTGGAAAAATGCTCACGCCACTCCCGTTTTCAACAAGAGTTATCGAACAGGTGCACGCGCAACTATTGGCCTTTATCAATGCCGTCAATCTATTGTACAATTTTTCGAGATATCTCTTTCTTCAGACCGGACAAAATACGAGCGCATGGAATGACAGACCAGCTCTGTCACTGCAATGAAAAGTTTCTAACAAATAGAACACAGCACGTCGTTCTTAACGAAAAGAAATTTTCGATAGCAAAATTGACTACGATCTTATCCCAAGGAGCTGTTTGCAGTATACAGAGTGGTTCAGAGCCTTCGCATTAAACGTCTACTGATAGATCACATCATGGGGAACAGCTTTTGGTAGAGACAAAATGTTCACTGACTCTTCCCTGCAACACCAGGCATTGGTTAAGATATTTCGTGGTTCTGAGGCTGAGGCGACAGTGCATAGGCACTGTGTGGCGTTCATATGCATTGCGTGTTGCCTGTCATCCAGTCATCTGCTCCACTTGAAAGGTGGTAGGCCGGGAAAACTAAACTTCCTGATTCGCTTGTGAAATATCTTCCTCCGCTTAGAGAAACTCATGGTTTTCTTGTTGAAAATCACTCCGCTTAGAGAAACTCATGGTTTTCTTGTTGAAAATCACTTTATCAGGTTACTGCCGAGGTTGTACACTGCACATCTGGTTAGTAGACCCTGCTAGTTTGGTGAAATCTCGTCGCCCCAGGGTCGGCGAATATTAAAGGACTCCTAGCGTCGCCGGGAAGATCCAGAAAACATTTTGTGTTTAACAAAACTTGTTCCCCATGACAATCTATCACCCCTAGTCGTTTGTAGCAAAGACTATGAAACATCCTGTATATGAATGACCGAGAGGATGACATGGAAAGCTACTTGAGGCTTTTGGCGGGATGATTCTTATTAACGTTTAAAAACCCCCGGAGTAACATAGGTGAGACAAGTAATTTAATGTAAGACACACGGGGCCGCAAATATCGGGAAATACCCCAACAGTGCCGTACCTCGCCGCACGTGCAGCCATTGAGCTTATCGGTCTGTCGCACCTCAACATCCCAAACCAAGTCAAGTATCTGATGTGGCTCGGGGCCTACTCGCAAGTACGCGACTTTAGCGCGTGGGGCTCAGGGCTCGAGTCTTCCGTGTTGGCACGCTATTTTTTTCTTTTCTTTTTCCTTGTGATAGACAGCAAGGCCAATAATTTTGTAACTGCTGCATTTACATCAGATCTCATTTACAAAGGGTGTTCGAAAAAAAGAGTAGCCTAGCGCAGCGATGTGCAGCTCTGCTCCCAACGGCAAGGGTAGGATCGAGAAGCCGAACCACTGTGCGGGTGGCGAGGTATGACATCTGGTGACGTCACATGTTCGACATTTGTCATGCACTTCTCGGGTATTTCCCGACATTTACAGCGCCATGTGTTTTACATTAAATTACTTGTTTCAGCGTCATTTACGTCGCTTCGGGGGAATCACTCTGTTTGTAGGAAAGTCGTAATGCTAGAAAAGTGCCGCAGGGACTATACTCTGTTCACCATACCGGGTGATCAAAAAGTCAGTATAAATTTGAAAACTTAATAAACCACGGAATAATGTAGATAGAGAGGTAAAAATTGACACACATGCTTGGAATGACATGGGGTTTTATTAGAACCACAAAAAAACAAAGTATTGCTAGACGCGTGAAAGATCTCTTGCACGCGTCGTTTGGTGATGATCGTGTGCTCAGCCGCCACTTTCGTCATGCTTGGCCTCCCAGGTCCCCAGACCTTAGTCCGTGCGACTATTGGCTTTGGGGTTACCTGAAGTCGCGATTGTATCGTGATCGACCGATATCTCTAGGGATGCTGAAAGACAACATCCGACGCCAATGCCTCGCCTTAACTCCGGACATGCTTTACAGTGCTATTGACAACATTATTCCTCGACTACAGCTATTGTTGAGGAATGATGGTGGACATGTTGAGCGTTTCCTGTAAAGAACATCATCTTTGCTTTGTCTTTCTTTGTTATGCTAATTATTCCTATTCTGATCAGATGAATCACCATCTGTCGGACATTTTTTGAACGTTTGTATTTTTTTGGTTCTAATAAAACCCTATGTCTTTCCAAGCATGTGTGTCAATTTGTACCTCTCTATCTACATTATTCCGTGATTTATTCAGTTTTCAAATTTATACTGACTTGTTGATCACCCGGTAAGAATAAATCTGATGTAAACATTACGCCATGTATTCTTCCGCGTTTGCTTGAATCTCATTGGACTTCGCTTCACGTTGAGCGGAAGCTAAGTTGTGACCAATACAGTCAAGTACGATCATAAGGATACGTTTTATGAAGCGCTATAAGCGCATAGGCTGAGCGATAATGTGCGGGACAACAGTTTCAACGGCGCATTAAACTTGGACAGCACTGGCCAACCAGCGGTCCAACTAGCCTGTAATGATGTGAGCAGTTGCAGTTCAGACGTAAAAAGAGATGGGCAAAGAAACAATGTAGCTACGAATGTCATTTAATCTTGAAAGAGACTGAAATAATATTCGGCAAAACTCCAGCACTATCGCGCGCTTCTTTGGTGACCAGACGGAAAGAATAAAATGCTCACGTTCTCCCTGAAGTAGTACTCCAGTTACAAACAAGAATTATGAAAATTCCTAACTTACACACAGGGTAATTTTTCTCAGCGAGCTACGTGTGATGCAAAAGCATACTACAGGAATTTCACCGTACTGTTGAATACAGAAGCCAGTGAAGGTATTAAATACAGTCCGTGGTCTGATAATCTCTTTGCTCCTTCCTTATCCGAAACCGTTTAATATTTTTCAGTACTGCAACTGCCATCTGCTACGTTGATAACGAGTCGATCAACAACAGAATTCACGAAGCAACCCAGCCGCCGCATTTTCTCCTCTTATTTTATGACGTGTCATTCTGTATCCCGCCAACGTTCGGCAGTGACATGTGAAAAAGCTGCGTGCGCTTAGTTTAGTTCCAGTACGTCTGGCAGCTGCGTGCGTTTAGTTCCAGTACGTCTGGCAGCTTAACAGTCTCTCGGGCCAAATCTCTTAACCTGGCTCCAGATCAATTCTGTTGGGTTCATATTGTAATGGTACAGTGGCAAATGTAAAAATGCAGGATTTCTACGGTGTGCTCGATACTGTGAAAAAGATTGTTTCTAATGTTTCAACGATACTTCATTTTTGCCTTAAATAATTATATTGTTATGTTTCCTTAATTTAAGGAATCTTTATTAACAGTCTTTCATAAAATATCGATAGTTGAGAATTTATATTTGAAATGAAAACAGGAATTTCATGTGCAATATGCAATTAAAAACAAGAAGACGTGCATTATTCGTAAAAAATGATGATGAATTTTACAATTATGAGATTTAGGTATTACAAATTGAACGAGAAAAAATTGACTAAGGCGAGGCTTGAACCAGTGTACCATGTAATTGACATTTCAAGCTACTATGCTAGCGACTTCGCTATAAACGAATGTTTAATTCTATAGCAACTGTACGTAACCGAGTCCCTAGGAAAACTTCAAAGCCGATTATTTCGGTAAATTTAATGGCAAACATTAAGAACAACCTATTTCTCGGAACTTTTTTACCGTGTTCCACACGTGTGTTTCACTACAAAACAGAAAGCAGCCAGAGCCATTTTCATACTGCGTATTAACAGCGCGATAATCAGAGCACAAACAGCGCAGAGGCTGTGATTATACACGATTTTTGAAATAAAAAATACATAACTAAAGCGTGATTAAGAAAAACGTTGATGACTTAATACATTAGAATATCATAAAGTTTCATTTAACTAACTTAGTCATAAAACAGCTAATACATAAATAGGACCTACTTCAAAGAGCATAACAACACCAGTGTACGTGTGCTACGGCTTCTGACCAATGATTGTGTTTGTGTTTGTTTACGTCATTTTTATTCCTATGATGAACGGAGTATACGCATTAACTGCCGGAAAATCCGAAATTGACTGATTATAAAATTGACAAATAATCACTGAAAATAGTCACATCCGTTGAGGAATGATTTAAAGTGGAACGACCTCGTAAAACTGTTTGTTGGAAAGGCAGACGATAGACAGAGCTTCATCTAAAGAATTCTCAGGAAGTGTACTTGTACTCATAGTTCAGCGACTAAGGGGGTAGCTTATGAAACCTCCATTCGATCAATACTTGAGTATTGGTCCTCAGTCTGGGCCCTTGATAATGTAGGCTTTATAGAGTAAATGGAGGAGATCCCTCAGACGTATCATTACATTTATTCTTCTTCAGGGAAACATTATCAGTGACGAGTTTTGAGTAATGCGTGCTACGGTCGCAGGTTCGAACCCTGTCTTCGGCATGGATGTGTGTGATGTCCTTAGGTTTGTTAGGTTTAAGTAGTTCCAAGTTCTAGGGGATTGATGACCTCATATATTAAGTCCCATAGTGCTTAGAGCCATTTGAACCATTTGAGTAATACGTAAGTCGCCTTTTTGCCATACACGGTTGAAATTGCGACAGAAGCATGAAACAGCGTATTATTAAACTAACAGTTGATGGAAAGATAAGTCAATAGTTTATGAAAATGTTCATTCTCGATTTAAAAGTAAACTGTAATTTCTTCAAATATATTGCTCCAAAGCCACAGCAATGCTTGTTTCACCGGCTATCGATTGTGCTTAAATAATACATTATTTCACTGAAAAATCTGTAGTCGTTTGAATATCGAGCTAGATACAGAAGTTGTGCAAATTAATCATATGGCGAAATACTCTCCTCTTTGCGTACTATCATGTGCCAAAAATCTTGTTTCGTCATGCCCAGCAACATATGACCTAACATGCACCAAACGCAAATTCATAGCGACCTCTATTTTTCACTGCAAACTTTCCGAAATTCTTGCAGTAGTTTACTTAATAGTGAAATATCAAAATAAATATGACCCACTGCAAACTTTTCGAAATTCTTGTTATAATTTACTTAATCCTGAAATATCACAATAAATATGACCATTAACGAAATGATGGGCAGTTCGTCATGAGGTTGACAAATTAAGCTATCAGATGTGCAAACAATTTCTTTACAATTGTTTGAGAAAGACTGCAGCTCGCCTGGCGCCTTGCCGTTCATGGAGCCAAGCCAACCAGCTAGCTTCCGCTCCGAATCATACACCGTGTGAGAGGATCAGTACACGAGGTAGCCGTCATCTCATCTGTTAGCAGTCACGTGCACCATCTAGTAAAGTTATAGCGAACCTTACTTCGTGTAAGACGGGCTTTACTGTTAAAATTCTGAAACGGTAAATTTGAAGAAGAGTTAACAAAAATAGCTTGTTCTACACAATTTCTTGCAAAAATATAAACGTAAACTGAGAGATATTCGAGCTCACTAGTTCTTAACGCACACTACTCGCTACAGAAACAGAAAAGGGGGGGGGGGGGGGGACTGACACAAGCACACGACGTACCCTACGCTACCCACCGTAAGATGGATTGCGGAGTATAGATGTAGATAAGGAGACAGATGTGTGTGTGTGGGGGGGGGGGGGGGGGGGGGGAGAGAGAGAAAGAGAGAGAGAGAAGACTGTACGAATCTGTGACTTCGTAATGACTCACGTCAACACCGCCGAAAGTTGTAAACACATTCAGCCAAACTGCGTCTTGCTGAATCATGATACGTTGAATACGGGAGCTCACGATTATACAAGATGATTGGTGTGTATATAACGAACCGTTGATGGAAGTCTGAGCTCCCCCTCACAACATTCAATGGAGAAAATATCATATCCAGTACTGCCAGTCATTTCATTGGTGTTATCAAAATGTGCAGTGTATCCATCTAGAAAGAAAGCAGCAAAAGAACAGTTAGGTAACAGTGATTTCAGCAGACAACTTACGACGTTACGAAGTGCGTGGCCTTCACGTTGATTTAAATGCTTCATCGGCAGCGAAGTCCTCTTGATATTAATATAGATATTATCACTGCCAGTTGAATGTGGCTCGTGGCCCGAGCAGATTCTGTCCGATAAACCGAATCAGAAAATTGAGGCAGGAAGCAAATACACTAAAACAAAATTAAACTCCTCCCTAACAGCCCATGAAGGCCCAACGGTACTGACCGGGCGCCGTGTCATCCTCAGCCGACAGGCGTCACTGGATGGGGATATGGAGGGGCATGTCGTCAGCACACCTCTCTCCCGGCCGCATGTCATTTTCTGAGACCGTTGTCGCTACTTCTCAGTCAAGGAGCTTCTCAGTTTGCCTCAGAAGGGCTGAGTGCACCCCGTTTGCCAACAGCGCTCGGCACACCGGATGGAAGCAAATGCACTGCAAGTGAATAAATCAAAAATTAAATGAATTAACGAAATGATGAAGAAAAACGTGATATTAAAAGTAGTTAAGTCTTCTAATTTGGGATAATGTAACCCATTTTTCCTAAGAAAAGAGACAGAACACATGTCTGACGCGGATAACAATCTCCTGTAGTTTTCATAAATTCACTGTTTCCAGCGAAAGGACGCTTACTCAGTTTATTGATACCCAAATGGAAAGAACGAAATGATCTGCAGTACAGAATGACTGTTCTGAGTGTACATCGAGCTAGTTAGCATGATGATTCAGACGACGGACTCGTATTCATCAGAGCACAGTTCAGATCCTAGTGTAACCATCCCAGTACATACTTAACATGCTTTTCTCAAATCAACTTAGGCGAATAGTAGTGATCACTGCTTACTTTTTCTGCCATCCTTTTTTTACAGTTACTCCTCGATATCGACTGGGTGTTAAGCAATAACATCTCCTCCTTCTTGGGTTCGATAAGAACAACTTTCCAAGAAGCAAGTGTGCAAATAGAATAGACTAGCATGCCACCGACTTATGGGAAATGGAATTTCCATGATTTTCTACGTAATTGTCAAGAAAGGGAGCCGACATTTCCTCGTAATGTGTGCACTATGAACGCCTTTATCCGCAAGCTGATAAACACCACATGAAGAGCGCAGCCCAGCATCCTCCGCACACTCTGTGTTTCTCTACGGTGGAATACGACGCATCAGGTTGGAAGAACTTTTAACGTGCTAACCAAGTTGATGTGGCTTTCTTGAGACATGCCACATACTCACAGAGTGCCTAAGACCAACCCGAGTCAACAAGATATTGCCACTCATGGTAGTAGCACCTCCAAATGTAAGAAGACAGGTACCAGCAGAGAACAAAAAAAGAAGCAACAAAAAGATCCAAGGCATCCATTGTTCGGACCTCATACCAAACCATCACAGCTGAATACCAGAAGAGGCTTCATATTTACTAATGCTCCAATTCCAAATTCAGCAGAAGCTTGCCGAGCTCAGCTGAGGATAACAAAGTCTCTTGCAGGATTATGGACAGAAAAAGAGAAGCTACCATCAGACTGCCATCTTCCATACGGGACCTGGAAAACCCTCAACTGGTTAAGAAAAGGGGTGACAAGGTGGAAGGCTAAATTGAAGACGTTTGATATCAATGATGATGAATATTGTGAATGTGGAACAGGGCAGGACTCTGAACACTTGGTCTGCAGTAACCTGAGCGAACCCTGTGGCATGGAAGGCTTGTTTGCAGCGAATAACCATGCCATTCTGGTTGCTTTGGCTCATAAAATTTGGTAATTAATATTGGATATAATTTTATTTATGCTATATTTTAGTGTTCTTTAAACTCAGATAAATAAATGAGAGGGAGAGAGAGAGAGAGTAGACGCTTCCACAACAGAAAAAATAGTAGAAAAGATATCGCATTCCGCAACATCAAAAAAAGAAAAAAAAGGTACTCGAAGTGTAAGTGGCTCTACCACAACATGAAAACGAAAATATATTCCACATCAATGAATTGCAGTGTGCTACAATCGAACACCTATGTATACATTCAACGTTAGGAATGAACTAAGAACAAAATATTAGTAATTTAAAACATGGGAACTGTTTACAATCTTGGCAAGCAGGTTTGTAAGAAAAACCGCACTGTTACAGTGACCCCTGTGGATGGACTGGAATGGTAGAATTTATGATGGTTTATTAACAATGTAACATATTTCCCCCGTTAGTGCTCTAGGGTTGAAATAAAGCAAAACACGTATGGTCTACATAACACTTTAATTGCACTCGCAAAGAACGGTACCCATATTATCTGTTAAACAAAAAGCTACTTACATAACTTAATTTTTTCGAGGTGAAATTAAAACTTTATGACTATCCCTCATAAGATGTCTCAGAACTCAAGATGGCTGAACTGATAATACGAGCGCAGGCCAAAATACTCTGCCGGAAAAAATATTAGTACACCTGGCTAGCCGTGCGGTCTAACACGCTGCTTCATAGGTGGGAAGTCGTGCCGGTCCCCGGCGGATTAGTGTCGAGGTCTGCTGTGCCGGCCAGCCTGTGGATGGTTTTTAAAAGGTGGTTTTCTATCTGCCTCGGCGAATGCAGGCTGGTTCCCCTTATTCCACCTCAGTTACATTATGTCGGCGATTGCTGCGCAAACACTGTCTCCAAGTGCGCGTACACCATAATTACTCTACCACGCAAACATTGGGGGTTACACTCCTCTGGTATGAGACGTGGGGGGGGGGGGGGGGGGGGGTCTTCTGGGGGCCGAAACGCACAATAACCCTGGGTTCGGTGTGGGGTGGCTGTGAGGTGAGTGGACTGCTGAAGCCTGTTGTGGGGTTGTGCACCACTGAGGGATATGGCAGGGACGAAGCCTATCCGTCTTTTCTAGGTCCCCGGTTCAATACACAATACACACCTGAGAAGACAACATCGATTTTGATCCTGATGGTGGCATATGCCACCTAGTGGATAGGAGATTTACTGATAATGATTTCAACGTCGTCCGCCAACGGATAGGGCAGTGGCATAGCCACCAGTCCACCGATTGTGTTTACCCTTTAATAGGGAATGCTCACAGTTAGAAGGTTCAGTGTGGTGCAAATGCCAGAAGCAAGCCGGCACCATGCCACGGAGACGCACTCGTGCCTCCTACAGCCAACTGAGCGAGTCTGAAAGGGGTCAAATTGTGGCCTTCGCAATGGCGGGATGGTCCTTTCAGAGAATTGGCAGCCAGTATAGGCGTGCTGTGTCGGTTGTGCAACTATGCTGGTATCAGTGGTCACATGAACATTCTCATACCGCTACACGGGATTCAGGATGTCGACGCAACACAGACGACCGCCAGATTGGCGTATTGTGCGGGCAGCAGTAGTAGATAGAACAGCTGCCACAGCACAGGTAAGAGGGCCTGTGAGCCCAGAGGTGTCAATACGAACTGTTGCGAACCGGTTCTTAGTGGGACTACAGGGACACATACCTCTAGGCCGTCTTGCACTCGCGCCACAGAATCGTCGTGATCGGCTTGACTGGTGCCGTGAGAGGATCACTTGGGAGATAGAATGCCGCGCATTAGTCTTCGGTAATGAAAGCAGATTCTGCCTGCACGCAAGTGATGGTCGTTTGCACGTACGATGTAGAACTGGTGGGTGCTATCTCGTAGAATGTATTCATCCAAGATGCACTTGCCCCACCTGAGGCCTAGACCATAAAGGTCTGGCGTGCGATACGCTGCAATTCCCATTGAACTTTGTATTTCTGGAGGGGACGATAACCAGTGCAGGGCGTGTGTAGAATGTTATTAGATCCGTTCTGTTGTCGTTCTTGCAACAGGATAATGCTCAGGAACACACAGCAAGACGTGCAGCAACTTCCCTGGCCAGCACCATCTCTACACTTGTCTCCAACCGAGCACGTGTGGGGTATAATGGGACAGGAAGTGACTGTGTGACTCATCAACCAACAACTCTTACAGAACTACGTGAACAGGTATATCAGGCGTAGCACAGCGTATCCCAGGACAGTATTGGCCATCTATACGATCGACTGGATGCCAGAGTCAGCAGTATCGGTGTTTCAGCAGTGGCCAATTCTGGGTATTTCAGAACCGCTTGTGCTATTGATCTGTAAATGTTATCATTTCATGTACTCCATATGGACTGTTGCAACAATAAATATTGAGTTGGAAACCTCTAAAAGGGTGTACTAATCTTTTTCCGGCAGTGTAGTTGTTCGAATCGCGGTGGCGCTGCGGTTCTTCAGTGTCTCTTGCAATAGATATTTTTGTTTAAGTTTTGTAAGTAGTCTAGGATAGTCTAGGAGGAGAAAAAAAACAGTTCTTGACGTGCTCTCCTCGGTATGGTTTCTTCATTTACGGCTCAGCCTGAATGTGTAGATGCAGTATGTAGACAAGAGAAGGTGATGAAGCACGGCGTTTGTTGTTCGCAGCGGCCATGTCGCGGAGCGCCGAGATGAGCAGCGAGTGCGGGCTGGGCACGTGGCTGCGGCCCGCGTGGCTGTCGCGTTTCGCCACGTCGCGCGCCTTCCTCGCCGTCTACGGGCTGCTGGGCACCACACAGGCCATGGCCGTCATGTACTTCGTCGCCACGCTCACCACACTCGAGAAGCGCTTCAAGATCCCCAGCAAGACCACAGGTGAGGCTCCAATGACACTACCACATAGCGACGACAGTTTCAAGTCCGCATGTCCTTGAGTTTACGAAAGGATCAAGAATGGTGAATGAGGTTTTCTATTATTATATTTGGTTGGTGCATAAGTTCGTAGCGTTTTGCCATAAGCTGAATAAACCCAACAGATACACATAACAGAGACTTTTGTTATTAATAAGATATTCTGCTTCACTATTTATAACAGTCTCCCAACGCTGGGGTAACTTTTCGATTCGAAACTGTAGAAATCACGTGGTTTTGAGGCAAAGAACTCTTCAAGCTATGTTCGGAGCGCAGTTTCAGCCAGAAACTAAATTCTTGAAATATGTTCGATAGAGAGGAGAAAACGTGAAAATCTGAGGGCGCAAGATCAGATGAATAAGGTGGGTGCGGAATGATTTCCCAGTCCAGTTCCTGTATACTGTTTTTTGTCACTGTAGTAGAAAGAGGGCGGACGTTATCGTGGAGTAGCATAACGTCACGCATTCTTCCTGGTCGTTGTTCTAAAACTGCGTCTGCAAGACGTCTCAGTTGTTGACAATAAATGTCAGCGTAATGGTTATTCCTCGGGGAAGCAATTCGTAGTACGCCATACCGCCACTGTTTCACCGGACGCGTAACATTATATTTTGTGGATGCGTGCAGTTATTTGTACGGGGAGTTGCTGCTTTGTTTGGGCTCAATCATTCCTTTCTTTTCGCGCTGTTAGCAGAAATACACTATTTGTCGTCACCAGCAACGATATGAATGGTCGGTGCTGTACACGAGCTAAGTGCTGACGGGCAAACAGAGAAGCACATATAGCCACCCACTGATTTTAGGGATTTTGGATTAGAGCACGCGGTACCCATACACCCAATATCTGAACCTTCCCCACTGCATGCAAATGTCGCACGATGGTGTAATGATCACATTTCATCATATTTGCCAGTTCTCGCGTACACTGATGTGGACCATTGTGAATTAACGCGTTTGAACGATCTTAATCAAACCCCGAATGTCTTCCTGAACGTGGAAAATCACTAAAATCAAAACGATCCTCCTTAAAACGATAAAACCATTTTCTTACCGTGCTCTGTCCAAAGGTGTTATACCGATACTCGGCGCAAAGGTTTCTGGCTCTCTCCGCTGCTGTTACAGATCTATTCAACTCAAACAGAAGAATATGTCGGAAATATTCCGATTTCTCCACTTGGCACTCCACTTTCCAGCATCCAAAGCTCTAATCATAGTCTCCAAATGACAAAACGTAAATTCCAGTGGCAACAGTGAACTACAAATAAAAAATGAGAATCGATAAAAGAACCCATAGCAACCGGAATACCAATGCAAAAGAAAAACGTTTCTAACTTATACACCAACGTAATAGGTACAAAAGAACGGAGTAAGCAGAGGACAATGAAACATGCAAATAATCCTGATAAATACAGGTACGGAAGCAAATGGGTTGCCCCGATACGGCTATATTTCCTACCTGACCGACTTACCTTCATTTCCTGCAACACAAGCTAATTGACTATTTTCATGATGTTCCTTATGGTGAAAGGATGGTACGTGGTACATGTATGATGATGTACCAGAACATTATCACATGGGTATTCGGGAGAACGTAGCACGAATCTTCGACAAGTGTATCGCTTGTGGCTCGCCAATACCATAGCTTCCCAGGTCGCCCGACTTGGGCCCGTTGGTGTATTTCTTTTTTTCGGGGATACTTAAAAGCTTTCGTATATTTCAACCGTGTTGAAAGTGTCGATTAAATCTAAAACACATTGTGGATGGTCGTCAGTGTATGAGGAGGATGCCTCGGATTTTTAAACGTGAACCGGGGTCGATGGAGAAACGTGCTGAAGTCTGCCTTTACACTTGCAGTGGCCATGTGGAACACTTGTGGTAGTGCATTTGTCCTCAAGTTCCCATCTGCAGTTTGGATCTTCGTGGATCAGTTGTCATACCTCATACTGGGCAAAGAATTGCTTTCCAAACCTATGCTTATTAGGATGAGTTGCTTGTCTGATTGCCCCCTATTTATTCCTTTCATTTTGAATCCTCTTATATCATTAAACAGTATCGTAATGACTCTGTGGTACATCCTGTATCTCACTGTTAGGGGCTTTTCATCTTTGTTGCGCTATTTTCAACTATAAGACATTTTTCACAGTTCACTTTTTGTTAAACTGGTCTAATTTGTTTGTGATAGCGCACCATCAGTTTAAATATTCTTTAAATGTAGCGCACAATACATCCTTCTTTGCCTTTCTTTCACTGTCTTCACGGCACTCATGCAAGATACAGTTTGTATTTTGTGGTTTTTTTTATTCTTCTTTACCTGACAGTAAAGTGACGAGAAGTATCAGCGTATTCTTTAAGGGGCCACAAATATAATGTTCAGCAAAAGCGAGACGTGTAAGAGTGCCAAGATGAGGAAAAAACTTTTGTTGGAAGGTGCAGCGAAACCTATGGTTCTGATCATGAAGGAGGACCATCGTTTTAGTCCACGTAAAAGTGTATTTTGAGAGACAGATGACATCTACCTATTCTACTTTTTATTAGTCCATTAAAGCAGGTCTATCTTCAACCTAAAGGTTCATTTTTGCGTATTAGGCTGCGTTATTTTGAAATATTAAAAAGAACTATGAAAGCAGTGCTTCAATACACTTTGCAGCGGCCGTCTCCATGGAGACTAAAATGATTAAGTCACTCAGAGGAAAACTGCTGTAAATCGAAACGTAGGTTTAATAGCTGTTCTTAGTGTTTTATAATAACGCAACGCGGCGTAAAACTCAAAAGAATTTTATTGAAATTGGTACTGGCCGTGGAAGACTAAGCACTTAAACCCCCTAAAGTTAGCTCGAAACTCGCAATCCTTTCCAAGACAAGATCCTTTCGGGCATGTTAGGACGTGTCCTTCCACCGATGAACGTATTGATTCTGTTACTGCGGGATCTACACAATAATGTAGAATTCCAGCAGATGGTAACTATGTTTTTCAGATACACAGAGGATTTTCAGAGATGAAATCATGTCGACCTACATAAAAACAGCAGTCCCGACCAGGGAATGAAATCTCGAACGTGTGTTGTTATTTATACAGTCAACCTGGAAGGTAGAAAATGTCTAATTACACTTTCGGGAGAACTTACTAACAGAATATGATTAACTGTTAGTGGTCATAATTTGCACTCTTACACAGGTCTAGCGTACCCCAGATGGCCAACACATTGCAGTTCTTGTGAGAAGCCACGTAATACGTAACTATCTGTTGAAAGTGAACACACATTTACTTTATAATGTAACATTATACAGTAGCTGTAATCATAGATCTAGACAAAGTGCAGCTCCCGTCTAGATTAAATGAAAGTATTAACTAGATAGTGATTGTGTGCTGTGTATTAATGCATGATTCATTAGTGAACCAAGACGTCACAAGGTCCCTTGGTATACAGATTTTTGATAACGTTAAGACAGTCTTAACAATTCCTTTCCTTAGAAGTGTAGTCGAGAGGCAAATGGTTGTTTTCCTACGTAAAACTGAACGCATTTTCAACGGATATAGATACAAATGTGCGCCGTACATGTACTTTACGTTCTTGCTTTTTAAAACAAAAACAGGACATATCCAACGACTAGATATTTGGCAGAGAATACGTCCTCGCTGAACAATTTAGGTGGCCCCTTTGGATGTGTAGCAGATCTGTGATGGTTCCTCATTTACTCTCAGTTTCAAAACTTGCTGATAGGATTTTACGACTACCGTAATTTTATATTTGAGTGATTCGCTCCGAGATAGAGGCAGGCTTTTTTTTTATCTTCTTACTACTTTGCAGCTGGAAAGATCTCATTACAGCCTCCAAACTCCAAACTCCAAGCTCCAAGCTTTTCGGTCTAGACATTGTAGCAGCACGGAATATATTCCTGTGACTCCTTTCCTCAGAGCTACAGTTACGCTCTACCGCAATTACGGTTCGGTAGTTTTGGTACAGCACATAAATGACGCAGTAAAAGGTAGGATTATCGGTAGTACAGGTAGCACTGGTAGAGAAAGAAATGTCAGTGGACATGTACGAGAGGAATTGGGAGCCGATGTCCAGAAAATCATTCAGTGTTAGTCCTCTGTGTATTTTATACCCTTACAGAATATAAATAAACATAAATGACGCAGTAAATGGTAGTATTACCGGTAGTATTGGCAGCATTGGTAGAGAAAGAAACGTCAGTAAACGTGTACGAGAGGAATTGGGAGCTAATGACTTCTTTGTTTTTTTGTTTGTTTCTTTTACACATAATTAGAACTGCAAATCATTCAGTGTTAGTCCACTGTGTATTTTATATCCTTACAGAACAAAAATTACATTTTACAAGTAATAAAAATTATTTTATCGAGAAACTCCTGCGCTTTTATGTAAGCAAAGAAATTACTTTTGGTGCAAGTGCATTTTACACGTACAAACACAAAAAAATCTGTATTATTATTGTTGTTACTTTGTACTCAGTAGAAAGTTCCTCATCATGATCAAAGGCAAGATTTTCCTGACATTATTGATAAATACGAAAGTTGTTTACGAGTAAGAGAAACATGCACATGTACAGGAAGTATGTTTTTGTTTTGCGATCTTTTAAATTTCATCTTTGTTTTAGGAAATTGCATTTTGTAGCACTGTATGATAAATCTGTATTTTTTAATTTTTGTTCCAACATCTCTCTTTTTCACATTACAAATCAACAAATTTCGAATAAAGTCTGAATTAAACAATGACAGCTTCAGTTTTGCTACAAATACTGTTTATTTTTAAGTAACAGACAGGAGGATCACTATGAAGTACAAAAATGTTCTGTAGGTTACGCGACCCCTTCTATTGTCACACTCAGTATCTAGACAGTTCACCGTTTCCGGTTTCTAGGGATCTAGTAATACACTGATCGCATACGTACACACTGCGATCGATGTGAGGTAACGCCCGATACGTATGCAACACACCTAACGTACAGGTGACGCGCATACGATCTTAACTGACGAAGGTTACTACCGTAATCTGCGCTCACTTATGATAGTCTACGGTAGCCTACGGTAGTTTTACAGCTCTACTCATAGCAAATATCCAGTGAGAGGCTAGAAGGAAGTCATGTTGAAGTCAGCAGACGTTCACTTCTCCACTCGCTGCATCTCTGGTGGCAGGTCTGATGATGACGGGGAATGAGCTGAGCCAGATCCTGCTGTCGCTGTTCCTGGCATACTACGGCGGCCGCGGCAACCGGCCGGTGTGGATCGCGTGGGGCGTGGCGCTGTCGGGCATCTCGTGCTTCATGCTGGCGCTGCCGCACGTCATCTACGGCGCCGGAGGCGACGCCTTGGCACTCACACTCGAATATCAAGAGGGCGGCGCGCTCTACAACACGTCTGCGCTCAGTGGTAAGCAAGCCCTGTAGCTGACCACAGCCATATTTATTGATTGGCGACTCCATAGTGTCCTGTGCACTACGACCAGATAATGGGTATACTTGGTAGGAGAGACAGCATTGGTCGTATATTTTTGTTTATTATCGCAAAATCGAGTTTTGGTCACTTAGTGACCATCTTCAGTTCTGTAATATATAACTTAAATTAGTAAGCACTGGTGTCAATAAGCTTACTAATTTAAGTTATATATTACAGCACTGAAGATGGTCACTAAGTGACCGAAAATCGATTTTGCGATAATAAACAAAAATATACGACCAATGCTGTCTCTCCTTCCAAGTACAGCCATATTTGTTTGAACCACGTGAAATTGACAGTTAAAGATAGCCTGTTTCAACGTCTACTGTGATTTCAACTTGCCAGTACAAGTACAGCAGAAGCCTCGTTCTTTTCTCAGTGACCTAGAATATGAAGTGCGTGGGAAACGTAATGAGACTGATTTTTTTATCTATCAAAGATTTTTATTCAAACAGCAATATTGTCCCATTCAAAGCAGTTCCCTTCAGCAGCGATGCACCAGCAGAGTCACCCAGTCTTGGTAGCAGCGTTGAGAGGCTTCAACTGGTAGGGCTTGTAATTGTCGGTCTTTTGGATATTTTACAGAGCCCCAAAATTACATCCCCTTAACACATTTTCCAATTTCGGGAAAAGAAAAAATTCACAAGGACTCAGATCAGCTGAATAGGGGGGCTGTGGAACAACAGGAATGCCTTTTCAGGTCAAAAAGGCCATGTGACATGGGGCGTTGTCATGATGCAGCATCCACTTGTCTGAAGGGTCCGGTCTCACTCGATTCACCCTTTTCCTGACCATTCAAGGACATCTTTGTAGAAAGCTTGATTGACAGTTTGTCCTGGAGGAAAAAATTCTTACCCCTACTATCAAAAACAGCAAATCAGCGTTGTTTTGATCTTTGATCTGCTCGTTCGAACTTTTTTTCGGTCGAGGAGGATCTGCTCGTTCGAGCTTTTTTTCGGTCGAGGAGATGTCTCAGTACGTCACACCACACTTTGCCAGTTTGTCTCAGGATCATATTCAGAAATTCAGGATTCATCACCTGTGATCACACGTTTGAACCATTCGTGGTCATCGCCAATCCTCTTACGAAGATCAACATACACGTCTCTCAGATGCTCCTTCTGCTCAGTTGTGAAGTTTTTCGGCACCATTTTGGCACAAACCTTTCGCGTGTGCAAATCTTCAGTCAGAATTTGATATACGGTGGAACGTTTCAAGTTTAACATTTCACCCACAATCTTTGTTGTTAAACGTAGATATGATCTCACACGTTAGACGTTTTCGTCGGTTTTTGAAGTTGAAGGTCTCCCTGAGTGAGATTCATCTTCAGCGCGTTCTCGGCCTTTCAAAAATGGTTTGTACCAGCGAAAACCTAGAGCTATTGATAAAGGATACGCCTGTTTCAACTTTTCAAAGGTCACCCTCGCGAAGTTTAACACAAAGCTTGATAGCGTAACATTGCTCTGAATTCCATTTTAGTAACACACAACAAAATCACAGCTTCCTTGATGGCACTTTCGAACAGCTTGTGGTGGTTGCACAGAGCTGAAACTCGGACGGAGCATCTGAAAAGGATGAACACAGCGGTCTACACAAGCAGAACAACACGGCGTTGCCAGATCGCTCGCAGTGTTGGTCTCGATACTTTTCTCACATACCTCGTAATACAGTTTCCTGACAGGCCAACAGAAATGCAGCATGAAACAACGCAGCAATCTGAGAGTAGGCTAACACATCCAGGAATTAGACTTACTGCACGTTTATTGTGACATGGAAGATAGCAGCTAGTCACAAGACTGTCATTATTCTACGCATTTTCAAACGAAATCAAAAGACTTGCTGCTATCTAAAAATTGTCCCTTTGTGGGAGGGATGGGAAATAAGTGCGAGATGGTAAAAAGAGGAAACGAGAAAAGCAGAAGAACTGTAGGGAGGAGAAAAGAGTTTAAGGGGATAGACACAGACAAAGGCATGGAAAGATTCAGAAAAACTCATTGAAAGAAGAGGGATGAACTAGAAAAGGATGAAGGTAGGTGGTGAAATAAACCGGAGAGAGAAGAGAAAAAAGAAAATAAGCCTTAGAGAGAGCAATACGATCACAGATGGAAGAGACAAAGAAGAAGAAGAAGAAGAAGAAGACAGAGAGAGAGAGAGCTTTGGGAGATGAAGGGAATGACAGAGGGCACTGAATGGGGAGGCAGAAAAAAGGGAAAGAGAGAGCATAACTGGAAGGAAACGCGGAAGGGTGGCATGAGGGTGGTAAAAGAGAAATTCCATTAACTCCACTGTATTTAGTCATAAAATATTTCAGATCAGTCAGTCCGTGAAAACATATTTCACGCGATTATACCAAGTGTCACGGTTGCATAAAAGATGAAATTTTATAAAATCTTACAGGAGTGAACACATACACAGAGCCACTGTGCAACGCAACCCACACAGAGGCTGACGAGTGCACGTCGGACTTCAGCATCATGCCGCTGGTGCTGGTCTTCCTGTCGCAGTTCGTGTTGGGCATCGGCACCACGTTGTACTACGCGCTCGGCCAGACCTACCTCGACGACAACGCCAAAACGACGAGGACGCCTCTGTTACTCGGTAAGAACGAATCATCTGCCAGTAAAACCTATTATTTGAGACCTAAATACGGTGAGTGACACCTTGACTTTTAAATCACACAGTTAATCCTGACGTTCCAGTTTTAATACTTGCTCATATTCCCACATCAACCTATCAAGGAATCGCGAGACTACTCGCCAGCGGCACAGGTTGAAACCCAAATCTTTCCGCTACCCTTTACGGATTAATGACATCTGACACGGTAACACACGATCGAAGGGGAACCTCCTTACTGTTATTCCACAGGTGTAACAGGAGAGATGGTTCGTCTTTAAGACATTGGACTCGTATTCGCGATAGTTAGTATTCCAATCCCCGCCCAGTTAGCCATATTTAACTGTTCTGTGATTTCCCTAAATGGTATCGTGTGAATTCTGGAATATTTTCTTTAAACAGACACCGATTCTTCCGTTTCTCATCCCTGTGCAACCAACGTTGGAGTCCTTTTCTACGGACGCCGATAAGACATAGATATCTACCCTTTCTCACTGTGACTGCTTCCGTTGTGGCCAGTTCATCCTGTCCTTCCGTTCATTCCATGCTCAACATTATCAGTACCAACAGAACACTAAACTGCACAAGCGCTCATTACAGTCATCCACACAATACAGATACACGCCTGAAACTTCATAATAGTTCAGAGAAAAGGCAACGTCGGTGAATCTCTCACACTGATTCTTAGCATCACACTGAAGTCTGAAACTGAATATTTCAGAGAAGTGAATGATTTATAAAATCATTATTATAGGAAACAGACATTGCAATTTCTCATACGATGCTAAACAGATTTATCAATGATAAATAGGTCTGAGTTTCTCCCATTACTCGCGCATAGGTAATGAGCGCGACAAACAATCTGAAAAAATGAAAATCCTAAGATTTCTAAACCACATTAAGTCGAGAATGAATTTTTTTTATTTAGCAAAAATGGCGAACAGTGTCTCTTATGTTCAATTTCTACAATTTTTATCGTGTGAAACTTCCACAAAGATAATAAAGTAATTTTCTAAAATTTTGAGATCGGAGCCGACACTACCTTCTAAGACATTGACATATAAAATATAATGGTCCTATTGCACTTCCATACTATAAGAGGCGATCAAAAAGCTTCCGTTCGAGGGCCACAGTAACACCCTGCCTGCACCTCGGTGCTTATACATAGTATTCCCGCATCGGGGTCGCACTGGGTTGCACACACGTTGCAGCAACGCCGTCATAAGATAACTTTTTGATCGCCCTTTGTACAATCCAGATTCTCTATCGAGAATAACGTACTGCATTCTGCCCATTAATAAATTCTCTGTTCAGGTTCAAACCTGATTTAATGTCCCGTCATACATATTTGGTCTAAATGACGTCATTTTAGTACTGAATAAAAACCTTGACGTAAGTCTAGAAACCGAGTCCACCTAGGAATCCAAGCTGGTATGTCATTTTGTCTGAACTCATAGCTATCCCAAATGGAGCCTATCTCGTTCTGTCGATAGAATTGCAAGCAATGCTGTACCATGCGAGTTTAAAAGATTATTATATACATGCAGTATCTCGAGCAGAGGACTTGAAGGACCAGCATTTAACAGACAAGATTGTTGCACATCTTAACAGTTGATGTGCTGCTTCAAACATAAATTGAAAGACAAACCAAGTTGCGGGTAAGTTTTACATCATCAGAAATCAGTTTTCATGCTCGGCCGAGCATGTACACGTGGCTTACAAGGGAAAATGAGAGCATTACGCTGCAACTACTTGCAGATTTTACCTATGGTCTTTGCTGATACTGTCTAGACCCAGGATGTATGCGGCCGGCCCGTCACCATTCATACTTGTAATTTCTTCATTCTTTTACACATCTTTCATTCACTCCCGAAATGCAGAGAGTAGGCCCTTGTAGAACTTAGTTCTTTTGAGCTCTGTCTAGTTGGCATTGGGGCAGAAGGATCCCACTTCGTAATAATTTATCCCACGGCATGAGATTTTTGAACTTACAGCTCTTACGTAGTCACACTAAGGGTTTGGCAAATATGTACACCCCTGCTCTAAACAACGCAGTACACTTCAAAGAGGATTTAGACAGTAATTCGCTTAGCTATACAGCAATACACGTTCCAGAGAGGACCTATCGTAAGGCTGCGGAAGCTGGATGGTCACTCAGCTGTATTGTGTGTGGTAGAGATTGTTCCAACACTACCATCGCCCACTGTCAGTACGGCACGCGGAGGCGATACACAGGACGGAACGAGCGCCGAAAACAACTAGGAGAGATGATAGACAAGCACAAACAACCCCAACACCAAAGACTGCTGTCATTCTGCGAGCGGTGTAGGGTCCTCTCTGCGTCATCTTGCATCTTGTTCCAGAACCGGTGACAGAAAGTAGGCGCGAAGCAGGGCTAGCTGCACTTCATTCGTAACAAACGTTTTCAAAAAAAAAAAAAAAAAAAACAACCGCAGGAGCTACTGATTTCTGTGGTGTAGTGAACAACGTAAATAAAGGTACATGGAATCGAAGCGGGTCGTATTTAGTAATGAGCCCTCCTTTTGCAGTGGTGGCAACGATCGCGTGTCCGTCCATGCGGGCAACATGGGCAGCGCCACTGTGACCAGTTTGCTGTAAACAGGTCCCGACAACCCGTGTCAGCGTGAGACGTGCTTCAGTGTCATACTTTGTCACTGTAGGGTTCCTCTTGGTCATCGTAACAGCTGAACGGTCCTGTGAGCAGTGACACTGTCATTCACTACTGTATTTAAACACGAAGAGGGGGACCTACAGTACAACATGGACTCTGAGCCACGGAGAAACTCAGCATTTTTCACTTTGACAAACATTGCTAGAGATAAAACACATGGAAAGTGACAAACAAAAATCCTAGGACTGACAAGAAATAGTATTTCTACAAATTTAAAATCATTTTCTGTTCTTCGTTACTTTACCTGCCTATCAAACCTCCCCGCTACATGCCTCGTATTTCCAGTAACAGCTTGTATCACTGAGTGCTTGTAAATGCACAAAAAACTGGTTCAAATGGCTCTGAGCACTATGGGACTTAACTTCTGAGGTCATCAGTACCCTAGAACTTAGAACTACTTAAACCTACCTAACCTAAGGTCATCACACACACCCATGCCCGAGGCAGGATTCGAACCTGCGACCGTAGCGGTCGCGCGGTTCCAGACTGTAGTGCCTAGAACCGTTCGGCCACTCCGACCGGCTGTAAATGCACAGTTTTTCATTTTAGGAAACGTCAACAGTTTATCAGTTTTATACGAAATAAAAACGAAACAGTCACTACAAAAATTCATGTATCTTGACTGACACAAGGAGGATTCTTGAAGCAGATCCAATATCACATGATTTTATAATCATCCTTTGATGTAGTTGCTGTGGTTTCGATTCGTTGTATGTATTTCGACTAACTGTAGTTGACCTGCAATTGGGAATATCGACGAGGCAGCACTGAAAGACCCAAACAAACGAAGTTACATTGAGAAACACCTTGGAACCGTGAGATTTAACAAGTATGACACAACCCTGTTAATCGATCTAGTCACGTGAAAAGTCATTTGTAATATTCTCGACACCAATGTTATGTAAAAAAAGACTGATTACAATATACACAGAAGTAAATGTAGAGTGGAAATGTCAAACATTCTAGGTGCCAAATTTCACATTTTTCAGGAGACTCAAAATGCAACGTATCTCTTTTTGCACACAACTTATTTCTATCTACGTCTACATCTACATACATACTCCGCAATCCACCATACGGTGCGTGGCGGAGGGTACCTCGTACCACAACTAGCATCTTCTCTCCCTGTTCCACTCCCAAACAGAACGAGGGAAAAATGACTGCCTATATGCCTCTGTACGAGCCCTAATCTCTCTTATCTTATCTTCGTGGTCTTTCCGCGAAATGTAAGTTGGCGGCAGTAAAATTGTACTGCAGTCAGCCTCAAATGCTGGTTCTCTAAATTTCCTCAGTAGCGATTCACGAAAAGAGCGCCTCCTTTCCTCTAGAGACTCCCACCCGAGTTCCTGAAGCATTTCCGTAACACTCGCGTGATGATCAAACCTACCAGTAACAAATCTAGCAGCCCGCCTCTGAATTGCTTCTATGTCCTCCCTCAATCCGATCTGATAGGGATACCAAACACTCGAGCAGTACTCAAGAATAGGTCGTATTAGTGTTTTATAAGCGGTCTCCTTTACAGATGAACCCCATCTTCCCAAAATTCTACCAACGAACCGAAGACGACTATCCGCCTTCCCCACAACTGCCATTACATGCTTGTCCCACTTCATATCGCTCTGCAAATGTTACGCTCAAATATTTAATCGACGTGTATGTGTCAAGCGCTACACTACTAATGGAGTATTCAAACATTACAGGATTCTTTTCCCTATTCATCTGCATTAATTTACATTTATCTATATTTAGAGTTAGCTGCCATTCTTTGCACCAATCAAAAATCCTGTCCAAGTCATCTTGTATCCTCCTACAGTCACTCAACGACGACACCTTCCCGTACACCACAGCATCATCAGCAAACAGCCGCACGTTGCTATCCACCCTCTCCAAAAGATCATTTATGTAGATAGAAAACAACAGCGGACCTACCACACTTCCCTGGGGCACTCCAGATGATACCCTCACCCCCGATAAACACTCACTATCGAGGACAACGTACTGGGTTCTATTACTTAAGAAGTCTTCGAGCCACTCACATACTTGGGAACCAATCTCATATGCTCGTACCTTATTTAGGAGTCTGCAGTGGGGCACCGAGTCAAACGCTTTCCGGAAGTCAAGGAATATGGCATCCGCCTGATACCCTTCATCCATGGTTCGCAAGATATCATGTGAAAAAGGGGCGAGTTGCGTTTCGCAGGAGCGATGCTTTCTAAAGCCGTGCTGATGCATGGAGAGCAACTTCTCTGTCTCAAGGTTCAAATGGCTCTGAACACTATGGGACTTAACTTCTGAGGTCATCAGTCCCCTAGAACTTAGAATTACTTAAACCTAACTAACCTAAGGACAACACACACATCCATGCCCGAGGCAGGAGTCGAACCTGCGACCGTAGCGGTCGCGTGGTTCCAGACTGTAGCGCCTAGAACCGCTCGGCCACACCGGCCTGGCTCTGTCTCAAGGACATTCATTATATTCTAACTGAGAATATGTTCGAGAATCCTGCAACAAACCGATGTTAAGTATATTGGTCTGTAATTTTGAGGATCCGTCCTTCTACCCTTCTTATATACAGGCGTCACCTGCGCTTTTTTCCAGTCGCTCGGGACTTTACGTTGGGCAAGAGATTCGCAATAAATGCAACTAAGTAAGGAGCCAATGCAGTAGAGTACTCTCTGTAAAACCGAATTGTAATCCCATCAGGACCTGGCGATTTATTTATTTTCAACCCATTCAGCTGCTTCACAACCCCAGGTATGTCTATCACTATGTCCTCCATATGGGAATCTGTACGAGACTCAAACGGCGGTATGTTTGTACGATCCTCCTACGTGAAAGATTTCTCAAATGCTAAATTTAAAATTTCAGCTTTCGTTTTGCTGTCTTCCGTTGCCAGGCCAGAGTGATCAGTGAGTGACTGGATGGAAGCCTTCGACCCGCTTACCGATTTTACGTAAGACCAAAATTTCCTTGGGTTTTCGCAAGATCTTTTGCTAAGGTATGACGGTGGTAGTGGTTGAATGCTTCGCGTATCGCTCTTTTTACAGCAGCACGAATCTCTACTAACTTTTGCCTGTCCTCATTCTCCCGATCTTTCTTGTACCGCAAGTGCAACTGCCTTTGCTTCCTGAGCAACTATCCACCAAAACTGAAAAGTTGTCTTGATACCGCAGAATTAAGCTGCTCATTTCATCACTGTAAAAAATAATGAGACAGAGTAGAAAATAAATAATGTATAAAGAATGTCCTACAAGTCATACTTGCGAACCGACTGCTTCTCAAAAAGAAAGTTTTAATACTGGGGCACTCATAATATTTATCATAATACAACTACAGAAATTCAGCCATGATGTTTCAAACTAAAAAAACTTCAGTCAACAAAAAGCGGTTTTTCAACTAAAAAAACTTCAGTCAACAAAAAGGGGTTTTCATATCTTTTAAATTTTTTACTAGAGAATAGCAAAATTAAATTCAAGAAAAAAATCTTTCAGTATTGGCCTCTGTGTCTTACACAACTCCTTTCTCGGGATCAGATGTTGTTGTTGTTGTTGTGGTCTTCAGTCCTGAGATTGGTTTGATGCAGCTCTCCATGCTATTCTATCCTCTGCAAGCTTCTTCATCTCCCAGTACCTACTGCAACCTACATCCTTCTGAATCTGCTTAGTGTATTCATCTCTTGGTCTCCCCCTACGATTTTTACCCTCCACGCTGCCCTCCAATACTAAATTGGTGATCCCTTGATGCCTCAGAACATGTCCTACCAACCGATCCCTTCTTCTGGTCAAGTTGTGCCACAAACTTCTCTTCTCCCCAATCCTATTCAATACTTCCTCATTAGTTATGTGATCTACCCATCTAATCTTCAGCATTCTTCTGTAGCACCACATTTCGAAAGCTTCTATTCTCTTCTTGTCCAAACTATGTAGTGAAATTTAATGTAGAACTCCCTGTGCTGTTGAGGAAGAAATGACAACTTGCCAACGGGTCTTTGTTTTGCAATTGATAAACATGGTTTGTCTTTCAGATGAAGTACGGCATGGTCTGCATCAGATATGGACTTTACTCTTTTGAAGATTTTTCATTCTTCTGTTTCAGAATAAGAATTTTTAATAGCTGGTTGAAATGGATAAGTATGAGGCATTTTGATCGTACTACTTTTGGAAATCCCACACGCTGGCATTGCCAAAAATGTTTCAGTAGCATCTCTTAAATAAAAGAAGTCAGTTGTATGCATTGGAATAACATGGAACGAGTCCATAGCTTTATCTAGCTCAACAATCTTATGTAAATCTTGCGGAACAAAGGCATTACTTACCTTTGTTCTACCATGCGCCATGGTTTTCTCCATCATCTGTCTCTTGCGAAAAGTCTACGAACATGCAAAAGAGTACCGACAACAATAGCACTGAAAACGCGTTTTGTGAAAATATGACACTTAGAACGTTTGTCATTTCCACTCTTCAATTATTCTCTCTTTTCTTCACTGATCTGAAACAACCAAGCAGTTAAAGAACAAGGTATCCTCTGCTATAAAATACAGTGTAGCAACAGACGACATCGTATGGGAAACAAGACAGATTTTGTTTTAAATTTAGTTTCAACACTCCGTTACTGATACAATACATCTGCGGCAAAAACTGCCTTAATAGAAAAGTATTTTTCATTTGTCAATGAAGTTAGCGAACGATCTGGTGACTTTGTGTATTACTTAACCATCATTTAGCTACAAAAGACTACAAATGTTTGCACACACACACACACACACACACACACACACAGAGAGAGAGAGAAAGTGTGTGTGTGTGTGTGTGTGTGTGTGTGATATATCGTTGAACCGTTGAACAACGGACATGACTGGGATGTCAACACTGTAAAAGTGTCACATTTATTCAACCGCACCTCACGATGTAACATGTGCATATTACGTACATTATTGATCCAGTGACCTTCGTGTGGATTGTTTTTACAGGAGCCGTTCTTGCACTGAGAACAACAGGACCGGCATTGGGATTTATTATGGGTTACCTTTGCCTCAACCTGTACATAGAGCCTGGGCTGACTCCAATCATCAGCAAGATAGACCCCAGGTGGCTCGGTGCTTGGTGGTTAGGTAAGCAATGTGAATGAATTTAGCTCGATTTTCTCTCATGCATTAAAATCACCATCGATGACAACATGTTCTGTCTTGTTGATTTTGTTCATTTCTTTCTGAAGTTCATCGTCAAAAGTATCAGTATCATCCTTTCTCCCCCCCCCCCCCCCCCCTTCTGGGCACCAGACAAGTAAAACTTTTAGATGATATCTTGGAATTTGAAATCTGACTGTCATTATTCTTTCATTTATGATTGATTGACTCCATTCCTTACAAATGGAAAAACAAAGGAATTCAGATAACGAATTAGTAATACATGAACGCATTTTTATTTGCTGATGACACCATTGTTATTAAAAAAAAATTAAGATGACCTCCAAAGATCAGTATACCAGCTGAACGAAATTTGCAAGAAGTACAGCTATAAAATTTCTATCAACAAATCAAAAATAATGCCATTCAGAGGAAAATATCCAGTTTTTGATAATTCAGTTTTAGAACTGTCTCAAATCTCTTATTTAAGCTGTACGTAAGTTTTGATTTGGACTCTGATATTGAAAATAAAATACACAAATTCCGAACTGTCTGTGGTACCATTAGCAGAACATTGGGCCATGAAGTACAAAAATAACCATCATAAAATGGCTCTAAGTACTATGGGACTTAACATATGAGGTCATCAGTCCCCTAGACTTAGAACTACTTAAACCTAACTAACCAAAGGACATCATACATATCCAAGCTCGAGGCAGGATTCGAACCTACGACCGTAACAGCAGCGCGGTTCCGGACTGAAGCGCCTAGAACCGCTCGGCCACAACGGCCGGCAATAACCATCCTGAAGTTCATTAAGTAATAACGCTGCCTGTGTTATCCTACGGAAGCTAAATCTGTGTAAAAAAAAGAAGACATTGGAACAGAATTAAATATTTTCAGCACGAATAAAAAAAATTCAAAAATATCGTGAAGACTGGAAACAACACCACACGAGAATGCCAGATCATAGAATTCGTCAGAAGATCCTGAACTACAAGCCGAATGGGAAAAAGAGATATTGGAAGACCGAGAAAAAGATGAGAATGATTTGTTTGTGAGTTCGAAACTGCAACAGACTTATCCTTGAAAAGAAGTGGTGGTGGTGGTGATGATGATGATGATGATGATGATGATGATAATCTTCTCTCATGTCACCTTTGCAATGAAAGAAATCTGTATCTTACTGAAACTTTCGACTGCAATCAAGGGTATTAGCTACTACATTCATAGCCGTTGCACGAGAATCAGAACAATCAAGGCTTGCTAGGTAATAAAGCGAAGATCAGAAATACAATCCAAGCCCGGCATGGCTTTTAGATGGTTTTCCACATCCAGTGAGACAACATCGATTACCAGGATGCGGATTATCCGGGTTTCGGGCAACAGAAATTGTCCTACTGCCCAAAAGACGTGCTTGTTTCGGATGACAGAATGATTTTGGTGAGCCACCGTTCTCCTTTTATTTCGTTACTCATACAGCCAATGGACAAGGTGTGATTGCAGCCGTGAAACTGATACCGCCAGGATCTCATGGAACTGCTTGCGCAAGTAGGTTCAGACATCCTCAGTTTCTGGAAACCCCTGAACGTACTCGATGCAATCCACAGCATTTCTAAGTTTTGAGACGACACAGAAATAACAAAAATAGCAGTCTCGGGGAAGTGGCTTTGTAAGTTAAATTATGAGGAATGTGATACAGCTACTCATCTGACCGATTTTGTCAAACAAATCTGCGGTAATGAAGATGTAGATGACGAAAACATCTGCGAGTGTTTAAATAGCATTGCCAATGAACCAGACCTGGAGCCAACAACTGAAGCGGATTTGGTAGGCAAAGTGTGCTTGATAGAGCACGGACGAGATGATGCAGGAACTCGTTATTACGCACGCCGAAGAACTGGAATGGACTGATATGTTATTAGGTGATGGAGGACAAAATTGAGTGTTTGAGTATATCGAAGTTTTGCGTCCCCAGAAAATGAGAAAAAAGTTAATGAAAACAGATAATGCTCGATGATTATTTCCCGAGAGTGACCTGAAAACAAGTGATACGAAGTACAGTGAGTTTTAATCGTAGTTTTTCAAATAAGTTGTCCGTTTCTGACGAGTAATGAGTAAATAATGCAGTGGGCTTTCAAGCTTGACATGTGACAATTTTTGTAAATACAGTAAACAGCAGTTTTTGGTGAAATATGTGTATTTGTATTATCTGGGTTTTTTGATTATGTAGTCTCACGTCCGTATTAACCTACATTATCCTGTCCTCGTTGCAATTAATGTTGAGTTGCTTTATTGGTGCCCAATCCGTTCCATTCAACCACCCCTCAGTGATTTGTTTGAGAGTTTTTATCACTGCATTCAAACAGTTTGATATTTGCCTTCAGGAGAATGACTAGGTCACCTAACAGACACTTCCATTAAGAGAAACCTGATACGGTCATCACTGCATTCAAACAGTTTGATATTTGCCTTCAGGAGAATGATTAGGCCACCTAACAGACACTTCCATTAAGAGAAACCTGATAGTGTCATCAGAAAGCAATGCTAACCATTATACCACCGATGCTGAACGAAATTACACGATATTTTACTGCTCTGTTAGACAGTCGCCACAAACAGGGGACAAAATTTCTTTAAAGCGTGTTAACGATATGGACATAGGGCTCATGGTAGAAGAAATGTATTGTTTCTGCTATTTCGGCTGCGTTTAACGAGTTCAACGTTGCGTATACCAAGTAATACCGAACTAGTCTTTTGGAATAAACGAATGACTGACTGATTGTGTACATGAATGAATAGGTATTTGTACATAGAGTACTATTAAGTGTAATCTGTTACAACAGCCTGTACTAATGCTTAAATATCTACAGTAAAAACGTATGTAAATACTGGGGATGAATTTGTGTTGCAGGTTGGATCATCCTGGGATTTGTCATGCTGCTGTTTTCTCTGCTGATTGCCATGTTCCCAAAACAGCTTCCAAAGGCGGCAGCCAGGGACAGAGCACGAACCAGCAGCTTTGCAAGACGGAGTTCGAAGACGCACCGGCTGAATTCTAGCAGCTCCGTGCGCTCTCTCTCCTCTCCAGAGCAGGAACCGCTAACCAAGAAACATACCCTGGATGACTTCATTCCCGATGATCCAGTTCCAGTCAGTAAAACCAAGGAGGCAAATCCTTTTGGACCGACACTACATGAGACAAGACCTTCACTGTCCGGTAAGTTGGGCGTTACACTTTAATTATAGAATGAAACCGATACATACACAATGAAGTTGACAACGACAAACATACTTTAAGATGACAACTACCTATTTCCTTGAAAATATGTACCAAGTAAAAATGCACATAAGAGACAATAAGCAGTCCAAAGCCTATGGTGCAGGATTAATACCTAATTTTTGTTTCTTTCTTTTCTCAATTACTTTCTGTCTTTCATTACGCGATTGCAAACGTGTGGCACAAACAGCAACAGGCTCACTATCCTTCTCTTTGTCCATATACAAAAGAGACTGAAATAACCTTGATTATTTTACTGCTTCATAAACACAAATACCAACAACAAGTAAGATAAATACTTCTTATACAAGAAAAGTTTATCAGTCAAAAGCTACACGTCTGGCACAGTTTACTCAGAGCTTTATATCCACCTGAAGAAATAAGGACGAAAATTCTCATACACAGTCAGCAGCCCAGTGCACAATGGTTTATGGTTTTTAATATTAATTCGTACGGGATATGTGATGAGAATGGAAGTGCAACTCAGCAGTATATTAAACTTGAGATTTCTTCGACGTAATTGGAATTATAATGTGTTAATTTCTATTTAAATTTGGTCAATAATTATTTGTTTTTCAGCATATATGTTAATTTATATTTACATTTGATCAGTACCTATTTGTTTGTCAGCATTTTGTTTGTATCCCCACAAGGATATTCGAAGACTCGAGTAGTGTTTAAATATGTAACAGCTGGAGGATAGTAAGTAGACTGAATATACAGGGTGTCCCACATAAAACCGGTACGCTTCATGCCCGAGATTCAAGCAAGAGTGAACTAACTAAAAAACAGTTAATAGAGACGTTAAAAAACATCTTGTCACCTGTTTGTAAGAGATGCTGGAAATGGTGGTCATAGGCATCCAGGCATTGCTGACTTTGTTTGATGAGTTTACCAGCAACAGGAAGTAATTCTGAAGGCACCATGTTGTTAATTTCTCTACTAACGTTCCGTTTAAGATCGTCTATTGTGTGAGGATTGTCAGCATGCCCTTTGTTTTTTAGTGTGCCCCATAAATGAAAATCACACAATGTTAAACCCAGGGACCTTGGGGGCCAGAGGTCTCTACTGACAAGTCCGTCTTTAGGGAACACGTCGGTGATGTACTTTGTACTTCGGTTGGATGTGTGAGCGGGCGCTCCATCTTGTTGGACAATTGCACACAGCTTCTTTGTGTCTGCTAATTGTGCATAGAAAGAGTCAAAGATCTCTAGATATCTGGCACAGTTTAAGCAGCAACTGAAAAATTTGGAACCAATACGCGCATACCGGACAACGCACACCGAACATCTGTCTTCTCTGAGTCGAGAGGTTCTGCTTGCAGACTATGTGGATTGTCCTGCGACCAGTATCTGCAATTCTGTGAGTTTACATAACCATAGAAACGAAAGCAGGCTTCATCTGACACGAAGTAAAGCAAGAGGTCCAACTAACTGTTAACAACTGATGTTAAAGTCTCGAGCCTCAAATTTCAACTCTTGAACCGCACTCACACTAGTGACACGATGTACGAGATGCACCAATCTGCTGCGTTAACCTCCTTACCGACTTGCGAGGACTTCTAGTAAAGTCCACGCGGATTCTGTCTATAGTCCTCACTGTCGCTCGCCTATTCCTCTGTACATTCTGAACGGAACGTAAAGCTCTCAATTTCTTGTACATATCTTGTACAGTGCTAGTCGTGGGGAGTTCCCTAGCAGCATACTTCACTTGAAACATTTCTTTACACATCTTGATGGAGCCTGTGTTTGTGTAACACTCTACAATGTCAATTCGCTGTTGTAATGCAAACTGCCCCTTTTCTGTAAGAGCTCCACAATGCAAGTTTCTCACAACAACTGACGCACGAACATACAACTACACTCAATTTTCCGATAAAATGAAGTGTAGGCAACTTTCGAGACAGTGTTACCACTTCAAAAGCAACTTGACTAGAGATGTTTAACCGATACGTGAGGCTTAACGGTTTTATGTATGACACCATGTAGTTACTCAGGTTAGGATGCACAAGGGACTGACAAGACGAAATCTGAAACATGCCCAGAATATAAATAAGTTTGTGGTGCATAACTGAGGTTTAATTTTCTTTCTTTAGCTAATGGTGGATTTATAATAAATCTGTTTTCTTTTCTTTTTTCTTAAATATTATGTTAGATTACAAATTTCATTTTGATTAAAACTCTGAAAGAAATTTGTATAACAACGCATTGTGATTAAGTTTTACTTTGAGCACTAAACGACCTGCAGCAGCGACTCAAGTGAGCAGCAACAAACAAATCTGTTACAGACATCCAAATATTCATTAGACAATCAGAAATATTATTATATATATTAAATTATTATGACGGACCGTGTTGCCAGTATATTTCGCATTCGTCGTGAAAAACCGCTTCGCTATGGGGTAGGCTTGGTGTAGGACATCCTTCTGATCCTTTTCCGTGTAAATCTTGCAGAGTGAATACATTGCATGGTCATTTACTCACAAGTCATTGTCTAATCACACCTGCACACATGTCCGGTTACAGTGGACAGTGCGACCTCAATAGAAGATAGGGAATTGTGGAAATATATTATCGATCAGCTGAATCACATTTTCGCACTTACGTTAATAGTGGACGGTGCTGCGATCGTAGACGCAAGAAAATGCGTGTGAGCTGTTCTAAAGATAATTTAATTATTTGGAAATCTGTCCTTTACTTTGCGTGACTGGTACTTTCAATAAGAACGGTGTTTTTCTACTAGACAACTATCATCCCAGCCGTCTAACATGGTAATTCTCGTGTTCACAGTGCTACACCTATAGCTATCCCGAACATTCAGGAGCACCGCAAATCTAGAGCGTGCAGCAATGTCCCTGCGTGTGAAACGCAATGAACAACTTCAAGACACATAGCAGAACGAGCCAAATGTTTGCTACGGAGTCCATGTAACACGGAAAAACTTCTCCCACATTCCTCCTTATTGAGTTCTTGTCACAAAAGGTCGCACCTGTTATCAAGGCTAGAAGAGGCGATGCCCGCAATTAGAATAAAAGTGAACTTCCTTAATAATTTATGACACGCAAGAAATGAGCAGCGAATATAACATATGCAAAAAAATCGTGCTTTTTTTCTAATAACAAGAACAACGCTCAGTTCGAGGCACTGTATGATTTGGCATGAAAAAGTATTCTTTTATGACTAGCTTTGCCCATTTGTCTAGTTTCTGTTTTACATCATCCAACAATTTCATATTATATGTCCCTCGTACTATTAAATGCTTTTGCGAATATTGGCGCAGTTTTATTGAGCAGACGCTGCGACGGACGGTTGTCATCATCTTGCTCAGCGAAGAAAACTTTATTTCGCTAATAACAATAATAATAATAATTTTGTTAGGTTTCCTTTCACGAAATGCTCCGCAAACTTGCGTTATATTATTGATGTAAAACGCTGTTGAGTCTACAAGAGCAGCTGCACCAAATCGTTTGCAGAACAGCAGCCAATTCTGGACTGTTCGTAGGTGAAAGACCTATGGCATGGAGCCAGTGTTCCATGACAACCCATGTATTCTCGACGGGATTCAAACCTGGGGCCTGTGATGGCCATCTCAGTCTTTGGACCTCCTCCGCATGATCTTGGAAGCGACGTGGGAGCAATGTCGCACCGCTTGAAACTCTGCCGAACCGTCAGGATGTTGGAAGGCCAAAAATGGGTGAAGATGGTCCCTGTGCAGCTCGCGGACCATTCAAAGTTCCCTCCAGAACAACTTGGGGGACCATTCCATGCCAGAAAAATGCGCCCCAGATCATAATAGACCCACCACCACCACCGCCTTGGACCACACCTTCTTGGCAGGCGGGATCCATCGATTTATGTGGTCTGCGCCATACTCGGCGCCTCCAGTCGGCATAGTACAGTTGAAATCGTGATTCGTCCGACCATATAACGCTACGCCATTATTCTAGTGACCATCCCTGGTGACTGGCGAAAAATGCGAGTTCTTGTGCCCGATGACGTTAACAGTAGTACCTGTGTGCGGCGCTGGCTCCTATACCCCATGGAATCCATGTTCCAACAAATTGTCCCCTGGGAGACTAATGTAGCACGTCCTGTGTTGAACTGAGCCGTGATTTGTTGTACAGCTGCCCTTCAGCCAATATTGGCGATCCGTCTGAGGTATCACAGGTCATAGTCATCGAGAGTGGTTGGATGCCTGGTAATTCGTCTGTTGTGGACTGTGAAATCCTCATTGAACCATTCTCGATATACCCTGGACAAGGCTGAACGTGTGAAGCCGAATTCCTGCATCATTGCCGAATCGAAATTCCCATCCAGCAAACACGCAGCAACAAACCTGTTCGGACGGACGTCTGCTCACGTAGACGTTGCATGTTACACAAATCATACGCACAACCACTTCTCAGAAGATCCCCTATATAACTGCAGCTGGCACAGAGGGTGTGTGGTGCGCATACAGCGCATCTGCGCCATCTGTGCTCCACTATTCCATGACATTAATGAACATAGTTGATTATAGCTGTTAACACAAAATTAAATATATCTAATGACAAATGGCTTCACTGTTCACAGATTTTAAGGAATCGCTAAAAAGGATGCTTAAAAACAAACTTCTAATGGTTAACATTTTTGCTTCGGTATTCTACGTCTTGGGAGCCTCTGGATACGTTAACTTCATAGTCAAGTATATGGAAACACAGTTTCAACAATCTGCAGCGAAAGCTAATGGCGTTGCTGGTAAGTAAAACATACGGTTGGAGTTCATAAACGATATGTAAGCTTAGTTTTATTATAGCGTATATGTTAGCAAGGTACTTCAACGTGTTAACTGACGTGTGGCTGCCGATGGCCATAGCAGAGCTTCAGGCCTAAAGGCCGTGTGCCAGGCCAGACACTGAAACATCCATCACTAAGAGCACGGCAGTCAATGCGTTAATTATTTTTTATGAGGACTGGATCCACTGTATTTATGTAATTACGGCCATAAGCGGAATGACTAGACTCAATTTTAAATACTACTCCGCATGAAATATCTTTAAGCTGGCAACATTCTGCGGCTCACATTTCTTAGAGGCAGAAGGGTCATCATCCCTGCATAGTTCCTTGGGAACTGTAACAAGAAAATGTGTTCGAGACTGATTCATGACTTCGTTGTTTTGTGTAGTCATTTGAGCAGAGAAAAGTTGCCTTTTGGTTACTGCGCAAAACCACAACAAAGATAATATCATTACGAAAGAGCAAGCCATTCAGTTCTATCATTTCAGCAAGATAATGCCAAAGTGCACACCGCAAGAGTTCCTGCTGCTTGTCTTCATGCTTGCCAAATTATATCTTGGCCAGTCTCATATCTCCCCAACTGAGAACGCTTGGAACATCATGGGCAGGGGACTCCAACTAGCTCGGGGTTTTGATAGTCTAACGCGACAATTGGGCAGAATTTGGCGCGATATCTGTCAATCAACGCCAAGCTGAATAACTGTTTGCATATAGACCAGAGGTGGACCAACGAATTATTGGTTTGCTCAATTTGTGAAGGCCTCTCTCTTGAATAAATCATCCATTTTTTCTGAAATTGTAGTCATTTATTTGTCTGTTCATTTACATCACATCTACCGATTTCTGTCCCATTGGAACAATTCTGTCGTGGTTTGTTTCTTTTTCATTTAAAGTTTATTTTTAAAGGGCTAACATCAAAACAAAAGCATTAAAAAAACTGAATAGTTATAATTATTTCATGGGCTATTACAAACACAGTGTAGAAAAAATGAGAGTTAATTTTGTGAAGTGGTAATCCACTTTTACACAAGGTACTTCTAGTATACTTCTAGACAATAAGACACTTGGCTCATTTAATGCTTTATTTTGTCATCATCACCCCTATTTCCCACCACAAAGCACTCACAAGAGAACAAATGAACACTACACACAGACCTGCCAACCAGCTACTGTGCTATTGCATCCATTGAGAGTCTTCTTAAAATCACTACTTTCTTATTCAACAAACTCCACAACTGGCCTCACAAGGCTGAGAGCGCTTCATTCCAACCCTCCCTATTAAGGAAAATTTTCTGACAGTGTCAGGAACTGAACCAAGGATTCTGTGTGGCAGTCAGGCAGGTGGTGGTGGTGGTGATGATGATGGTGATGATGATGATGATGATGATGATGATTGGTTTGTGGGGAGCTCAACTACACAGTCATCAGTGCCCATACGCATTCCCAATCTCTACACAGTCCAATCTAGCCACTTCCATGAATGATGATGGAAAGATGAGAAAAGTTAAAGAGTTTAGCATCCTATCAACATTGTAAGATTAATGTAAGATGTATTTCAAGACAAGGCATCACAAAGACAAAAAATTTAACAATAAAAATTCATACCAACCCCTATAGTACACCCCAACACCATCCCCACACCCCACAATCCCATAAACACTCTTCTGACATTCTGACTCTAGTTTTCTGTTTTAAACATACTACTGTTTCATTAATCTAATGGTGTCATAAGGTCATGTATTCATTTTTTTTATTTTATTTTTTTTTTTCAATGTTATAATAGGAGTTCTCGGGATAATAGCAATGGCTTCTGGATTTATTGTCTCTGGCTATGTTATTTCTAAATTCCAACCACGAGCTGTCTTGCTCCTTGGGTGGAATGTCATTGTTGGGTTTGGATACATAGCAGCAGAAATTATCATGATGTTTGTACGTTGCCCTGGCAACATACCACACAAGATTGGCAGGTGAGTTATTTCATCACATATTTACAGAATGGCGTGTGATTTATTTCATCATATATTTACAGAATAACTTTATACATACACTCTTCTTGCACTTTATTATATATCAGCATCCAGAACTAAATTCCTATTCACTTTTTGTTTTACAGTGAGTGCAGTAATTTTTGTGACTGCACAGGTTTCAAGTACGCACCTCTATGCCATGAAGAGACAAAAGAGGTTTTCTATTCAGCTTGTCAGGCAGGGTGCACATCATTCATTGGCAATGAAACTCACAAGGTAAAAAGATGCATGTAAAATTAGCTATTATCCATGTTTATATCACGACTCTGTACTAAAATGTCATTTACTTTTCATCAGATATACAGCAATTGCCATTGCATTGAGGAAGAGCAGGTTGTGCTTGTATCTGGGCTCTGCAGTGTCGACTGTAGCCACATGCTTGGGATTTTTATTGCATTATTGTTCACAATGCACTTCATTGGAAGCACAGGGAAAGTTGGAAACGTGCTTGTTAACTATAGGTAATACAATCCAAAAGTATGGTAATGTTCAAGAGAATAAATTTTTTAAAAACGAATTTTGGTACCAACTTATTTTCATGATAATTGTATAGTCAACACTTCATTGTATAGTAATGTAACATATTTTATAGTTGATGCCATAATAAATTTTTCAGGTGTGTTGATGCCAAAGACAAACCACTTGCTTCTGCTCTCACTCTGCTGTTAGTTAGCCTTCTAGCATTTATACCTGGGCCAATTCTTTTTGGAGCAATCATAGGTAAGTTTGACAAAATGTAATTTTACAATTTTTATACCCATTACTCTATCTCATTTCACAAATTTTGTCTAAAAAGATGATTTATTTTTTATAATTTTAAACTGCATTGTACAGAAAAATTATCCATCATTAACTAAAACAATTGCCATTTGCTGTTCATTTAATAATTGCACAAAATTACTACTGAGATTGAATTGCAAATAAATGTAGAATATGTTACAGCTATAGTTCTAAGTAAAGATAGGCTACGGCAACACTGTTTATGAAATACAAAATATGACAGACAAACTCAAACAATGGAAAGCCCTCAGTCCTGGATGGAATGACAACATTATGGAAAGGATAGACTGCTACTCACCACATGGTGCATCACAGAGAGGCACAATGAAAAAGACTGCTAAAATATTAAGCTTTTGGACAAAGTCCTTCTTCCAAAATAGAAAAAACACACATATTTCAATATATTGCTGCTCACATCAGACACAGCAGCAATCAGGCTCAAGTTCCAGAGGAACAGCCTTATAATTATGCTATTGTCAAGCAAATAACAGTGCATAATGTGTTGGTAATATTGAAATATGTCAAAACTGTGTGAAAATATTCCTCAGTACTAATTAATTTGTTAATTACATGTTCCATAATGCATTTCAACAGTGCACTGACTGACATGGAGTAAGTTAACACATAGGCTATTACTTCATATTTAATTATGCCTCCAGAATAGACAATTACAGATGAGTTCGCAAAATTGAAAAAAGTAACACATTAAGAAATTATATAGGTATTTTTCACTCTTAAAGATGCAGTCTTTTACATACAAGTTGTAGTTTGAGGTAGAAAGAGCAGCCCAGAAGAAGCTTTCTTTGCTTATTTTAAAATTTAGTTTTCTTATCTTCAGGTAAGTATACAAAATTTTTGTGACAACATTATTCACCCCTTTACATAATGAAGTCAATTTTAACTAAAATAATGCAGGTCATTTTCTGATAATATTGTAATTAGGGAGATTATTTTTCTTTCTGAATCACATAGGTTTATTTACAACATATTTCATGAGAGTACATATGTACTGTGATTCTGTAGTTAAAATACCAGACACCTTCAACTATTGTACATATGATGATTATGAGTGAGCATCGTTTATTGCTGTGACACTGTTTTGCGCAATGAATTTTTATTTCTTAAATATGAGATATTGCAGAATACAACTGCACTGGACATCACTAACTTAAAGTGTGCAAAGTATGTCAACATACTGATTTGTTTCTCTTTGAGACTTGCAGTGATACAAAAGTGCAAAAGTTTCTGTTTAAGAAACTACAGAACATTGTCATATTGACCCATTTGTTTAAATTTTTATCAAAGTGAACACCTGAAATTTTTCAAAATTCTGCCTTACTCACTAACACTTATCCAAGCTTATTAATATTTTGCCCTTTTAATATTCTACTTTCTTTATGAAACTTTCGGCACATTACAACTGTGTGCCGGACCAGGACTTGTAACTGGGACATGTGAAGCTTGGAAAGTGGGAGAGAGGTACTGCCAAAAGTGGAGCTGTAAGGGCTGGTCAAGTCGTGCTTCAATAACTGAGTCTGTAGAGCACTTGCCTACAAAAGACAAGGTTCCAGGTTTGAGTCCAGCACACCGTTTTAATGTGCCAGGAAGTTTCAAATCAGTGTTCAGCCTGCTGCAGAGTGAAAATTCATCATGTGTGGTGCTTTATTACAACTATTATTGTTACTTTATTACAACTTCTGTCATTAATGAAATATTCCATTTGCATAAAACCAGTTATTAATTGTTTTACACACATTATTTACAATTTTCTCTGCTGATAGAGGCATTTCAAAACCATTCATTAATTGGATAAATTATCATGAAGCACTTTTTGGTTGACATTTCTTTTCTACAGTCTCCAAACAGGCAAAATTAAAAGCCTGACTTAACTAAATATTATGTACGTTTTCATGCTAGGCTAATGTTTCACTAACAGTTTAGCAGAGAATGTATCTCTCATCAATTTCCTATGTTAAGACACTGTATTTTCATGATCAGCGTGTTATGATCAAGGGGGTCAGAAAGGAACCAAAAATATTTAAAGTAAAAAAGTACTATCAAACCTTAGATGTAGCAAAAAGCCACGTAGTGAAAGCGTCATTGTTAAAACTGAATGGGTACAGTGGCTAACTACCTTTGAAATTTAGAAATGACAAAGCAGTGAATGTGTAGCAATTGAAGCTCCATACAAAAAAAAAGAAAAAAATGAACGCAGGCAAATTTGTTCCAGGAGACTTTCATCTATGATATTAAATATTTTGCATATATAATATATATGACAGAGGACAACTGTATCAAATAAAACACACAGCTGAAAGTAAAGGCAATGATAAAAGCTCAGTGTCTAGCAGATACCGTACAGAACAGAAATAGATCTTGTAATACATAATTTGCTATTCCAACAAGTCAGATAGCTTGGGCAATGAAGTACAAAGTACTGCTTCTTGAAATCTTTTCTCTAGTTGGAAATACTTGTTGCCAAAAATTCATGCAGTGTAGTGACTATATCCAACTGAACACCTGACAAGAAATGCAGATTATCATTTTGTTTTTTAAAGGCGGCAATCTGTACTTCAGTACTGAGTTTCACCATATACACTCACTTGTAATTACAGCAAGAATAACCAAAAAAAATATAACATGAAACTTAAGCTGCTATTATGTCACCCAAATAATGGCTATATAAACACATTCTCTGTTTTAATTTCATAAGAAGCTTCAGACATTTCAAATATCTTGAAAGCTTGTGCATACCAATAATAAGTAATCTGGAAGCTGCACTGTATGATATTTTACTGCTCATCAGCCTGCGCACTTTACCTTGCTGAATTAATAGAACAGATGGAGAGTCGTACATTTAATCACAGGATCATTTAGGAGGAGGAGGAGGAGAATAGTGTTGAACAACTTGTCGACAACAAAGTCATTAAAGATTGAAGCAGAAGCTTGGATTATGGTGTAATGGAGAAGGAAAGAGGCAGTGCCCTTTCAAAGGACAAATCCCGGCAATTAAGTGATTTAGGGAAAACACAGAAAACTTAAATCAGGATGTCAGGACACAGGATTGTTTAGTAGTCATGAGAGAGTTACGGATATGATCAACAGAACCTACCAGTAGACACTACAAAAGAGTTGTAGAGTATCATAAAGTGGTTGCTGTTGAAATTCAAAGAGCATGCATTCCAAGAAGAGACAAGCAACATTTTACTCTCTAACAGATACATCTCACAAAATGACCACAGTGAGAAAATCAGAGAAATTAGTGAGGCTTACCAACAATTATCCTTCACACGGACCATTCATGATTGGAACAAGTATTGAAGAGGTAGGGGGTAGGAAGGTAGTGGTACCAAAAGTAAGGTGACTTGCAGAGTATTGATACAGATAATTCGGAAAATTCTTCTCAATTAAATAATCACTCCATTCATTATAAAGGTAGCACATTTTATTACTACAACCTCATGTAATCCTTCAGTTGCAAGATTTTGCATGCATACACCATATTTGACTGAAAACATAGGAAGCAACGATTCTAAGAACCAATAAAACATTGTGCTTTGCCTCACACTGAAGCTTATCAGGCAGCTCTCACCTTGGATATTTATGAAACTCATGTTTGTAATTACATCAGTCATCTTCATACTGTCTACAGCAGAATTTAAAAAAGGGTTCAGGTGACAACAACAAAAAATTTGAAAGTGAAAATCTACATGATACACACTGTGTACCACAGTAACACCACATTCCATTCAACATTAATTAAGAAAAGCAATGGAAGCACACTGCTGAGGGTGTGTGTGTGTGTGTGTGTATGTGTGTGTGTGTGTGTGTTGTGTGTGTGTGTTGTGTGTGTGTGTGTGTGTGTGTGTGTGTGTGTCCAAGAAAGGACATTGAACAAAAGCACAGTGATAATTTCAATTTTGTTTCTGAGCCTATCAACCTAATTAAGTAATTAGCATATAATCTTCACTTAATTAATAGGCTTTTTTGGCATAGGCTCTTTTGGGTATTTTCTGTACCTGTATTCATTTCTGCAACTTTCTTGCACTGTGTCACTCCTAATACAAAACATTTTGACATTGTTACTATCCAATTTTTTTTTATAAGGTATACAGGGTGAACATTAGTAAAACAGACAAAGTGCAGGGACAAATTCTTGCCTGAAAATTGAGGACGAAAGCTCCAATGAAAATGTGTCCAGAAGTGGACAGCATGCATGCAACGACAACAAATCATACTGGAAAGAAGTACAGAGCTGCATTGCATCCACATCACAACAGATGTTCAAAGTGGCAGTTGTCATGCAGGATACACATTATCATACTTTGGCTTACATCATGTTGGTGGGCCACTTGCCTGGAGAGTGTAAGAGGATTCATCTCAATATCATGTAGAACACGGTCCTCTAAAACTAGTGTACGCACAGTCCACCGCTTTCCTGCATGTTCGTCTATCTGAAAGGACCCATGGTCACATTAATGCCCATAAAGGGCTTGAAATGTTGTGTGAAGTAGTTGGTGACTGCAAGGGAACCCGATTTGGTGTAGCTGTGCTCCCTCTCAACCACTTTCATCTACTTGGCCGTCACAACACCACCTTGTCATGTCTCTGGCATGAATATCAGACCATTCCGCTGCTGATAGTACACTGCATCAATCACACAGCCTACAACACACAAGGAATACCCGGCACATGGTCAGAGGAACTTTCATTCGTCAGCATGCTCTACCATGGCAATAAAGAATTTCCAGACACATGTTCATGGGACCTTTTTGCCTCAATTTCCAGTCAGGAAGCTGCCCCCTGCAGTTTGACAGTTTTTTTAATGTTCACCTTGTATTTGTGCTGTTCCACTCATTTTTGTTTGCTTTTGATTCCTAAGATAATGCATCCTTAAACAAGCTAAACCACATCCAGAGTATATACAGTTGCACAGTGTTCACAACAAGGTAGATGTTAATGAATGAGAATTTCCACTAATAGCTATATATGATCATAGAATAATCTTATAATCACAGAATCACTTGATACCAGTCTATTTGAATTTTACAGATTCTTCCTGCCTTGAATGGGACATAAGCTGTGGGAAAAGAGGAAATTGCTGGCTCTATGATCAAGACAAGTTCAGACATTACATAAATGGAACTGCTGCAGGTATGTACAAAACTTCATTCTCAAACGAAAGTGCTGGCAGATCGATAGACACACAAACAAATACAAACATACACACAAAATTCAAGCTTTTGCAACAAACGGTTGCTTCATCAGGAAAGAGGGAAGGAGAGGGAAAGACGAAAGGATGTGGGTTTTAAGGGAGAGGGTAAGGAGTCATTCCAATCCCGGGAGCAGAAAGACTTACCTTAGGGGGAAAAAAGGACAGGTATACACTCGCATACACACACACATATCCATCCGCACATACACAGACACAAGCAGACATTTGTAAAGGCAAAGGGTTTGGGCAGAAATGTCAGTCGAGGCAGAAGTACAGAGGCAAAGATGTTGTTGAAAGACAGGTGAGGTATGAGCGGCGGCAAATTGAAATTAGCGGAGATTGAGGCCTGGCGGATAACGAGAAGAGAGGATATACTGAAGGGCAAGTTCCCCTCTCCGGAGTTCTGACAGGTTGGTGTTAGTGGGAAGTATCCAGATAACCCGGACGGTGTAACACTGTGCCAAGATGTGCTGGCCGTGCACCAAGGCATGTTTAGCCACGGGGTGATCCTCATTACCAACAAACACTGTCTGCCTGTGTCCATTCATGCAAATGGACAGTTTGTTGCTGGTCTTTACAAATGTCTGCTTGTGTCTGTGTATGTGCGGATGGATATGTGTGTGTGTGCGCGAGTGTCCGGGGAAAAGCAGGAGAAAGGGACTGGGACAGGGATAGAGGCAGTTGAAGGACAGAATGAAACAGATGTTCATAAGGCTTGTACAACTAAAAGATATGCCGAGCAACATATAACTACGGAATTAGTGTCAACAAAAGTTGCAGCAACTCTGATATATCATAATACTTCATCCATAAATGGTCTTGCCTGTAATTGAAGGGGCTGTGCCAACATCTTTGATAGATAATTACCAATACACTCCACTTTATGGGAATGATGTCTTCTCAATCCTTCTTGTGAAAGATAACTGCATCTGTCTAATAACTAATATTTTTTTCCCTCTAAAGGATAGGTACAATCATCATATAGATTTTTCCTGTTTTCATAAATAATTCTACAACTTCAAAGCACAATTATACTTCACAGCTGCAGGACCTTTTGAAGCATATAAAATGATCCTTTTGTATGGTATTTTTCTTAACACTACCATTAGTGATAAGGTCAATGGAATGAGGCACTAAGGATTGAAACTGAAACGAAGTCTGTCCTAGCTTTCTGTCTCTTGTCTTTGAATCTGTTCATGAGTACCCTTTAAAAAGCCCCATACATTTCTATTTTCTGAATCTACACCTTATACTGTTAAATAAAACATTAATAATACAGTGGTTTACTGTTCAGTTAATGTTTTCTACATTTCTCTAACAATGTGACTTTGGCCCCTGGAAAGTTTTATATCTACGTCTATACCCTGCAAACCACTGTGGCATGCATGGAAGAGGATACATCCCACTGTACTAGTTTTCAGGGTTCTTCCTGGTCCATTCTCATATGGAGCGTGGGAAGAATGATTGTTTGAATGCCTCTTATCATCATGGTCCCTAAGTGAGCAATTTGTAGAGGGTCGTAGTAGATTCCTGGAGTAATCATTTGAAGCTGGTTCTTGAAATTTTGTTGACAGCCTTTCTCAGGATAGTTCACATCTATCTTCAAGAGTCTTCCACTCAAGTTCCTTTAGCATCCCTGTGACACTCTCCCATGGATTAAACAAAGCTACTACCACTTGTGCTGCCCTTCTCTGCATATGTTCAATACCCCCTGTTAGTCCTATCTGGTACGGGTCGCACACACTTGAGAAATATTCTAGAGCCAGTCGATATGTTAAAATGCTAAGTTTAATTTGGAATCCAATACATGATTTCACCCCTTATACAACTCTATGGCCAAGCTGTTCCTCAGATCAGAAAGAAGGTAAGGACATATTACTCCCTTAGCAACACACGTAATGAAAACCTTACACTGTTTCAAAAATGCTCTAAGTACCTGACAGCTTAATGTATATGCAAAACACTACAGACAATTTGTTTATCAAGGTGCACTGCTTCAAGGAGTGTGTAACTATTTCTCAGCTGCCAAGTGCCAACAGTGCATGAAATTCCAAGAATAGCACAGTTAGTTAAAAGTAGTGATAAAACACAATAATCTGAAAAAATGAAATATTTTGAGTGATATTTTTTAGAGAATTGTTCAGAGTTTGAGAAAACACAGTATTTCAAAAACGTAACATCAGCATTTCTTCAGTGGGCAGCATGGCAAATACTGCGCTTTTTTGTGAAACATACATATAGAAAAGTGTTTGTGCCATGATTATAATGAAGAAAATCAGAACAACAACAAGCAGAGTAGAAAGCCACCTGCAACATCCAAATTACTGTTGGTGTTTTAATAACATTCTAACTGAAGATTGAAATACGTATTACACCAACTGAAGATGGGTGAAAGCCTAAAATGTGCAGTGGTATAAGCAAAAATACATTAAAAAAGTAGCTGGTTGCTGTATTTCTTAAGATTTTACAATCCACAGCCTCGGAGGACAACAATGGAATGGATAAATCTTCAGTGACATCCTAGGAATTCCAAGCATACATTACGTGCTCTGTTTTCTCATACTTTTCCTTACCAATTACTTCCAGCCTATATCATCAGAATGTGAAATGAGAACCTGCTTTCTTACATTTTTCCTCTATTTTATTAACATAATTTATGCAGCTCATATATTTCTAAATTAAAAAGTCACTGACTGAATAACAAGTAATGAGTTATTTGCTCACAAATCCTCTTCTACAATAAAAAAGATCTTTCAAGTGGAAATAGCTTGCTACTTGGTTGGAAAAAATGTTTATGGAATATTTTGGAACTATTGAGACCCAACTACTAAGCATTCAGATTTAACAGGCTTGAGTGAATAACCTTGCAAGATACTTTTTTTTTTAAATTACAATACAGTCAAGACTAAAATCAGAGATTTTATTAACAATGTAAGTAACAGTGCCTTCTCAGTTTGTTATCCATCTGGATACCACTTCACTTTAGTGTGTACCCATTGATCTCTGCTTCTGGTACCTGTAAGTCATTTTTAGTTGTTTGGAATTGCAAAATGTGAGTTTCTGTATGTTGTTCACTGTCAAGTAATTTCGAACTGTTCCACTATTCTCCTGATTGTGACTAGTATGGATGCATTTGGGTCTTTATCAGTATACTTGTATCACAAAGCATCACAGTTTCTGGAATGTTTCCTATGTTCTGCAACAGTTGGTGGTTTCTGTAACTAACAGCAGTGTGAAGTAATTGTGTATTTTGGCCAAGACAATTTCATTACAGGTTTCAATGAAAACAATTATTGCTTTACACAACAGAATATTTTTTAAAAAGTGAATTTCACTTCTGATTTCAGGCCTCATTAGATATTCTAGTTGCAATAACGTCTGCCATACAACATAAGCTACAAACACTAATGTGCTTTCAACATCAATACCTTTTGCTGTATTTTTGTTAAAGAGATTTAATGTTAAAAATTTATTGCAATTTATCCTCAAGTAATGAATGCATAATATATGTAAAAATTTCTTTCTTTTCAGTAATAACCATTATGGGCGTCATTCTGGATGCTGTGGTGTGTTACCTTGGTCGTAATATGGAGTTCTATGATCCTGAAGAAATACAGGAGACAAAGAAGCAACAGCTTAAAAGTTAACCAGTCAGTGAGTGACAGTGACAAAGTGATATGCCCAGCACAGAGAGGACATTTGCTTGAACTAAATGATACAGTAAGAATGTGATTTTCACACAACAGTACAAAGAGCTTTGAGGTGGCAATGTGAAATAAGCTTATTTCATATATTTATTGTCTTATCAAGACAAGTCAGTATTATCATAAGGAGAGTGACTATGGAATAGGATCAGTTTGTGGACTTCTGAAACAACTTTCTTGTACAGTATTGTAAAATGTTGTTTATAAACACTTAGCATATTTATTTCCTTGTAAAATATCTTTGTTTACATAAAAATTGTTTTTGTGTTGTGTAAATGATGACAACATGCAAATGCCTATAGTAACATTATGAACTGTATCAGTACAAAAAATCAGTAATAAGGAAAGCATAAAACTAGCAGAGTTTTCCTATCAGTTTTGCCAAGTACTGACAGCACTCTGGACAGTTCCAGTATTGTAACTGTGTGCCAGATGTGCCTTTTACATTGTTTACTTCACAATATTATGAAACTGTCTCATCTTCAGTTACAGAAGATGTGATTCTTCGAGCTCTGCCATGTGTATGAGAAAACTTAAATAAATATCTCAAAGTGAAAATATTCTTTTTAACAATTAGGTATCACAGGCTGATTCAATATACAATTCAGACTTAATAAAGCAGCCATAAATGCTTTAGTCAACAATGGTCACAACAATCACAGAGTTACATGAGACTGTGTTTAAAAAGTGCAAGTACACACAAGCAGACATGTGATGTATACAGGTATGAGCAATACATTACAATGAAATAATCAACACTACTTCAACTCTTTAACAGAGTAAAAGGAATGTACGACTTTGATTTCAAAATCTGATGGTGATACTCCCATTTTTCAATTATGCTGGAAAACAATTGATTGACTCATTGATTTTTTATTCTCCCTGTGACAGTTTACATGGTATGGTTTTCATATTGTAGATGCAACCAGTTTTAGTACAGTTGTTATTCAAATATTATCTAAATGATTTTTGTTTTTTATTTAGTGTCACTGAGTGAATATTAAAGTTCTTTTTGAATGAGTGATTAATTAAACACAAATCTGATGAGAGACTGTATTTACAAAGGCGGTCAAGCTAGATATCAGTGAAACGATAATGACAGACAACATAAATTTCAACTGACACTGCAAATAATTCTGATCACCCTTTTCTAGACTACAAATAGCCTTTGTGACTTCACTGTGTTACCACAAAACATGACCTCATACGGTCATCTAAGCTATGTAAATAAGCTTTCATGTTTCAGTGTCATTACGTAAGGGAGCTTATTATTACAGAGACAACAGCAGTGCTCTGCATCTTTGTGAAAATAATGTATGTGATATTTCCTACGAATTTTGAATGTACCAACCTCTGCTTGTGTGAGTCATTTTGTAATCATAAAATATCACTTTCAACATGGGTCTTTGTGTAAAACTACATGCACCGCACTTTCTTGCAATGAAGTGAATCTGTCAATCTGTTCTCCATGAGGCATACATTAATGCCATCCACAACTCTATTCACTACTTTATTTAATTTTCATTTCACATATCTCTGAGCTACACTTGTGTTTCCTGCAAACTGAAAATTTTTTATTCAGCTGCAACGATTTGTGGTAAACCATTGACACAAACTAACAATATTGTGGGAAGTGCTAAACCAAGACATACACATATGACTGAAATAAATATTACAACACAAATTAGGTAGATGACAGTACTCATACGATTAAGATTACAGATTTGTATGTGATCTTTGTCTTTTGGGAATCTGGTATGTTGCAGAGACACTAAACACCGTGGCATGAAATTAAAGAGGACCTGGGTAGGTTCCGAGAGAAACTTCCTTCACATTATTTGTATGCAAATCCTCAAAGCATCAGCGGGTGTTGCTGAAGGCTCATCGTGAAATAGTAACAACCATGCCTGAGACGCATTTGATGAGAGAGATGTTAAGCAAAATGTAAACAATGGAAATAATGCTCCTGACAGATTAACACTGTGTGCCAGACCATGATTCAAACTCAGGACCTTCACCTTTGGTAAACAGGAGATTTATTTTGGAAGGTAGGAGATGAGGTACCGGTGGAAGTAAAGCCATGAGGACTGGTCATGAGACGAGGTTCGATAGCTCAGATGGCAGAGTACCTGCCCATGAACGGCAAAGGTCCCAAGTTCGAGTCTCAGTCTGGCACACAGTTTTATTGTCAGGACAGTTTCAGATCAGTGCACACCCCATTGCAGAGTGAAAAACTCATTCTCTAATGGTAGCACCTGCTTCAATTAAGGCTTGCACATTCCTCACCATGTGGGACTGGGTGCTGCTCTGCTGAAATTTGTTATGTTAAGTTGTTTGAAAAGACAAAAGTGTCACAAGTTGTAAAACCTCAGAGTTACAACAGGTGCTGTTCAGACTATCCTCAGTATTTTGTGGTCTAGATCGCATGCTGTAACCGATGGTACTTCCACGCATCACCCTCAACATAAGTCTACTAAGCATCACTACAATGCAGACTTGCTGTCATCATGATAGCATCTCATATGTACATAGCTGTCACTGCAAAATAGACTGAAGAGGGACTATCTCAAAACATTACAGTTTGCAAACTCGGCATGCTGATAATGGTGTTCTCACTACAGATTTTTACTCCATAAATAAATAAACTGGTGGAGCTGTCATCCGTACTCAGGTGATTCATGTGAAAGGGTTTTCAACGTGATTATAACCACACAACAGGAATAAACAGACTTTGAATGTGGAAAGTTAGTTGAAACTAGATGCACAGGGCATTTCATTTCGAAAATCGTCAGGGAATTCAATATTTTGAGATCCACAATGCCAAGAGTGTACCAAGAATACCAAATTTCAGGCATTACCTCTCACCATGGACAAAACAGTGGCCAACAGCCTTTGCTTAACGACCAAGAGCAGCGCTATTTGTATTTGGTTGTCAGTGCTAACAGACAAGCAACACTATGTGAAATAACCACAAAAATCAATGTGGGACTTACGACGAATTTATCCATAAGGGCATGTGGCAAAATCTGGCATTATTGGGCTATGGTAGCAGACAGCCAAAGGAAGTGTCTTTGCTAATAGCACATCACTTGCAGCAACTCTCCTGGGCTTGTGACCATATCGGTTGTATGCTAGACGTCTTGAAAACGGTGGCCTGCTCAGATGAGTCCCAGTTTCAGTTGGTAACAGCTGATGGTAGGGTTCGAGTGTGGTGCAGACCCCACAAAGCTATGGACCCAAATTGTCAGTAGGACACTGTACAAGCTAATGGTGATTCCATAACAGTGTGGGCTAGATTTACATGGAATGGACTAGGTCCTCTGGTCCAACTGAACCAAACACTGTCTGGAAAAGATTATGTTCGGCTACGCATTCATGGACTTCATGTTCCCAAACAATGATGGAATTTTTATGGGTGACAATACATGTCGCCGAGCCACAATTGTTTGCAGTTCATTTGAAGAAATTTCTGGACAATTTGAGCGAATGATTTGTCCATGCATCAAACATTTATGGGATATAATCATGAGGTCAGTTTATGCACAGGATCCTGCACCAGCAACACTTTCGCAATTATGTACAGCTATAGAAGGTAATATGCCTCAATATTTTTACAGGAGACTTGTTGAACCCCTACCATGTTAAGTTGCTGCACTATGCCTGGCAAAAGGAAGTCCGACATGATATTAGGAGGTGTCTCGTGACTTCTGTCACCTCAGTGTACTAAAAGCTTTCTATAATTGTCACACTCTTGAATCATGGTTCTTCGTTTCATTCTGCATAAAGTTTCATCTTGATGCGATAGGGAATCAGTAATACACCTGGTTAGTGATATACCAGGTGATCAAAAAGTCAGTATAAATTTAAAAACTTAATAAACCACGGAATAATGTAGATAGAGAGGTAAAAATTGACACATATGCTTGGAATGACATGGGGTTTTATTAGAACCAAAAAACAAAAAAAACAAAAAAACAAAGTTCATAAAATGTCCGACAGATGGCATTGGACAGCAAAACATCAGTTACTGCACATGACAATCGTGTATAAAAGGAGCTGTAATGAGAAAGAGAATCAGATGCACCAGCAGTCACAGCATGTTGACGTTACGTGAAAAGGTGCTTTTAGTGAAGCTGTATTATCAGAATGGGGAATGTGCTAGTTCAGCGTTACGATCCTATCGCCATAGGAAGGGGATTCGAAAGGGTAAAGGTCCGTTGACAAATGCAGCTGTGGCGAGAATGATTTCGAAGTTTGAAGCCATGGGTTGTTCAGACGATAGACCCCGTAGTGGCCGACCGAGCACAAGGTGTACTGCTGCTGAGACAATTCAGGAAGAAATGGAGACTGTAGCGGGTTCATCTATGCACGGGGAAGTCAGCGCTCGTGCAGTCACACGTTGCACCAGCATTCCATACACTACAGTTTGGTTGGCACTTAGGCGTACCCTCCGATGCTATCTGTACAAAATCCATCAGCATCATTAACTGTTACCTGGCGATTTAGTGAAGCGGAGGGCATCTGCGGTGTGGGCATTTTAAAAGATGGCGGAAGATGACGATTGGTTGAGTAACGTGTTGAGGACCGACGAAGCTCATTTCACGCTCCGAGGGTCTGTCAACGCTCACAACTGCAGAATTTGGGATACTGAAAATCCTAGAGCTGTCGTGGAATCTCCATTGCACGATAAGAAAGTCACGGTATGGGTTGGATTTACGACATCTACCATTATCGAGCCTTTTTTCTTTGAGGAAATGCGTGATTCTGGTTTTGTAACTGCTACCATGACAGGTGAGAGGTACGCTGATATGTTACAGAATCGCATCATCTCCAGCCTGGCTGATAAACACCTGCTGGAACGTACGATGTTTATGCAGGATGGCGCTCCACCCCATATTGCTAGATGCGTGAAAGATCTCTTGCACGTTGTTTGGTGATAATCGTGTGCTCAGTCCCCACTTTCGTCAAGCTTGGCCTCCCAGGTCCCCAGACCTCAGTCCGTGCGATTATTGGCTTTAGGGTTACCTGAAGTTGCAAGTGTATCGTGATCGACCGACATCTCTAGGGATGCTGAAAGACAACATCCGACGCCAATGCCTCACCATAACTCCGGACATGCTTTACAGTGCTGTTCACATTATTCCTCGACTACAGCTATTGTTGAGTAATGATGGTGGACATATTGAGCATTTCCTGAAAAAACATCATCTTTGCTTTGTCTTACTTTGTTATGCTAATTAATGCTATTTTGATCAGATGAAGCGCCATCTGTCGAACATTTTTTGAACTTATGTATTTTTTTGGTTCTCATAAAACCCCATGTCATTTCAAGCATGTGTGTCAATTTGTACCTCTCTAACTACATTATTCCGTGATTTATTCAGTTTTCAAATTTATACTGACTTTTTGATCACCCGGTATTTTGTTCTGCTTTCAATTAGTGAGTTACATGCAATGTGTAAATCTTTATCTTGTTGTTATGATGTTGTCTATGGAAACTGCTGAGAACCTAAACAATCTGAAACCCATCCCTCCTAAATACAAGTCCAGTGTCTCAACCACTGCACCACCTTGTTCAGCAGACAAACCATTATTAAAGTCCTACTGCTTATCTGTAGCAAATTTAAGTTAGACTTGCTTACTCCTACATCAATTAAAATACTGTTTTTTTAATAATATTTCAACTTACTTTATGTAACAAACATAAAGCTATGCTGATCACAGAATAAAAAGGAAGATTACTGTTTAATCTCCTGATGATGGCAAGGTCATTGGAAATCAAGTGCAAGCTCCAATTGGTTGAGGATAGGGAAGGAAATGAGATGTGTCTTCTAAAGTTGAACTGCCTCAACATTTGCCTTAAATGTATTAGGGAAGCAAGTCAAAACCTAAAACTGAATTGCCAGGCTGGAATTCAAACCACCATTCTCCCACATACGAATCCATTTTACTACTGAGCCACCACACCTGGTACTGACTACAGAATAAAAAGTATCTGGTATGATAAACAAACACAGTCACACTACTTAACTGATCTTGAGAAAATATTTGTGAAATAAATAGACAAGGTCTACCTATCAAATGGCAGAAGACAGAGAGATATCGAGACATACAAAATTGCAAGCTTTTGAAACCCATGGTGACTGCTTGGTGAGGAGAGGAAAATTTTGGAAGAAGAGAGACTGATAAAAATTAAGAATACTGGAGAATTCATTTGGGATCTCAAGTCAAGGAAGACTTACTGTGTAGGGTGAGAAGAAAAAAAGATGATTGGCAGTACTTGACAAGCATTTGAAAATGTAAAGTGATGCAAAATGTTTGAAATTATCAGAAAATAGGTGGTATATGCTCTAGAGAAAGATGGGTAATATAAAACATTTACTAAAACCATAGGGAACAATAAGAACAGAAGGCCAAAAGAGAAATTATCAGATTAAAAAGAGTATAAGGTGTAAATGTAGTTTTCTCCCTCTATATTTCCATCTATGTAGTCTTTCTCCTGTATATTTGAATCTTTATACTGAAGAAGATTAAGGAAATAAAGAAAAGGGTCAGGAGTGGGATTAAAATTCAGTTTGTAAGGGCATAAATCATTAGATTCACAGGTGCCAATGCTGTCCTATGAGAAATTCAGAAAGGATGTACTGAATGCAATGAACAATCTACCAAGCTCAGAATATGGATTGAGAGTAAACCAAAATTATGATGAAAATACTGAGAAATAGTAGAAATGAGATTACTGATAAACTTAACATCTATTTTAGGGACCATAAAGTAGACAAAGTGAAGGAATTCCACTACTTTGGAAGCAAAGTAACACACAACAGATACAGCACGGAGGATATGATAAGCAGACTACCACAGACAAAGAGCATATTCATCACAAAAGACATCTACTAGTATAAAACATAGGCCGTAATCTGAAGAAGAAACTTCTGAGAATCTAGGTATGGAGCACAGTGTTGTACATAAGTGAGTCATGAGCTCTATAGAAACCAGAAAAGAAAAGAACTGAAGCATCTGAAGTACACAGTAACAGAAGTTGCTGAAAATTATGTGAACTGATAAGATAATACATTGAAGAGTTTGTCTGTAGAACTATGAAGAAAAGGTTTGTGTGGGAAACGCTGATTAGAAGATGGGACAAAATGACAGCATCTCAGGAAACAATGGCTCTAAAGAGAGCCGAAGAGGACAAGAACTATAGGGGAACAAAGATATTGGAATATGAGGAGTAAATAATTGAGGGCATTGATGTAGGCACTTCTTTAAGATGAAGAGACTGACGCAAGTAGAAAATCGTGATGGGTTTCATCAAACTACTCAGAAGACCCATGTTCCCCCCCCCCCCTTCCTCCTCCTCGTAAAAAAATTACAAATTTGAAAACCATGAAAAACAGAGAACACAGAAGCAAGCAAGAGAGAATATTTGGTCAGTCAGACATAAAAGCAAATGTGTTATGCATGACCCAAAAAAAAGTGTGTAGCTTAATGCTAGAAAAATTGTGAGGAGGAAAAAATTAATGAAACAAAAATTAATGACAAAGAAAAGGAACTGGACCAGAAAAATTATCAACTGTGGCTTCATGGAAGATGAGAGGCAAATACAGGTAGAGCAGTTTACTATCCATTAAATTCTGAGGAACTAGTATCAGCGAGGAGAATCCTGATGGTACACATACAATATGCACCAAAAATCAAGATTATTATGTTACATACCATGCTCTGCAACAGACTACTGTTGCCAGCATACACACACTGTATGTGTTTCATCATCCTTCTTCACGACTTGGTGGTTGTAATACTAACATAAATGACTGGACAGTGGTTGCGCTTCAGTTGGTAAATTAAGCGAACTGTTCCACACCAGGTTTTCCCTTTGTAAGATAAGGTCTCACCAGCAACAGGACGAATGTCACTAGTCCCCTGCAATTCTGAGTGATGAAGAGTTTGGAATTCTACAGTGGTTAGAACAGTCCTGTTATGGGGACTTGAGGAAAGATGGCTAAGCAACGTCAGGAACTCTTCGGATACTGGTACAGGGTGGTTTTGTGGGAATTGTGGTGGATCAATCTGGGATCACGGGCAGAACTATTTGAAACAAGATTTGTTAGGTTTGTTATGTGAAGGTTTCTGAAACTGAATAGTGAAATAACACTGCCACTTGGTATTGTGTGAAAAGAAAGTGGATATTTCACTGGGGCAGCATAACTAAATTTTTACTTAAGCCTGAATGTAAACCCAACACGACAGGTATTTCAGGAGCTGAGAAGATCTTAAAGAGATTCTGGACAGTGTATTGTGGCTGGTTTTCATGGTGACCAGCCATTGCTCTAGGAAGCAGTGGGTTTGTTTGTGTATGGTTAAAGAGCTGGGATAAACTGTGTTCATTACAGAAGTGTGGCGGCTGCTGGAGAGGGACAGAGGGAGAGATAACTCTATTGAGGTGGCTAAAGAGAAAGAAGGATCACTTTCTGAGGTAACATTTAGCCTGTAGCTGATACCCTTCAGGAGAATGTGTGTGCAGACATATGTTGTGTAAACTTTTGTCACTGGGTCACTAGTGCCCACACCTAGTACTCAAATTTCAGGTAAATTGAAATACTGAGGTGCTCTGCCCACTTTTTCTATCACCTAACAATAAGTAATGTTCTTATAGATAGGAAGATGGGTGGAAGACAAAGGGCAATATGGAATTTGGTTAAAAAGAATGTAGTCATAACACACTTAAAATGAGTCTCTTAACATTGCCACTCTATTTTTCAAACAGGGAAAGGCATTTCTTGTCCAGTATTAAGAAAATTTTGCAAGTAAATATCCTATAACATAACAACATAGCCTACAAAACCATTCATAAAGCTGTTTGAGAATACTATACCTCTTAATAGTACCAGAGATGAAAAGTTGCTTGCTTAGGGAATCTAATGATAAAGTTTCCCATAGAGGATCAGCAGGAGGGTTATGGAAACAAAGGATATGTTGTAGAGAAAGTTCCCACCTTTGCAATTCAGAAAAGGTGGTGGTGGTGGGAACAATCCTGATGGCACAGGCTGTGAAGCAATCATTAAAGTGAAGCACATCATGTTGGGCAGCAAGTTCCCACAGGCAGCACTAGCAATTCTACCTCCCCTACCCTGCTATCCCTCCCCCCTCCCACTCCATGCCATGTCATTACACTCACCACTCTCCCCAGCAGTTTGCTGGCCACATCAAACAGTCACAGTCAGAACCTAGCAGCCAGAGACAATAACCATGCCTATATGAGTAGTTGTAGTAGTAGTAGTAGTAGTAGTAGTAGTATGAAGTAGTACCAGCAGCAGTAGTAATTGTTGTTGTTGTCATCGTCATCTGAATTTGTGAATGTTTTACTTCTGTGGAAGAACTTTGTCTGAAAACTTATACATTTCCAGTATTCTTTTCACTGTGCTTGTCTGCAAGTAATGCCTCTTTTTCGGGTAACAACTTAAAGTACCAATGTATCAACAAAAGCTGGTTACAGGCTATCTCCTCAAGATTTTCTACTAGTGTCTTCTTCACAAGCCTTTGGGTCACAAGCTTAAAGTCAGAAGACTACAAGAGGAAGTGGAAGGAGCAGCTGCAAAGAATGGGTCTCGAAATACGCTCAATAATAATAAGGAAATACAAACCAAAAGGGAAACAAGGCCCTTGAAATTTGTGGGAAATATAGTAACTGTAAGAGAACAAGATGGAGGAAAAGTAATTCTTCAATCAACTAAGCAATTGCAGCTTCCAAGTGAGACCCACTAGTCTCTTTGTACATACAAAAACACAATCCTTACACATCCCCAACCATTTAAAGTTATCATAAAAACATATAATGAGAAGTTATTATGGTATCCTGCTGCCATTTCCTAATTCAATTCACTCCAAAGATTTTCTAAAGATTAGTCTCAGGTTCATTATTACATTATTGTTTCCAGCGTTACTTTAATTCTTCCCTGTCTCATTGATCTACCTTGTTTCCTTTCACTGGGAGTCCATTCTGCAACATCTACCACTGACAACAACCACCTGAATAAAAATAAAATAAACAGGTAACTATAGGAAAATCATTTATTTTGAACTCTCTGTACGAAAACCCCTCTTCTTTCCCCTTGTTTGGCTGTGTTGTTATGTTTACCCAAACACAAAAATAATAATAACTCACTTCAAATGATATTATTGTATTGCTCAGTATGACCATTTGCATGAAAAAGCTTCAGTTAATTGTTTATGCACTAACAATAGTCTACAATTTGCAAGTAACAGGTGCACTTTCTTAATTTTTTTTTTAATTTTTTTTATACCAATGTATTCGTAGTAGTAGCTGGTATATTTATCTGTGGATCATTTTGACAGTGGAACTGGACAAGTCATGGTATCACCAGTTAAGATGAATAAACAGAATTCTTATACACGGGCCATTATTTACATACAGGTTTATTTTCACAAGGGTGAGACAGATCAATGCCTTTTATACAGAACATCTCAGCATTTGACTGAAGTAATTTAAGGAATCAAGAGAACACCTCAAGGGGTCAGCCAAAAGGAGACTAGTATTAACAATGCTGCAACCTCATTCTTTTTACCCCTACTGCACAATGATGTTTTGATTATACAATTCTGCAAAGAAAATATTAATCATACAATCGAATAAAAAAAGTTTACTCACCAAGCAGCAACAGAACAGGAGGAGGAGAAAACACACATAAAAGATACAAAAATATGCAAGCTTTCACAACCATTGGCTCCTTCTTCCGGCAGAAGAGTTGAAGTGAAAGAAAGAGGGAAGGAAAAGAACGGGTGTGGTTTAGGAAATGGGGAGAGCTCTATGAATGTTGTCCAGAGTTCCAGGTCAGGGAATTACTGTGGGGGGGGGGGGGGGGGGGAGACCCCCATGCAGGAGACAAGAGTAGAAAAGCTAAGTGCAATATACATACATGATAGACAGGTGAGGCAGGGAGAGGGGAGAGAGTGGGGGTATAGATAAGTTGGAAAAATAAAATACATAGAAAAATAAAAGAGAGCAAAAAATAGGAATAGTTACTGAAAAGAAATTCTGAGACAGTAGAAATTAACATAAATTTGAAAATGTGACTGGTGAGAACTGAGCACATGTGATAACTGTTCACACCTGTGGAGTTTCTGTGAAACTTGTGTTGGAAGGGAGAATCCAAATGCAACATGTACTGAAACAGGCACCAAGGTCAGGACCATCACACTGTAGAGTATGTTCTGCAATATGATATTGTATATTGGCAATATAAACCATCTATCAATGTTTGTTCATAGTAACTGGTAACATGGTAGCAGCCATACAAATGCAGAAGGCTGAACAGTGTTTACATAGCAGGTGGTACATTACATGTCACTTCACAGGAGGCTTACATTTTGGTAGCAAGCATTCTGTCAGTTACAGGGTTGGTACAGGTGACAGTAGGAGAGTGCATCAAGTAAGTCTTACAGCAGGGACAGTCACAGGGGCAGGAGCCATAGGGTAGGAAAACTGACTTAGAAGGAATATCTGACAACAATATTGTGGTAACAAGAAGCTATTATACATTTCGTGGGCAAATAGTCAGACAGAACTGACCTCTTTCAGGGCATGATTTTAGGGACACACAGTCTTGTCAAAGAGGCTGATTAATACATGGAAGACCAGGGCAATACATTTGAATTAGGCTGGTGGGGTAATTATGAACAGTGAAGGCTGAGGTGAGAGTGGTGGTGCACTGCTATAAAGAACATTTGACATGGAGAGAATGACCACTGTCACAATTTAAATACTAAACAATGGCAACTAAAGGTGTGCTTGCTTCTATGTGAATGTGTATGTATGTGTTTCCCCTTCCTTTTCTGGTAAAAAAAAATCTCAAAAATTTTCGAAAAAGTAATGTACAGTCGTCTTTATAACCATCTTATCTCAAATAACATACTGTCAAAGTCACAGTTTGGATTTCTAAAAGGTTCTGATATTGAGAAGGCTACCTACACTTACAGTGAAAATGTGCTTAATTCATTAGACAAAAAATTGCAGGCAACTGGTATATTTTGTGATCTGTCAAAGGCATTTGACTGTGTAAATCACAATATCCTTTTAAGTAAACTAGAATATTATAGTGTAACAGGAAATGCTGCAAAATGGTTCAAATCTTACATCTCTGGCAGGAAACAAAGGGTGTTATTAGGAAAGAGACATGTATCAAGCTATCAGGCATCATCCAACTGGGAACTAATTACATGTGGGGTCCCACAAGGTTCCATTTTGGGGCCCCTTACTTTTTCTTGTGTATATCAATGACCTTTCATCAGTAACATTACCAGATGCCAAGTTTGTTTTGTTTGCCGATGATACAAACATTGCAATAAATAGCAAATCAAGTGTAGTCTTAGAAAGATCAGCCAATAAAATATTTGTGGACATTAATCACTGGTTCCTAGCCAATTCTTTGTCACTAGACTTTGAAAAAACACACTACATGCAGTTCAGAACTTGTAAGGGGTGTCCCAAGATTATATGTCTAACATACGATGACAAGAAGATAGAAGAAGTGGACAGTGTTAAATTCTTGGGATTACAGCTTGATAATAAATTCAACTGGGAGGAGCACACCACAGAACTGCTGAAGCGTCTTAACAAATCTGTGTTTGCAATGCGAATTTTGTCAGACATAGGGGATATAAAAATGAAAAAGCTGGCATACTATGCTTACTTTCATTCCATAATGTCATATGGGATTATTTTTTGGGGTAATTCATCAAGCCAAGCTAAAGTTTTCCGGGCACAAAAACGTGCAGTAAGAGTTATATGTGGTGTGAACTCAAGAACATCCTGCAGAAGCCTGTTTAGGGAACTACGTATACTAACTACTGCTTCCCAATATATTTATTCCTTAATGAAATTTGTCATTAAAAATATATCACTTTTTCAAACCAACAGCTCAATTCATGGAATCAATACTAGAAATAAGAATAATCTTCACAAGGATTTAAAGTCACTTAGTCTTGTACAAAAAGGTGTGCATTATTCAGGAACACACGTTTTCAATAACTTACCAGCAGCCATAAAAAGCTTAACAACCAATGAAATTCAGTTTAAGAGAAGCCTAAAGGATTTATTGGTGGCCAACTCCTTCTACTCCACTGATGAATTTCTTAGTAAAACCAACTGATTTGTATATAAGTACAACATAACTTCTGCACAATTTCAGTGCAGTAATGTGTTCATTGAAAATTTGTGTGTGTGTGTATGTGTGTAAGTATAATCTAACTTCTGCACCATTTCAGTGCAGTAATGTGTTAAGTGTAAATAAGTATTACAGTAGTTGTAATACATGTTTATTACCTTATAAATAAATAAAAAACTTTTTTATTTTAAATTCAGTGCATTAGTATTTGTAAAATGACTCTTAGTGTTCATTAAAAAATGACGATCATTCCACTTGGGACCTGTGGAATGGTACATTAGCTTATTTGTTTTAGTTGTAAATATTTGTCATGTATTGTTGTTTTTCTGACATGTTCCACATCCTGGAGGACCTCCGCACTACGGGTCAATTGGAGTGAAAGTAAATCTAATCTAATCTAATCTAATCTAAAAAAACTGTGGCTAAAAGCTAATGTGTAAGTGTCCTGTCTGCAACTTAACACGTCATCTTTATGATAAGTAGCAATCATCTTTTCCTTACCACAGTTAAAATTTAAGTACAGTTGTTCATGTGTATCTTTAATGTAAACAGAACTGTGCAGCTGACCCTCAGTCAGTAAGAGGGCAACATCAAGGAAAGCAGCCTGGGATTCGGAATAGCACCATATGAAATTGGGGGATGTATTTAGTGATTACAAAAATTTTAACAGGTCGTCCTCATGATGAGTCCATACGGCAAAGATGTCACCAATGTATCTAAAAACAATCCAGAGGCTGAAGGCTTATGGATCCCAAGTTAACCTCTCCAAGCACCCTATGAAAAGGTTGGCATAGGAAGAGGAGCCATCCTGGTTCCCACGACCATCATTTAATATGTCTGTATACCTGTCCCTCAAAGGTAAAGTAGTTGTTCATAAGTTGTTTATATTATACCACTTTTAAAGACTTATTTTGCCTTTAAAAGTTTATTCTGTACTATTTCATGTACTACAGCCTTCCACATTTTACGCTCCCTTATCAGTATTTTTTCTCTCTTCAGCTGTACCCTTGCCCCAAACTACAAAAACAGCCAACTCCACCACCTCCTCCTCCTCCTCCTCCTCCTTTTACCCTAGGTAGCTTCCTTGCCACTATGCAAATCACATACTCACACTGTCTGAGGGTAACAGTATTGTTCTGCACTACTTCATCAAATAAATTTGAACCCACTTTTTGGTATAGCCACCTGCCATTGCTTCTACTTATTAGTACCAACTATCATGCTTACAACTTTCATGTCCATTACATTTCTTTAGGACATTATGTTACCAACAGGGCTAATAATCCACTTCATCATCATGAAATAATTAATTATATCTTTCAGCTTTCAGTCTACTACTACTACTACTACTATTGTTGTTTCTAGCTGTTCCCAGCCATGTGATGCTGTGCCTCAGTCTGTTTAAATGTAAAAAAGAAAAGAGAAAGCACACATTTCTAAAATGTATAGGAGTTGTATATACATCCTAGCCTCCTCCCTCTGTCTCTGTCCATCTCCTGCTCCCCTTCTCTTTCTCCATCTCTTCCTCCTTCCCCAGCTCTCTGTCCATCAGCCCCCCCCCCCCCATCCATCTTCTCCCCCCTCTTGCTTTGAAATTTTGACCAAACATTGCATTTGAATATGCATGTGAATTTATACCTACAGAAATGCCATATGTTGTATAAATACACCATAAAACAGAACAAAACAAAAAAATACACCAAGAAGAAATTATCTGAATGGGGCAGAAAACAGTCGATTTAATGTATGTATGCAGACAAACAAATAGTTACAATTTTAGAAAAATTAGATTTTATTCAAGAGAAAGAGCTCCACAAAATGAGCAAGTCAATAATGCATTGGACCACCTCTGGCCCTTATGCACACAGTTATTCACCTTGGGACTGATTGACAAAATTGTTGCATGTCTTCCTGAGGGATTTCATGCCAAATTCTGTCCAACTGGTGCATCAGATCATCAAAAGCCCAAGATGATTGGAGGGCCCTGCCCATAATGCTCCAAATGTCTGCAATTGAGGAGAGATCCAGCAACATTGCTGGCCAAGGTAGGGTTTGGCTAGCAAGTCGACAAGCAGTAGAAACTCTCGCCGTGTGCAGGTGGACCCTGTCTCGCATAAATGCAAACCCAGGATGGCTGGCCATGAAGGGCAACAAGACGGGGTGTAAAATATGATCAACATACCGCTTTGCTGCAAGGGTGCTGCAGATGACAACCAAAGGGGTCCTGCTCTGAGAAGAAATGGCACCCCAGATCATCACTCCTGATTGCCAGGCTGTACAGCAGGCGACAGTTGTGTTGGTGTCCCACTGCTGTCGGGGGCATCTCCACGCAGACCTTCAGCCTGGAATCTTATTGACTGGAGTAGAATTGTCCTCAGTCATACGCCCCACTTCAAATTACACCTGGCAACCAGCAAAACAGTTTCTGGAGATGCCCTGGACAGTGTTTGGATACACAACTGACTGTCACCCACTGTATGGCTCGACAGCCAGGAATGATGGTCTGGGCTGCCATTTCATTTCAAAGCCAGGCCTCTTTGGTTGTCATCCACAACACCCTTACAGCACAGCAGTATGTCAATGATATTCTATGCCCTGTTTTGTTGCCCATAAGGCAAACCATCCAGGGCTTACACTGCACCAAGATAATTCCTGCATGCACATAATTAGAGTTCCTACCGCTCGTCTTAATGCTTGCCAAACCTGTCCTCCATCAGCAAGGTTGCTGGATCTCTCCCCAATTGTGAAAACTTGGAACAATAGGTATGATCCTCCAATCAGCTCAGTATTTTGAGATTTAATGTGCTAGTTGGACAGAATGTGGCACGATTTCCCTCAGCAGGACATCCAACAATTCTGTCAATCAGTGCCATGCTGAACAACTGCTTGCAAAAGGGACAGATGTGGACCAACATGGTATTGATTTGCTCAATCTGTGATGCTGTTTCTCTTGAACAGATCACCCATTTTCTCTGAAACTGTAATCATTTATTTGTTTGTAGTTGTACATCACATCTACCAATACCCATCTCATTTGGATAATTCCATTGTGGTTCATCGTGTGTATACATATATGAAACATTATGTCAAAATTTGAAGGCAGTTGGTGAAGAACGTTTGGAGATACACAATTTTCAACAAATATACATTTACATTTTTATTTATATAGATCATTCTTGCCTAGGTCAACAGATATGTGTAAAAAATCTTGTCTATTGCTGCTACAGAAATGGTGTAATTGGAATCTTACATCTTTCATGAGTGGTAGACACAGCTAAATGATGCGGAACAAAAGCTTCAACAAGTCCTGAATCAAACACACAGCCAACTACTTGCTGACATCTTGACCGAGATCATGATAATGTGGTAGTATTAGTAACAGTAGCAGTAGCAGCAGTAATTTTATTCATCCATAGATCGCTTTTACAAGGATACTCGACATGTCATATGTTACATTATGCCTTTTGTGAACTGCTAGTCACTCATCAATATTCTGTTTCTCTGTACTCCCCAGCTATTCTGGAAATCTTTAAGCCATTAATTTAGTTGGGGAGTGTGCTGCTACTAAAATTTCAATTGCAAAATCTCAAAATTGATCTATGTAACTCCATATACAACAACCCATATGAGGTTAGTGACATACAACCACTTTGACAAATGAAGTGTTTACATGCCATTTCCCACAAATAACATACAGTTAAAGTACACTAGTGCACTATTGTATAGGCATACACGTATCACACTTTCTTCCTGTGTTTCTCGTAAATTGCAGGGACAATAATATGGCACACACAAATGCCAGATACATTGACATGCTTTCTGCCCTTGGTGCATCTAATAACACAAATGGAGTTGCTACTCTTGAATATGTTGCTAAGTATTCTGGTCAATGTCATCCAGAAGATATTTGTTGCATTGTCTGGAACTTCATCTTTGGGAGACAGGTTCTCCCCTTGCACCATCATTACAGAGAGGTTGTCCAAGGATTAGCTACACACCAAAAATTCCAGAGCAGTACATGGGAAGTATCTACACACCTGCATGTCTTGCAACGCATGGATTATGACATGTTACACGATGAACGGCTACACCACTGCCGTTAACTGTTAACAGCAACATTCTGACGACAGGTTTCTACAGATGCAGTTCTATGAATGGTTCCAACAACAGGAAGCTAATGATGATTCCATAAAAATAATAATGACATGGTCTGCTGAAGCTGCATTCACACTTTTTGGTATCTTCCAATATGCGCAACATCCACTATTGGTGTGAAGTTAACATGTGTGTCATGCACAACCATGGATATCAGTCACACTTAAGCATCAATGAATGAGCTGGAATGTTGGATGTATCTTACTTCCCTGTATTTTAGCAAACCAGTTGACTGAAGGAAGGTATCATGCAATCTCTCAAACAATTGGCCTGAAGCACTCTATAGGCTTCATGTTCAGCAGAGTTCATGGTTCCAACATGATGGTGCAATTACACACTTTGGAAGTGATGTGTGTGATGGCATTTAAGCCAAGCCTTGCCCAAGAAATGTTCACCTGACAAAACTTCTCAGATTTCTTTATGTGGAGGCGCTTGAAGCACCACATTTATGAATATTTCATCCATAAAGAACATCATCATGAGTGCTGTGATTATTAATAAATACAAATAAAACAATTTCCTGTGTCAGTCACATGTTTATTATCCCACTACACATTTTCATAGTTCACACCATCGTCTTCAGGGTAAGTACTGTGTTGCTACATTCCTTGTGTTTGCGTAGAGCGCATACTTCTTTTCACAGTAGCAGACCAAGTGCAAGGCAGGTTATATTTCATCTTTTGAAGGGAAACATAATCAAAACTTTGCTGCATGTTGCTACTTGCACATGTGCTTTTCAGTGTAAGTTTCGTCTACACTGCCACTTCACACAAACATGCTATACATGTTATAGGCAGATTTATTCCACCCTGCTGATCAGTGTGGAAGAACTAGTAATGCACTTCCATGCTGCTCTTTTAAGTGTGGATCCCGATGTGCTGCAAAGAGTACAGAGAAGCATGAGACTGCAAATCACTACATGTTTGGAGATGCATGGAGGTTGTTTTGAGCATCTGCTCTGAAGAAAGTGTATGTTATATGAAATATGTGCTGTCACTGGCAGTGTATTTCAAAATATTACAAAGCTGCTCTTGCTGTAAGTAGTATATGTTTAACATCTCCACAATGATAAGTTTTGTAGTTGTTTTTAAACTGGTTATTACTCTTCATGAATATTTCTGATGTGTCTGACCAATAAGTGTAATGTTCAGTGTTAAGAAAAATTTAGTTGACAGTAATGTAATCTTAATGGAACAGTGTATACTACAGCACAACTGGGAAGACCAAAATTAGAATTTTTAAAAAAAGAAAATTACACACTGACCTGGAACAGAATTCTCAAATCGAGTATTCTAGCACTAAACTCTGCCAACTGCACTAACTATACAACACAGTTACACAGTACTGAATGAAGGTACTTGACATACATACGCTTACAACATTGCCAAATTGTCTTTCATTAAAGTCCATTTTCTACCAAAAATATGCTCAAGAAAATATAAGGATTTCACTGTGGTGTCCCAGTATGACAATTTTGGTCCATCCTGTATATTACTTACAGACCTTCCTTGTATTATGCTGACACATTGGTTATCATTGTAAAATGATCCCTGGACAAATACATTACTATAGTAATACAATAAATGAATAATGATGAATGAATGAATAACAATGAATTGCGCACTGAAGTATGACAGCCGAGTAAATGACAGAGCTTTTCACCCTGACATATGCCAATAACTAATCTACTAATTTTTAAAAAAATCTCATGACATATCTTTCAAATAACAGTGATAACCAAATCAGAATATAAGCAATATTATCATTGTATAGAAAATTATAGTAGTGTTTGGTCAGCCGAATTCAACGTATGAGGTAATGATCGCAAGCAAGGTGTCATAGGGACACAGTATCCCCCAACACATTTTATTATATATTTAGGTTTTAGATAACAAAGCAGCAATCAAAAATTATGACAGTAGCATACAGCAGTTATTAGTGTTTAATGATTATTATTTGACTGTAGAATGTGCTGATAAAGGCTACAGCAATGTTGCTGTGATAGTAATTCACAATCAAAGAAAAGTAATGACATGACAAGGAAATTGTTCTACATGTGAAGGATGAAATTGATGGGATGGTACAGTTTCACGTGCACTGTTGTGTTTATATAGGGTAGGGCGGAAAGACCTCAGAGCTAGTAGCCTTGGTCTTTAAATTTCCCAGCAAAGTGTTTCACTGCAGATGTTAACAAGTGCTGGATGATGTATACTACGAGGGTTGACTGAAAAGTAATGCCCCACTTTCATAACTGTTCAACAGTTGGCAGAATTGGTATGCGGCAGGTACTGGCTTGTCCCTTAGTCTCTTCTCTACAGCTCCAGTTGGTGGGAAGCCTTAGCACTGAACAGTTGTGTTTTTACAGTGTAAAGTATGAAACCCTGCACAAACGGTCGGTCAATGTGATTTAAGCAATGTGCAGCCATTGAATTCTTGACAGAAGAAGGTGTCACCCCAAAGCAAATTCATCAGAGAATGAAAGCAGTTTATGATGATTGTGTTGATGTGAGTCATGTGCATCGTTGGGCACGTAAGTTTAAAGAAGTTGAGGTGGGAACACCTGACCTGCATGACAAACAAAGAGTAGGACGTCCTGTGACAGCAACCACCGAGTTTCACAAGCAAAATGTTGACAGACTGATTCAGGATAGTGGTCATATCACTCAGAGAGAAACTGCAAGCACAATCAGCATTTCACAAGAATGTGTGAGTCAGATTTTTGCTTTGCTTGACTATCAGAAGATCTGTGCACAATTGGTGCCCTGGATGATGACTCCTGAAACGAAAGTGCACAGACTTGAAATTTGCCAGGATCTCCTCTTGCATTACGAGAATGAAGGTGTTGCCGTTCTCCATTCAATTGAGACAGGAGACAAAACGTGGGTACACCATTACGAACCGGAGATGAAACATCAGTCTATGGAATATCGACACAAAGACTCCCCCAAAAAAAGAAATTCAAGACGCAGCCCTCATCTGGAAAAATCATGGCCACAGTGTTCTGGCATGCAGATGGTGTTACCCATGTTGATTTCCTTGAGCGTGGAACAACAACAAATTCAAAGCATTACATCACAACACTGCAAACTCTGAAATGACAGCTAACAAGGGTCCAAAAGGAAAACAGAAATGTTTTCCTGCAGCATGACAATGCCAAACCACACACTTCACGTGTCATCACAGCAGAACTTCAGAGACTGAATCTCACCACAGTGTGGCATCCACAATACAGTCCAAATTTAGCACTGTCTGACTTCCATCTGTTCCCAACAATGAAAGACAATCTGCAGGGACATTATTATGCTTCTGACGAAGATGTTGAGAGAACTGCGAGACTGTTGTTACAGAAACACTGTGTCAACTTCTTCCGTTATAGCTTCAGAAAAGTTGTTCATCATTGACAGAAATGTATCCAATTGGCCGGTGATTATGTGGAAAAGTGAATATTGGTAATTAAAGATCACATTCTAAGGATTATTTCTGCGTTTGATTTATTAAAATATTCCCATCCAAACCCAATTAATGAAGGTGGAGACATTACTTTTCACTCAACCCTCATAGATTTAAAAAAAGTACAGCTTTTTTTTTTTTTGCTTTTTTTTTCAACACTTCAGTAGAAAAAGAAGTTATGAGTATTAACTATATAATAAGTGAAACTATATGGTTCCAGAGACCTTTTCCAGTCTCAAACATCTATTATGTATACATGAAGAATGAAGTGATGAATGAAAATTTGTGCCAAGGCTGGGATTTCAACCTAAGTCCCAGCAGGAGACCCGGGTTCAAATCCTGGCCTTGCTACAAAATTTCATTTATCTCTTCAGTCTGCATATATAAATCATATAGTAACTGCATCAGCTGTCAAAAATTTTGTTATCTTATGTTTTTTGTGAAATATTGGAAGACACTGTACATTCAGAGCAGATCCCATAACCTGTCTAGGTGGATTACACTGCCACCAGCAAAGACATTTGTTTCAAAACAAGAAGACTAATTCATCAGTATCTCCTTCTGCAGTATTAACTACGAGGGCAGTTCAATAAGTAATGCAACACATTTTTTTTCTCGGCCAATTTTGGTTGAAAAAACCGGAAATTTCTTGTGGAATATTTTCAAACATTCCCGCTTCGTCTCGTGTAGTTTCATTAACTTCCGACTGGTGGCAGCGCTGTACAGAGCTGTTAAAATGGCGTCTGTAACGGATGTGCGTTGCAAACAACGGGCAGTGATCGAGTTTCTTTTGGCGGAAAACCAGGGCATCTCAGATATTCATAGGCGCTTGCAGAATGTCTACGGTGATCTGGCAGTGGACAAAAGCACGGTGAGTCGTTGGGCAAAGCATGTGTCATCATCGCCGCAAGGTCAAGCAAGACTGTCTGATCACCCGCGTGCGGGCCGGCCGTGCACAGCTGTGACTCCTGCAATGGCGGAGCGTGCGAACACACTTGTTCGAGATGATCGACGGATCACCATCAAACAACTCAGTGCTCAACTTGACATCTCTGTTGGTAGTGCTGTCACAATTGTTCACCAGTTGGGATATTCAAAGGTTTGTTCCCGCTGGGTCCCTCGTTGTCTAACCGAACACCATAAAGAGCAAAGGAGAACCATCTGTGCGGAATTGCTTGCTCATCATGTGGCTGAGGGTGGCAATTTCTTGTCAAAGATTGTTACAGGCGATGAAACATGGGTTCATCACTTCGAACCTGAAACAAAACGGCAATCAATGGAGTGGCGCCACACCCACTCCCCTACCAAGAAAAAGTTTAAAGCCATACCCTCAGTCGGTAAAGTCATGGTTACAGTCTTCTGGGACGCTGAAGGGGCTATTCTGTTCGATGTCCTTCCCCATGGTCAAACGATCAACTCTGAAGTGTATTGTGCTACTCTTCAGAAATTGAAGAAACGACTTCAGCGTGTTCGTAGGCACAAAAATCAGAACGAACTTCTCCTTCTTCATGACAACCAAGACCTCACACAAGTCTTCGCACCCGAGAGGAGCTCACAAAACTTCAGTGGACTGTTCTTCCTCATGCACCCTACAGCCCCGATCTCGCACTGTCGGATTTCCATATGTTTGGCCCAATGAAGGACGCAATCCGTGGGACGCACTACGCGGATGATGAGGAAGTTATTAATGCAGTACGACGTTGGCTCCGACATCGACCAGTGGAATGGTACCGTGCAGGCATACAGGCCCTCATTTCAAGGTGGCGTAAGGCCGTAGCATTGAATGGAGATTACGTTGAAAAATAGTGTTGTGTAGCTAAAAGATTGGGGAATAACCTGGTGTATTTCAATGCTGAATAAAACAACCCCTGTTTCAGAAAAAAAATGTGTTGCATTACTTATTGAACTGCCCTCGTAGTTTAACTTCAGATTTCACGTACATGTCACTTGATCTCTTTAATTTATTCACCCAGGTTCATCTTCTAATGGACATAGGATTCATCACCAAAATATGATGATATTAAAAAAATTTTAAAAATATACGAACACATAAAATATAAAAGAATGCTTTAAGAGGACAGGACAAGTGGTCAGCCATATCCTTGATGAAGGAACCATCACATGATTTACCTGAAAAGATCTGTAAAAGCAACTGTAAATCATGATGGCAAGACAGAAAAAAAAGAAAGAAAACATCTTTTCGAATATGAGGTCAGTGCCTTAACAACTGCACTACCTCATTCAGTTGGTCCCTACTGTACAGTGTTCTATTGTTCATTCAGAAATTGTATTTGAGACGTTGTAATATGAAAATAGTTTTGCACTGTTTCTCCGCATCTCCCTACACTGTCTTAGTTACACAATCTACAAATTCATCATCCGTGCTTAGTGTGACAGAATATTGTGTTCCCTCTTTATACTGAAGTGCACACTTTATGCTCAATGTTAATTTATTATGCAATGCCGTACCATAGGCATGCTGAGAATTTCATTAACTTTCTGTAATATGAGTTCTGATATTTTACCAGTAACTACGATGTTGCTATCATTAGCAAGGAGAACTTTTTCTGCACATCTTACACTGTCTGATATTTATTAAGAACAGGACTGGACCCAGCACATTACCCTCAGGTACACCTATGTTTCTTGTCTGACAATTGCTTTACACACACCAGTACATGCACACACACAAGCCCATGTGGCCACTGTCCCTGGTTGCTGTGGCCAGAGACAGTGGCCATGTGTGTGTGAGCTATGCTTGTGTGAATGTGAATGTGGGGGGGGGGGGGGCTTCTATTTATGAAGGACTTTTTCTGAAAGCTTACAAGTCATAGCAGTTTTCATTTTGCCCATCTGGAACTCAATGCCCCCTCTATGTGGTGAGCAGCAATAGGTGCAGTGAAACATCACAAATGTGTGTCCCAGCCACAGTAACACGTAAAGACATAGTATTTACAAATGCAGCACACCACAAATTCCTCTCCTGTCCAAACTTCCTCCTCTCAGAGTAGCACTTGCAACCTATGTCCTCAATTATATGCTGGATGTTCCAGTCAGTCTTCCTCTACAGTTTTTACCCTCTACAGCTCCCTCGGGTATCACAGAAGTCATTCCACCATGCCTTAACAGATGTCCTACCATCCTGTCAGTGTTTCCATATAGGCCTATTACTTTCCTCACCGATTAAGCAGAGAACCTTCTCATTCCTTACTTTAACAGCCCATCTAATTTTCAACATTCTTCTGTAGCACCACATCTCAAATACCTTGATTGTCCTCTGTTCCAGATTTCCCACAGTCCATGTTTCACCACCTTGCTCTCACACTGGACTGTTCCCATGTGATATACATTGTGCCAGTGTACTTAAAAATTCCCTTGGACTGCACATGAACATTTCTGGGAATTGGGTAACTCTTGAAATTTTGGAAACCATCCGCTGATAGATTGCTGATATCCAATGTTTGCACAGCACATTAAATACCACTCCCCTTACAAACGTTTATAATCTTCATTTTCTCATAAATCTTCATTTAACAGACAGGTAATACAGTCCTTTGGATTGAACTTAAAGTCTGTCTGCTGTAACATATGTGCATGGATACTCATTAGTATCCATGTTTGTATGACTACAATGAAATTCAATGAACATTTTGTGCAGTAGACCACACAGTGCTGCAAGTATACATGGGACAGTTTAGCAGGTCTTTTTCCTTTCCTTTAGCTTTTTTCACAGAACTAACATACCAAACTTGCCTTTTTTTTTACTGTTACATGCAATTATAATCAAATCATCATAAGAAGATCCTTGACAGCTCCATTGGGCTGAGTGCTGCAGCTTCATGTGCCTGCCTCAACCTATTTGGTAACACAATTATGTAAATATCTCTATTGGTAAGGCCTTGGTGTTGCAGCTATATAAACTACTACTGTTGTCGTCTATGGTGGCTGGTGCAACACAGCTGAAAGCTGGGAACAGTTCTGCTACATTACATCTGCAGAATATCAATCTTCAGTAAAAAGATGAAAAAAATTCTCCTCATATGTAATCTATTGTATCAAAACGTTTGGCTTTGAAGTCATCCAGAAGGCAACTAATCATTCTGTTCTGTATACTTAAACACCTTGCATCATTTCATCTTCACTATGCATTTGGTATACTTTCCTCATCAATACCTAAGGAAAACACACGTACTCTGGCAGTTACTAACTGTCTTTACTCTGAAGGGATCAATCAGTCTGTTCCATAAACCAGATGCTGCAACTTTTATTTGTAAAATCACACAAATTTTGACATGTTCATCTCATGAGTAAACTTTTGTAATGGTGATTATGATGATGATGATTGATGGTCAAAGATTACTACTTGGTACTGTCTGTGGTTTGGGTCTCATATTTTCATAGTCTTACACAGCAATCAAACCAATTCCTTGACATTAGATAATAATCAACTTTTAGTACCACTGAATGACATTTCCTTTAAAATAGGTTTATGTCAGCTGCTGTGAACCCCCAATGGACTGTTTCATTTCATGAACTGATGAAGTAACACAGTACCTTCATGGGAGATGCAGAGACGGATTTTGGAGGAAAATATATCTTGTTTCATGGTGCAATGAACGGTAGTCAGAAACCTGGCAGGGAGTGTGGTGTAATTGTTCCAGTCGGGGTTTATGTCTCTTACCTCATTCGCTCCACTGAACACAACATCCTCATCAGGCCATAATGATGAGGCAATGTATCTGTGTTTATGTGTGTATGTTCTGAAAATCACAAGTTCATAAAATGAGCTACTGCATTCCATTACCTGTTATTTCCAATGCACAACTCAATGCTGCCATTGTATTGTGAGTGGTTATCTTTAGTCATTCCACTGGTTGAGAACTTACTATCCGTGATCAAGTACACAGAACAACACGAGGCAATGATATATGAAGCCATGTAAATGGAAATTATTAATATGTAACAGAAATGCATAAAATGGCACTAGGTGCCTTCCACCTGCTAAGCATATTCCTAAAAGCATGGCAGCCATTTACTGGATGGTAACATTGTGCAGATGCACAAACACAGGAACAAGAAGAGTGTACAGAAGTTACTTGGTTTCTGCATAGTGACGGTGTAAAACCTATAGAATTTCATCATGTAATGAAGGTTTAGTAAGCTAATACGCATTTGCTCCAGCAACCAGTTTACACAATGTATCCGCAAAGTAGTGTGGCATCTGTGGTCAATGATTCTTGTCCAGATGACATTTCTGAGACTTTTAAACATTATTTTTGTTCATCACACCATGTGTACACAGTATGATAGTTTCACCAAGTGCCTGCAGGACAGGTGTCCCAGCAGCCAATTGTTGATGCTGATCTAAATGTGACATGATGATGCGTGTTAATTTACTTCTACAACATGCTGAACAGAGTGGTAACTCCCTTGCAAATACTCATCTTTATGTGGGAATGAAAGCTGGATCCACCAGCACCAATCATAAATTTATCAGCACCCAAAGCACAGAAACTAATAAGGTCATACTGATTCTTTATTGTAGGATAAGGGCAGCATCATGGGACATTACAAATTGTGAGAGACAACTATCAGTAATACATCACACTCACAAAAAAAGTTTCTTCATCTTATGATCAACTCCAAACAACATGGACTGATTTCAGTAGGTGTTCTGTTGCAACATCGAATAGCCTCATATGGCCCTTGCAACAGTTTTCACAACTTCTGTACCTCCAATCTCATTTTCCTCACATGATCTCCTTTTTTTTTTTTTTTTTTTTTTTTTTTACTCGTAGAAGCTCTGGGTACCCAAGAACTCTGTTTTGATGGAGACGTACAACATTCAGTACACTAGTGGATGCATGGAGTTTCAAAGGTGTTATTTTCTTCTTTTATTCAAGCACTTGCATTGAGAATGAGGGAAGTTACACTAGAAAAAGACATACGGCTTTCAGCAAGTGTGTGCCACAAATAAGGTGAAAAAGAAATTAAAAAAAAAAAAAAAAAACAGAACAGGCTTAGAAAATACACTCCTGGAAATTGAAATAAGAACACCGTGAATTCATTGTCCCAGGAAGGGGAAACTTTATTGACACATTCCTGGGGTCAGATACATCACATGATCACACTGACAGAACCACAGGCACATAGACACAGGCAACAGAGCATGCACAATGTCGGCACTAGTACAGTGTATATCCACCTTTCGCAGCAATGCAGGCTGCTATTCTCCCATTGAGACGATCGTAGAGATGCTGGATGTAGTCCTGTGGAACGGCTTGCCATGCCATTTACACCTGGCGCCTCAGTTGGACCAGCGTTCGTGCTGGACGTGCAGACTGCGTGAGACGACGCTTCATCCAGTCCCAAACATGCTCAATGGGGGACAGATCCGGAGATCTTGCTGGCCAGGGTAGTTGACTTACATCTTCTAGAGCACGTTGGGTGGCACGGGATACATGCGGACATGCATTGTCCTGTTGGAACAGCAAGTTCCCTTGCCGGTCTAGGAATGGTAGAACGATGGGTTCGATGACGGTTTGGATGTACCGTGCACTATTCAGTGTCCCCTCGACGATCACCAGTGGTGTACGGCCAGTGTAGGAGATCGCTCCCCACACCATGATGCCGGGTGTTGGCCCTGTGTGCCTCGGTCGTATGCAGTCCTGATTGTGGCGCTCACCTGCACGGCGCCAAACACGCATACGACCATCATTGGCACCAAGGCAGAAGCGACTCTCATCGCTGAAGACGACACGTCTCCATTCGTCCCTCCATTCACGCCTGTCGCGACACCACTGGAGGCGGGCTGCACGATGTTGGGGCATGAGTGGAAGACGGCCTAACGGTATGCGGGACCGTAGCCCAGCTTCATGGAGACGGTTGCGAATGGTCCTCGCCGATACCCCAGGAGCAACAGTGTCCCTAATTTGCTGGGAAGTGGCGGTGCGGTCCCCTACGGCACTGCGTAGGATCCTACGGTCTTGGCGTGCATCCGTGCGTCGCTGCGGTCCGGTCCCAGGTCGACGGGCACGTGCACCTTCCGCCGACCACTGGCGACAACATCGATGTACTGTGGAGACCTCACGCCCCACGTGTTGAGCAATTCGGCGGTACGTCCACCCGGCCTCCCGCATGCCCACTATACGCCCTCGCTCAAAGTCCGTCAACTGCACATACGGTTCACGTCCACGCTGTCGCGGCATGCTACCAGTGTTAAAGACTGCGATGGAGCTCCGTATACCACGGCAAACTGGCTGACACTGACGGCGGCGGTGCACAAATGCTGCGCAGCTAGCGCCATTCGACGGCCAACACCGCGGTTCCTGGTGTGTCCGCTGTGCCGTGCGTGTGATCATTGCTTGCACAGCCCTCTCGCAGTGTCCGGAGCAAGTATGGTGGGTCTGACACACCGGTGTCAATGTGTTCTTTTTTCCATTTCCCCGAGTGTATTTATTCAACTTACTGCTAATCTACCAAATCCATATCAACTCTCAGAAATGAATGACTGTATGGATATTTTCAGCAAGATGGAGCAATAGCACATACTGCCCTCATATACTTCTCTCAAGTGCATGAGGTGTTCAGTGAGGAGAGGACAATCACCAGACCCACTACTCAGCTAAATTGCCTTATCTCTCTCCTTGCAATTTTTACCTGTGAGGTAAACTGAAGGATCAGATGTACTCTAATAACCTGCATACACTGGAAGAGTTACAACAGAACACTGAAAACATTATTACTGCTATCCATCAGGTACTGCTACGGGTACCTCTCAGTTTCATAAATCGAACAGCATGAGACATCAGTTTCCCCGCATCGTCTGTGATGTTTGTCAATAGAGGTCAATCCTATGTCAGTAATACAGTAAATATTTTCTGTGCAAGTTCTATTTTGCCCACACTATATGTGTGAGCAAAATGTAGTGACAATATGAATAATATCAACAACAATCATACAAGAGTGGTGTTCTACTGGAGCCTACATATTATCCAACTTCTCTCATCTGAAACGTTAAGAATTGGATGGGAACAAGTAAAGAATGAAGATCTGCAATAATCAAGAAGGATTAGCACAATGGTGTAATGAAATATGTTGATTCTCAAAGACATCAAGCATATGCTCCAAATTCAGGCAAAATGGAGAGATTCATTGAGTTTCTATTACCATAACTGAAGAGCACTAAGAACAAGACCATCACACCATTTTGAGCATGTTTCACACCAAAGAGGGGAATGGAGGATGCCAGCAGTTCCCAAATATCTAGCAACATCTCTATATTAGCAGGACTAGTTTTCAAAAACCAAAACAGCAAATGCTTCATCTGATTTCTGGAAGTAAGGTTCTCATTACAGTCCACAACTTTTCCCCTAATATAATGATGGAATGATCTGCGAAACACATTAACCACCAAAAGGAAAATTCATTTTGAGTTTTAAGACAGAATTTTGACCAATTCTTACATTCAAGAGTTTAAATTTAGTATTGTTAATAATATGAATAGGACATTGAACCATGGACCTTGCGTGCCTCAGCGATACAGGTAGTCATACTGTAGGTGCAACCACAATGGTGGGGTATCTGTTGAGAGGCCAGACAAATATGTAGTTCCTGAAAAGGGGCAATAACATTTTCAGTAGTTGCAGCAGCAACCGTCTGGATGATTGACTGATATGGCCTTCTAACATCAACCAAAACAGCCTTGCTGTGCTGGTACTGCGAACGGCTGAATGCAAAGGAAACAACTACAGCCGTAATTTTTCCTGGGGGCATGCAGCTTTACTGTATGGTTACATGATGATGGTGTCCTCTTGGGTAAAATATTCCAGAGGTAAAATAGTCCCCCATTCGGATCTCTGGGCAGACACTATTCAGGAGGGCGTCATTATAAGGTGAAAGAAAACTGGCATTCTACGTATCGGAGTGTGGAATGTCAGATCCCTTAATCGGGCAGGTAGGTAAGAAAACTTAAAAAGGGAAATGGGTAGATTAAAGTTAGATACAGTGGGAATTAGTGAAGTTCGGTGGCAGGAGGAATAAGACTTCTGCTCAGGTGAATACCGGGTAATAAATACAAAATCAAATAGGGGCGATGCAGGAATAGTTTTAATAATGAATAACAAAATAGGAGTGTGGGTAAGCTACTATGAACAGCATAGTGAACGCATTATTGGAGCCAAGATAGACACGAAGCCCATGCCTACCACAGTAGTACAAGTTTACATGCCAACTAGCTCTGCAGATGATGAAGAGATTGATGAAATGTATGATGAGATACAAGAAATTATTCAGATAGTGAAAGGAGATGAAAACTTAATAGAAGCCTAATACAATTTTGCACAGAGCACAACTTAATCACAGTTAGCACTTGGTTCAAGAATCGTGAAAGAAGGTTGTACACATAGAAGAGGCCCACAGATACTGAAAGGTTTCAGATAGATTATGTAAAGGTAAGACAGGGATTTAGGAATCACGTTTCACATTTTAAGACATTACCAGGGGCAGATGCAGATTCTGACCACTATCTATTGGTTATGAACTGTAGATTAAAACTGAAGAACCTGCAAAAAGGTGGGAATTTAAGGAGATGGGACCTGGATAAACTGAAAGAACCAGAGGTTGTAGAGAGTTTCAGAGAAAGCATTAGGGAACGATTGACAAGAACAGGGAAAATAAATACAGTAGAAGAAGAATGGGTAGCTTTGAGAAATGAAATAGTGAAGGCAGCAGAGAATCAAGTAGGTAAAAAGACATGAGCTAGTAGAAATCCTTGGGTAACAGAAGAATCACTGAATTTAATTGATGAAAGGAGAAAATATAAAAGTGTAGTAAATGAAGCAGGCAAAAGGAATACAAACGTCTCAAAAATGAGATCGACAGGAAGTGCAAAATGGCTAAGCAGGGATGGCTAGAGAACAAATGTAATAATGTAGAGGCATACAACACTAGGGGTAAGATAGATACCGCCTACAGGAAAATTAAAGAGACCTTTGGAGAAAAGAAATCCATTTGTATGAACATCAAAAGCTCAGATGGAAATCCAGTTCTAAGCAAGGAAGGGAAAGCAGAATGGTGGAAGGAGTATACACTGGGTATACACAAGAGCGATGTACTTGAGGACAATATTATGGAAATGGAAAAGGATGTAGATGAAGATGAAATGGGAGATATGATTTGCGTGGAGAGTTTGACAGAGCACTGAAAGACCTAAGTCGAAACAAGGCCTTGGGAGTAGACAACATTCCATTAGAATTACTGATGGCCTTGGTAGAGCCACCCCTGACAAAACTCTACCATCTGGTGAACAAGATGTACGAGACATGTAAAATAGCCTCAGACTTCAAGAAGCATATAATAATTCCAATCCCAAAACAGCAGGTATTGACAGATGTGAAAATTACCGGACTATCAGTTTAAAGTCACGGCTGCAAAATACTAACACAAATTCTTTACAGACAAATGGAAAAACTGGTTGAAGCCGACCTCGGGGAAGATCAGTTTGGATCCCGTAGAAATGTTGGAACACATGAGGCAATACTGACCCTACACCTTATCTCAGAAGATAGTTTAAGGAAAGGCATACATATGTTTCTAGGATTTATACACTTAGAGCAACCTTTTGACAATGTTGACTGGAATACTCTCTTTCAAATTCTGAAGGTGGCAGGGGTCAAATACAGGGAGTGAAAGGCTATTTACAGTTTGTACAGAAACCAGATGGCAGTTATAATAGTCAAGGAGCATGAAAGGGAAGCAGTGGTTGGGAAGGGAGTGAGACAGGGTTGTAGCCTATCTCCGATGTTATTCAATCTGTATATTGAGCAAGCAGTAAAGGAAATGAAAGAAAAATTTGGAGAAGGAATTGAAATCCGTGGAGAAGAAATAAAAACTTTGATATTTGCCAATGACACTGTAATTCTGTCAGAGACAGCAAAGGACCTGGAAGAGCAGTTGAACAGAATGGACAGTGTCTTGAAAGGAGGATATAAGATGAACACCAACAAAAGCAAAACAAGGCTAATGGAATGTAGTCGAATTAAGTCGGGTGATGCTGAGGGAATTAGATTAGGAAATGAGACAATTAAAGAAGTAAATGAGTTTTGCTATCTGGGGAGCAAAATAATTGATGATGGTCGAAGTAGAGAGGTTATAAAATGTCGACTGGCAATGGCAAGGAAAGCGTTTCTGAAGAAGAGAAATTTGTTAATATCGAGTATAGATTTAAGTGTCAGGAAGTCGATTCTGGAAGTATTTGTATGGAGTGTAGGTATGTATGGAAGTGAAACATGTACGATAAATGGTTTAGACATGAAGTGAATAGAAGCTTTCGAAATGTGGTGCTACAGAAGAATGCTGAAGATTAGATGGGTAGATCATATAACTAATGAGGAGGTTCAGAATAGAATTGCAGAGAAGTGAAATTTAAGGCACAACTTGACTAGAAGAAGGGATTGGTTGGTAGGACATGTTCTGAGGCATCAAGTGATCACCAATTTAGTATTGGAGGGCAGTGTGCAATGTAAAAATTGTAGAGGGAGACCAAGAGATGAATACACTAAGCAGATTCAGAAGGATGTAGGTTGCAGTAGGTACTGGGAGATGAAGAAGCTTGCACAGGATAGAGTAGCATGGAGAACTGCATCAAACCAGTCTCTGGACTGAAGACCACAAAAACAACAGGATATATTGCTACTGACCTTGCTCAGATGTTGGGCAATAGACAGGAACAAACAGGAACATCATAGAAGCACAACTCAAGTGCACGCACTGCCATCACCTGGAAGTTTTCTAACAGTCTCAACACCACCTCCATGAGGTAAATAGTAATCTACCCTAATCATAGTTATTCCATTCTGGGTTTTGAACTGTTTGGAGAGTGCTAACAAAAGATACATGTTAAGGTATACACATTATCCTAGCTTCTGAAAAAATTAGTTGCTTCCTCATAGAGGAGAACAAGATACATTAAAAATGAAAGGCAGGGCCAGACTCCCCTAACCCACGCAACAAGCAGGACCTTTTTAATCTTCGTCAACCTACCCATCTCACCATCCCAAGGTTGTAAAAATAGTTCCAAAAGCTACAATAGTGTGTATACTTTTACACGCATCTAAAGGTAGTACTGAATGTTTCACAATTTCAAATAAGGAAGTATTGGCCAACAACTCTCTCTCTCTCTCTCTCTCTCTCTCTCTCTCTCTCTCTCTCTCTCTCTCTCTCTCTCTCTTAAATACATAATAATTTTGATAATGAGACACACAATGGTTGTGGTGCACCTGATCATTTTACTGCATTGTAGCACGTTCAGTAAGTGACCTGAAGAAAGATATTCTGATCACGAAGTCTTTGAGACACAGCTTCATAGATATGTACCTTAATTATTCACCTGAATTGAATATGAGAAACGGAGGAATAAGGACTTGACAGTTCATCTGAAATATTACTGCCCTTGGCACTGCACCAAACAAAGGCTATGTAAATCTTCATTTTCAAATTCAAAATTTTCCTTAAATAGAAATATCAAAAAACTGGTAACATTAACTTGAACATCAGAATGTTTTTAGCAAATAATTCTTTATTGAGTAAATATACACAGGAAATTAAAAAAATAAATGACACTGAAAAATTTATTTACATGTCTGAAAGCATATCTTTGGTAATGCGAAAAGCGTACAAAACTCTACTTCAAAAGAACAAAAATGACAATTCTCTACTTCTACACCACTACACTAATTTTATCAAGCTCGTTCAGTCACTTAGTGATTGTTATAAAGAAGCTGCAAGCAACATTTGTATGTTAGGTCATGGTTACTATTACATTTATGGATCCACCTCACTACTTGATTTCCACAATGTAATCCACATATTGAGTACATCTACATCTGTGGCAATGATGATTACAATAAATCAAATGAACGACTTCCTCATTTTCATAAATTCTGGGCGTTATCTGACTAAAACGAATCTTAAGTCTTGGAAGATCAATACAGTTAGGAAAAGGAGAAGACGGGCTGACGGTTCATTAGTGTTTGGTGGAAAGTTTCAAATTTGGCACAAGAAGTCTGAAAAGTGTATCTCTCATCACCTGCAGAATATTTTAATCAAATAGTAGTCGCACTAGATGAAGTATTTTGCCACGTATCAGAAATCACATTCAAATCAATGGCTCAGTTACATAATAAAATAATAATCACTTCCGTTTTCCAAGTATCTGACGGTAATAAAACTATTAACTCGTATCATAACCTCACACTGTCGCGTCGGCAGCAGTCAGTCCGGCGGCGACGGTTAAGTCATTTGAAGAGGTTACCTCGAACGACAACAAACAATAGGACGCTGCATTGCTAACCAGTGCACACCAGACAAGATGAGCTAATACTCTATCGAGGTACTTCCTGTTATCTCTTTTAAACAATCTTTCAGACGGAGTGTCCAATATCACACTTTAACCGCTTTCAGTACTCATTTTGGCAGGTTTCCTATGTCAGGTACATGAATAGTTAAAATATCACCGGTACGAATAACTGCTGTACGTTTGACGCTGGCTGGCGTCTGAAGGTTTGTTACAAAGAAATTTAAGACATCAACATCGCATCCTCTAAATTCCGCTGAAACATTGGTTTTTTCGAACATGTGAAAATCGCATTTCTTACCTGTAAAAAAAAAGAATCTTGTATGCGTAATCGAAAAAAAAGCTGTTTCTACTTGCAAGACCAATCATGGAAAAAAAAACCTTCTGCTGCTGTACATACCGACGATTCCGCTAATAGCCCTAAGAAATCTTTCTCTCAAGAAAGCCCTCGCTTCCTGCTTTTCAGGATCGGCAAAATGTTGAACTTCTTTAACTTCATTCTCATTCACTGATGAACATTCCATTACTTCATCCATAAACAACGTTTCCTTACACAAGTTGTATACTTGTATAGACGTAAACAATTTTGGTTTGGACTCTCCGAAAAGTTCGTGTTACCAACTGTAAAACGTTGACAATGCACGAAGGTTATTTTTCTTTCACATCCCAGAAATCGTAACTAAGGGAGAGAAAAAGGCATTTTTATGTCCAAGCCATAAAATAATATGAGTCAAAATGCATTTCAAGCCCTCTACATATCATATTCGTGTGGAATATAGCACACGCCCAATCCATGTCTGCCACAGATAACAAGGAAACAGCTGAATGCACAAAGCAACACGTTCGCCCGCGCTGTTTAATCTGTCTGTCTGGTTAAAGACACAGTGTTAGTTTTTCACTTATGATTTCTATCTGTAGCTTTTAAGATGCTATTAAGTTTCTGCCATGAAAAATTATAAATAATAGAATACGCAGATAAGGAGGAGTCTTCGATACGTGTCGTTGGCTTTGCTGAGTGACGAAAGAAACACATGACAAATGTAAATATTGTGACGTATCAATGCGGATTTCTTGAAAATAAAAAAAAATTAGGTCGTAAAACAAACACATCAGATTAGGAATATTGCAACGAAAGTAGAAGCTTTTTGAACGAAAAGGGAATCGAGCAGACGTAAAAGGTGAAGTGGAAAGAAATATTCGAAAATAGACACACTATATATATATATATATATATATATATATATATATATATATATATATATATATATATATTAGACTTAGTATTCTAATAGATGAGATGTTGGACACTAAATTAAATCATAGCAGAGAATTCTAACTACCGGCATCTGATGAAAGCGCCAGGAACTACCAAAGTAAGAACTACACATTAATTTTCTTAAAAAACAATACATGTAACTGAAAAGAAAAGCATGCTACTAAGCTAAAGAGTCAAAACTATCATAAAAAAAGTAAACTAGAAATATACTTACAGGTTCAGCTACTTTTCCAAAGTCTGCTACTCTTATAATGGTTCCCATGGTTCTCGGAAACAATATTTACTTCACAAATAACCGTAGCTCATATTATACTTGAAAACATCGAAATATTTATAACAAAGAATTCCTCGTGAATGAAGTCATAGTCGGAACTAAGCTAAAAAGGCATTACCACAAACAAGCTGAGAACGTTAAATCGTTAGTACGTTGTCAGCCAACGACAATACTAATTCGTAGATATCAGCTGCAGTTTTTTTTATTAATAACTCGTAGTTGAACCTCATAGTCCAAATATTCGGCAGAGTCGTAAATACAAGAAGGATATTGCGAAGAGCTTCATATATCACGACATACGATACAGTTCAACCAGGTAGGCTAAAACAATCCGTTAACCTGACATTAAGCTGTTCTATAACCACTCTCTCTCGGAAATTCGGAATTTCCTCAGTAAGTCCAAAAAATATATCTCTCTTTTCATTCCACCTCCTCCTCGACATGTACTCAATTGCCACCTACAAATTCGCTAACGCCAGCGTCAAACAATTATCAACATCAGCACTCAATGCAAAAACCTCCACACAGCAAGTCACTGTTAGACAAAACTAGCATTGAAATGAAAATTATGGTAACAGGGTACGCATCAGTCTTACCAATAGCAGATTAGTACCCCAATAGGTTGACGTCCAAGAAATCGAGGCTATCTATGAACTATTAAAAAAAAAAAAAAAACCTAAAACTTCAAAGCCAAACGCGAAACCAAGTTAACGAAAGAAAACTAACTGCAAAAATTAAAATAAGAAAAACGAACAATGCATTCTATTCCGAAACAGAAACTTATCTCTCTTTCTTTGGCACATGCATCATCCCCACACTTTTCAAAAAAAACAAACTCAAACAAAATGACTGCAGTACTGAAATTCTCCTTTTGTGTCACCCAATAATACTTTTTATAGCCCCCCCCCCCTCCAATACCCTTCAATTGTGTTTGAACATGCCCTGTTTTGTTGTCCCTAAATTCAACAGAATGATTCACAGCCAAATGCATGTAGGCCTACCCAGTTTCATCTAATCCCTTATAACCAGCCCACCCATCTGACGTTATGATTGGTCCATCTGCTATATAACGTTTTACTAATGGAAACATAGTACAAGCTGTCCTATCTCTACTTACCTTAAAATCATGTGTCGAGAAGGGTGAATCCCTGAAACATGTGCCCCCCCCCCCCCTCTTCCCCACACCCATGTCCCAACAACATCATGCCCTCTCTCCTCTTTTTTTCCCTCAAGTTGCGATTCGTCACTTCCTATAATAACCTGTTTTGCTTCTTCTCATAACAAAAGCCAAAATTCCCGGCAAAACGAATACCAGTCTACAACAGTTTTACGATCTGTTTATGTCTCATGAGCAACAAGCCAAAAAGAAGATCTTAAATAAAAAAATAAGAAAGTAATAAAATACATTTCATAGAAAACTTTGCTTTTTCTACCCACGTCCCAGTATGAATAGACCGCCACGCACCATCTTCTGCACGGCATCACAAATACAAATCGCTCGGGTCAACTGAAGAATGGTATGCAACCCGTCGGTTTTGACCACTGGTGTCATAGTTTACTCATAGATATTAATGTCTTTCTTTTCGAGCCGTAGATAAAATGGTTCAAATGACTCCGAGCACTATGGGACTCAACTGCTGTGGTTATCAGTCCCCTAGAACTTAGAACTACTTAAACCTAACTAACCTAAGGACATCACACACATCCATGCCCGAGGCAGGATTCGAACCTGCGACCGTAGCAGTCGCACGGTTCCGGACTGCGCGCCTAGAACCGCGAGACCACCGCGGCCGGCGAGCCGTAGATAATAAGTCAGCTATCTGCTATGGATAAGCGCCATCACTGTAAATTGAAATAAATGAATGTGTTTTTAAAAGACATTGCGTGAGATTTTTTTCGTTTCATTCATTTAAATAATAGGTAAACTCCAATTCGTTCGCTACTTAATTTAATTCTTAGTGAGTTTATAGATAATTTGGAAAAATAATTTTTCATTTGAAAGAATTTTTACTTTTTGATTTTCTTTTGTAGGTATGTATTTGTCTGTTCCCATGAAGAGGCTTTGGGCGTAGACATGATGGCAAACAATCTAGTTTTTCAAATGTGGGGCCTTCTTGCTGATTATGTTCGATATCGTGAGTGCGGCGTACATATGCGCCTGATAAGTGTGTCTGCTCGTCGTACTCACGATTTATTCATATGGAGGTGTAACAAGGATCGAATATGGCCCTTAATAAGACGAGGAACATGGAAGCTGACCTTGAGGGATATAAAAAAGTTACATACTGTTGATGTTCGAGGTATCCTGTGTGGTTTTGTGTGCATGAATGTAGAGTGAGTGGGCCTACCGTTTTAGAGTGGTATTCGTTTTGTAGGGAAGTTTTTGGGGAATATATTGTGCAGGGGGCCTTTGGCGGAGGGGGTGTTATAGTCGAAATCGATGAGTCTCATTTTGGCGAAACCAAGTACAACAAGGGGGAACCTGCGGTGGGATTATGGGTTTGGGGGGTTGTAATTTAAGGTCCAGAATGTGATGATGTAGTTTTTAAAGTAGTTCCTGATCCAATGAAAAAAGTGTTGGTGAAATTAATTGAAGATCGTGTTGCAGAGGGTTCTGTAGTTATTTCCGATGGTTTTTCTTCATATAGGGATTTTGGAATAGGGGGTTTCAGCATCTTGTCGTCAATCATAATATTGAATTCAGAGCTTCACCTACTGGGTCTTATATCAATAGTACAGAAGGTTATTGGTCAGCCATAAAATATGTTGTAGAGAGGGGGAAACGACGTATTTTGATGCTACAGAGCCATTTAAATGAATATTCATGGAGGGGTATTGTACCCGATACATATTGCCCGTTTAAGTTTTCCCTTAAAGACCTTGGGCAAATGTATCGTCCAGAATTTGTTAGTTAATTTCCGATTGGGATGGGGTGGGGGTCAATGATAATTAAGGAGAAGGATGGGTTTGGTCGGAATGGTTAAAATATTGATTTGGATTTTTTGGGATTGATCCATCATTCTTCATTTTCTTATGTTAGGTAATTTTCTTCTGTGGATATTTTTTTATTATTTGAGTTCGTATCGTTGATGTGAACTTCTGGGTTTACATATTTGTATGTGTGTTTTTTGTGATATTGTGTTTCTTGTGTGTGTGGGTATGTGGATTTACTTGACGTCTTTCTAGGCGAGTTTTGGTTTTTGCGGAGGAGTTTGCGTATGGCAAGTTCAGTTTTTTATTTTCATGTTGTACTGAATTTGTCTATTTTGATGTATTTCTCTGTCGTATTATACTGTTCTGCGTTAAGTATGGATTCGTCATCTGCAGTACAGAATACAAATTTTACTGTTGTTGCTCTTTTGCTCTTTCCTAGTATTATTATCACTACGATTTTTTCGAGTCTACATTAGCACCGCTGAAGGCGAAAAGACCGACGTACCTAAAATTTGTATCCCGTACTTCAGTTGACGTATATAGGTCAACTGAAGTACGGGATACTGTGCTAGCTAGACGATAAAAGCGACATATTGGTATCATTTACCAGTATAGGTCAACTGAGGAACAGGATACAAATGTTATGTATGTCACTATTTTTCGCCTTCGCTAGCACTAGTATCTTATTATTCAGTTGATCTATATAGGTCAACTGAAGTATGGGATTCAAATATTATGTATGTATGTAGGTCATTTCGCCTTCACTAGTAATAGTAAGAACAGAATGCTAGTAGTAGCAGAGGCGAAAGAAGCAACACATGTAAAATTTGTATCCCGTACTTCAATTGATCTATAAAAGTCTACTGAAGAATAGGTTACTAATGCTAATGAAAACGAATAAATCAACGTAAGTTAAATTTGTTTCCCGTACTGCATTTAATCTATACAGATAGACTGAAGTTTGGGACACAACTCATATACTCGTATATGTCAACTGAGGTATTCATTCCATGCTAACGTTACTTCTATCCTTTATTTTCCTTTATTTTTTACAGAAGTACTAGGACTGAAACAAGCGATATACTTAACTTTACGTTACAAATATTAATGGACGTGATAAATGTCTACGATTTGTTTTCTCCCTCCTGCATTCCTTTGTTTACGAACACTCGTCTTTGCTGTTAAATCTGTGTAATAAATGATCTCTGGCAAATTCTAACGCCATTGGTCAAAGCCGACGGTTTGTATCCCGTTCTTCAGTAGTCCCGAATATGCAATACGCTTATTATTAACGGAAAAGGGTTACAAGACATTTTCAGTTATACCATACGTTTTATATCCTTTTTATTTACGGACGGAACTTCGAAGACTAATGGAACCATATTTCAGAAAGACGTAAGTCTCTTCAGCAGAACAAAAAATGGGCTATAGAAGTAACTTACGTCCAGTGTCTTACCAATGGTCCACTTAGCTCTGTTTTAGAGATTTAATTACAGGACAAGATGAAAAACTGAACGTTAGAAAATAAATTAAGTGGCACAGCTATGACAGGTTAAAAAACTACTATTAAAATAGTAATAACCAGTTCCCGTTTATTGTGTGAAAGCAAAAAGGCCGCTTTTCCAACAATTTATTTCTAAATCGATATTATTAGTAAAAGTTTGAACGCTAAACTGAGGATCAACGTCTATCGCCAGTTCATTCAATGCAACGCAACGTTCTCTTAGAGCCTTTAGCCTCCTACAATATGGCATTCATGGGCTTTAGAATCTCGAAAATTAAACAGAACAATGCTTTTTTTGCCCAAAATCGACTTGGTGAGACTGTGGCTGTGAGATAATACAGATTAATTCTTACGATAAATCAGACAGTGGCTGGTTGCTGTTTTCACTTTGTTGTAAGAATTAATCTGTGTTAACAAGCGTCGACAACTGATTTCAGCACGTAAATTCTAATACACGAGATTTCTTTGCAAGCAATCAGATGTTATGTTTTGCTTTGTGAACTATGCTAACGCATGTCTGGTAAGTTTCAGTTCAAATGCCCCCTTATTATGTATCTCTTAATCATGCTCCGTTCCATCTACCCTTACAGAGAGTTGACTCACATTGTTGTCGTTCCAATCACAAGCCGAAGATAGGTTTAATGTGGCTCTTCACACAATCCTGTCTTGTGAAAACTGCTACACCCTAAATCCACTTGTAACTGCCCACTGTATTCAGGTTTGGTCTCCTCAATAATTTTTACTCCTACCCCTCCCCTCCCCAAAGTATATACACTTCTATCCATTGCTAAATTAGCTATTCTTTGATACCTCTGAAGTGTCCTATCAATTTACCCCTTCTTTCTTTTTTTCCCAGTTCTATTCTGTACTTCTACATCAGTTAATCGATCTACCTAGCTGATCTTTCTTAATCTTCTGTAGTACAAGATATTAAAAACTTCTATACTCTTCTTGTCTACTCCCACATTACAACGTCGAAAATATTGCTTTGTATCATGCACTGTAAACTTACTAAATATATGATCTAGATTGCGAAGGTTTTGCTTAAAATACCACATGCATCGTTGTGATACAGGAAACAGCTCACATTGGAGTTGGGTCAGTTGGTGCCATGATGTTTAGCTAGAAATGGCAGGATACGAGCGTGAAAAACCCAGATATCTAAAGCTAGAAGCTGATGAGCCTCGCCACCGCAAACTTTCACCATGCTTCAACAGTCATTGTTAGAAATGACGAAGAAGCATCGTGTGTATTAGAGGGAGATTATATTGGCTCCATAACCTTAATCACTAGGGTACCTTCCAGTTATTAAATACACAACTTCTAGGCAAGCAATGCGTTGAAGAGGTGATCGAATGAAACTTTCTGGCGGTTAAAACTGTGTGCGGACCGGGATTCGTACGTGGAATCCTTGCCTGATGACTCTGGGCCCAAGTCCCAGTACGACATAACTGCCAGGAAGTTTCAAATCAGCACACACTCGACTGTAGAGGGGAAAATTCATTTTGGAAACAATCCCGTAGGCTGTCGCTAAACCATTTCTCCTCATTATCCTTTCTTCTTGGAGTGCTACTCCCGGAAGGTATGCAGAAGGATTTCTGTGTGCTGTCTGCGAGCTGGGAGAGAGGAACTGGAGAAAATACAGCTGTGTGAAGTGCATCGTGATTCGTGCCTAGATAGCCTAGAAACATCAACAGAGATGAAATTTCGTATAATTTCTTGTGTCCGATAGCTTTGAGCAACGACGTCATACCTAAGGCAAAGACACTACGTATAGGCAAACTATGAAAGCAACCATAGACTACAGATAACATATGGTCTATGAAAGCAACGGATCATACTCGTAAACAAACGAATGTAGCATACAATAAAATATAGACCACAGATAACATAGACTGTGGGTGACATCATTAGACTGAAACCAACATCAAGTCACGTGAATCGGGGCAGGATGGTGACTTTCTGTTATTACGCACTGTGTGAGGTGTAGTTGACAGTTACAGTTTTTACCCCTTTTAAAGCTGAAATCAATAATTGATTTTTAACAAGAAAATAATTTGCCTTATTGCAATTACACTTGTAGTAGTGCAGTTAATCTGATTTATCCGAAATTCCTAATATTAATACGATGGTTATCGTTTTTACGTGTGGCCATGTGACACGTACTGACAGTTCTGTTTACAAGGAACAAAATTACATATCTTCAGTAAATACTTGTTTTTCTTGCACTGTTAGTCTTTTCGTGCACCGTTTCCACAGGGGTGGAACACAAAATATCAGTATGGCAGACAACATTATTTTTCTGAAGCTTTTCTAACAAAAAGTCTTAAATGTTTTGTTATGCGAAATGAAATCCATTTATAACCACAAGGTCGGGTTTTTACGCAAAATATGCGTTTATATTTTATGACTTTTTCCACTTAGTGACGCCGATATATAAAGCAAGTTCAAACTTGCCAGTTTATGTTAAAAGATTGTCCTGAGGGAACTTAATGGTTCAGATTTTATAGGTATAATGAACGGTCTACATTCGGCTTTAGTTGTGTATCTGCACACGAAACACAGATCTGCACGCGAAGGACTTTCGTGCTGGCATATAAACTCATTCAAGACCTGAAGGAGATTTTCGCTCTGCAGCGGAGTGTACGCTGATATGAAACTTTCTGGCAGATTAAAACTGTGTGCGGACCGAGACTCGAACTCGGGATCTTTACCTTTCACGGGCAAGTGCTCTACCATCTGAGCTACCCAAGCACGACCCATGACCCGGCCTCACAGCTTCAATTCTGCCAGTCTCCTGCGTTCCAAACTTCACAGAAGCTCTTCTGCGAACCTTGCAGAACTAGCACTCCTGGATGAAAGGATATTGCGAAGACATGGCCTAGCCACAGATTGGGGGATGTTTCCAGTATGAGATATTCACTCTGCAGAGGTACTGGCAGAACTGAAGCTGTGAGGGCGGGTCGTGAGTCGTGCTTGCGTAGCTCAATGTCGGCACGGTAGCTCAGCGTGTTTGGTCAGAGAGGCGCTAGCCCTCTGTAATAAAAAAACTGAGTAAAGGAAACAACGATCAACTTGAACGGATGTCCTGTGACGTCCGCCCAGACCAAACGCAACGAACGATACCGAACAAAATGAAAAAGAAAAAAAAGTATTCGAGTCTCTGTCTGGTACACAGTTTTAATCTGTCAGGAAGTTTCACTCAAGACATGCTGGAAGTGTTTTTTAATGCTGTGATAAGTCGTTGAGAAGCAGAATATCAATTACAGCAGTCTGACGCTGCTTCCAAGAAATTTGTGGCACACATTCAGATTGGTACATCTACGAGCGCTGATTGCTCTACCATTGTAATAAATGACGATTATGATTACATACCTCATCCAGTGTCTTACGCTTTGTATTCAGTTAGGAAACTGAACAAACATTCAAGCTAAGGGAACATAAGAAAAGTTGTCCCCCTTCTGCACACAGAAGATACTAGAACAAATTTGTAAATTACCAAACCACGTTAGGACGAACAGGGTCGGAGGTCTGAAGAAAATATCGTGACAGCTGAAATACGTAAGACGCTAAATTTTTTAAAAAAAATGTGGTATCATACAGTGATCTAACGCATTTAGAAATGTCAGAATTTTAAAACTTTTTGGGAAAATGAAAGGATTCCATGAAGTGAAAGATACAATAATAAGGGTTTATGAAAGACTGTCCAGGACTATGTGAATCTTATTAAGAAAGTGAATCAATTAAAAACAGATGAGCCTATTCCACAGTCTTCAGGACAGCTTGGAAGATATACTACTTCTGCATGACTCCGTGAGAAACCACATCCCATTAGGTGAAGACCGGAGTGGCACCCAAGTCCCGCGTGAGGTACATGACTCGCAAACATTTAAAAAACATTCGCACACTTTCGCATGCATATCACTACACGCAGATAGTTGGGATACACATATTCCGTCCAGGGGGAAGAGGAGGGGTAACGGGTTGGTGACAGAAAGGGCATCCGGCTACCTCGTAAATTAACCATGCCAAATCCCTTAATAACCATACCGACCCTGCGCCGACGCAGGACGAAGGTACCAGAAAAAGAAGAAAACATTTTAAAGCAACGAAGACTTGCACTGAGGATCTTTGTAGCCTAAATACTATTACACAGTGCGCAAATGATGAATAATCACACACATGTAACCAAAATGAGTATTCCACTTCCGTTTTCCAATTTTTTCCTCTCGGAATAACGATTGCAAGTAGCGAGTGCCGGCTGTATCCTGTGCTCTGACATGAAGCCTCGCATTACTGCCATCAGGTGCTTTGAGCATCCTGAAGTTGTTTATTTCGGTCGTCGGCGCTATAAGTTACAACGGACGACGTAAATACAGTGATAAAGGCACTTTCTGGATTAATCTTTTACGTTTATGTAGTGATAAATGATTGTAGATTACAGTAGATCTTCTTCTGACGCAGTATTATTAATTGCAACTCTGGTTTTTATCAGTTGTTTTACATGCAGAGTATATGCTACATCCGGCAGTTAGTATTACAAAGTGTTCATAACTTATACGTATGTGAAAGTGATGTTTCTGTAAAATATGGTGATCACGCATATGCAGTCCGTACAAAAAGCATTCTTAGTTGTATTTACAGTATTAATTACAAAATAATAAGGCATAAATGTGAAGAAAAGTGCGACAGTTTTAATTTCGAGGTTAAAATTTCCTATCTGCAGGGTTATCGGCAGAAGAAATTGTAGAGCTGCTAGAGACATTTGACCCACCTGCTTCTGATTTGGAAATATAAGATAATGATGATAAGGATGACCTTCAGTCATGTATAGTGAACAATTCCCTGTCACAGGAGATAGTTCCAGTGGTGGAAGAGAATGAAAGTGCATGCTTTTCCTTAAAACTGTTGACTGCGCCTAAGTTTCCAACTCACTCAAAATTATGTAAAATGCATATGTTTTAAATGCAGTTAGATTTCTCCTCTGCGCAGCAGATAATTGGCTCTATTTCAGGTTCAACGCAGCTCTACCATCAAATACAACCCAAGTGCAAGTGGTGACTGAAGAAGTGAAAAGCCTTATGATTACTTTGACCGCTGTCTTGGAGAAGACTTTTTTGTAGGCGTGATTTATTGTACTAACCGAAGATTTATAGGAGATACCAGAAAGTCTCTGAACACCACCCTAGAAGAAATAAGAAAATACTAGGGTCGCAGCATAAATGTTGTCTTTTTAGGTTTCCCAAAGTTGTGCAAGTGTTCAGAAAGTGCTACACAATATCCACTAATTTCTGAAAATAGGAATAGATTTCACACTTTGTGAAGCACTCTGAAAATTGTTGACGATAATTCGTTTGAGATGAGAGGAAAGAAAGTGGTAAATTTTGGAAAGCTACACCAGTGTTACATACAACTAGGAAAGCTTCTTTGGAAAATGTAAGAGCACTAATGTTTCATTTCAAGGGCACATTGAAATGAAACAACATGTTCGTGGGAAACCACATCCTGTTGGTTCGAAGAACTTTGTTGTTGCCTCTGTCAGTGGCTTGCCTCTGGATTTTCTGCTCTGTGAGTGTACAGGAAGATATGTAAAACCAATAAGTCTTCTGTTCCAGAAAAGCTTGATGTAGGAGGAAAATTTGTTTTGAGATTAGCTGATTCCCTACCAGCAAACACTAGTCTTACTGTGGAAAGATATTTTACATCAGTTCCATTCTTAGAGACATTACTGTCAGAGAGGAAAATGATGACTACTGATACAATCAGACATTGCAAGTTCAAGACAGATAATAGGGGTGGGGAAGCAATGACCAACTAGTGAGTGGGAATGAAAAACTTGCAATAACAAAATGAACTGACAATAGTACAGATATCTAGACTTCCAGAAACCAAGGTTATTTTTCCAACTGAGAGTTGCAGAAGGTGGTCGAAGAAAGACGACGCTTACATTCGGGTTCTCCAACCTTGTGTTGTAAAAGTATATAACAGTAACATGAGAGGTTTAGACCGGTTGGACAGAGTGATAAGCGAATATCCAAAGAGAAACAGAAAAAAATGTCGGTAAGAACCATTCATCACTTTTTTTATTTCTGTGTAGCTAGTGCATGGATAGAGTATAGAGAAGTTGCTTGAACTCTGCGATGGGCCAGGAAAGACATATTGTCATAGTTTTTTTTTAACTGGAAATAGCACAGCATTTGATTCATTTCAAAGGGTATGTTCAATGTATTATGGAGGCCGATGGGATACCAGGGGACAATTTAGACAGCATCAGAAAATGCCTGCCAATTCAACCTTTGCTGTCCACAGTTGGTAGCTCACAAAATACTTTGCTTATGTGAGGCATGACAACTAATCACATCAAGAGCAGACTACAAAGATGCAAAACCTTTACTTTTGTAATGTGCACTTACTGTAAAGTTAGTCTTTCTTTTACTTTGGGGTGGAAATGCTTTATGGTTTTGATAGAAAATAGGTCAATATGTATTCTTGTTTTCAGTAAAAACCAGCTGGGTACCTGAAAAATGCTTCAATAAAGCCTCTCTTATTTATTTTCTCTTGTACCAACTTTCCTGCAACTTTTGGAAGTATGCAATATATATGAGTAGTGAGTCATTGTATCATATATGATACATACTATAAAAAGTTATGAAGACATGTAAGATTTTTTGGGTGACAGAATCTGCTATTTGTTACACATTTCAAGCAGTAAAACCCAATCAAGTGAAATATTTTATCAAATGATGTCTTGGGTCTGAAGAGGCTGAACGAGACTACATTCTACAGACTATTCATGAATGGGACAGGAAAGGTATCTGTACACAAAATACCCTCCGCCACACAACGCAAGTTGGCTTGCTATATACGGATGTAGATATAGATTATATGAAAAAATAACATGTCCTCATCGTGGCAGCAGCTTGTTGTAAGTCTCTGGAGCAGCAAAGGTTTTGTAACGCATTCCGTCAAAAGAAAAATGAAAATTAAATTCGAGTAAATTTCTGATGTAGCGTTCTTCCGAAATCTAATGAGTCACAGTGACCCCACAGGAATAAAGTATGAAGATTAGAACTGAATCAGGTAATTATGGTACATGACAAATTCTGTTGCAGATGGTCTGTTGTAATTAATTTTGTTACGAAAATGAATTTGTCACAGGACATGAACAGCCGGCCGCGGCGGCCGTGCGGTTCTAGGCGCTGCAGTGCGGAACCGCGGGACTGCTACGGTCGCAGGTTCGAATCCTGCCTCGGGCATGGATGTGTGTGATGTCCTTAGGTTAGTTAGGTTTAAGTAGTTCTAAGTTCTAGGGGACTGATGACCTAAGATGTTAAGTCCCATAGTGCTCAGAGCCACTACAGCCACTACAGGACATGGACATGTTACCTGGCGTGCTGATAATCGGGTACCGAACACGAGCAGGTATCTGTGGATCGTGTTTGCATTAAATATGATACAAAAAATAGGAAATTGAAAATTTGTGGTAAGGTCTTATGGGACCAAACTGCTGAGGTCATCGGTCTCTGAGCTTACACACTACATAATCTAACTTAAACTAACTTACACTAAGGACAACACACACACCCATGTCCGAGGGAGGACTCGAACCTCCGAACTTCCTTCTGGAATGGTGATGGAACGGCGGGGAGGGGGGGGGGGGGCGGAGGGAGCCGCGCGGACCGTGACAAGGCTACCCCGCGCGGCTACAAAAAATAATTTTGCATTATATGAATAGCATAGATCAGACGTTGTGCAGTAAATTTAGATTGCAAAGTTTCGAAATTTGGTGGATTATTTGTTATGCCGTGAAAAGCTACAAAAACGCACATACCGATAACAATTTTCTTATCTCTACTAGTCTTTTCTGTCTGTGTCGCCAAGCTACTGGCGAACGATATATAAAAACTGATCGACCGAGGCTGTGTATGAGGTATATGTTCTCAAAGTTCTTCCAACACAAATGTCGTTATCAAATCCTGTTTTTCTAACAACTGCATTTATATTGTCGCTCCGGATGTATACTTGAAGATAATTGACGGTTTGTGATTTATTGCAGGGATTATGGCTAATGATATTAGTTACTCAGCCAAGAATAGTTCGTCTCTTTGCATGAATTTGCATTATATGTATATTTATCAAAAAGGGCGGCAATATTTTAAAACTGCCGTTTTTTGTGTAACTGATACGGTGAGTTTGATGTCGTGCAGTAGCCCAAGAGCTATATTTGAAGAACAGATAAACGTATTGGATCCTAAATGGTTGATAGTTATCTACTCATTAAATTTTTGAGTACAGATTACTTTCATACATAAGTCATAAGGAAATTTCATTAGTACGTGTCAAGTAGCCAACATCTTTTTATATTATTAATATAACTGTGGATATCATGTTGCTAATGAATTTTGTAAGTCAACATGTCCACCGATTCAACCAATCCTATGAAACGTGTTAGTACGAGTAAATAAAATTATAAAATAGACATAACATACTTTTATTCATATATCAATAATGTTGAATTGCACTGAACATTAAACATCTGCAGTTAAAAAAGTAATATTTACGATACATCGAAATAAACACTGATAGGTTCCGCTGAGCGATACAAGGACAATTAGGAACATATGTCATAATTTTGTTTTATAGATTTCATACGAGTTAATGTACTGAAAATGTTTGTTTGTATTTATTTCATAATCCGTGATCGACTTCGACAAGGTGTCCCAGTGCCGTTGTGACGACGCGGCAGTGGGTATACTGGTCGCTATTGGGGTCTAGCAGACGGTCAGTGAGCGCCAGACGACGTGGAAGACATTGTTGAGACAGAATTTATTTATTGAAACGTCTTACTAATAAATGAAAACAAAATTTTATTCACTTCTGTGCCTGATGTCCGACTGCCAACATTAAAAAGTTGTGATATATCAGATATGTACATGTTAGTGATTGATTTGTACATAGTAAGTTCTGAGTTGACATGTTAATGTAATTTGGTTGTGAGAATTGGTTGGTAGGGCAGTCTTTAATTTTGAGACTTTCTAGTTGCATGAAGATTAGATAGGCAACTTTAAATGACTATTTTTGTAGCTCAGTGGAAGTTACAAAAAGCTTAAATTGATATTTAGATGATAAGAAATGTTCTTATGCACAGAACAGGATCAGAAGTATAGCAATATCTCTGACTGTTAACACTGCGAAGATATAGAGTGGTTATTTTACACTTCAGAATCCAATGTGTACTGAACTCTAATGAAGCCTTACGAACTGTTAATGCTTGTTTAACCAATTTAAAAGTGATTTGACTGTTGGAGGAAAATCAGTGAACGATATTACTACAGTTATAAATTTAGAGCATGTGAGATTCCAAGTGAACCAAATAAAATTGTTGACGGCACTTAGGTGGTGTTGAAGATCTTATACAATCTAATTGTGATTTTTGATAGATTGCTGGTGCCTCGGAACTTATTTAGAATTAATATCGGAGTGATATTTGAACACGTAGTATTCCGACCATTAACAAGAGTGTTATCTCTGACTGCGATTACAGCTGACGTGAACACTGATATTTAAATTGTATTGACGATGTGGAGTTAATGGTATCGTTTGAAGTGAGTCATTTGCGTACTCAAGAAAAGGCATATCTTTAAATACCCTCATTACAAAAGTGCATGCAAGAGGACATTGACACCAGCGATTATAGTGTTGCTGAACCATCTGTATATGGTGCGTTCGTTTGTTTCACAGTATCGTCGACTTTTTCCACGAACGTAATTTGACACATACGTCCAAATTGTCCATGTGTCCACTCTTTGCTAGCGAAACCGATCTGCTAAAGAAGAATCGTATTTAAATGGAAGAAGAATTGACTTACACGAATATTATTGCCGGTTCATCTGAGTCCTGGTTATACAATGACTCGAACCTGTTGCGTGGCGACACACGGTCACACTAGCCACTACACGAGGTTTAGAAGTCCTTATCCATTAATCACTTCGTCACAAGCAGCCTGTAGCGACGCTAGGAGAGGAGGAAAAACGCAAAATCACGTTAAAGAAAACACTGCTAATATTATCAAATGCAGCCAGCAAAAACTGTTTTTGAATAAAACTCTTCAGAACGAGCAAAAATAAAGGAAACTTTTAAAAAACGCTAATACAACTTTGATGCAATTTATAACACTTTGTTCACAAAACCTCATACCTGATTGTATTGACGGGTGTTTAGCGTTATTTTCATGCCCTCTGTTTTTTTTATGTTGACTGCCATAGTTAAAGGTCAACAAAATGTGTTCTGAAAATTATATATTTTTGAATTGTTTGGATAAGAATCAACCCAGCAGCAGCATTCGGCTAAATGAATATAGAGAACTTTGTCAGAGCTAAATCTGCGATTTATCAGAATGGCAGGACATATTTCCAGAAATTTGTGAGACATCTGTAATGAATGAACAGTGTGTCCACAATATTCCAGAATGGGCAAAGCGACCGATCTTGCTCCACTGCATTTCTTGCGGACGGTGTCAAGGCATTGCTAATTGCGAGAGATAATTATTTTCACCTATTTTCAATGCCTTTTATGGTTCAGAATACTTTTTGTATTCTCCTACAGTACAAAATATGATAATGTTTTGTTTTTAATTAGGACATGAATCTCTTTTTAATATATTGGCCGCTGGTAGCGTGCACACCACATGCAATCGCCGCAATATAGTTACGTTTATGTTTGTACATACTACTTTTAGTTTCAACATGCCGATGTGTGATGATATTCATGGTATGGAATGTGCATAGGCAATGTGAAGCGATTCATATCTCTGATAAACACACATCAAGAAAGTTTTGCATCTCCCCGTTTCCCAGAACTCCTGAAGATAGACGTTGACTGTGGATATTGTATCACAGAAACAGTCCCTTTAAATGTTCAGAGATGTCACTAAACCCGCCCAAAGATGTAAACAACCATGTATGAGCAGCCCTATTAGACGGAGAGGGGACAGCCGATCATTTCCGGTCATTCCACCAGGAAGGAGGTACACGGCTCCTGTTGTTTGTAGTTCAACCATGCCTAGACGGTCAACATCGCGGTTCGATCACGTCCGCATTGTTACTTTGTGCCAGGAAGGGCTCTCAACAAAGGAAGTGTCCAGGCGTCTCGGAGTGATGTTGTTCGGACATGGCGGAGATACAGAGAGACAGAAACTGTCGATAACATGCCCCACTCAGGCCGCCCAAGGGCTACTACTGCAGTAGATGACTGCTACCTACGGGTTGTAGCTCGGAGGAACCCTGACAGCAACGCCACCATGTTGAATAATGCTTTTCGTGCAGCCACAGGGCGTCGTGTTACCACTCAAATTGTGCGCAATGGGCTACATGATGAGCAACTTCACTCCCGACTTCCTTGGAGAGTTCAATCTTTGCAACCACGACACCATACAGTGAGGTACAGCTGGGCCCAACAACATGCCGAATGGACAGCTCAGGATTGGCATCTCGTTCTCTTCACCGATGAGTGTCGCTTATGGCTTCAACCTGACAATCATCGGAGACGTGTTTGGAGGCAACCTGGTCAAGCTGAACGCCTTAGACACAATGTCCAGCGTGTGCAGCAAGCTGGAGTTTCCCTGCTGTTTCGGGGTGGCATTATGTGGGGCCGACGTACGCCGCTGGCGGTCATGAAAGGCACCGTAACGGCTGTACGATACGTGAATGGCATCCTCCGACCGACAGTGCAACCGTATCTGCAGCATATTGGCGAGGCATTCGTCTTCATGGACGACAATTCGCACCCCTATCGTGCACATCTTGTGAATGACTTCCTTCAGGATAACGACATAGCTCGACTAGAGTGGCCAGTACGTTCTCCAGACATGAACCCTATGTAACATACCTGGGATAGATCGAAAAGGGCTGTTTATGGACGACGTAACTCACCAACCACTCCGAGAAATCTACCCCGAATTGCCGTTGAGGTGTGGGACAATCTGGACCATCAGTACCTTGCTGAACTTGTGGATAGTATGCCACGACGAATACAGGCGTGCATCAGTGCAAGAGAACGTGCTAGTGGGTATTAGAGGTACCGGTGTGTGCAGCAGTCTGGACCACCACCTCTGAAGGTCTCACTGTATGGTGGTACAACATGCAATGTGTGGTTTTCATGAGCAATAAACAGGGCGGAAATGATGTTTATGTTGATCTCTATTCCAATTTTCTGTACAGGTTCCGAAACTCTCGGAACGGAGGTGATGTAAAACTTTGTTTGATGTATGTAAATAATGTGTTATAAAAATTCAAAAGCGTAAGATCCGGTGATGACAGTATAGCCCTGTCGAAACTGTTCATCCAATAAAAATTATTTTTTAGCGATCCTGGCTTGTGAAATTTTCTTCAGTTAACATACAGCAAACTGACAAAAACAATGCGATAGCGATATATACATATACAGATGGCGGTAGTATCACGTACACAAAGTATAAAAGGGCAGTTTATTAGCGGAGCTGTCATTTGTACTCAGGTGCTTCACGTGAAAAGGTTTCCTACGTGATTATGGCCACACTACTGGAGTTAACAGACTTTGAACACGGAATTGTAACTGGTGCTAGACACATGCAACATCCCATTTCGGAAGTCGTTAGGGAATTTAATATTCAAAGATCCACAGTGTCGAGAGTGTGCCGACAATACCAAATTTCGGACATTATCTGTCATATGAACGACGCAGTGGCCGACGGCCTTCAATTAACGACCGAGGGCAGCGGCGTTGTGGAGTTCAGAGCTAACAGAGAAGCAGCACTGCGTGAAATAACCGCAGAAATCAATGCGGGACGTACGACGAACGTATGTGTTAGGACAATGCGGCGAAATTTGGCGTTAATGGGCTATGGCAGCAGGCGACCGATGCGAGTGCCTTTGCTAACAGCACGACATCGCCTGTAGCGCGTCTACAGGCTCCTGACTATATCGGTTGGGCCCTAGCCGACTGGAAAATCGTGGCCTGGCCAGATGAGTCCCGATTTCAGGTGATGAGAGCTTATGATAGGGTTCGAGTTTGGCGCAGACCCGAAGACACCGTAGACCAAGTTGTCAACAAGGCATTGTGCAAGTTGGCGGTGGTTCCATAATGGTGTGGGCTGTGTTTATATTGAATGGAGTGGGTCCTCTGGCCCAACTGAACCAATCTTTGACAGTATTTTGGTTGCGTTCCCAAACAACGACGTCATGTTACGGCGCCACAGTTGTTCACGACTGGCTTGAAAAACATTCTAGACAATTCTAGCGAATGATTTGGCCTTACAGATCGCATGACATGAATCCCATCGAACATTGATGGGACATAATCAAGACGTCAGTTCGCGAACAAAATCCTGCACCGGTAACACTCTCGCAATTATGAACGGCTATAGAGGCAGCGTGGTTCAGTATTTCTGTAGGGAACTTCCAACGACCTGATGAGTCCATGCCACGTCGAGTTGCTGTTCTACGCCTGGCAAAAGGAGGTCCGACACGATATTAGGAGGTGTCCCATGACTTTTGTCACCTCAGTGCATACTGCTGATCGCCCCCAGAGCGACCATGTCAGGAATACATAACTGTTTATTTTTGTAATATTGTAGCACATTGGTAAAATTGTTTATGAGTCACCACTGCGGTCTTCGATTTTCTAGCTCAGGAAGTGGCCTATTTTTCTTTCCGACTGTTCCATTTGGGTCCTCTCGTGAAGTACAGATGAGTACATCTAGTGCTCAAAATGGCAATGTTCTTCATGGTCTGCCAAAATTTCTCTGATTTGTGAAACTCAATTTCGTCTCTCCAAACCACCACAGGTCTTATTTGCGCGCAGGCAACCAGGAAGGGGAAACTTCGTTGTTTTGGTTTCCTGTGGTGCAAGAAGCAAAAATATGCTGTTTGTTGTCTCATACGATATGAACCATTAGCGGCAGTCACCAGCGGCGAATGTTATACATTCCAGTTTTAAATCATGTATGACTGGTATTCCTGAAGAAAAATATGGAAATGATCGTATGGTGTCAGTGGCCGGGAGTTCCCAGGCGGGAAGTTCGGCCGCCCCGTGCAAGTCTTATTGAGTGCGACGCCACATTGAGCGACTTGTGCGTCGATAGTGGGGATGAAACATTGATGATGAGGACAGCACAACACCCAGTCCGTGAGGGGAGAAAATCTTCCACCTCAGCCGGGAATCGAACCCGGGCCCCCATGGGTGTCATTCTTTTTTTCATTTTGTTCGATATAGTTCGTAGCGTTTGGTCTGGGCGGACGTCACAAGACATCCGTTCAAGTTGATGGTTGATTCCTTGTCTCAGTTTTTTTTTTATTACAGAGAGCACGCAGCCCTCTGACCGAACACGCTGGGACGGACTGGTGTTCCTGAGACGGACTGAGTCTCCCCTTTACCTTTGATAGTGATGTAGGCCGAAGCAATGAATTAAAATTTGTACAGGCTTCAGAATTCAAATCGGGGTTTGCTGCTTACGAGGCAGATGCACTAACAATTACCCCACACTGCCACTACAGGTAACACAGTTGCACAGACTACCGTGGTATGCCTGCCTCACCAGCTCATATCTCAGCCCATTGCTACTTCCCGTCTAAACTAGCGTCGTTATTGCCGATGATTTCCGATATTGGAATAGCACCTTATCAATGAGCGAAATGAGGCTAATCCTGCCAGTACCTCAGGCGTAGGTGATATTTTCATGATATATGGTTGGTATCCCTGAGTCATGTTGATTTCACCTTTATCTATGATAGCGTTGTAGGGCAAAGTAAACAGGAGACATGGGTTCGAATTCCGGTGCTGGTACAGATTTTAATTCATTTTTTTTGGCCTACATCGTTATCACTCCTGTTTTCCTTAAGGTGTGTTTACACCTATGCGACTTTCCGTGCGCACTAGGTGCATGCGGCCGTTGTACAAAGAGGCAACGAGGCGCATAACCAATTGACAGTCACTCATACTTTTGAAATGTGCACAGAGGCCAACGTGCGCAGATGCAAGAGTTTCCCCATGCCAGACGGGGAGACAGGTACCTCGGCTTGTGTATGAGGAAGCAAAGCCGCATGGTGACTAGTCACGAGGTCCGCATGTGTAAAAGCACCTTTGCGCAGCAGGTGGGTCATGGAGCAGCGTCTTCTGGTACTGGTCGCGTCGCAAGTCGTCTGTGCGGCATTCTGCGCACTAGGGTCTCGCAGCCAGAATGGTGCGAGCCTGTAGTCATCTTCTCTGTTCATGTTTCAGGGTGTCCGCGTTGCCAACCATACGATAAATTATCGCGATATACGATAATTACAACGTGAACACGATATACGTTAGTACATTGCTGAATCTATGATAATTTTTGTGAAGATTTAAAATGAAAATAAATTGATACTTGTAGTAGTTTCATACGTTAATAATCTGTTTTCATATATTTAAGTCCATACTCCATTCAATATAAGCAATTTCCTCTTTTTCTCTCGTCCACTCCCCGCAACAGTCCAACGACTCTTAACACTATATTCGCTTCCGGGGAATACCCTTACCGCCTAACAAATATTGTTTCACAACAATATGGGCTATTAGGGCTAGGCCATCGTCATCAGTTGCAGGTGAAATTGGGACTTGAATGCACGGGTAGTTGTCTTTGTGCTCTTAAAAGAATATTAATTTTTTGTTCTTAAGGGAAATTAAAGTGTGGTGTTCTTTAAATAAATACTGTAGTAGAGTATTCAAATATAAATAATGGAAAGTAACAAACAGTGATGTAGATTCTCCGCGGACCCCACAGAAGTTGAGGCTGCGTGACGAGTTGAAATTAAAACGTTTGAAACAAACGTTCAGAAAGGAATGGTTGACTGATTTATCTTTCAAGGATTGGCTACAACCTGTTAGTGATCGTGCATATAAAGCTCGGTGTAAAGTTTGTAGACGTGAATTCAGTGCTGAGTTGACTGTAGTGAAAAATCACGCTAAAGGGAAAAAACACTTAAGTGCCGTAAAATGTGTCGGGCCTCTACAAAAGAAACTTGACTTTTCATCACAATCAAAATCGTCTGATACATTTGATAAGCAGGGCAAGAGGGCTGAAATATTGCTATGCGGATTTTTGGCAGAACATAACATCTCTATTAATACAGCCAATCACTTAACAGATGTAATTAAAAGTGCCTTTCCCGATTCTAAAATAGTTGAGAACTTGCAGTTGGGTTGAACAAAAGCCACAAGGGTGATAAAGAATGTCATAGGTAAATGTCATTTGGATGAACTGAATGAAGTTTTACGGAGACAAAAGTTCAGTTTCATAATTGATGAATCTACCGACATTTCCGCTACGAAAAATTTGTGTATTTGTGTGCGGTATTTTGATGAAGATAGCTCCAAAATACATACTACATTTTGGCAGTTGTTACAGCTGTTTGACAAGAAAAATGCAGAGGCCGCTCTTGAAGGTGCCACTGCTAATCGTTTGTACGATCTCGTAGGTAAAGCCTTGTCAGTACATAATATCCCTCCTGAAAATTTAGTAGGTTTTGCTTCGGATGGGTGCAACACAATGATGGGGAAAGATAATTCTGTTGCTAGTCGAATAATTAGAGATTTTCCTGGTATTTTTATACAGAAATGTATATGTCATTCATTGCACCTATGTGCAAGTGAGGCTTGCAAACAATTACCAAGACTATGTGAAGACACAGCAAGGGATACATATTCATTCTTTAAGCATACTTCAAAAAGAATAGCCCAGTTTGTAGAATTCCAACAGTTTTGTAATGTCGAACCTCACAAGATACTGCATCCGTCTCAAACTGTTGTTTCACGTATTCTAGAACAATGGAATGCATTGCAATTATTTTTCACTTGCAAATGGGAAGGAGAAAGACTGTATGCAGCTGAACAGTTAGCAAAGGCATTCAGGGACAACTTTGTACGTGTATTTTTTATGTTTCTCGAGTGGATTCTACCGAAATTTGTGTCTCTGAATCAATATTTTCAAAGCGAGAAATTAGTAATTTGCTCTTTGCATGATAGAATGAGCAAAACGTACAAAGAAATCCTTCTCTGCTATATGTCTCCTGATTATATCAATAAAACTGATTTGACAGACATAGATCCAGCAAACCCAGCCCAACTTGTGCCTTATACGCAAATGTATTTAGGTGTAGGTGTGATGGATTTCATGAGCCAATCTGAAAACATCTCACAAAAATCTAAAGTGACTGATTTCTACTACAGAGTGCAACAGTTTCTTATAGTATCTTGTTGTGAGATAAAAAAGCGGTATGATTTCAACAATTCTGTTCTAAAAATGTTGAGTTGGTTAACACCAGAAATAGCATTGTCAAAAAGTGCCGCAAGGCCGTCAACGCTTGTTCCACTTATAAAGTCGGTTCAGAGGATTTCTCCAAAAGACAAAATGCTTATGCAAATGATTTATGATCAGTGGAGAGCATTGCCACATGTAGAATTTCCCGAAAATCTACGGTCTAAAGAGGTGGACGAATTTTGGGTGTTCATAAAGAACGCTAGGGACCTTCATGGTAACCAAGAGTTCCTCCAAATAGGAATCGTGGTAGATATGTTAGTTTTACCACATTCTAGTGCTGATTGTGAGCGGGTCTTTTCAAAAATGAATCTAGTGAAGACACTATTGAGAAATAAGTTACATTCGGGTACAGTCAGCGCAGTAATGCTCACTTCCCAGCGTGTGAAGAATTGTGTACAGTTCGAACCAACCAGTGCAATGATTGCATCAATGAACACGTCGAACATTTATGCTAAGGAGAAGGAATCTCATCGGGATAGTGACGCCGATTTCACCGATGTGGAGTTCGACAACGATGCTTATTAGGGTGAGTTTAATTATATTATTATTTTTAATTATATTACGTACACAGTGCTACTTTTCGATCGGGGTTAGCGAATTTTCCTTGCATAAAACCTGTGATGCTTTGGACACTTCCGAGTTTATCTGGTTCTAAACGTATTTTTAGTACTTAGTACCGCGATTAGAGACGTTTTGGTTCGTAATTAGGAGGTTTTATGGAGAAAATTTTAAAATTTTGCCATTCGCAATTGAAAACAAATATTGTGTACCTCATGTTATCAGCATTATTGTTTTTGTTTTTTTAAGATTATCAATATACGATAATTTTAGATAAAAAACGATAATTTTAAATACAAAATGCCATAATTTTATCTTCTGGGGTTGGCAACGCTGCAGGGTGTTTTAATATATCGGTGGCCTCCCTAATTTTGTGCTTTTACAATGCAGCCATCCTTTCTGTTATACTACGAGGAGACTTCAAGACGTAGGTTACACATTATTGTGTCAGGCCAAGTGACTATTATTGAATGGTGACAAGGGTACATGACAACACTTCAGCACAGTTACCGAGTCTCTGCCAACATTGGTCTGCTGTGTAAGGAGCCAACTACAATTTATACCTGGCCTCCGTAAACATTTGTAGCTGAACAGTCTCGCAAGATGATTCCATCCTTTTCCCAATAAATTTATCTTATGTAGATGGAAAAATTTAAATTATTCTGGTATGTTCAGGTGGATTTAAATACACTACTGGCCATTAAAATGGCTACAACCACGAAGATGACGTCATACAGACGCGAAATTTAACCGACAGGAAGAAGATGCTGTGATATACAAATGATTAGCTTTTCAGAGCATTCACACAAGGTTGGCGCCGGTGGCGACCCTACAACGTGCTGACATGAGGAAAGTTTCCATCCGATTTCTCATACACAAATAGCAGTTGACCGGCGTTGCCTGGTGAAACGTTGTTGTGCTGCCTCGTGTAAGGAGGAGAAATGCGCACCATCACGTTTCCGACTTTGATAAAGGTCGGATTGTAGCCTGTCGCCATTGCGGTTTATCGTATCGCGACATTGCTGGTCGCGTTGGTCGAGATCCAATTACTGTTAGCAGAATATGGAATCGGTGGGTTCAGGAGGGTAATACGGAACGCCGAGCTGGATCCCAACGGCCTCGTATCACTAGCAGTCGAGATGACAGGCATCTTATCCGCATGGCTGTAACGGATCGTGCAGCCACGTCTCGATCCCTGAGTCAACAGATGGGGACGTTTGCAAGACAACAACCATTTGCACGAACAGTTCGACGACGTTTGGAGCAGCATGGACTATCACCTCGGAGACCATTGCTGCCGTTACTCTTGACGCCGCATCACAGACAGGAGCGCCTGCGATGCTGTACTTGACGACGAACCTCGGTGCACGAATGGCAAAACGTCATTTTTTCGGATGAATCCAGGTTCTGTTTACAGCATCATGATGGTCGCATCCGTGTTTGGCGACATCGCGGAGAACGCACATTGGAAGCGTGTACGGCACTTTGAACAGTGGACGTTACATTTCAGATGTGTTACGACCCATGTCTCTACCCTTCATTCGATCCCTGCAAAACCCTACATTTCAGCAGGATAAGGCACGACTGCATGTTGCAGGTCCTGTTCGGGCCTTTCTGGATACAGAAAATGTTCGACTGCTGCCCTGCCCAGCACATTCTCCAGATCTCTCACCAATTGAAAACGTCTGGTCAATGGTGGCCGAGCAACTGGCTCGTCACAATACGCCAGTCACTACACTTGATGAACTGTGGTATCCTGTTGAAGCTGCATGGTCAGCTGTACCTATACACGCCATGCAAGCTCTGTTTGACTCAATGGCCAGGCGTATCAAGGCCGTTATTACGGCCAGAGGTGGTTGTTCTGGGTTCTTATTTCTCAGTATCTATGCACCCAAATTGCGTGAAAATGTAATCACATGTCAGTTTTAGTATAATATATTTTTCCAATGAATACCCGTTTATCATCTGCATTTCTTCTTGGTGTAGCAATTTTAATGGCCAGTAGTGTATATTAGAACAAAAAAGGTTATTCGTTACTCTGTGATCAGAAACTTTACGCGCTGGAATAGGAGTGCGTTTTAAAGCGGTCCTTCCGGGACAGGGGGTTGCGCCGGCGCCGGATTGCATCCGTCCCACGTATTACCGACGAGGGTCGATGTGCCGCCTAGCCTGGATGTGCTTTTTAGGCTGTTTCTTACATCTGACTAGGCTGGTACCCAAGACCCACCTCAGATACAAGGTTCGCGAAGATTTAGAAAACTCTCATTCACTTTCACACTACTCGCAGACAGATGGGTTACACATTATTACGTCGCAGGGTTAAAAGGCGGCTAAAGGGTGGGCCACCCTTTAAATTAACGATGCAAAATCCGTCAGTAACCATTCCGACCCTGCGCCTTTGCTGGACAAAGGTGCAAGAAAAATAAGAAGAATTTATCAGAAACTTAACTTCACAACACAAATGAGGTCATTCATGATATATGGAACTGTATTCGCCATCCTTGCCGGCAACCTGGTGAAACGTCATCCCTCGTTAGGGAACAGGGCTCAGAAAAATAAGTAAATTTATATACCACTTAAGTATTGGAGGAATTTCAAGTTCTGCGAAATAATGCTGTACATATGGAAGTAATAACGGCCGGCAGGTGTGTTCGAGCGGTTCTAGGCGCTTCAGTCTGGAACCGCGCGACCGCTACGGTCGCAGGTTCGAATCCTGCCTCGGGCATGGATGTGTGTGCTGTCCTTAGGTTGGTTAGGTTTTAGTAGTTCTAAGTTCTAGGGGACTGATGACCTCAGATTTTAGGTCCCATAGTGCTCAGAGCCATTTGAACCATTTAACTGAAGGTAGAGAGCTCAATAATGTGTTACATGTTCTTTTATATGTATTAAAAAACAAACGCGCCCCTATATCTTTCTGTCCCGCTTGGTCTTTGCTACTTTGCTTTTTATTACTTTTCATTATATTGCTTCTTAGTAATACTGTGCAGTTGTTAAAGTTTCGTATTACTTTCCACTTTTTAATTCTTCCAAAATAAAGTCTATTTATCCCCGATTTTAATTAATATGATGCTAATTGAGACGCCTGCCCGCAAAGTACCGTTAAAACATGGCAGTATCCAGACCACAGCAGGATCCGAACAAGCGTTTCCTTCATATCACGAACCGTTGCATTAACAAATTAGATCATCCGAGCACACCTCCATGCCGGTCGAAATTTCCAGCATCACTTGTGTTTCCCCCTATGTACAATTTTCGGATACTGAAGTGTAGAAATAATGGGAGAGAAACATCACTCACACTGGAACCTTGGATCGGTCATGGAAGCGTGCTCAGCATAGTCGTACTTGGTTGCGCGACTGCTGTCCATAAGCAGGAAATTCGTGTTCATGTCCAGTCGGGCACAAATTTTCTGCTGTCACCATAGAAGTGTAATATCTCGGTGACTGCCTTAAGTTAACTGATTTTATTTAAATCTTTGATGCCAGTGTTTTCATGGTCTGTGGTACAGCCTGGACCCTCCCCCATGACGTATTCCGCAGTCGTACAGTTCCCACAAACGACGAGGGAGAATCTCTAAAAAAATGGATGAGATCGTAATACACTTCAGTAACAGGATTATCATTCCACTGTGAATTGATTTGTAGCTTGTTACGTAAAATCCTTGTGATAAAAACGTTAAATTTTTCACTGACTGTCTTTCAAGAGAAAAGTCACGGATCCTAGCAGATTCTACGGTAAATATAATGCAGTTAATCCCAGAAGGCACCTGCTACTGTTTAAACAAACATGCTTGACTGTCTGAACTCGTACGAGTCTGTGTACAAATAGGTGTAGGAGCCGCTTGACATTTCATGTCTACCATTTTCTCAGAAACCATGGAAAATAATAGCAGATGGATAAGAGACTATCGGTTGCCATGCTATACTGTACTTAGCTTCCTGAATCTACACACGACGTTTTTCAAACTAAAACTCCAATTACTCATTGGTCGCATTGTCTAGTCTGCTTCCAGTTTGTTTAATCTAGCGACACCTTCATTTCTTCGTAATTTTCATCGTCGAATGCTATTGTATAAGCGTTACGCTTCTACAAAAACGATGTATAGGGCCATTATCTATATTAAGTCTTCTAAGGAAAAGCACGAGAAGACAGGCAATAATGGACGAAGGCTTGCTTTTTTCAGAAAATGAAGGCGACAGGGAGGATAATACTTGACACCCGCAGGAAGAAAAACTTCCATCATCAGGTTTGAACTTGGCATTCAATAATTTATTAACGACCAAGCAAATGAACTCACACGAAACAAAACATCCCAGGCACGCCACTTGGTGTTTGAGTAGCGCCTTTTGTCTGAAGCTGCGAATCGATTGCCGGAATAAGCTTTAAGCTAATGAGGTTGGAGCAGTTTGCATGCGCGTGACAAAGTTTCTTCGGTCCTACAGTTCCACCGGTTATCACGCGGAGCAAATGGATTGTCATGTAATTATCTAAAGTCGTCGAGGAGCAAGTCTTCGTGTGACAGGCAATTTCGGTCACAATGACTCGTTTATCTCATGGCACTGCGGCTGCCACACGGGGCATTTGTCACACGTCAGACTTTTACGCGGAGGGTGTTGTAAAAAGTGAACTGCTTCAAGCAATACGTACTCTACAGTTCCGTAAGTGCTCACCTTTCCATGAACAGCCAACAGATACGCTTTTGCACAATATATAGTTTCAGTTTAGTGGAAAATTACGAAATTCTTTGTCACGCATATCATTTTCTGGAGGGGAGGATTACTGACAAACGAATTTCTCAGTTCGTCCTCAGTTAAGTACATATAACACAAATAAGGTGGATCAGTTGTACAGGTTCGGATATTTCACTTCAATAACATGTGATGAACCAAAAAATAAAAGTTTCAATAAACGTAATATCCCTAAAATTGTATCCGTCGTCACAATTCAAATGGTTCAAATGGCTCTGAGCACTATGCGACTTAACTTCTAAGGTCATCAGTCGCCTAGAACTTAGAACTAATTAAACCTAACTAACCTAAGGACATCACACACATCCATGCCCGAGGCAGGATTCGAACCTGCGACCGCAGTGGTCGCGCGGTTCCAGACTGTAGCGCCTTTAACCGCTTGGCCACCACGGCCGGCCGTCGTCACAATGTGAAAGCGAAACGACACTAATAATTACAGAGGCATAAGTCTAAAGAGACCAAGATAGAAAAGAGTCATTGTGCAGAAATGAACTTCACAAGAATTTATTTAACCACATAGAAGAACAAAACATAAAATTAAGCAAAGCGTTCAACATCTCAAAAATTATTACACTGAAGGAAGAGGTAATTATCTCAGAAAGGATCTTAGACAAACCTCAAAATGTGCTGCAAGTATGAAAAAGGCAATTGAAAATATAATAGCATACGGAACAATGCAACCATCGAAGAGGAATAGAATTTCAAGCAAACTTTAATTAGACCGTGATAGAATACATGGACATATTTTCGAGAGAGTGTCAGAAAGTGCAATGAGAATTTGACAAAAGAAACAATTGATAATTAAAAGACTGAGCATAAAATAAAGTAGAAAATTATTTGGGATAAAAATCACATTTCATCAGTTAAAGTGGCAGATACAACAATACCTAATAACAGACAAGGAATTGTACAATCAACTGCATGCATGCATGTCCAAAGGAACTTTGCATCGTATTCAGAATAACACAGGCACCGCAACATCGTATTTATCCGCCGATAGCGGGCAAACGACTTTCAAGTACTATGTCTTACCGAGCGAGGTGGCGCAGTGGTTAGCCACTGGACTCGCATTCGGGAGGACAACGGTTCAAATCCGCGTCCGGGCATCCTGATTTTGGTTTTCCGTGATTTCCCTAAATCGCTCCAGGCAAATGCCGGGATGGTTCCTTTGAAAGGGCACGGCCGACTTCCTTCCCCATTCTTCCCTAATCCGATGAGACCGATGGCCTCGCTGTCTGGTCTCCTTCCTCAAACAACCCAACCCAACCTAACCCCTACAACGTTTCACCTGTACGGAATTATACATAATGGATGTACGAGTACAGGTTGCAGACGGCTTGCTGACGCCAGATGGAGGTTTGGGTCTGGCAGTTAGTCGCTCGTGGTTAGCTAAATCATAAACCGACCGCTCGCAATAAGCGGGCAAGACGGATTGCGGCCCCGGTCCAGCATAAATTTTCATTGCCGCCACTCCATTCTACAGCTGGTGATTGAGCACTTTCGCTACTGTGAATACGTGTAATGTATACACATCAAAAAAAAGTTTTACATCACCTCGGTTCCAGGAGTTCCGGACCCTGTACAGAAAATTGGAATACAGATCAACTAAACATCATATCCGACCTTTTTTTATTTCTCATGAAAACCACAAATTGTATGTTATACAACCATACAGGGAGACCTTCAGAGGTGGTGGTCCAGATTTCTGTACAAACCGGTATCTCCAATACCCACTAACACCTTCTGTTGCATTGATGCATGCCTGTATTCGTAGTGGAATAATATCCACAAGTTCATCAAGGCACTGTTGGTCCAGATTGTCCCACTACTCAACAGCGATTCGGGGTAGATTTCTCGGAGTGGTTGGTGAGTTTCGTCGTCCATAAACAGCCCTTTTCGATCTATCCCAGGCATGTTAGATAGGGTTCATGTCTGGAGAACATGCTGGCCACTCTAGTCGAGCTATGTTGTTATCCTGAAGGAAGTCATTCAAAAGATGTGCACGATAGGGGTGCGAATTGTCGTCCATGAAGACGAATGCCTCGCCAATATGCTGCAGATACGGTTGCACTGTCGGTCGGAGGATGACACTCACGTATTGCACACCCGTTACAGCGCCTTCCATGACTACCAGCGGCGTACGTCGGCCCCACAAAATGCCACCCCAAAACAGCAGGGAACCTCCACCTTGCTGTACTCGCTGGACAGTGTGTCTAAGACGTTCAGCCTGACCGGGTTGCCTCCAAATACGTCTCCGACGATTGTTTGGTTGAAGGCATATGCGACAGTCATTGCTGAAGACAACGTGATGCCAATCCAAAGCCGTCCATTCAGCACGTTGTTGGGCCCATCTGTATCGCGCTGCATGGTGTCGTGGTTGAAAAGGTGGACCTCGCCATGGACATCGGGAGTGAATTTGCGCATCATGCAGCCTATTGCGCACAGTATGAGTTGTAACACGACGTCCTGTGGCTGCACGAAAAGCATTATTCAACATGGTGGCTTTGCTGTCAGTGTTCCTCCGAGCCATAATCCGTAGGTCGCGGCCATCCACTAGAGTGGTAGTCCTTGGGCGGGCTGAGCGAGGCATGTTATCGATAGTTCCTGTCTCTCTGTAACTCCTCCATGTCCGAATAACATCACTCCGAGACGCCTGGACACTTCCTTTGTTGAGAGCCCTTCCTGGCACAAAGAAACAATGCGGACGCGATCGAACCGCAGTATTGACCGTCTAGGCATGGTTGAACTACAGACAACATGAGCCGTGTACCTCCTTCCTGGTGGAATGACTGGAACTAATCGGCTGTCGGACCCCCCTCCGTCTAATAGGCGCTGCTCATTCATGGTTGTTTACATCTTTGGGCGGGTTTAGTGAGATCTCTGAACAGTCAATGGGTGTGTGTCTGTGATACAATATCCACAGTGAACTTCTATCTTCAGGAGTTCTGGGAACCGGGGTGATGCAAAACTTTTTTTGATGTGTTTATTTAATGTGTTTCTCCGAGTATATTGAAAAATAGTGTCATGTATCTATATCACTTTGAAGTGTAGCGCAGCGTTCAGTAAAAGTTACCTGGCCTTTCAAGATGATGTATAGCTCAGTTTTTGAAGCACTTTCGTGTTTAGGTACCATTGGATGGACAGTAAAAGAGACATAAGCAGAAGACAAAAAATTCCTTGAAGCGCTTTTGGAAACTAAGCAGAGTTTTCATAATTAAGTTTCTGGTGTGTCTCATAAGGGCAGTTTACATTCACTGTGTATTACCAGCTTTGAGTTAAGGCAGTAAAATACAGATTGTTAATGGAGAAACTGTTCAAAAACTGAGAGTTTTTCGTCGAAAAATTGAGAGTAGAATATTGGGAATTACTAGGAGTGACACAGCAAAAATAAAAAATAGAAAGAAGTACATCAAGAAACATATTGGAGTAAAACACGTACACTGACGGAAAAAATCGCAACACCGAGAAGGAGCTGTGCGACGTGAACGAAAGTTGATAGGCGTGTTTCTTCATCTGAAAGATGATATCTAACAAAATTTCACTCGAGTCGTGGAAGAGTGGTGCTTGTATGCAAATCGGGTTTGATTTAAATACACGCTGTAACGGTTTTGAGCGATAGTTACCTTTGAGATTGGACTTCGTGAGTTGTTGTTACTCAGGAATGCATTTAAGGCGACAAATGCCAGTATCAGCGTCTCACTGAGTTTGAACGATGTCGTGTAACGGTGTTACGAGACTCTGGATGTTGCTTTGGTGATATTGCAGAAAGACGTGGTAGGAATGTAGCCACCAAGCATGATTTCTTACAGCGGTGGTCATGACGGCTCCGGACGGTCACGCGGCAATATCGAGACGGAAGACCATCCAGGTCGTTGGATGGCTCTGGCGCATCGTACTGCATTTGCAACAGCAATTTGAGCAGCAGTTGACACCACAGTAACACAACCAACTGTTACAAATCGGTTATTTCAAAGACAGCTCCGAAACAGACGCTTTGTAGCGTGCATTTCACTGACCCCAAATTACCGTCTTTTGAGACTTCAGTGGTGTCAAACGAGAGTTCATTGGAGGGCAAGGTGGATGTCTGTTGCGTTTTCTCAAGAAAAGTGGTTTTGCCACGTGTGCCAATGATGGCCTCGAGCTGGTTAGAAGGAGGCTAGCTGATGGCCTGCGACCAACCTATCTGCGTCGTAGACACACTGGACCTAAACCCGGAGTCAAGGCCTGGGGTGCGATTTCATATGACAGCAGCAACACTCTCACCGTCATCCCACGCCCGCTGACTGCAGATCTGTACGTCAATCTGGCGATTCGACCTGCTGTGCTGCCATTCATGAACATCGTCCCAGAGGGTGTTTACCAACTGGTTAACACTCACCCACACACCGCTGCTGTAATCCAATGCTCTACTGAGTGTCGACATGTTGCCTTGGCCTGATCGATCTGCAGATCTATCTCCAGTCGCGCACATACGCGACACCATCGGACAACTCCAGCGTCATCCACAACAAGCATTAACCGTCCCGGTGTTGGCCGACCAAGTGCAACAGGCATGGAACTCCATCCCACAATGTAACATCCGACACCTTTCCAACATAGTGCATGCGCGGTTGCTTGCTTGCATTCAACATTCTGTTGTTTACACCAGTTATTAATGTACCAGTATTTCATATTTTCAGTGGCTTATCTCGCGCTTACATTAACGTGTGACAGTACAATGTTAGTCACGTATGTTATCTCGACAAACGTAGTCCCGAAATTTCATTAATTATTTTTTGGTGCGTCAGAGAGGCCAGTGTGGTCATCCTCATCCGATGGCGTTATTTTGATGCCGTGTGGAGGGACATGAAGTCAACATTCCGCTGTCTCAGCTATTGCGCCTTTGCAGATCTTGGAGCCGCTACTTTTCATTCAAGTAGCTCCTTAATTCGCATCAAAAGGTTGAGTGGGCCCTGTTCCAGTTCTCTCAGCCAGAAAAAAATCCACATCCGGGAACTGAAACCCAGGTTCTCCGCATGACAGTCAGCGTTGCTGACATTTGTTTCTTCTTCATCATCGCCGTCGTCGTCTTTTTTCTCCAGAGAAATTGTTTTTGTGCAGACGTCGCATGACATCTCTTAAAGTCTAACGATGAACGCTTCACTCACCTTTTTTATTACATGGGATGGTTAGCTGCCTGACCAAATACGCCGAGCTACCGTGCTGGGAATCGCTCAGGTACGGAGGCAGACAGCCGCCCGAAGTGGCCGAGCTAGGCGCTAAAGTCTGGAACCGCGCGACCACTACGGTCGCAGGTTCGAATCCTGCCTCGGGCATGGATGTGTGTGATGTCCTTAGGTTAGTTAGGTTTAAGTAGTTCTAAGTTCTAGTGGACTGATGACCTCAGAAGTTAAGTTCCATAGTGCTCAGAGCCATTTGAACCATTTTTGAACGGAGCAGACACATATTTATGACAATAACGAAAATGAAATGCAAGTGAGCAGGACATGTAGCCAGTCAAATGGACAGTAGTGAGCAGGGTTCAGCCAGTCAAGAAATATTTTAGCAAATTTGTTACAAATGTTTTTATTTCAAACTCTCGTTTTTCGTTAATAAATTTCAAATACATTCCCAGTACAAGGTTCTACAGTGCCTACTTCTAGAGAATCACAGAGCTGGGATCACGCCGCATTTCCTGTTGGTTGTACAAGTTAGCATCGCGCCACTCTTTCAGGCCTCTGCTGAACGCACTGTTTACCCGCGCTACTGGCTCGGCAATGGGGAGGCGTGAGAGGTCACGTGAGTGGTCGCTGGACTGTCGTGGAGACCGGAGCGCAGTTGCGAGTCGCTCTTAGTATCCAGCTTTCAGGCAGAACAGACGTCTGTCTTGGGAGACAGAACCTCTAGTTCTGTGCCCCATAGCTGGCCATCAGCAAAAATTTATGTGGACTGCCACCTCTCCCTCTTCGTATTCGACTGCAGTTTGGTTCAGATCTCCTAACTTGGCCGTCAACCCGCAACTTCCTCGCCAGGGCGAGCCCTATATAACCCTCTTGATGGAATAAATGTTTCCTTTTAGCAAATTCTTGTCTTATTATTTGAAATAAACTTCCTGGATGCCGGCCGGTGTGGCCGAGCAGTTCTAGGCGCTTCAGTCTGGAACCGCGGCACCGCTGCGGTCACAGGTTCGAATCCTGCCTCGGGCATGGATGCGTGTGATGTCCTTAGGTTAGTTAAGTTTAAGTAGTTCTAAGTTCTAGGGGACTGATGACCTCAGATGTTAAGTCCCATAGTGCTCAGAGCCATTTGAACCATTCTTGAATCTTCTCTTACGCCCACTGCCAAGTCCTGACCATTCGATGTTCTGTGCGGTAGACAGGGCAACTAACTTCTTTGCTGGATTACAGGGGATCAGAAAACAATATGATGATGACGTATATGAAGGTGGATAGAATACGTCAGAAAACAGGTTGGATCAGAATTGCTGAGGAGTGTAATGTGTGGAAACGTTTAAGGGAGGACTTCATCCCACAGTGGTTATCAAATTCGTGCTGCTGCTGTCGCCACTGCTGAATATATGTTACGTTTATTTCGACAACCAAATTTCCTTCTTCCGTTTTCATCACTAACATAAAGGATGAACAAAATTTCTGCAACTTAGTTTACAGCCTCAGGAGGCGATAAACATAAGTTTTATCTTTAACTGACTAGCGTTTAGATTGTTGTGACACTAACATAAAACGAAGTACTACACTGCAAACATAGAGAGCCTGCCCTCCTTTATTTAACTTTAACCTGGAAGCTCATCTGAGATTATGACCCTGGTTTTATGTTCTGAAATATTACCCCCTTTATATTAACTCAGACCCATTTTTAAGTAAACGCAGTTTGACGGCCAAGAATAGTAAGGACTTTCAAAACACAACGGAAAAAAGTGGGATTAACCTGAATTAAGCTGAAATAAGAGTCCTCACTATAGACCACATGCGTCTACAGACTACGTATGTAAAGAAGTTGTATATCATAGAAACAATTTGTGCAGTCTGTGTCCTACACAACCTAATAATCTGAAAAAAATCTGAGCTTGTGTAGCAGTATAAATTATCTCGGTATCCCCGCCTCCACCGTCGCGAGACTCGCAGTTTCACAGCGACGTAGACTTACCTATATAGCTGAAAATTCTTACATCACATTACTGTAAGCGTTGCTTAATTCCATCTGCTTCAATCCCGCTTTAAATACAATTAAACTGACTGGGGTATGTTTTGCGAACGTAGTTCTTGAGTCAACACATATGAACTAACACGTGGAAAGATTCATTGAACAAAGACCGGGGAGGAAAGAAATAGATTCGAAAAATCCCAGCTACACACAAATGAAACCTTCGTACATAGGACAACATGCTTCGTGGACAAGCACAACTAACAACAAGCCCTGTGCCTTACATCCTCAGAAGATTTGACAGACAAAAGAGCATTACGAAACGTTATCATTTGTTACAAGTCGCAAAGCGCTGCGATAAGCCACTTGAAACCTTGGATGATTAAATTAGAAATGGGTACTCACCGCCACGGGTTTTAGAGAATTCGGAAACATGAACAAAGACCTAACGTTCCCACGCAAAATTCGACTGGAAAATGTATAATGAAAAGAAGCCTAATTGTCCATGATGTGAAAGGCCACTAATTTCCAATCATGTAAACGCAGCGCAAGTATGCGAAACGAGCAGCGGTCTCACCATAATCCGGAACAAAGTCGCCTGAAAGCGCCCATCCTTAGATCAAAAGTCAAAACGTCTATACTAAGAGGAACATCGGCACGGGCAGTCGCCAGGACAGCAGGAACAGAAGGCGTCCCTTTGGGCTACGGTCACGATGCTTTCCAAACCGAAACATGCCGCTGATTGTTCCGATTGGCCGGAGACTGTCAAAGCTCACTCGTTCCGTCACGAAACGCCTCGCAGTCTCTACCCAGAGACGCACGGCGCTAACAGACAGAGAGGTGATTTGCGAGGCTGACAAGTGACTGTCGCGGCCTGCATGAATACACTGTATGAAAGGTGCTCTCGCCAAAGAAGAATACGTTTGAACAATTAAAAGCATTTAAGTAAGAAAGAATTAGATATGGACTTACAACTGGAATAATTGTAGAGCAGCAACTTCTGTTAATCAGTACAACGACAAACCAACCAAAGTTGGAAATTTCACTTTTTTTTCATTCACTCAATGACTAATTTCGGGTCGGTACCCATTTTCAAATTGTCCTACAAGCCAGAATACCAAATTTACACTCACGTATAATATAGGCATTACCATTTTGTATAGGCACATGTCTAATATACAGAATACATCGTTTCAAGACTTACATAACACAGTCAAAAATGGTATTTCCATAAATGCAAAAACCATGTCAAAAATGTGGAAGTACTGTTACAGCGCATACACATAACTGGCAGTCTATCCCTTCCGCTGCAGTAAGGAAACCTCGGGAATGGGCCACCACTCCGCCTACAACGACGCTCCCAACCTACACGCCCATGAATGTGTTCACGCTGTGTCTTGCCTCAGGATGGCAAGTACACTTATGTTAGTTCGTGAAAGACAACTTTGTGGTTTAATGTTACGGTAAAGTTTTTACGCTTGTAAAGAGTTAGAAATGATGAAGGTATTTTAATCTCCTGTTATTTTGGTTTCTTTTAATACTAACGTTTTTGCTCACATTTAATGATTTTTACGTACCAACTTGGCGTACAACTTAGTAATAAGCGCCGTATGTGGCGCTGCTGTGTTTTACTGTTCAGTGATTCAATATTTGTTTTTGGTAAAGAATTTAAAAGTATTAATTTTATTGTTGACTGGTAAGATTATTCTATTAATGTTATATTTTTGATGCTTAGAGAACGTTTTAATAAATACAAAAGGTTTCCTATAATCTGATAGGGCGCCACCTTTCCGAGATTTCCTTACAGCCGCGGAAGGTGTAAACTGCCAGTTATCTGTAAGCGCTGTAACCGTTTACACATTTTTGGAATGGTTTTTGCTAACTTTCGGAAATTCCGTATTTGACTATGTTACGTAAGTCTTGAAACAATATGTCTTGTATTTTTGGCATGTGCTAAAAATCAAATGGTTCAAATGGCTCTGAGCACTATGGGACTTAACTTATGAGGTCATCAGTCCCCTAGAACTTAGAACTACTTAAACCTAACTAACGTAAGGACATCACACACATCCATGCCCGAGGCAGGATTCGAACCTGCGACCGTAACGGTCGCGCGGTTGCAGACTGTAGCGCCTAGAACCGCTCGGCCAACACGGACGACCTACCGAGGCACCACATGTGCTAAAAGAAAGGGTAAAACCCATATTGTACATGAGCGTAAATTTGTTTACTCCTCTGTAGGGTAACTCGAAAATGGGTCTCGACCCGAGACTAGTCACCGGGTGAATAAAAAAAAGTGAAATTAGCAACTCTGATTGGTTTTTCGTTGCACTTAGAATGAGAGACGTTGTTTAGAAGATTTACAATATGTCCAAGAGTATCTGGACCCGTTGCTGGAAGCGCTGTGTGTGATATGAGACTATCAAGCCGAGATATATAAGTAAAGGCACAGTGTTTCAACACGATAACGCGTTATCCGTAATATCCTTTCTTCCAGGAGTGATGATCCAGCATGAGAGTTTCTGTTGAGGATGGAAATTAGGAAACAGGTACTAGAAGACATTAAATTGTAGGGATTAGTCGATAATTGTGCCTGGGTAACTCAGTCAGGAGAAAATATAAAAATGCAACAAATAAAGTAGGCGAAAAGGACTACAAACGTCTAAAAATGAGATTGAAGCGAAGTGCACATTAACTAAGTAGGAATGACTAAAGGACAAATATAAGGATGCAGAAGCATATATCACTAGGGGTAACATAGGTACTGGCTACAGGGAAATTAAAGAGACCTTTGGAGAAAACAGAACCACCTGTACGAATATCAGTAGCTCAGATGGAACACCATTCCTGAGCAAAGAAGGGAAAGCAGAAAGGTGGAAGGTGTATATGAGGGACTATACAAGGGACATGCACTTGAGACCTATGTTATGGAAATGGGAGAGGACGCAGAGGAAGATGAAAAGAGAGATATGGTACTGCGTGAAGAACTTGACAAAGCACTGAAAGACCTAAGTCAAAACAAAGCCCCGGAAGTAGACAACATTCCGTTGGAGCTACTTATAGCCTTGCGAGAGCCAGCCGTGACAAAACACTTCCATCTGACGCCCAAGATGTACGAGACAGGTGAAACACCCCCAGACTTCAAGAAGAATACGAGTATAATAATCCCAGTTTCAAAGAAAGCAGGTGCTGACAGGTATGAAAATTACCGAACTATCAGTTTAATAAGTCACAGCTGCAAAATAACACGAATCATTTACAGAAGAATGGAAAAACTCATAGAAGCCGACGTCGGGGAAGATCAGTTTGGATTCCGGAGAAATGTAGGAACACGCGAGGCAATACTGACCTTACGACTTCTCATAGAAGAGAGGTTAAGGAAAGGCAAGCCTAAGATTATAGCATTTGTAGACTTTTAGAAATATTTTGACAATGTTGACTGGAATACTCTCTTTCAAATTCTGAAGGTGGCAGGGGTGAAATACAGGGAGCAAAAGGCTATTTACATTTGGTACAGAAACCAGATTCGAGGGGCACGAAAAGGAAGCAGTGCTTGAAGAAGGGAGTGACACAGGGTTGTAGCCTATCCCCGATGTTATTCAATCTGTATATTGAGCAAGCAGTAAAAGAAACAAAAGATAAATTTGAAGTAGGAACTGAAGTCCAGGGAGAAGAAATAAAAACTTTGAGGTTTGCTGATGACATTGCAATTTTGGCAGAGACAGCAAAGGACCTGGAAGACCAGTTGAACGGAATGGACAGTATCTTGAAATCAGGATATAAGATGAACGTTGACAAAAGCAAAACGAGAATAATGGAATGCAGCCGAATTAAATCAGGTGATGCTGAAGGAATTAGATTAGAAAATGAGACACTTAAAGTAGTAGATGAGTTTTGCTATTTGGGGAGCAAAATAACTGATGAAAGTCGAAGTAGAGAGGATATAAAATGCAGACTGGCAATGACAAGCGAAGCGTTTCTGAAGTTGAGAAATTTGTTAACGTCGAGTATAGATTGTCAGGAAGTCCTTTCTGAAAGTATTTGTATTTAGTGTAGCCATGTATGGAAGCGAAACATGGACGATAAACAGTTTAGACAAGAAGAGAATAAAAGCTTTTGAAATGTGGTGCTAGAGACTAATGCTGAAGATTAGCTAGGTAGATCACGTAACTAATAAGGAGGTACTGAATAGAATTAGGGAGAAGAGAAATTTGTGGTACATCTAACCAAGAGAAGGGATCGGTTGATAGGACATGTTCTGAGGTATCAAGGGATCACCAATTTAGTATTGGAGGGCAGCGTGGAGGGTAAAAATCGTAGAGGGAGACCAAGAGATAAATACAGTAAGCAAATTCAGAGGGATGTAGGTTGCAGTAGTTACTCGGAGATGAAAAGGTTTGCAAAGGATAGAACATGGAGATCTGCATCAAGCCAGTCTTCGAGCTGAAGACCACAACAACAACAGAGCTTAGTCACTAAAAGTAGCATATTAGTGTTGCGGTTTGGTCAGTGAAGTAACGGATGATGGCTGATGTAGCGTTCATATAAATCACAGACTGGCAATATAAAGAAAAACGTATTTGAAGAAGAGAAATTTGTTAACATCATTACGTCTTATAAATTAGTCGTACGCCGCATTTTTCTGTCTGTACGTGAAGGATAATCTCAGAAACTACTGTAGGGATTTTGTTACGGTTTTCATTAATAGACAGACTGATTCACGGGGATGGTTTTGTGTGCAGAATTTATTACCGGTACGCCAGAGAAGTCGTTCGGTCGTAGATACTTCATGCTACCCGTGCGAATATAAATTGAAATCTTAAGATTCAATTTAATATAAGTGTTAAGATGTCTTTTCTGAAGGTTTTTGTCTGGAGTGTAACCTTGCACGGAAGTGAAATGTGGACGACAAATAGCTCAGATAAGAAGAGAATAGGAACTATTGAAATATGGTAGGCAGTAGGGATAAATTTCAGGAAGCATAAGGTTTTGTACAAATTCCACAGAAACCAGACTGCAGTAGAGTCGAAGGACATGAAAGTGAAGCAGCAGTCCTGTGTTGTTCAACCTGTACATGGAGCAAACAGTAAAAGAAACCAAGGAATAATTGTGGAAAAGGAATCACGACTCAGGGAGATAAATATAAACATTAAATTTTCCCGATGACATTGTAGTTCTTTCATTAAGATAGAGGACTTTGTGTATCAGTTGAAAGGAGACTTACAAAAGCAAAATAAAGAGTATCAGAACGTAACTGAACTGTAACAGGCGGTGCCGAGTGAATTAGATGAGGAAATGAGACACATGAGTAGTAGATGAATATTGCTAATGGGGCAGCAAACTGATGATGGCCACAGTAGTGAGGATATAAAATGCGCACTGGCAACGGCAAAAAATAAGTTTCCGAAAAAGAGAAATTTAGTACGATCGAATATAATTCCTAAGAAATATTTTTTGAAGATTTATTGCTTAGTCTTGTACGATTGTGAATCATGGACAATAATACAATAGAAGCTTTCGAAATGTGGTGCTAATAGAGGAACGCTGAACATTAGTGGACGAATTGAATAACTAATGAAGAGGAACTGAATAGAATCGGGAGAAAAGTAATTTATGGCACAAGTTGACTGAAAGAATCATTCTGCAGCTTCAAGGAGTTCTCTGTTTGGTAATGGAGGAAAGTATTGGGGTAGAAACTGGAGATAAAAGACTAAAGTTTGACTGTCGTAGCAGATACACATGGATGTAAGTAGCAGTATTTACACAGAAGTAAAAAATCATGGATGGGATACAGTAGCATAGAGAGCTGTATTTAACCGGCTTCGGCGTGAAGACCGCAACAATAATAGTTCTTTGGGTAAGAGAATCGCCGGTTGTGGGGGTTCGTTTTATTTATTTATTTATTTTTCTTAGTTCGTAACGCGGAGAAATATGTGAAGAGTGATTGCACGGTGACTTAATTTGTGCACTAACCTCATTAAACGTTCCTGCAAAGAAGCTACTATCATCCTTACGCTGTCAGACTTTAAAGACCTCGCCATTGACAGGACATTAAATTTTAAAATTCGATTACTTTCCTTTTCTAGTCACTAAAGTCTTCTCGGTGATTTCGTACTGTAAATCAAACGCGGGGGCGCATAGCTTTACTGTTTGGGAGATCACTACGTGTTGTACATAATCCTAAGTGGAAAGGATTTCTTTTTTCCTTCGCGTATGCAATCTCTGCTTATCGATGTGTTAGTTCTGCTGAAACGTCCCCTCAGAAAAATTATACAAGACTGTGCTTAAACTGACACACAGTATTTTTAGCGCAACGCAAACTGACTTTCAAAAATCCCTACAAAAGAATGGCCCTGACTAACATTAACCTATGCCTTTCACAAATCACTTACCTCACAAAAATCTTCGTTACTCGAACTACTGCAATACAGCGAGCGCCACTACTGCCAGCTAAATAATTAGCAAATGAAAGATTTTAATAGAGAACAAACAATGTATTTACCTTAATAGTCATAATATATATAGCAGTTCATGACATCCAATCTTACAAATTTCAAAACTCCGCCATCTCTCTCCCCACATCCACCACTGCTGGCGGCTCACCTCCAACTGCACAACGCTACGCGCTGTTAACAGCCAACAGCCCAACACTACAAAAGCGAATATTACAACAATGCCACCCAGCCACAGACTGCACAGAGCACAGCCAGTGACTTTCATACAGAGCGCTACGTGGCGTTACCAATATAAAAACCTAGACAGCCTACTTACATAGCCCCCATGCTCCCCACAAAAAATTTTACAAATAGTTTTGGGCAGTGGCCAATACAGATTTGAAGAAATTTTTCATAATTACAATAACAAAGATATCAAATGCACACGCTTATTGATACAATGTTGGTCAAAAGCTAAAATTTTCTCACAGTCCATAAAGACAGTCCTGATCGTTCATCACAGTAAAATAGCAGTGTTTTTCTCAATGTCTGAGCAGTAAAAGAAAATGCACACGGAAGTAGTGGATTTCCATGCAGTCTTGAAGAAGTAGTGTTGTCCTTCCAACGGAAAGACAGTGCTGACTCTTGACATGCAGACAGGTAATGGGCCACAACAGAGCAAACCCACCGCAGAGTCAGTCGAAGTTTTGAAGAATAGGTAGGTCATCACAGAGTAGACCCACTGTAGTCCTGGTAGAGATTACGGTATTGGTGGGCCATCAAAGATGCAGATCCACTATAGTCCTTGTAGAGATAATGGTATTGGTGGATCATCAAAGATGCAGACCCACTGTAGTCCTTGTAGAGACGGCCAGCAGCCATCTGTTGCAACTGCTCAGTTCCACAATCACCATCGAAGAGTCTTGCGGACAATATAGCAAGTCCATAAACCACCACTTGTGCACTCACAAAGTTTTTGGAATTGTCCTTAGAACCAGCAATGCTGTTATCCAGTCCCTTGCTGAATTATTAACACACATGCAAACACTAACAGTCCCTACTTCTCACATATTGTCCATATACTATGACCAACAGAAACGTTGTCAGTGAAATGTAACTTACAAGTTACTTAATTTGATGAACTGGTGTCAATTACAATTTTATAACATAAGAATACAATAAGAAAGGTACAAAATACATCATTAAAGAACATAACAATACAGATAACATTTGTGGTAACGCAGGCTTTACAGAAGAATCGAAATAACATATACATCAGTATTACAGGAATTATGACATAAGTAAATACATAAAAGATCAGAATAACTTTTGAAACATCAACTTCACACATGAGCATTAAAACAAAACAGAATAAGTAATGTCTAAACATCTTTACGAAGAAAATAACATAGTATTTGAAAAATTCTACAACATAAATCTTATTAGCTAAACACATACAGACAGGAAAAACACAAATTCACATAGTGTAATAACACAAAAATACAGGACAGGGTTTGTTTTCAGTGTAACATTTGGTACTGCAGTCCAACCCAAAACTTCATTCCATAGATTTTTCGTCTTATTTCAACATTTGTTTCCACCAAAAAATATCCTATCCAAGCATGCTTTCTGTATTTATATGTTCACATATTTCTTACCTCATTATTTATTTTCCATTATGTTATCTCATCATTTATTTCCAAGAAAATCCTACCTAAACCTGTTGTCCCTAAACCCTACTTTTTTGTTCATATCCTCTTTCAAAATACTTTTTTGGCCAAACCATTTTCTTATAGCTTCTCAATGCATTTCTTTCCATTCATCACAACTCGTTCTCTTATATAGCCTACCCCATTTTAACCTAACTTAAATCTACTGAGCTCAGATGCTAAACTAAGGGACGAGGCAATGCAGCAGCACAAAACAACTAACACAAACAGCAATGACAAAAAAAATGGAAAATTGCAAAGCAAGCTACAGTAAATCTAAATTACCAATCAATGCAACATTACAACTAATATGAGCCAATGTGCAGCAACAAGAAAAATAAATCAGTAGTAAAACTAGCTTAACAGAGTAATACAAAGTGAAATTTAGTACCACTATGCCTGGCAAACAGCAGCAGCAAATGCAATAACTTATATCTGAACATGACATAGCTCAAGCAGAAAAAATATTACACTAAAGACAACAATGTAGACAAGGGAAATGTATATTCACATATTAATGTCTATGTAATTAAAGTGGTGCACCACAAGAAGTTATTCTACCAAAAGAAATTACCAAGTAGTTGAAAAGAAAATTCCGTATGCAATTCCTGTGAAGGGAAATGTCCTTTTATGCTCCTTCGTTTTTTTGAGTAGATCATAAAATTATTTACTAGATCTGTAGGCATAAAATATTTATATTTGTACATCTATTAAATTTTATTTTAACCAATGCTGCTGCAGCTAGAAACTTGATATTAAACAAAATGAGTAAATAAATACATAAATCAAGCCATATGGCATTTCTCTCAACTAGCAAGACAATAGCCGTGAAATGTTTCTCATCGTTTCATTAGGCATTTTAGTAAATATCTTAAATTAAGAGCTCCATGGTATTATCATATGTTTTCAAGTTTGAGCGTGTCGTATTAGCGATGTTTTCTACAAAGAAATGTCAATAGCGAGGATAATGGCCTCTTTTTTTCTTTTTCCACCTGTGCCTCTGAAAGGCACACACTAATGGCTTTTTTCCAGGTGACTGTTGCACAGCTGCCCACGACGCATTACGTGCAGGTGGTCACTTAACTTTCTTACGGAAATATTTACGACAGCAGTTTCCACTACAGTGACAGTCTCATATAAAAATATTTCACAGGTCAAGAATTTGCGTTACAAATCTGTAGAAACAAAATCCTATTGATATAACAGAGTCCAAAAAATTTTCGTCGGCATTGTAATACATTCACGCATTTACATACATTTCATAACTCTTAAAGTATGATTCTTGGTTTCCAACAACCTATTTTACAAACCAGAGTGCCTAACCACTACTCATTATTCCTTACCTTATTCGTCGACACTTCTTCAATATTTCATCATAACAGATACATAGCATACTCAAATGACTCATATAGCAACAGCTTATTGATCATAAACATACTGCAACAGCATAATACACATAGTCATCGTAATAATAACATCGTAACACCTCAGTCAACCTTCAAAATCGTCGTAGCTTCCTCCAATAATTTCAAAACCTAAAAAAAATTCTCTGTTCATTTCAATAGTGTCATCTACCTCAAACGTACTCTAAAATCATGATCCCATACCACATATCATTCAAAGCCCTTGTAATATCACAATGGTTCCAAAAAAATATGAACATTTCACAAAGTACAGACAAAATACAATTTCATAAGTGTGAAGTTATCCAATTGTGTAATTACGTAAACATCTGTCACTGATGTAGTAAAATAAATATTTGTCTCTCTCAGTTAAATGATCAGATAGCTGTGTAATTTGTGTGTTAGAGAAATATAGTACCGATGAGTAAAGTTGTATAAGCAAATACCATATTAGCTAGGGCTCCTTGTGCTTGCCAAACACATGGTACACAAATTAGGCATGTACCCCCCTGAGGATTAATGTAATTATACCCTCAGGTGTTACAGATTACAGCAATTGAATGAAATGTATCACGGAAAATCTTTGTATCATTGTACTTCAAATATCTTTAAAAATAAATGATTTAAGTACAAAATTAATCACTCATATATGTGTCCTGTAGCGCTAAATGTGCATCTTGCTGTAAGATAATCTCTGTGGAAGTGTCGTAGTTATTGTCCTCCGAAAGCTAAGTTCTGCAGAAGCCAATGTACTTACCTCATGATAAACAAAAGTGAAATGCTTTGCGTATAGATATCGTAGTTATTACGTACAGTACCATGATCAAGAAAGTACTACACTGTGACGTATTGTTGTGCTACAAAAAAAAGGCTGTCTTATTGTAGCTATACCACAAAGTTACTATTAAACATGTTTTACTTTCCAGAAGAATTCAGAAAAACTGTGCAGATATAAAGTAGATACAGCACAAAAGCAACAATGTAAACTGTGTCACACATTAGTAGCGTCGTGATATAATTGTGTAGCTGTCAAAGAAACCAAGTGCTAAGTCATCTTTAATCCCACAGAAAGTACTTCAAATAAAGAATGTCTTTTCAAGTAAACCAAAATGTTGAATGAAAATCTCATTAGCAGTGCCGGTATATGTTCTAAGTATGTGAGCCTTATAGTCGTTATGTAATCGTGCAACTGACAAGCAAGAATGTACACACACAATAACACTGTGTCGTCTGTTCGCAATAACAATGCATTCGTAATACTTGTCTAAATAAGTTGCCCAGTTTCTTGGCTGGATAGTTAACTTTAAATCATTGTTGCATGTTAACAGTTTCTATGTGTGACAAAGCATACTAGTAACGTGAAGTGCAAAATTTTATAGCAAAGACTAAGTTAAAAAGTAGATTATCTCTCAATAAACGGTTATACATGTGAAACGTGGTGCAATCCTTTACTCTTCATAGTACTCAGATTTTCAACTTGAACGCAATTATCATGCGGTATACGTCGGTAAAGAATACTGGAATTTTTCTCAAGGTTAGCGTCTATGTTATTTTTCTCTGAGCCAGCCGGCGCACGCGGCTGCCTGCGGTGTGAGTCATTGTCTGTCTCTTTGTTGGCGCGCGTCGTTATTGGGATTAGGAGACCTAACTTCTACAAATTCACCTTGACGAGAAGGCAATGCCCTGTTTGAAGCTCGCCAGTTCTGATGGAATTCAGGTCTGTCGTTTTGTCGATAGTTTACATAGTTTCTTGTTTGTCGGTTATGTGGTGGAGAATTTATTCTGGAATCGTAACTGCACGCTGAACTGTTGCGTCTGAAGTTATTCTGTCTCCCTTGATAATAGTTGTTTTTGTTCCCATATTGTCTGTTTCTATGGTAATCTCTGTCATATTCATTACTACGGAAATGCGATCTTTCTCTGTAACTATTATTACTCTGCCAGTGGTTGTCATATGGGTGGTGTCTGTTTTGGTCACGATTTGCGTTGTAAGAATAGACTTGTTGTGTTGTTTCTGTCGTCACGGAATTGTGACGGATGTGACCTGTAGTGATTGTTTTCCTGTTTTCGCATCCCGCGACTGTCTGTGTCAATTTCTAATTCTTGTAAGAGTCCCTGAAAAGCTGCAATGTCGTCTTTGCAATGTCCTGCCAAAATAATATTTCTTAAATGTTCAGGCAATTTCATTAAGCAAATGCGGATGAGTTCGAAGGGCTGTATGGGTTTGAAAGATATTGATTCTTATGCGACATGTCTTCAAAATATTTGACAAGACTGGAAAATTCAGATTGTTCAAAGTGTTTCATCATCATGATGCTATGTTTTACTTGGTCTTGTGTAGCTTGAGACTAATATGCTAAGAGAAAGGCATGGTAAAATTCTCCTTCACTGTGACAATCGTGAATGACCGATCGCATTCTTACAGCTGGTTCATTCTCTAAGTAGCCACACATAAATTCTAATCTGTGCTCTAATGACCAGTTGGGAGGAAAACAATGAGAGAATTGATGGAGCCATGGTTGTGGATGAATGTCGTTGCCAGAATTTTTAAATGTTTTGAATTTACGTGTAGTAATGAACAGCTTATAGTCAAAATCATCATGTCGGCGAGTCGCATGTCGGTCATTGTTACGTAGTTTCGGCGGTTCCATCTCAAAATTCGGTGTACCTTGCCACTTTATTTCATAATTTCCGAAGTGCCCTGAGTTATTATTTTGTGGCTGTTCCGTATTTCTATGTCCCTCTTCCGGTATTGGAGCGCGAGTGGCCTCTGAAATACGTAATTCTTGTATTACCTGAGTCAGCTGATCTTGTACTTCCCGGATTTCTCTTTGGTGTTTCGTATTAATTTGATTTTGTTTGAATTTTCTAATTTGTTCATACTCTTCTCTCAGTGAAGGCTACGGGTCTTGTGTCATTCAGATCATCATCTACCTTTGTAGATAAGTTAGTGAACTGATCCGAAAGTTCGGCTACTTTCTCCGATAGTGAACACATTTCCTCTGTGTGTTTTTCTGAACCACGTTTCAGAGTGTCCATTTGTGTTGAAATTGAATCTACTGTGTCCTTTAAGTTTTCCTGAGTTTTTGGAAGTTGTGTACCGGAATCGGTAGATGCAACTGAGTCAATTTTAGCCCACAAGCTCTCGTGATTTTCATGAACAATGGTTTGCAGTTCTTTTATGGCTGCTTCGTGATTCTGTAATGCATTTTCATGCAGCGAAAAAATAGGTTGAAAATGCTCACAAATTTGTGGTTTTACGTCATTACAGGCTTTTTGACATTTCGATTCAATGTTATGTAACTCAGTAGTTAAATCTTCACGTGTTTGTTCAAGTGTGATGTCTAACTTTTGAAGCTTTTGCTGTGTTTGTCTCTGATTTTGTTCCATTGTGTCTAACTGTTGCTGTGTTTGTCTCTGATTTTGTTCCATTGTGTCTAACTGTTGCTGTGTTTGTCTCTGATTTTGTTCCATTGTGTCTAACTTTTGAAGATTTTGTTTCATTGTGTCTAACTTTTGAAGCTTTTGCTGTGTTTGTCTCTGATTTTGTTCCATTTGTTGCATTAATTGCAATAATAATGTATTAGTGTCTGGAATGTGTTTCTCTATGCTTTTTGGCAGTGCATTTTCACAGGCAACATTCGCATTTTGAAAAGCAGAAAATGTGTCTTGACTTATTTGAGAAAACGGTGAGGACGCAAAACCTGAATCAGCAGTATTTGCAAGATTGTGTCCTGTCATTTCGGATTCCTGAGGCGAGCTGTTGCCGACCGATCGATCGATAATGCTTCCCTGTTCACTATTTGTTTCACTGTCTACGCCATTGTTTGCCGCCCGCTCCATTTCCCTAGGCACAATTACCAAATTACTATGTTGAACATTAGTTAATTCATTACACGGTGGCGCTAACACACTGCTTTCGTCTTCACTGTCATTTCTCAGTTTACTTTGGAGCCTAGTATTACGTTTTTCACACGCTATTATTGTCACAATATTTCACACGACAACACAGAAAAGCACAATTTGAAGAGCAAAATAACAAAACACATTAACATAGCATTGAAAATAGTATCTAGTTAATTGCAAGCGCAGCTGCGAAATACTTGGTGCAAATCTACATGCATGCCACAACTGTGTACAACAATGAAAAACTACAACTACAAAGGAAATTCTCTCTATAATTACGCGCTAGCAATAAACAAAAGCTACACTAACTACACAAACTACAAGAAAAAATCAGAAGATTCCAGTGAGGTATTCTCGGCTAAGGGTCGACATATGAAACGTCCCCTCAGAAAAATTATACAAGACTGTGCTTAAACTGACACACAGTATTTTTAGCGCAACGCAATCTGACTTTCAAAAATCCCTACAAAAGAATGGCCCTGACTAACATTAACTTATACCTTTCACAAATCACTTACCTCACAAAAATCTTCGTTACTCGAACTACTGCAATACAGTGAGCGCCACTACTGCCAGCTAAATAAAAGATTCAAACTACGGAAGGCACTAACTACTGATAGGCATCGTTAGCAAATGAAAGATTTTAATAGAGAACAAACAATGTGTTGTGTCGATTCCCTAAGGTCTCGACACAATGAGTGGCTAGGTGCACGCGAAACTAACGCAGACGGGCGTAAATTCTGAAACAGGAGACTGGATGAAAAACTATAAAGAAAAGAAGAGAGATTGTCATCTACTTAACTTTTAATGATGTTCTTCTTGTTGAAATACATCTCTTGCATAGTAGTAAGCAATTAGCAATGATACACATGGCGCCTTGCTAGGTAGTAGCGATGGACTAGCTGAAGGCTATTTAATCTGTCTCTCGGCAATTGAGAGGAATACTTGGTAGGTCTAGTCGCAAGCTATGTCGTCCGTACAACTGGGGCGAGGTCATGTCCGTGTCTTGTGACCTGCCATGTGGTGGCGCTAGGATTGCGATTACACAGTGGCGACACGCGGGTCCGACATGTACTACAGGACCGCGGCCGATTTAAGTTACCACCTAGCAAGTGTGGTGTCTAGCGGTGACACCACATTCCTCCCCCGCAAATCGGCGAACGGTCGTGAGATAAGGCTTCCGCCCGCCGTGGGGAGGACCCCATGTTGACGTATGCGATGAGGTGGGGAGCCTAACAACAGGCGAGGCTGTGCCACCCGCACCCGGCCATTCGGTCCGAGGGGAGCTAGGAAACGCCTGCAAACCTAGTCCAGGGTGCACGTCAACATGAGGTGTATGCGCACGTAATGAGACAGAAGGGTCGACCTCCATGTGGTCGGAGCACCCGACGGGCGAAGACGACATCTGGTCCGGAGCGGGCAAGAAGTCCATGGCGGAGGACGGCTGGTCACGGGAAGCAAGCGGCGGCGCGTGACCCAGGGAGGCGCCATGCGGTTGCAGCGAAGCGTCCGCTGCGGGCGGCGCCGGCGGCGGCTGCGGCGGCGCGACGCCATGAGGCAAAATGGAAGGCATCGTCGGTAACACCTGGGGATGAGGCGAGCCAGTAGATGGGTCCCCAGGGCGCTGACACGACGGCTCCGTCGCTGAAAGCAGACGGGGAGCGGCAGAACCCAGGCGACGACAGAGGCGCAGCTGATTGAGATGCCGACGCACCTCACCAGAGGCCCCCAAAACCAAATACATCGCGCGGCCGAGGCAGCGAAGAATGCGCCCTGCGAGCCAACGCTGTGAACCGCGATAGTTGCGATAATAGACAACGTCGCCAGGAGCAAAAACAGGAGTCTGCCGCTGCACAGGAACCTGATGTGGCGGATGCAGCAAAGACATCAGAGTTCGATGAGGACGACCATGGAGCAACTCAGCCGGCGAGCGACCATCGCGGGGCTGAGAGCGATATGAGGACAAAAAGAGCAACAAAGCGTCCTCCCGAGAATGCGACTCTTTCAACTTCAACATCTGCGACTTGAAAGTCCGGACCAATCGTTCCGCGGCACCGTTTGACTGAGGCGAAAACGGCGCGGATGTCAGATGTTGAATACCATTGGCCTGGCAGAATGACTGAAATTCTGCGGACATGAATTGTGGGCCATTGTCGGAAACAATAGTCTGCGGAAGACCTTCAATGCAAAAGATAGCAGACAAGGCTTGGATTGTGGCAGAAGACGTCGTGGAAGACATCCGGACAACAAAAGGAAAATTACTGAAAGCATCGACCACAACCAACCATCGAGCATTCCAGAATGGACCAGCAAAATCGATGTGCAAGCGTTGCCAAGGGGAAGTGGCTTTCGGCCATGCAAAGAATTTCCGCGGCGGTGCGGATGGTTGTTCGGCACACGCCACGCAAGAGGAGCACATATTCGTAATCGCAGCATCGATTCCGAACCAAGTACAGTGCTGCCGAGCAAGTTGTTTCGTTCGCACTATACCCCAATGGCCTTGGTGAAGAAGCTTTAAGACAGAGGACTGTAACGAACGTGGGACCACGACTCGGGATTGATCATTATCGGAACGCAACAACAAAACACCACGTCGTACAAAAAGTCTCTCCTTGTGAGCAAAAAAACGGCGAACCAAAGGATCCTCGATCCGTGACTTTGACAAGGGCCATTGCGTAGCAACAAAACGCAAAACAGAAGCAAGGACAGGGTCAGCAGCTGTGGCTGTAGCTACACGACGAAAATCAATCGGAAACGATGTGACCACGTCATCGGCTTCCGAATCAATGAACATGCAAGCAAGTTCGGAAGAATCGAATGCCTTATCCTCAGCAACAGGCAAACGGGACAACGCATCAGCGTTTCCGTGCTTAGCAGTGGACCGATACAAATATCGTAGCGGTACTGCGAGAGAAAAAGTGACCAGCGAATGAATTTCTGCGCTGTACGTGGAGGTACAGGCTTGTTCGGATGAAAAAGCGATGTCAAAGGTTTGTGGTCCGTGATGATTGTAAAGTGACGACCATACAAGAAATCGTGAAACTTTGTTACACCAAACACGAGAGCTAAAGCTTCTTTCTCTATCTGTGAATAATTTCTTTGCGCAGATGAGAGCAATTTTGACGCAAAGGCAATAGGGCGATCATGCGAGCCATCCTTGTGCGCAAGCACAGCACCGATCCCGAAATCCGATGCATCTACCATCAACAAAAGGGGTTTTCGGGGATCGAATGGCGTAAGGCAAGTATTGGAAAGTAACGCCGATTTCAACTGGCGAAAGGCGCGTTCGCATTCCGTCGTCCAGACGAACGGAACACCTTTACGGCGTAAGCGATGAAGCGGAGCTGAAATGGAAGAAGCATTGCGCACAAACCGATGATAATAATTTACCCTACCCAGCACACTCTGTAGCTGTTTTAAGTTCTGCGGTGACGGCAAGTCCTGAATGGCACGAAGGTGCTCTGGACTCGGATGTATACCTTGGGCGTTAAGGACATGGCCCAGGTACGGTAAGTCACGAGCAAAAAACACACATTTGTCCTTCCTCAAGCGAAGACCATTCTGACGCAAGACCTGAAAGAAGGTCCGGAGATTCTGCAAATGTTCTGCTTCTGTCTTCCCTGAGATCACAATATCGTCCAGATAGTTCGCAGCAGTAGGGACCGACGCACAAATAGTTTGTAAATATTGCTGAAATAAAGCAGGGGCGGATGCACACCCGAATGGCAGTCTTTTGAAGCGATACAAGCCAAGATGCGTGTTAACCACTAAGACGCGCTGGGATTCTTCGTCCACAGGTATTTGCAAGTACGCATCTGCTAGGTCCAATTTTGAAAAATATTTTCCCGGGCACAGTTTGTCAAAAAGATCTTCCGGGCGGGGCAAAGGAAAAGTAGCAGTCACAAGTTGTGGATTCACAGTTGCCTTGAAGTCCACGCAAAGTCTCAGTTTTCCGGAAGGTTTTGGCAAAATGACTAAGGGTGAGGCCCAGAGAGAAGCCTGCACACGTTCAATTACACCTTGAGATTCTAATTCGGCTAATGTTCTTGCGACCTCATCACGCAATGCGTGGGGAACATTGCGCGCTCTGAAAAATTGCGGTTGCGCGTTGTCTTTCAGTTCCAAATGCGCTTCATAGTTCTTAGCGCAACCAAGGCCCGGTGCAAAAATGTCTGCAAATTCTTCACAAAGACTAGAAACACTGGCGGAAGGCACAGTCTGATTCACTGATAGGACCTTATTTACAATAGACATATTAAACAATTGAAACAAATCTAAACCAAACAAGTTCACAGCACTAGAGGAACGAAGAACATAAAATGACACAAGTTTTGTCTGTCCCTTGTATGTTGCAAGAAGGCTGCACTGTCCGAACACAGGTATATGCTGTCCTGAGTAACTAGTTAACGTAACAGTTGCGGCACGCAATGGCGGTTTGCCCAGTTGTTTGTACGTGTCGTGATTGAGCAATGAAACAGCAGCTCCGGTATCGAGCTGGAATGGTATCACTTTTCCTGCAAAGTCTAAGTCCACAAAAAGTTTATTGTCTTGTTGACGACAAGAGCGACTGTCTCGTGCAATTTGAACTGATACAGGTCCAGAAGCACTTGCAACTTTACGGGATTTCCGGCGACGTCGACGCACACTTTGGGTGGGACGAACACAGTCACTGTTAGCTAAAGTGTCACTGGACGGGTGGGAATGAACTACATGAATGTCCATGGGCGAAGGTCCACGAGCCTGATTGTCCTGGGTTCGATTCCGGCGCGAAGCAAAGGGCCTGGAATTTGTGTGATTGTCTGATCTGAACTTTTTCTGGCAAACACTTTGTACATGTCCTTTCTTGTGACAGTAAAAGCAAATAGCTTGGCGTGACGGGCAATTTTCACGCGAATGACTAGTGGCACACCGCGGGCAAGATTTCACTGCATTTGCTTGCTTACGCGGCGCACGTGGTTGCAAGCGAGGCGGCCGCTGCGAAGTCGGGCGCGAGGGCCGCTTAGCGTCCCGTGCAGCGGGCCCGGCGGGCCGATTAATGTGACACACTGCTGGCGAAGTTTCAAATGATTCCTGAGCAAAGTCAAGTGTGTCTTGCCTGTCCAATATGTCTATCACTTGTTGCAGGGAGGGATTAACGAGTTTCAAAATCTGTTCCCGTATGCGAACATCAGAAACGTTCTGTGCAATTGCATCACGCACCATAGTATCTGAATATGGGAGGCCACATTCACAGGCAAACGCGCAGTCTCTAGTAAGTCCTTGCAAAGTTGCAACCCACTCCCTATTAGTCTGACCGGCCGTACGTTTTGTACGAAAAAACGTATACCGTTTTGCAACTACATTTACTGTTTCTTTGAAATAGGCATCTAAAGCCGACAAAATTTCTTCGTAGGACAGAGTGGCTACGTCGCGTCGGGGAAACAATTTCACTATCACACGGTAGGTAGACACACCGACACAAGAAAGCAAAAACGGCTGCCGCTCTTTACCTTGAATTCCATAAGCTGTGAGGTGGAACCGGAACTGATCGGCCCACTCAGTCCAGCTTTCGTTATGGGCCTCAAAGGGCCGAAATGGCGGTGCGACAGCGTTGAGTGGCTGCGGTAGCGATGAAGCGGCGGGTGCCGCATCGGTTTGCAGCGCACGTTGACCCTGGACGAGCTGTCCAAGGGCTTCCAATAACGCCTGCGTCTGCTGATTCTGCAAGCGAAAAAATTCGGACAGTACATCTGGAGAATGCGGCGAAGCCATGACACAAACAAATTAGAGCAAGTATAACACAAAGACTGCAACGTGGGCGCGGCACCACTCCTCGGCGCCAAAATATTGTTGTGTCGATTCCCTAAGGTCTCGACACAATGAGTGGCTAGGTGCACGCGAAACTAACGCAGACGGGCGTAAATTCTGAAACAGGAGACTGGATGAAAAACTATAAAGAAAAGAAGAGAGATTGTCATCTACTTAACTTTTAATGATGTTCTTCTTGTTGAAATACATCTCTTGCATAGTAGTAAGCAATTAGCAATGATACACATGGCGCCTTGCTAGGTAGTAGCGATGGACTAGCTGAAGGCTATTTAATCTGTCTCTCGGCAATTGAGAGGAATACTTGGTAGGTCTAGTCGCAAGCTATGTCGTCCGTACAACTGGGGCGAGGTCATGTCCGTGTCTTGTGACCTGCCATGTGGTGGCGCTAGGATTGCGATTACACAGTGGCGACACGCGGGTCCGACATGTACTACAGGACCGCGGCCGATTTAAGTTACCACCTAGCAAGTGTGGTGTCTAGCGGTGACACCACACAATGTATTTACCTTAATAGTCATAATACATATAGCAGTTCATGACATCCAATCTTACAAATTTCAAAACTCCGCCATCTCTCTCCCCACATCCACCACTGCTGGCGGCTCACCTCCAACTGCGCAACGCTACGCGCTGTTAACAGCCAACAGCCCAACACTACAATAGCGAATATTACAACAATGCCACCCAGCCACAGACTGCACAGAGCACAGCCAGTGACTTTCATACAGAGCGCTACGTGGCGCTACCAGTATAAAAACCTAGACAGCCTACTTACACTGCATTATAAATATAGATGATTAGCATGGATTACTGCGATAAGCCTATGAAGAGGACGGTTTGTGCTTCAGTTCCACAACAGAGGAAATGGGCCTAATGATCACATATGATGACCAGGTGACTATCGGAAATACAATATGCCCTCACTGCACTAGACAATGCGGAGATGTTTGAGGCTGTATCTAGGACTTCGGTGGACAGTCTAAATGTCACGAACAGTTCGCAGCCTTCACTTCTCCCATTGCTCGCCGAGTTCTGGTGATAACGATTTCCTTATACCTCGGGATTAGAATACCTTACCAGCGGCTAGAGTGTAGTATATGGCAGTGAAGGGCATAACCGAGAACCTCGAGGAACCGAGAACTTTTACGAGCACAGCCTAGCTGCTAGGGGCACCGTACGTTTCAATCAAGCAGCCGATAGTACAATCGGTTGGTCTTGATTCTTGGATGTAAAACTATCGTGCGTGCGCCCATAATGTGGCATCGGTTGCATCTCAAAAGAATGTGATTTAATGTAGATAAAGCAAAGCTAAATTCCTTTGAGTTAATTTTCCCGATAACAATCGACCTTTGGCTTGAAAGAGACAATTTTTTGGGTTAGTGTGGTTTTTTGCTAAGCAGGTCTTTTTGTGGCGACTTTAAGGAAACTATTTGATAAAAAAGAGTCTTCCACTTATTATATTCTGACGACGCAACTTAAAAATGAGCTGGCTCTCTTTTCGTTAATTTTCATAATTGTTATAAATGCTCCAAAATTAAGCGGCTCAGTAAACGTAATAAGAAGCAGTAGTGATAAATACATTCTGAAAACTTTGCGTTTGGTTCACAGTAAACACATCTTTCAATGGAACGTTCTTTTTTGTGTAAAAAATGAACAAGTCAAAACCGTTTGCAGAATTCCCGTAGTAAGAGGCAGCGGGAAAAAATAGAACGATTAAATAACTGAAAACTTAGAATTTGTGTGAGAACACGATCAGCAATTTGAAACGGGAAGTCTTGTTGAAGGATGTATTATTCGAATAATTGGCAGCACTTACCGAGAAAACAGAGAACATGTTAGAACTGAGAACTTCACAGTTCTCAGCTCTCGGACATCCCAACACTAATGTGCGAGCTCGTCTAAGTTGGCTCTTGATATAATGCAGGTGAGTTTCGGTAAGTAGCAAGCATAAATAAGCGAAATACGTACAATGGTACGACGTGAAGTCGTGAATGTAGGGCATAATCTGATCAGAAACTTAAAATATTTAAGAGTTCTGTTTTATTACGTGCATCTGAACCTACCAAAGCATAATGCGCCCATCGGTGTCCTTTGAACCCTGGCGAAGTTTGTAATTTTATCTCACTATTAACTTTTTCATATGTACTAGTTCCAATTGAGTCACTTTGTCTCAAATGAGCATCGTTATCCCATTTTTAATTATGCCTCAATCGTTTTTGGAACACTATCTTGGTCTCGTTGCTGGTAGGTAATTAGCAGAAGACACAGTACTGAGAAATGAGACGCCTTAAATTAAGCACCTTGGGCAGATTCCGGCTGAAACGGTGTGACCCACTTCAGGCCTGCAAGGCACTGCACTGAATCATATTCGACTGCTGGCAGCAGAAATGATGTCAACAGCTATACGAAGACGTTACTATAGCCTAGATATTGTTTCGTACAGTGTGCTGAGCGTAGCATGTAACACAGTAATATTTTGCCAGATTTACCTAGCGATGGACGCAGAACTGAGGCATTTGGAATCGTATTCGGGAGGAGAAGGGTACTATCCTCCATATTTAGGTTTTCTGTGGTTTTGCCTAAATCACTTCAGGAAAATACTGTGATGATTCCTTCGAACATAGCGAGGCTAATTACTTTCCCCTTTCTTGCTCTAAGGAGCTAATGCTCCGTTAGTGATGATCCCCACAGGTAGTTAAATTCTCTGCCCACTAATTGTACTGCTTAAAGAAGCTAGCGCTGTTACAGTTGTGTAGTCTTCCGCGACCAGAGTCTGTTGACATAGAAGTTTTTTGGGTATGATACCGCGTCAAATTATAAAAAACTACTGATGGGGAAGTCAAGATTTCGGCAACGGTTACAGTGGCCGCCTTCTGAGCAGATCCAGATGACATGTCCGCCCCTGATAGCTGAGTAGTCAGCGCGACGGAATGTCATACCTAACGGCCCGGGTTCGATTCCCGGCTGGGTCGGAGATTTTCTCCGCTCAGGGACTAGGTGTTGTGTTGTTCTTAGCATCATCATTTCATCCCCATCGACACGCAAGTCGCCGAAGTGGCGTCAACTCGAAAGACTTGCATCCGGCGAACGATCTACCTGACGGGAGGCCCTAGCCACACGGCATTTCCATTACAATATGACGTAGTACCATACATAAAAAAACTTTAATGTCAAGCTTACACTGTGCTTCAGGAAACGGGTGGCGGGAGTATACAGCGTCTCAGAATCATTCTCCATGAACCCTCTCCTATACCTTTGGCGAATGGTTATGTGATAGGCCTAATCATCCTCAGCTATTTGACGTCCACTCTGGAGAAACACATCCTCTAAACTTTTACGTACATCACGCTCTTCAGTCTTATACATGCATTATTACAACTGACTCTGTGAATCACTGAAATAAGTGGTAGAGGGTACTTTTTATTGCACCACAAATTAAGGTTATTCTATTCCCATTCACTTATGAAACTTGGTAAAAATCACTGTTTGCATGCCTGCGTGTGACCTGTTATCTTTTGATTCCACCTTCACTGTTTCTGCAGTGTACACTATCTGATCAAAAGTATCCAGGCACCTCTTTGTAATGTGGAACTGAACACTGAATGTCGCGAGAGGCGGACCCGCCGCTATAAACAGATACTACTATTGCAGAGTCTGTGTTCTTATAATGCAATGCATGTCTGAAGGACATTGCAAAGTATATTAGACCAACACAAGCAGTGCAACGAACTATTTCACGCCTAATAACTGGTCAAGTTCTGCAGGATCAAATTGAGGAGCAAATCCCCATGGTCATGGAAGGTGTCAGCACATGAACATAGAACATAAAAGTAACAACACATAAAAATAAAATGTTCATCAACCCGAAAAAAGTCAAGCCGTAAGTTTAGGTAAACGGAATCAACAATACAACAACAATCAGCTTAATGTTTCAAGGTACTCCTCGACAGAATAGAAAGAGTGACCCATAAGGAAACTCTTCAGTTTCTGTTTGAAAGCACGTGTATTACTGCTAAGATTTTTAAATTTTAGAGGTAGCTTGTTGAAAATGGATGCAGCAGCATACTGCACACCTTTCTGCACAAGAGTTAAGGAAGTCCGATCCAAATGCACGTTTGATTTCTGCCGAGTATTAACTGAGTGGCCGGCCGCTGGTGGCCGAGCGGTTCTAGGCGCTTCAGTCTGGAACCGCGCGACCGCTACGGTCGCAGGTTCGAATCCTGCCTCGGTCATGGATGTGTGTGATGTCCTTAGGTTAGTTAGCTTTAAGTAGTTCTAAGTTATAGGGGACTGATGACCTGAGACGTTAAGTCCCATAGTGCTCAGAGCCATTTTATTAACTGAGTGAAAGCTCCTTATTCTTGGGAATAAGCTAATATTGTTAACAAGAAATGACAGTAAGGAATATATATATTGAGAGGCCAATGTCAAAATACCCAGAATCGTGAACAGGGGTCGACAAGAGTTTCCTGAACTTACACCACTTATTGCCCGAACCGCCCGTTTCTGAGTCAAAAATATCCTTTTAGAACGGTAAGATTTACCCCAAAATCTCATACCATACGACATAAGCGAATGAAAACAAGCAAAGTAGACTAATTTTCGTGTCGAACGATCACTCACTTCAGATACCGTTCGAATAATAAAAATGGCAGATTTAATTCTTTGAACAAGATCCTGAACGTGGGCTTTCCGCGACAGTTTATTATTTATCTGAACAGCTAGATACTTGAACTGTTCAGTTTCACTAATCACATGGCGTTGGAAACCGTCAAAACTGTCTCTTAAGATTTCGCAACATTCCTTTTACACTCTTTTTCAGGTGAAACAAGCCTGGGGCCATTCATTCCATTCAACTTCGTATACGCTTGATGTCCCATGTTATTAAGATGTGATATTGGTCCCTTGTATATTATTATTGTACAAGTATGAATGTATGTGTATTTTGTAGGCACACTCTTTTGTAGACAAATTGCAGTTTTCCTGTACACAACTAGTGAGACGTAGCCTCTCAATTGCTTTGCCTTGGTTCAAATGGCTCTGAGTACTATGGTACTTAACATCTGAAGTCATCAGTCCCCTAGACTTAGAACTATTTAAACCTAACTAACCTAAGGACAACACACACATCCATGCTCGAGGCAGCAGCGCGGGTCCGGACTGAAGCGCCTAGAACCGCTCGGTCACAACGGCCGGATGCTTTGCCTCTAACTTGGTCTATTTGGTCGTTCCATCTCATATCTCTACAAATTGTCATTCGCAAGTGCTTATTTGACATGTCCGAGTATTGTAATTCATTAATGTTGCAGTCAAAATATGGCACGTTATAACATTTCGGAAAGTGCACAACACTGAATTTTCTTTTTCATTATGAAATAGATACCAACCAGACACTTACCGAGATGTAATGGGATGTTTCTGTAATCAGTAATGGATAGATTGTCCACATAGTTAACTTTACCATTTGTCAAAAGCTCGAGATGACAACTGATACTATCGCTATACCATTGTGTGTAACATGAAAGGCTGTGGGTCGTGCCGGATATTACTTTGGTTTCTGAAGATAACTCTCCAGCCAGGGCAGCGTGCTGCGTCCTACCTGTCAGGATACTAGCGATACACTCCCAAACGTGATAAGACATAGCAAAGCAGCGTTTTTTACTTTCGAAGGCGTCGATGTCGTACTGAATGAAAAGTTTTCAGATGTCGGAAAATACGCCATCAACCCGATTTCCTCCATCCATGCTACGGAATATGCCAGTGAAGAGCGCGAATGAAGTTTCGTACAATCGGTGTTTTTTCCAGCTAGGTTATAAAGTTTGAACTCTGAATACTTTCTAAGATTCTGTTACAAATTATTATGAATGATATAGGACGATCGATTTGAGAAGCAGTTCTACTCTCTTCCTTGTCAATGGGTGAGAACTGTGCTCTTCTCTTTTCCTCATGCGATAGTTAACTGCATCAAGCAGAAAGACGTGACATGAGAATACTCCTCATTTTCGCAATAGTATTGATGACTCGTTTTCCATACTTTACGCGGCACCGTCCACGTTGCTTTTGCTTGTTTCCTTATATCTATTCAGCGTACACTAGATTGTCATTCAGTCTTTTTTATATTTCTTGGAATGTAACAAAAAACTTACAAGCTTCATCCACCATCCATTCCCCCCATCACGTGTTGCGCCCACATCCTACGTCCCGCACACTAGTCTATTCGCTAATCCGTTCCTTTGTTTTCCGTTCTCCCTTAGCAATCCACACATTATGACCTCCAGCTTAATAACGTGTTGGTCACCCTTCGAAATGCAATACACAGGCGATTCTGCGCGTCATAGATTCGAGAAGTCCTTGGAAGTTTTTCAGAGGTCTGTGACATCAGATTTCTGCACACAGATCATGTAATTACCGTAAATTACTAATCGCTGGTTTTTGGACGCGGAATTAGGGCCCAGTACCGTCAAAGATGTGGTCTACCATGTTCATATCAGGCGAATTTAGTGAACAAGACATCAAATTGAGTTCGCTACCATCTTCCTCCAACCACAGTAGAAAGGTCCCGATTTTGTGACACGAACAGTTATCCTGTTGCTATCGCTGACAAGGGATACATCAAGTATGAAGGGAAGTAAGTACTCCGCAATAACGTTCTCACAGACCACAGCTGCCATGGTACCTTCTATAACTGTCCCATGGAAGGTCAGGTGAATATCTCCCATAGCAATATTGCAAGCACTGACCTGCGTCGGCGGCACGGTGCATGTGTGTAACAGCCATTCGGCTGGATGAAGGCGTATCTGGACATTACCACCGACCTGGTGTAAATCGATGCTCGATGCGCCATGGCCCAATCTCGACAATCCCGTACCCACTGTAATAGTAATTGACGATGTGAGTGGATCAGCATGGGATCACGCAGGAGTCGTCTACCGCAGCGACCCATGTTCAACAATATACACTGAACGGTGTGCTCCAAAACCCTTGCATCTGCACCGGCATTGTACTCTGTCGTCGTATCTGCCACAGATCGCCGTCTATTCTGTGTTACAGAGCGGGAACTTCTCCGACCCCACGTCTTTTGATGCGTGGAAGTTGAACATCTTGTCGCCTATCCGTGATTTCAACGACCTTCCACTACTTTCTATATACGATCACGATAGCTGTTCGCGATATAGTCAAACAGCTTCGCTGTTTCCGGCACGCTCATTTCCATGTGCCGGACCATAACAATCTAACCTTTGACCAAGTCTCTTATGTCAGTGAATTTCTCCATTTGTAGCCCGTATCTTCGTTAGAATTATTCTTTCTTAAATTAGCTCTTATACTCTTCTCTGAGGAAAGACCTTCTCCATGCTCTTTTCAGTCATAGAAGTTACATTTATTTTTATGGTTTATTTCAATTTCAATTCGTATTAATAAGTTATGAAATTTAATTTTTTTCAATTTGCGTTTTATTAGAATAAAGTGACTTACACACTTATTACGAAAAAGTTTACTGCTTTTGTACAGTTGTATGTTTCAGTAATTTTTACAAGGTGTACAACTTTGCTTTCGCCGTTTCTTCCGCAACATCTGAGGCTTTAATGAAGCAAATTGGTTACACACGTATCATTCAAAGTATTTTCCATCGCTGGCCACTACTTTCTCCCATCTTTCGGGCAGTGTAAAAATTCCGCGTCGAAAAAATTGCTCATCTTTTGAAGCGATCCACGAATCAATCCAATTTGTGACTTCTTCATGAGATCGGAAATGTTGGTCACCCAGGCCTTGCGCCATTGATCTAAACAGGTGATAGTCAGAGGGAGCACTGTTTGGAGAATATGGCGGGTGGTGTAGAACTTCCCATTTTAACGTTCCAAGTACGTTTTGACCTCTTTTGCAACGTGGGGTCGAGCGTTGTCGTGCTGCGAAATCACTTTATCGTGCCTCTCGCTGTACTGCGGCCCATTGTCTTTCAATGATCTGCTCAGACGCATTAATTGCGTTCGATAACGAGCACCTGTGGTTGTTTCGCTTGTTTTAACACCTTGTAGAACAAGACGTCGAGCTGATCTCACCAAATGCAGAGCATGATCTTGGAGCAATGAATATTCGGTTTGGCTGTCGACGTGGAAGCATGGCAGGAATATCCCCATGGTCTTTTGCATTTAGGGTTATCGTAATGAACCCATTTTTCGTCCCCGGTCACAATATGATGCAGTAATCCCTTCAGTTTTTGCCTCTGAAGCAACTGTTCACAAACACACAAACGCCGTTCAACGTCTCTTGGTTTCAGCTCACACGGGACCTTCTTTCTGAATCATGCCCATAGCCTTGAGACGTTTTGAAATGGCTTGCTGTGTCACTCTCACTAATCGTGCCCATTCTTCTTGAGTTTGACGCGAGTCTTCACTCAGAAATGTCTCCAATTTTGCATCTTCGAAAACATTCTCTCTTCCACCACTATGCCGGTCTACGACGTTAAAATCACCGTTCTTGAAGCGTTGAAACCACTTACGACACGTTCTTTCACTAACAGCGTCCTCTCTATACGTACTTGACAGCATTCGATGAGACGCAGCCGCTGTTTTCTTCATACTGAAGCAAAACAGTAGCACCTCCCGCAAATGGCGAGAATTAGGCTCGTAAACTGATATTTTCAGTCGAGTACAACTTTATGATGCAGACACAAATCGACTAATGTTTGAATGAGTTTATGTTGACCAAGGTCCAACGTAACTGCCTGACGTCTGCGATCTGTTTCTTTCGACTGCTACTTACCGTTGTCGCTACCTATCGGCAAACGGCGGAAGCTAAGTTGTACACCTTATATAATGCAAAGTTGTACAACTTATATAATATCCCACACTAACTACAGTGAAATGACTTACACACTAATTACAAATATTTACTGTTTTTTTGCAGTGGTTTGTTTTAACAACTGTTACGATCTCCTACACGAAAATGTATCCTTATACTGGGTGTTCATTTTAACTGAAGACATTAAAATATCTCGAAAACTTCACGTAGGACCCAAAAAAAGTTATGATTTCAATTTGTTTTTTTCGGCTGGGGACATCCAAAGATACCATACTCGACCCAATACCGCAACCTGTGCACGAGTGGCGGGGGCAACTTTAAAATTTTCAAGGGAATCGCCATTTTTATTGAAAATTACGATTCTACGGCAAAATCTACATACGTTTTGTCGCAAGCATTTTCTTCGTTTCAACACAGATCGGTCTGTAATCTGAGGAACAGAAATGGGTCAACAATCGTAATTTACGACATGCTGCTCAATGGCCCTTGAGTATCAAAACGGCACATGGGACCCCAGTTCCATGCTGCGAGGGTAGGGTAGGCCAGAACTTCATAACTTTCAATTGGGAATCCGATTCGTCGTGTAGCGAACTACGGCGCATCATAAAAGGCACTACACTGCTGCGGGACCTCACCTGTCGTGCAGACGCACAACAGACAGCGGATCTAAACATTACAATACTTGCGCAGTGTTTATTGCCTGCACACTTGTAAGACGTGTATATTTCTATTGTCTATTGTCAAACCACAATTTATGGAAGATTTTTATATTTTATTAATAGGATTAAGTAGGAATAATAAATATTTGTCATGCTGGAAATAATTTTGGTAGCAGGGAACGTCTGCACCAAAGTATTGTTCGCGGGAGAGACCGCACATTGATATAATTTTAAAAAGGGCGGAAAAGACCGCGTATGGCTACATTTTAAGAAAAGAGCGGGAAAGACCGCGCATTGATACATTTTGTAATGGTAGCAGGGATTGTCTGCACCAGAAAGCATTGTTGGCGGGACAGGCCGCACTTAAGCGTTCTTAGGAAGTCAGTAGTAAGCGAGATGTGAAGCGAGTCGGTAGCAGGTCTGAAGCGAGAGGTTGTGAGGAGCGGTGTGCCTGCCAGCCACCAGCGATGGTTTACAAGAGATTATAAACGGATATACAGAGACATCAGCTAACTATTATCATAAGAGGAACTAATATTATTGAATTATTTTTTTGAGAAACTCAAGGCTACTGAAGGTATGTTTGCGCAATGCTAGTTGTAAGATTATTGTAAAAAGTAAGTCCCATTTGAACGTTCGTAAAATCATTTCATTCAGAATATAATTAATTTTTGCCAGTAATATTGCATTACTGATTATAATCCATCCCAAAAACCATCAACGTAAAACTTTGCAAAATTTTATTGTTGTCAAGAAAAAGTTTAACTATGAATTACGTAACTTCAGTCAAATTAATTAAAGAATAACGTCAGCTTTGCTATTAATGAGTAACGTCAGCTTTGGTAATAAATACAGCCACTTATTATGACAGCCCACCAGCAGCTAATAGAGTGTAGTAAACCAGAGTAAGTATATTCATGTCGCAGTTCGATTTAGCAGTCAGATGGCGATGCAGTAACAGAAAAAAAGGTAAGGAACAGTTTTGGGTTATTGCAGGTAAAGACTCAGGGCCACGACGACGACACATTCTATGTTTCGTCGAAGTAATCAGAAAATCACTTTTAATAAACAGCAATTAAATTTGTATGCGAAGATTGCACTTATTATTATTGAGAAAGAGAATTAATTTCAAAGGGAAGATTTCATTTGTTATTATTAAGCAAGAGATAGAAAGCCTAAGGGAAGGTTTCATAGGTTATTGTAGAAGGGAAGGTTGCGTAACAAAAGAGATATAGAGGAGACGGGAAGGTTTCACACTATCTATCGTGTCGGAAAAGAACGAGCAAGTGGACGATGAATGTTGCAACCACAGGAGAAGCTAATGAAATAGCCGTACTAGCGGCAGTGCACCACAACCCACACACAAGCGCCCGTCAATTATACTGCGATTCCGGTATGTCTGTAGCATACTCACAATACTGCATCGTCATAAGTATCATCCATACCACGTATCACTGCACCAAGAACTTCATGGCGCCGATTTCCATAACCGAGTAGTGTCTTGTGAATGGGCACATCAACAAATGCAAACTACTCCCACGTTCTTTGCCGAGGTATTGTTTTCCGATGAGTTTTCAAACACAAACCATGGTAGCGATAATCCGCATAACATGCATTACTGGTGTGTAGACAATCCCCATTGGTTACTGCAAGCTGGCCATCAAAGTCCTTCGTCGGTTAACGTATGGTGTGGCATCATGGTCAACGAACTCATTGGTCAGTATTTTATCGACGGCACGTTGGATGTACGCAAATATCGAACGTTTTTGGAACAGGAACTACCGCTACTACTGCAGAATGTTGCCCTGGACATTCGATAACGTATGTGGTTTGAGCATGACGGTTGCCCAGCACATCACGCTATTAAAGCACGGTGTTATTAGACCGTGTTTACACCAGTCGGTGGGTTGGCAGAAGTGGCCCTATTAATTGGCCCGCTAGGTTACCGGATTTGACGTCGCCGCATTTATTACTGTGGCAATATTTAAAAGATAAAATATACCAGCAAGTGCCAATAGGTCGTGAAGTCGTGGTCGAGCGTACTGCGTTTGAACACTTACTCTAATAGGGAAAGTAGAGTAGCGTTCGCCTCGAGCAACGGCCACAGTGGCGCGTCGATTAGTCCCCAAATCGATATGTCGGAGGAATACAACGTTGCGAATGGGGTTTCCAATTAGAAGCTATGAAACACTGGCCTGTCCTACCCTCGCAACATGGAGCTCTGGTCCCACGTGCCATTGGGTATTCAATGGCCATTGAGTAGCATGTCGTAAATTGCGATTGTGTACCCATTTCTATTCCTCAGATTATAGCGATATCTGTGGTGAAACGAAGACAATGCTTCAGACAAAATGTATGTAGGTTTTGCCCTAGAATCGCAACCTGCAATAAAAAACGAGGGTTCCTATCGAAAATTTCAGTCACCCCCGGCACCAACGCACGGGGTGGGATGACGGGTCGAGGGTCGTTGGATGACCCCTTCCTAGACAAACAAATTTGAATTATAACTGTTTTGATTCGATGTGTGGTTTTCGAGGTATTTCAATGCCTCCAGTTAAAATGAACACCCTATACACTAACTTGTTTTATTTTTGCATATGCTTATTTTGTTTTGTATACTTACTTGCTATGTATTCTTATATCCAACTCTTTGATTTTATTCTGCGTTTTGCAGTTGTTTGATGCTTGTTGCGATATTGGTTTCTGTGTCTCAATGGATCTAATTTTGATTAGTAATTATACTAGTTTTTTCATACCATTCGTCTATTTAACTGTAGTTGACAAAGTTCATAATATTTATACTGTACTTATACTTTAACATATTTACTGTGCTCTTTTGTCGAGATGTGGAATACTTGTGTTGGTTTTTCATAGCGTTGATCTGTTTAACTATTTTTTGGCAATATGTATTGTTTTCTTTCTAAATGTGCTTCTGTTATGACATATTTACTATCGAGGTGGAGGGGCGGGTTGTCTTCTATGAGAGGGAGCAGGTCTGGGTATTTTGGGCTGGTACTATGTATTTTAGTTTCTTTGTTGTTATGGATCGTGTTTTTACCATTACGTGATTCCTACATTAAGAGACACTACTGACGATTTACAAGCCTATCGGGCAAGGTATCCCATTATATGTTGCACTCACGTGATTACTCAAAGCAGGCAGCAGCAACCGTAATGTTTTTTATAAAAGCGTGTAGTGCTTTTCTAATTCGATTACGTAAAATTAATGTTAAATCTTGTTTAAATCAAATTTCACTACATTTAAAGTAGTAAAGGAGTTTTGCTGTTTGGGTAGCAAAATAACTGAGGATGGTCGAAGTAGAGAGGATATAAAATGTAGACTGGCAATGGCAAGGAAAGCGTTTCTGAAGAAGAAAAATTTGTTAACATCGAGTACAGATTTAAATGTCAGGAAGTCGTTTCTGAAAGTATTTGTATGGAGTGTAGCCATGTATGGAAGTTAAACGTGGACGATAAATAGTTTAGACAAGAAGACAATAGAAGCTTTCGAAATGTGGCGCTACAGAAGAATGCTGAAGATTACATGGGTAGATCACATAACTATTGAGGAGGTATTGAATAGAATTGGGGAGAAGAGGAGCTTGTGGCACAACTTGACTAGAAGAAGGGATCGGTTGGTAGGACATGTTCTGAGACATCGAGGGATCATCAATTAGTATTGGAGGGCAGCGTGGAGGGTAAAAATCGTAGAGACCAAGAGATAAATACACCAAGCAGATTCAGAAGGATGTAGGCTGCAGTAGGTACTGGGAGATGAAGAAGCTTGCACAGGATAGAGTAGCATGGAGAGCTGCATCAAACCAGTATCAGGATTGAAGACCACAACAACAACAACAACAATGTTTTATCCCACATATCCAAAGTCTGTTTCATAGATAACATTCTAAAGCATTTGTCCGTTGTAAAATTCATGCAAGCCTATTATTTAAGTGCTTGTTAAGGAAAATTTCAGTTTTATTTACATTCCCTACGAACAAATCGACTGCCTGACTGAGAACATGACACACACTCCCGTTTGATGAGAGAGCCTTAGCTTCTGTGTGATAAATTAAAATCATTTACTGTCCGCGGAATTTTAACAGATATAGTTCATAATTCCCACATATACCCTTCATAATCTATACAGATACCTTTTTGTGTATACATTGTAAAGAGTTCTATAGCACTTCTGTGGGATACTCCGTAAATTACCCTTACATTTGTCGATTTTGTTCCAATAAGAGCGACTTGTTGAGTTCTGTCTCTGCAAGGAAGTCTTCAGTCCTGATCCGATACTGTGTAAGCTTGGTTTTTCTTTTTTTTCTTTTTACTGTGCTGAATTCATACAACCGCCTGGCACATAAACACCACATGAATACCATGAATTACGTCAGCGAGGGAGAGCCACATGACCCCCTAGCTACACCACCTACAGCTCTGCAAGGGGACCCGTGTGCTCTTTTTTAGGGCGTCACTAATTATTTTGTCCGTGAATCTTATGGCCGGCCAGTGTGGCCGAGCGGTTCTAGGCGCTTCAGTCTGGAACCGTGCGATCGCTACGGTCGCAGGTTCGAGTCCTGCCTCGGGCATGGATGTGTGTGATGTCCTTAGGTTAGTTAGGTTTAAGTAGTTCTCAGTTATAGGGGACTGATGACCTCAGATGTTAAGTCCCATAGTGCTCAGAGCCATTTGAACCATTTTTTTGAATCTTATATTCAAGACGTGCATTATGTCAGAAGGTACAATTGAAAAAACAATTTCCGTTGTTGTATATTTACTTTCGGGGAAATCTACATCCATACTCCGCAAGCCACCTCACGGTGTGTGACGGAGGGTACTTTGAGTACCTCTACCGGTTCTCCCTTCTATTCCAGTCACGTATTGTTCGTGGAAAGAAAGATTGTAGGTATGCCTCTGTGTGGGCTCTAATCTCTCTGATTTTATCCTCATGGTCTCTTCGCGAGACGCACGTAGGAGGGAGCAATATACTGCTTGACTCCTCGGTGAAGGTATGTTCCCGAAACTTCAACAAAAGGCCATACCGAGCTACTGAGCGTCTCTCCAGTAGAGTCTTCAACTGGAGTTTATCTGTCATCTCCGTAACGTTTTGGCGATTACTAAATGATCCCGTACCGAAGCGCGCTGCTCTCCGTTGGATCTTCTCGATCTCTTCTATCAACCCTATCCGGTACGGATCCCACACTGCTGAGCAATATTCAAGCAGTGGGCGAACAAGTGTACTGTAACCTACTTCCTTTGTTTTCGGATTGCATTTCCTTAGGATTCTTCCAATGAATCTCAGTCTGGGATCTGCTTTACCAACGATCAACTTTATATGATCATTCCATTTTAAATCACTCCTAATGCGTACTTCCAGATAATTTATGGAATTAACCGCTTCCAGTTCCTGACCTGCTATTTTGTAGCTAAATGATAAGGGATCTATCTTTCTATGTATTCGCAGCACATTACACTTGTCTACATTGAGATTCAATTGCCATTCCCTGCACCATGCGTCAATTCGTTTTAGATCCTCCTGCATTTCAGTACAATTTTCCATTGTTACAACCTCTTGATATATTACAGCATTATCCGCAAAGAGCCTCAGTGAACTTCCGATGCTATCGACAAGGTCATTTATGTATATTATGAATAGCAATGATCCTACGAAACTCCCCTGCGGCACACCTGAAATCACTCTTACTTCGGAAGACTTCCCTCTATTGAGAATGACATGCTGCGTTCTGTTATCTAGGAACTCTTTAATCCAAACACACAGTTGGTCTGATAGTCCATATGCCCTTACTTTGGTCATTAAACGACTGTGAGGAATTGTATCAAACGCCTTGCGGAAGTCAAGAGACACGGCATCTACCTGGGAACCCGTGTTTATGGCCCTCTGGGTCTTGTGGACGATTGGCGCGAGCTGGGTTTCACACGATCGTCTTTTTCGAAACCCATGCTGATGCCTACAGAGTAGATTTCTAGTCTCCAGAAAAGTCATTACACTCGAACATAATACGTGTTCCAAAATTCTACGACTGATCGACGTTAGAGATATAGGTCTATAGTTCTGCACATCTGTTCGACGTCTCTTCTTGAAAACGGGGATTGCAGTCGGCCGCTTACTCGTCGCCCGCCTTCCCACAGAGGTGACGCCGCCCCTCACAGACAGTGCCGCCACGCGCAGAGTGTTTGCTTATCGTATTCTGCCGAGCAGCGGCCGCGTTGTGCAACGCCGCCTGCCTATGTGGGCACCGCTTTCTCTCCACTGACGTGAGCTTGCCGCTCCCGCCACATTTCCATCATAGCGTGCGTCTGCACGGTCATCAGCAGCAAACCTGCCGTAATCCTTCCATTACATTTCGGTACTTCACCTTACTTTTCCGCGTCACGAATATTAAGTCAGTCAAGCACAGCGATGTAAATAGTCAATAGCTTTAAAATACTGGTGCTCAGCAGCTTAAATACACTGACGGAAAAAAGTAACAACACCAAAAAATAATTAATGTAGGGTAATTCAAATTCTGAAGGTGGCAGGAGTAAAATACAGGGAGAAAAAGGCTATTTACAATTTGTACAGAAACCAGATGGCAGTTATAAGAGTCGAGGGGCATGAAAGGGAAGCAGTGGTTGGGAAGGGAGTGAGACAGGGTTGTAGCCTCTCCCCGATGTTATTCAATCTGTATATTGAGCAAGCAGTAAAGGTAACAAAAGAAAAATTTGGAGTAGGTATTAAAATCCAGGGAGAAGAAATAAAAACTTTGAGGTTCGCCGATGACATTGTAATTCTGTCAGAGACAGCAAAGGACTTGGAAGAGCAATTGAATGGAATGGATAGTGTCTTGAAAGGAGGATATAAGATGAATATCAACAAAAGCAAAACGAGGATAATGGAATGTAGTCGAATTAAGTCCGGTGATGCTGAGGGAATTAGATTAGGAAATGAGACACTTACAGTAGTAAAGGAGTTTTGCTATTTGGGAAGGAAAATAACTGATGATGGTCGAAGTAGAGAGGATATAAAATGTAGATTGGCAATGGCTAGGAAAGGGTTTCTGAAGAAGAGAAATTTGTTAACATCGAGTGTAGATTTAAGAGTCAGGAAGTCGTTTCTGAAAGTATCTGTATGGAGTGTAGCCATGTATGGAAGTGAAACGTGGACGATAAATAGTTTAGACAAGAAGAGAATAGAAGCTTTCGAAATGTGGTGCTACAGAAGAATGCTGAAGATTATATGGGTAGATCACATTACTAATGAGGAGGTATTGAATAGGACTGGGGAGAAGAGAAGTTTGTGGAACAACTTGACTAGAAGAAGGGACCGGTTGATAGGACATGTTCTGAGGCATCAAGGCTGGCTCTGAGCACTATGGGACTCAACTGCTGTGGTCATTAGTCCCCTAGAACTTAGAACTACTTAAACCTAACTAACCTAAGGACATCACACACATCCATGACCGAGGCAGGATTCGAACCGGCGACCGTAGCAGTCGCACGGTTCCGGACTGCGCGCCTAGAACCGCGAGACCACCGCGGCCGGCAGGCATCAAGGGATCACCAATTTAGTATTGGAGGGCAGCGTGGAGGGTAAAAATCGTAGAGGGAGACCAAGAGATGAATACACGAAGCAGATTTAGAAGTATGTAGGTTGTAGTAGGTACTGGGAGATGAAGAAGCTTGCACAGAATAGAGTAGCATGGAGAGCTGCATCAAACCAGTTCAGGACTGAAGACCACAAAAACAACAATGAAAGTTCGGGAATACATTTTTCTAGTTAACTTATTTCAGTGACTAACATTGGAAGACCACAGGTTAATGTAAGCGCGAGGTGAGCAATAACAAATGTGAAATGCTGGTACATTAATAACCAGTATAAAAGCCAGAATGTTGAATGCAAGCATACAGACGTGTAAACGTGCATCGTTGAATGGTACAGGTGCTGGATGTAAGTTTATGCAATCTAGTTTCTATGCTCGCTGGACTTGGTCGGTCAATGCAGGGACGGTTAATTCTGTTTGTGGACTGCTGGAGTTTTCCGATGATGTCCCATACTTGCTTGATTGGAGACAGGTCTGGTGATCGAACAGGCCAACGCAACATGCTGACACTCTAAATAGCGTATTGGGCTACAACAGCAATATATTGTCGACCGTTATCCTCTTGGCAAAACCCTCTGGAATGCTATTCATGAATGACAACACAACAGATCACCAGACTGACGTACAAATTTGCAGTCAAGGTGCGTGGGATAACCACAAAATTTCTCCTACTATCATACCAAATCGCACCCCAGACCCTAACTGGAGGTATACGAACGTAGGCTTCCGCGGCCGGTGTCATAGTGATTAAAATTCTTCTGGCTAATTATGCCGTGTCATTGACGCCGTGACGCGGCATAATACCCAGAAGAATTTTAATCACTATCCCTAACTGCAGGTGTTGGCCCAGTATGTCTAGCAAGCAGACAGGTTGGTTACAGCCTCTCAACTGCCCTCCTTCTATCCAACATACAGCTATCACTGGTATTAAGACAGAACCAGATTTTATCAAAAAACAGAGACCTCCAGCCTGTCCTCTAGTGACCTCTCGCTTGATAGCACTAAAGTCGCAAATCGTGTTGGGTTGGAGTCAGTGGACGCTACAAGACGTCTGGCACGGAGCTGTCCTTGAAGTAACCGATTTGTAACAGTTGGTTGTGTCACTGTGGTGCCAACTGCTGGTCACATTGCTGGTGCAAATGCCGTACAATGCGCCAGAGCAATACACCGAACACGATGGTCTCCCCTCTCGGTAGTGCCACATGGCCGTCCGGAGCCCGGTCTTCTTGCGAACGTACATTCTCGTGACCACCGCTGCAAGAGATCACGTACAATTGTAACACCATGGCTTACACACTAGATACCTTTTGTTGATTCATTTAGGTTTCTGTTTTCTTCAACATCCCATCGTTGAACTTCGGTAATTAGTGTATGATTAAATCGATACCATGAGAGTGTTTATTCTTTTCTCTGTTAAAAACTTTTACGTCATTCAGACTGTAATGTAGTTTAATCTCTGTAATATGCACAATATGAGCAAGTGATATGTTTTGTCTTTCTCACATAATCTCTTTGGTTGTCTTTAAAATGGAATAATTTTATTTAAATAATTTTTTATAGAAATACACTACTGGCCATTAAAATTGCTACACCAAGAAGAAATGCAGATGATAAACGGGTATTCATTGGACAAATATATTTACTAGAACTGACATGTGATTACATTTACACGCAGTTTGGGTACATAGATCCTGAGAAATCAGTACCCAGAACAACCAACTCTGGCCGTCATAACGGCCTTGATACCCCTGGGCATTGAGTCAAACAGAGCTTGGATGGCGTATACAGGTACAGCTGCCCATGCAGCTTCAACACGATACTACACTTCACCAAGAGTAGTGACTGGTGTATTGTGACGAGCCAATTGCTCGGTCACCATTGACCAGACGTATTCAGTTGGTGAGAGATCTGGAGAATGTGCTGGCCAGGGCAGCAGTGGAACATTTTCTCTATCCAGAAAGGCCCGTACAGGACCTGCAACATGCGGTCGTGCATTATCCTGCTGAAATGTAGGGTTTCGCGGGGATCGAATGAAGGGTAGAAACACGGGTCGTAACACATCTGAAATGTAACGTCCACTGTTCAAAGTGCCGTCAACGCGAACAAGAGGTGACCGAGACGAGTAACCAATGGCATCCCATATCATCACGCCGGGTGATACACCGGTATGGCGATGACGAACAAATGCTTCCGATGTGCGTTCACCGCGATGTCACCAAACACAGATGCGACCGTCATGATGCTGCAAAGAGAACCTGGATTCGTCCGAAAAAATAATGTTTCGCCATTCGTGCACCCAGGTTCGTCGTTGAGTACACCATCGCATGCGCTCCTGTCTGTGATGCAGCGTCAAGGGTAACCGCACCCATGGTCTCCGAGCTGATAGTCCATGCTGCTGCAAACGTCGTCGAACTGTTCGTGCAGATGGTTGTTGTCTTGCAAACGTCCCCAACTGTTGGCTCAGGGATCGAGACGTGGCTGCACGATCCGTTACAGCCATGCGGATAAGGTGCCTGTCATCTCGACTGCTAGTAATACGAGACCGTTGGGATCCTGCACGGCGTTCCGTATTACCCTCCTGAACCTACCGATTCCATATTCTGCTAACAGTCATTGGATCTCGACCAACGCGAGCAGCAATGTCGAGATACGATAAACCGCAATCGCGATAGGCTACAATCCGACCTTTATCAAAGTCGGAAACGTTATGGTACGCATTTCTCCTCCTTAAACGAGGCATCACAACAACGTTTCACCAGGCAACGCCGGTCAACTGCTGTTTGTGTATGAGAAATCGGTTGGAAACTTTCCTCATGTCAGCACGTTGCAGGTGTCGCTACCGGCGCCAACATTGTGTGAATGCTCTGAAAAGCTAATCATTTGCGTATCACAGCATCTTCTTCCTGTCGGTTAAATTTCGCGTCTGTCGCACTTCATCTTCGTGGTCTAGCAATTTTAATGACCAGTAGTGTAAATGGTTCAAATGGCTCTGAGCACTATGGGACTCAACTGCTGTGGTCATCAGTCCCCTAGAACTTAGAACTACTTAAACCTAACTAACCTAAGGACATCACACACATCCATGCCCGAGGCAGGATTCGAACCTGCGACCGTAGCAGTCGCACGGTTCCTGACTGCGCGCCTAGAACCGCGAGACCACCGCGGCCGGCACCAGTAGTGTACCAATATGTGCAAACGATATGTTTTGTTTCAAATAACTACTTGCTGATATGTAAAGACTAGTCCTCACTAAGAACTTTTAGCTATTTTGTATGTAAAAGGTGGTGTGTTTCCCCTAGGGAACGGAACTTTGTAGCGCGCTCAAAATGTGGTTGGCATGGATGGAAAGGTGGAAGGGAGAGTCAGTCGGGGATGAGCTACCAAACTGTCAACTGTTCATGTAAAAGTTGTGTATTGTGTTGGTGCCGAGAGAGGCTTTTCGTGCCGTTTTCCAATGTGCCAATGCCTCGAATGGATGGATAAAGAGCTGTGACTGTTCTGGAATTGGTATCTATCATCGCCACCAAGAAATGACAGAGTCCAGCAATTCCGCCTTTAAATCCATCCACCAACATGCACTCACCACTACGTTGCGCAATCACTGTAAGGGAACCAACGAATTGTAGAAATGTACTGTGAAGGGTCAGCTCATTTGGATGATTTATTTGTTTTCAGTTATAAGGTAAACCAAAAGACTACTTATGAAAACTTACCTTGATGTATCCTCTGTCACTTTTCCACTTAGGATTCTTCCCAAGCTAAAGTGATTATCGAGTGTCCTTACTGAAAGAACAATAAAACCAAGTGTTTTACTAATTAATGCCTCTTGAACATATTAAAAAGAAAGTTGAAGTTACTGTGGTAAAAGAGTGAGCTAAAGTAAATAATGTTTGCTGAAAGTAATTTTGCAATTAAAACTGCTTATTAAAAGTTTATGGCCTTGCTAAAAAACTAAAGGGAAAAATAGAATTTAAAGTAATTAGTACAAACAGGTATTATAACAGTTTTCTGTCAACTTCAAAACCAATAGTTTTTTAAAACTGAGGCTTATAACGTTTTGCTTAGTAAATGATCACATTGCTCCCTGTAGTAAATCGCAAAAGGTGAGTCAGTATCTTACAAATATATAAATTTTGTGTCTCACTGCAGTAAAAGTTGAAAACTGCAATTGTGTGAGTTATATAAACATGCTTGCTAAGCACTTGTTTCTCTTGTGTACTGAAAGTGCATATTAATAGTGTAACAGGATCCACAGTTTATCCCATATGCTCATGATAAATAACAATTAACGGAAAGACCAATATCTATGATAACAGTAACTTCTTTTATTCAAAGGTCAGTGAGAAAACGTTTGTTAGTGAAATACATTCATCTTTAAATTTAAATAGAAAAGTATTTAGCTGAGAGAGACTTAAGCTATGCCCTGTTCATAATTTTCAGTGAACTACACTTACAATTTTTTGGCAGATAGGAAAATGCTTGAAAATTAATACTGAACCTATGTCCACTTTATGATTCTACAGTGAATATTAATAGTAATATTATTGAGACCATTCAGTTTGACTAAGTCCTGAAGGTAAGAGTGTGTATCGTTACCTGTTATATTTATACAAATAGTTTGTTTTACTCTAACTGTCAGCTCCAACCTTAACGTGAACATATGCAGGTGCCAGAGTTCGTTGCACTCTCGTGTGACAATGTATAGGTTCTGTTTGCCCATTGAAGTTACTTATTTTCAGTTTCTTGAACAAAAATGTTACTCATTCTCATGCCTAATTAGGCTGGCGCCCGTTTTCTTTATTCTTTGAACAGTGTGGATATGTTAAATATTGTTTATTTCTGTTTAATTATTTATGACTTTTCACTTCCGATAAGCCATCTTCGTTACGTACATCACGGTCAACACAACTAAATTCCTTTCAGAGGGTAACGCTGCTCTGCTTCTATATACTGTAACTGCGTTAATAAAAATAATTTCAATATACGAACTGCCTCCATCTCTGAGGTTACAGTATAACAGTAGCGGACGGTAGTGTTATACAGTGGCCACATTCCTGTTAATTCTTTCTGCAGTATCGCAGAAGGAACATCCAGCTTCTCGTAGCCCTATTACAAAACCTCGTTCAAACTCAGTGAGGCATTGATAGTGGCGTCTTTGTCCCCTGAAAGGATTGCTTGACTAAAACCAACTTACCACTTCAAATTCAAAGGTAACTAACGCTCACAGCCGTTACAGCGAGTATTTAAAGCAAACCTGATTTGCATTCTCTTGGTGGTGCTATTAGCGCCACTCTTAAGCACCTGGCGCGAAATTTGAACAGACATCATCTTTTAGATTCAGAAACACACCTACCATCTTTCGTTTATGTCATACAGTTTCTTCTTTGTGTTGCTATTTTTTTCCGTCAGTCTATATTGAATGATAGTAATTTTGTAATAGTACGAGGGCAGTTCAATAAGTAATGCAACACATTTTTTCTCTCGGCCAATTTTGGTTGAAAAAACCGGAAATTTCTTGTGGAATATTTTCAAACATTCCCGCTTCGTCTCGTATAGTTTCATTGACTTCCGACAGGTGGCAGCGCTGTACGGAGCTGTTAAAATGGCGTCTGTAACGGATGTGCGTTGCAAACAACAGGCAGTGATCGAGTTTCTTTTGGCGGAAAACCAGGGCATCTCAGATATTCATAGGCGCTTGCAGAATGTCTACGGTGATCTGGCAGTGGAAAAAAGCACGGTGAGTCGTTGGGCAAAGCGTGTGTCATCATCGCCGCAAGGTCAAGCAAGACTGATCTCCCGCGTGCGGGCCGGCCGTGCACAGCTGTGACTCCTGCAATGGCGGAGCGTGCGAACACACTCGTTCGAGATGATCGACGGATCACCATCAAACAACTCAGTGCTGAACTTGACATCTCTGTTGGTAGTGCTGTCACAATTGTTCACCAGTTGGGATATTCAAAGGTTTGATCCCGCTGGGTCCCTCGTTGTCTAACCGAACACCATAAAGAGCAAAGGAGAACCATCTGTGCGGAATTGCTTGCTCGTCATGTGGTTGAGGGTGACAATTTCTTGTCAAAGATTGTTACAGGCGATGAAACATGGGTTCATCACTTCGAACCTGAAACAAAACGGCAATCAATGGAGTGGCGCCACACCCACTCCCCTACCAAGAAAAAGTTTAAAGCCATACCCTCAGCCGGTAAAGTCATGGTTACAGTCTTCTGGGACGCTGAAGGGGTTATTCTGTTCGATGTCCTTCCCCATGGTCAAACGATCAACTCTGAAGTGTATTGTGCTACTCTTCAGAAATTGAAGAAACGACTTCAGCGTGTTCGTAGGCACAAAAATCAGAACGAACTTCTCCTTCTTCATGACAACGCAAGACCTCACACAAGTCTTCGCACCCGAGAGGAGCTCACAAAACTTCAGTGGACTGTTCTTCCTCATGCACCCTACAGCCCCGATCTCGCACCGTCGGATTTCCATATGTTTGGCCCAATGAAGGACGGAATCCGTGGGACGCACTACGCGGATGATGAAGAAGTTATTGATGCAGTACGACGTTGGCTCCGACATCGACCAGTGGAATGGTACCGTGCAGGCATACAGGCCCTCATTTCAAGGTGGCGTAAGGCCGTAGCATTGAATGGAGATTACGTTGAAAAATAGTGTTGAGTAGCTAAAAGATTGGGGAATAACCTGGTGTATTTCAATGCTGAATAAAACAACCCCTGTTTCAGAAAAAAATGTGTTGCATTACTTATTGAACTGCCCTCGTACACCAATCAACAAAAGATTCTCATCACCGCTTGATTTCAAGTCATAAAAAATAAAAACAAGTTCGAGATTCTGTCTTCCAGTGAAACTGAAACTGCGCCAGTGAGATTCACTTCAGTTCTAATATACGGCGAATAATGGTACACCTAAGAGAACTATCAGCCAGGAATGGGTATGCTGACAGTTTCAACGAAGCTCACTATTTGCAGCGTTTTTCCCAGAACTTATGGTGGCCCCGTGGTTCTGAGTCGAGTGGAAGGACTGAACCAGAGACTGCAAAGGTTCTGTGAAAAGCTAAGCTGAGACTTCCTAGACTTGCGCCATAATGTTAGGAATGGAGAGTCCACCTAACGGTTCAAGTGTGTACTATACGTAAGAAGCTGCTACCCAGATAGGTAACCGTGTGTGGGATGTACAAAAGGCTTGTTAGATTGGGTGAGTCTCCATTCAGTGAAGATAACTGTAGGAGACCGGGAAGTGTCAGTACAAGGTCCAAAGAAATGTACCGTTCAGACGACAGTATCAAAATCCTAGTGATTATCTGCCGAAGCGTTCGCAGCAACATGCCAGAGATTACAGCTATGGCTCTCACATAATACTAGGTACAGAAAACTGGTTAACACCCGAAACTGATAGCAGTAAGATTTTGGGAAGAAATCTAAATGCATATTAAAAGGATAGGCTAATGGTAAATGGAGGTGGTGTATTCGTCGCAGTAGACAAGAAACTAAAATCTACTGAGACAGAAATTGAAACTGCATACGAAATCGTTTGGATAAAACTCAGTACCAACGCATAAGCTTGAAATTGAATCCTTATATCGACCACCAGCCTCACCTCCATATATAACTGAAAATTTTATAGGAAACCTAAGTTCACTAGTTAGTAGTTTCCCCAATCATAATGTCATCGTTGGAGAAATCTTTAACCAAGTGTAAGAGTTACAGTTTTGTAAGTGATCGGTGTGATAAAACTTTTTTGGTTTTGTTTGTGATATAGCTGTTGTGAGCAGTCTGTACCTAAATACGTGAGTTGTGAGTTAATATTGTAGCCATCGCAAACAGATTATTGCTTTATGTTTTGTTATAACGTTTTGCGAAGGAAAAGATTTTGAGATACAGCGATTTCTATAGCGAAAACAATAACCAATTTTTGTTTTCCTGTTTTCGGAAGTATATGTGGGTAAAATATAGAACTGTTTGTTTGCTTACCGTATTATAGTTTTGCGCTACTAAGTCCTTACATTCCAAAAGGACATGATGAATTTTGATGACAATGTTGTCTACAGTGTGTGTGTGTGTGTGTCGGGAGGTGAGGTGGGGGTGGCAGCATCTGTTATTAAAAATAACTTTCAACGAAAGGTGGGTACAGTAAACAAGCTATCATCACTTCATGTTATAGAATATTTTCAGGAATACTTGACTTCAATAATCACCATTTCAAAGATGTGAGCTGCACATGTATATGCAAGGAATCATTGGGCTTTATTTAATGAATATGCTTCAGTCGCCAAGTATGTCACATTGCTTCTGTTTCTTCTTTTTAGTCACTGATCATATTTCCTTTTTACTTTACGTCCCATTGTATGAAATACACTCGGCGGAGAGAGAGAATTACGTTTCTTCTATTGTTATGGTATATTGCTTTCTATCTCGGTGTAATGGCGAGCTTCTTTCATCAGATGTTCTGTATATGTGGACTGAGTACAGTGTCTCTTAAGTGTCATATTCTCTTCGCACCTGAGACTAAAATTTCTTGCAGTCATCGTAATATGTCTGCAGTGACACTTTAACTCACATATTCCCGAAATACAGTACTGCATTTATCTCATCCTTCACAGTTTTTAACTTTCTTGTATTGTGCAATTTCTCTTCTGTGTTTTATGAACATGTTGTGAGCTGGTTGTGGTATGTGTGTCATTTCGTGTTTGTGTTGTGACATGAAATTCCTGGTGTCGGTGTACATGCTGTGTTACTGTTATGTGGTAGTATATCTGGAATGTGGTCCGCCCGGCTAGCCGAGCAGTCTAACACGCTGCTTCCCGGGCGAGAAGTCGTGCCGGTCCCCGGCACGAATCCGCCCGCCAAATTAGTGTCGAGGTCCGGTGTCTGCCCAGAATGTGGATAGTTTTTAAGGCGGGTTTCCATCTGCCCCGGCGAATGCGGGCTGGTTCCCCTTACTCCGTGTCAGTTACACTATGTCAGCAATTGCTGCACAAATACTGTCTCCACGTACTTGTACGCCACACAGACATTGGGGTTACACTCGTCTGGTATGAGACGTTCCCGGGGAGGGTCCACTGGAGGCCAAACCGCACAGTAACCCTGGGTTCGGTGTGGGGCGGCGGTGGGGTGGCCTGTTTTGGGGTTGTGAATCACTGAGGGCTACGGCGGGACGAAGCTTCTCCGTCGTTTCTAGGTCCCCGGTTCAATATACAATACACAATATCGGGAATGTTCTTGTTTTTGCTGTCTTTTGTTTGTATTTTGTTTCAGTGAGGTTTTGTAGCTTGTGTACTATCGTGCTGCTGTAAACATTCTTTCTACTATATTGATTATCATGTTTAGCGCTTCTTTATAGTTATACTTGATTAGAAGTATTCTGCACTGTTCATATAGTATATGACTAATGGCTGCTATTCCTTGAGAATGACGAATTACAGACCCATATCATTGACGTCGTTCTGCATGGCTCGGAACACTATGGGACTTAATTTCTAAGGTCATCAGTCCCCTAGAACTTAGAACTACTTAAACCTAACTAACCTAAGGACATCACACACATCCATGCCCGAGACAGGATTCGAACCTGCGACCTCTGCAGTAGAGGTTTGGAACATGCATTGTGTTCGAATATTGAATTGCCTGGAATAAAACATTCTATCGACACATAGTCAATACGAATTCAGAAAATGTCTTTCTTGTGATTCACAAGTAGCTCCTTGTTCACACAAGTAAGGAGTGCTATCGACAAGAGATCTCAAATTGATTCCATGTGTCTAGACACCGCTCTAAAAAGACTGCGTCCCTATGGAGTAACGTGCGACTGAATTCCCGATCTCCTGTCAGAAATGTCACAGTTTGTAACAACTGACGGAAAGTCACCGAGTAAAATAGAAGTGAAAGCCGGCCGAAGTGGCCGTGCGGTTAAAGGCGCTGCAGTGTGGAACCGCAAGACCACTACGGTCGCAGGTTCGAATCCTGCCTCGGGCATGGATGTTTGTGATGTCCTTAGGTTAGTTAGGTTTAACTAGTTCTAAGTTCTAGGGGACTAATGACCTCAGCAGTTGAGTCCCATAGTGCTCAGAGCCATTTGAACCATTTTTTGAAAATAGAAGTGATATCTGGCGTTCTACAAGGAAATGTTATAGACCCTCCGTCGTTTCTAATTTATATACACGATTTATGAGACAACCTAAGCAGCACTCAGATTTTTAGCAGATGAAGCTGTCGTTTGCCGTCTAGTAAAGTCATCAGAAGATCAAAACAAATTGCAAAATAATTTACACAAGTTATCTGTATGTTACTAAAAGTGGCAACTGACCCTAAATCGAGAAAACTATTGAGGTCATTCACTTTAATCCGTTAAATTTCGGCTACATGGTTAATCACACAAATCTAAAGGCTTTCAGTTCAACTAAATACCTGGGGTATCCAATTACGAACAATTTAAACTGGAAGATCACAAAGAAAACATTGTGGGAAAGCGAAACAAAGACCGTGTTTTATGGCAGAACACTTAGAAGGCGCAACAAATCTACTAAAAAGACTGTCTGTGTAAACTGCTTATATGTTCTTGTGGTTCATCTATGGGGCGTATGGTATGACAGCATCTAGATACATGTGCCAGGATCAGACTTTCGATTTTTCTATTATTTTTGTAAAAAATTCTGTTTTAAATGTTATTCATTACCTTATTTGCTAGTATGTATGAGACTGGCTGCCATTTGGAGACCTTGTCAACAAATTGATTTTTAAGCCGACTGTGCTTTTGCTCTGTGATTACTTTTATGATGTGCATCAGTTCGGAGTGGCCGAGCGGTTAAAGGCGCTACAGTCTGGAACCGCACGACCGCTACGGTCGTAGGTTCGAATCCTGCCTCGGGTATGGATGTGTGTGATGTCCTTAGGTTAGTTAGGTTTAAGTAGTTCTAAGTTCTAGGGGACTTATGACCACAGCAGTTGAGTCCCATAGTGCTCAGAGCCATTTGAACCATTTTTTTGCATCAGTTCTTCTATAGTGAGTTACCTGCCATTTGTTCATTTATGATGCTGATTTAGTCACCAAGTGTGATTAAAATATTCATGTCTTGGAAAGCAGAGGAAATCAGTTTTTCAGGTGGTGGAATGTCCTCATCTTTTATTTTTACGATTAATGCTAAGGAGTTTTAGTACTTTTTCATGTTCTCTACCTTGTATTGTTCAGTTAAGCCTTAGTGCGCAAATTTTGCAAAGTGGTATATGGGAGCATTCTTGAAACTGAAAACTAGCATCATGGGCGGGCTTCCGAATTTTTTTATACTGTATTTTGTTTCTATATCTCTATAAGTTTCTGACGTTTTTATCGCTTGAAACCTAGTAGCTGGATCAGACTTTAGTTCTTCAAAGTTACTTTTTAGTAATTCGACTTTGTTTTCTTCATGTTTTCCTGTGTATCCACGTATACTTCAGTGTTACTTGTGACTGATTTTGTAGCTGTTTCGCTCCCCATTTTTCCTGTGCTTTTTTTTAGTGGCTTAATTTTTAGTGCTCCTTTCATATCTTCCTGTTTGCTAATATGTAATTTCTTATTTTTGATGAAGCAATTTAATTGTTTTACTAGCATTTCCCGGATTAGTCCTGTATATATATCACTGTTTTTCTTTATTGTGCTATAACGTATTCTGGTTCTATTATGATGCGTCTCGTATCTGTATTTGTACATTTAAGATCTTTCGTTAACAGTTGTATAGTCATTTCAGTCAGTTGTATGTCAGCAAGTTACCTGGGTAAAATGTTTGTTGAATATCTTGATTGTGTGTGTCTGTGTGTCTGTGTGTGTGTGTGTGTGTGTGTGTGTGTGAGAGAGAGAGAGAGAGAGAGAGAGAGAGAGAGAGGGGGGGGGGGAAGATATCTCCTGCAATTGCTTTCTCATCAGCACATTTAATTTCTTTTATATATTTTTGCTCTTCTGTTGAAGTTTTGTTAGCTATCTATTGTGCTTTATGTACCATGCATCATAGGAGTGCAGGATTGTTCAGATAAATTGCTATCTGCAGGCGCAAATTGTATAGTTTTTTGTTTAGTTCAAGTTTCTTTGCATACTGTTAACGTAATTTCATTATTTAATCAATATCTCTATGCTTTTACGAAATGCCCTAAAATAATTGTCTTGGCAATTGAGTAAAATTTAAGAAGTCTACCCCTGGTAATGCAAGAGGTGAGCAAACTGGGTCAGTATGCAACAGCTGGGTGAAATGTTAACAAGGAAGGTTCGCTGACTTTGAATGCGATACGGTCGCAAAACAGAGCTGATTGCTACACATTGTAAAAACTAAGTGCCAAAAGCGCCAGTGCACCAGAATTACATCATAGACGGAGGAGGATGCTGTCATTGTGTTACACCACACAGAGTGAAGTAAGAAGGCGTAAGTCGGATGTAAGAACAGTTATTCAGAGCACTGGCACTGCAGAATACGTCCACTACTGCTTCTGAAAGGCAAAGTTGGGCACCTTTCAGCAACAACGAGAGCATCCAGAAAACTGACCAGTCCTGAAGAGCAGGTCTAGTGGGTCATAGTCACCTTACAATAGCAACACACACAAGACAGTTCGTGTGTTAGTACTACTCATGATCTAGTGGAAGTATGCTAATCTGCAGCTGTCCAGCCCAGAGGAAGGATCTACGTTGGCCTGTCTTCTGCTCGTCAAGACCATCTTCAAACAAGTCCTACCTGGAGGACATTGCCACTGCAAGCCACAGTGCTGCCATTTGAGTCAAGACTGATGGCGAGGTGCGAGCGACATTAGCCAACTGGCTTTTTGGTGCCTTAACCAGCAGGTCCAGGAAGCACTCAACAATAGCAATCGCGGGGACGTTCCATGGCCGCTGCCTGACTCCCCCTCCTTTCGACGTACTTTGATGCTGGGAACTTTATTCCTGTCGGAGGCTGCAGCATGACTCAGCTCGACTTCACACACTCTATGCAGAGCCAATAGGTGCTTGCCAGGGCGTCTTCTATTGCGTCAAAGAGAGGTCCTTGGTTACCCATTCCATTGAGCTGCTAGCACCTGAGGCAGCGCGGACAGCATTGGTAGAGCTGCGGCCAATTATCCTTGACATGTTTGAATGCTGAGTCCATGCTTCCACTGCTGTGGCGACCTAGAGGATGCGGCGCACCTGTGTGTCAGTACATTCTAGTGTGGCGAGCGGCACTGCCGTAGCTGCTAGCAGCCGTGAATGAAGACAGCCGTGTATTTTGGAACAATAAATGTTTGTTTGGTTAACAGTGTTTTATTAGAGCCCTTGGGCATCGAACACTGCTCGCGAAGATACGCCCAGATCCTGATATTCATAACCTAACTCCATCACCTAACACAGTGACTAGCACACCTGGTCGCAGCCCTCAGCTTTTTTGCTACTTTAGAATCATTACTTAACTTTACAGAAATGTAATTTGGGATCAAATGATACTGATCACACTTTTTGAAATTTCAAATTGTTTCTTGTCCTGCGGAGTTGGATGTTGGCCCCACACATGGTGGTAGCTAATGTTCTGTAGTCGTTCGCATAACCCATCCAACTGACTGCCACTGGACATAGCTTGGTTCATCACGCCGTATCACTTGCTTCCAGTCATCCAGTATCCAGTGCCGTCGTTCTTTGCCTGACTCGAGTGTCTCTTAGTACTGATTACAGATGTCTGTGTCTTATGAGGAGCCACTCGGCCATTATACCCCATTCTTGTTCAATCCCTACACACTGTCATTGTGCTAGCTTAACTGCTGCTAACATTGTGGAGCTCACGAATGCTACCTTTCGTTGATTTCATGCGGTTTTTTACAGTCACCCTTTGCAATGGTCAATGGTCCCTCCTTTTTGGTACATGATGTCTGCCGAGTCTTGGTTTAGTTACACTTGTTCCTGCCGCGCGGGATTAGCCGAGCGGTCATGGGCGCTGCAGTCATGGACAGTGCGACTGATCCCGGCGGATTCGAGTCCTCCATCGAGCATGGGTGTATGTGTTTGTCCTTCGGATAATTTAGGTTAAGTAGTGTGTAAGCTTAGGGACTGATGCCCTTAGCAGTTAAGTCCCATAAAATTTCACACACATTTGAACATTTTGAACAATTGTTCCTTCGCGTTTTCACTCCACAGCAGTGTGCGATTTGCAGGGGGGGGGATGGGGGGATTTCCCCCCCTCTGCATCATACCATCCCCTCCTCCGGTTTTAGTTTATACATCCCAACCTGGGATGTTTATTTCCCAAGCACTGGAGTAAAACTTTACATATAATTTAAATTTGTGGAGCCGAACACTGAAAGTTTTTAATAAGTCTTACTATTAATATTATTAATATGTTTCAGTTTTCTATCATCAGAATAAGTACAACTTTTCACAAATGTGCCTCTACTTTTTGAATTCCCCTCGTATATCTGTACCTGTATGTAGATGATTTTGTAAATAAGCTTTACCTATAATGTACTTTTAAAGATATAACAAGGGATGGCTTTTCTGATAGTGCATACGCGTCAATAGTGAGTTTCGACATACACATCTATTTATAAATAGCTGTTTAACCATGCGTAACGCCACGGTCCAAGCTAGTAACATATTTAATTCTACTAACCCCCTAAGACATCCTCCCCCCCCCCCCCCCCCCACTGGTAAAAGCACAAATCGCACCCTGCAGTCACATCACCAACAGTCAACTTGGGCAGATTTAGAGGGGTTGAAATGTTCCCTTTAGATTGGTTAGTCAGGTGACATGCAATGACTATTTCACTTTCGAAAACACTGAAACCTCCTGACCGACTCATTTGCTGTAGCTGCTTATCTACTGTCAACAGAACACTGCCCGCCTCCTTTTACACTAACGGGTCCTCTCTTGTGACATCTAGTGGTTAACTCCACATTACAATGGGGTCCTCGATGCTTCTGATAAAATAGTGCATCTCACATTCCACTGAAGAGTGGAACAGTCATTCCAATACGGATAAGAAACGCTGTTTAAGTTGGAATTTGATTGTTAACCAGTACTAAAATCCATTAAATAGCTGGTAACTATAAATTGGGAAAGGTGAAGCGTTAAGTCTTTCCTAAGAGACCTGACTGCAATTTTATGACGATAGAACTGAGAAGCGCCTCTGGCCTTTGCCCGTGCTGTCGACAATGGCTCAGTGGCCTTCTGGTCGTCGACAGAGGCCAGACGTGGTGTTTAGAGACGCTTGTCTGGAGACCGAGTCAACAGTCTGCGTTGGCTCGTTCGTCCGCTTTATACGCGCGCGTCTGTTTGTCGTTTCAAGGATTTACGCGGACTGCTGGTGCGGCTATTGGCAGCGGCCACTCGCGCGCGGGCAGGACAGGCCAATGTAGGCGTCACGCACTTGTTTTTCTACCCATGCCAGCAGCTCCTCCAGATCTGTCAGAGCGCGCGACAGAAAAGCAATCGGCGCAAGTAGTCGGGAGGAAAACCAAATTACTAATACCGCGGCTCTTCACGCTATGAATTAAACTTACCTTCTTCCTACTCACAGCCCCTCCTTTTTTGATCATGACTCAGTCTCCACAGGAGTCATTAAACATTTACTTTTGTTTCAGAGTAAGTGCTGGCTCAATAATTAATCATACCATAGTATGTTGTTTATGATATTAGAGAACTACTACTCACCGGACAAAAATGGAGTCACCCCCAGAGAAATCATTACAAGCATCATTTAATAGCGTGCAATTCCGACCCTCGACCTGATGGTCACCCGTATTCGGTTAGTAAATCAGTTTATAGGGTCGTGCAGGGAAGTCGAATACAGATTCGCTGAGGATCTATTCGCGCAGGCGCTACTGTCTGGAGCATCGCGACCGCTACGGTCGCAGGTTCGAATCCTGCCTCGGGCATGGATGTGTGTGATGTCGCCGGCCGGTGTGGCCGTGCGGCTCTAGGCGCTTCAGTCTGGAACCGCGTGACCGCTACGGTCGCAGGTTCGAATCCTGCTTCGGGCATGGATGTGTGTGATGTCCTTAGGTTAGTTAGGTTTAATTAGTTCTAAGTTCTAGGGGACTGGTGACCTCAGAAGTTAAGTCCCATAGTGCTCAGAGCCATTTGAACCATTTTATTCGCGCAGTTCCACCAAATTGCGGGGATGCTGCTGCTGGCGTTTTACTCGCTGTTGCAACATGTCCTATAGATTTTTTATGTGGATCAAATCACGTGATTTTGCAGGCAGATCGATATGTAATAGGGTGGGGCCATGTTCAGAAAACCAGTCACATATTCTTCCAGCCCAATGAATTTAGTTCTTGTCGTCCTTGTGTGCCTGTGCGAGCAATGTCCTCTTGCGACGTGACCGACAACAAATGTTCATTGCACGCAGAGCCCTTCGCAATGTTATCTCACTAACAGTTTGGGATGGATCTTCATTCACTGCCTGGAGCAATTCTTGTCGGGTTTGGAAACGTTTGTGATTCACAAGCCATGAAACGCGCCCCCAGTCTCATTCAGTCAGGCTATTTTTCCCGAACACAATTCTGTCGTCGTGTTTCGTGGCCATGTACATTACACCACTGCTTGTAGACACGTTCAACAGTCCGCCACGAAACGCCAACAAATCCAGCAGCTTGACGCACTGTATGTTCATGGCCACGACCAAACACGATTGCCTCTTTTTGCCACTCTGCCAAAAGTCCTTACCTTTACCCATGTTTACGCACAATGTCCACGTCAAACATAAATGTCTCACTGATCGCAATTGCTTTATTCTCACTTAGAAGCAGTGCCAGCGCAGTTGAGCCCGTGACTCGATCGCTGCGCCATCTCAAAAGCCGTAACGACTCATCTTTCACCTGTGCTTGTGCACTGGGGTGAGCTTACATACCTGCTACTTGCCACGCACTTAACTGAAAGACTATAATTTGTATGGGTTCAAATGGTTCAAATGGCTTTGAGCACTATGGGACTTAACTTCTGAGGTCATCAGTCCCCTAGAACTTAGAACTACTTAAACCTAACTAACCTAAGGACATCACACACACCCACGCCGCGGCAGGATTCGAACCTGCGCTTCCAGACTGTAGCGCCTAGAACCGCTCCGCCACCCCGGCAGGCAATTTGTATGGGATGTGAATATATTATCTTTCTGTCAAGCAGGTGACGTTCAGATACATCCAAATACTATCTATGACCAATTTTTTGTGGATTCTGTACTGGCTAGTGACTAGGAAAAGCCATCGAAAATTGAAGGTACAACACTGCTGGTAGCTTTTAGAACCCAATACCGTCAATCAGTTTAAGTTTCTAGGAGAAGAGCGGCAAACGGCGAGATAGCTCTGATATTTCATGATAGGTGTCTCGAGGTATACTTTTTACTATTCAATTTGATTTCATATTTTGGCTTTTTTCAAAATCATACTTAAATACTACATCTGTGTGGCAAGGTAGAATGTGAGTTCGATTTGCGAAGTGGGAAGGATGTAACGTTTACCTTTCGTGGCTAAAAGGAGTTCTTTTAAAATTTTGGTATTGTTGTGCAATAATGCTTCAAGGGGCTAAAAATGGACGCCTTTGTTGCCATGGTATCATGAAAGAAGGCAGGGAGTGGCAAGCGACCCCAGCAACAAGCAAGAAGTCTGTCACTGGTGGAGAGACAGCCAGGGAGTTTAAAATAACTTGTTTCTAAAATAACTAATTCTAGTCTGACACATCCCGTTGATTTACCTAGAGTACGAATGTAAGACTGCCGAACTTGTTCAATTGCTGCATGAGAGACTGCAGGCCGACCTTGAGATGATGTCCTATGTGATACCAGCCAGTTTCGGTAAAACGATTGTACGAATTGATAACAGTGTGTCTTTAATGTGATGGCTTGAGATTTTAGTGCTCAATTGCCTCTGAACTCTAGCAGATGATTTGGATTCATATAACCATGATCAACAATCCGTACACTTTGCACTGTTGTACGACCCCATGAAGACTGCTGTTATAACTCATCCGTGCGTGCCATCTATCAGGAACATCGGGACTAACAGTGTTAGGCGGAAATAAAACTTGAAGATATAATGCATTCAGTGCTGTATCAATCATTTCTGGGAGTTACTTATCCACCTCTCAATTAAAGGTTACTTTTGTATAACTAATTATAAACACCTGACCTATAAGTTAAATTTAATGATGAAAGAGGGAAAAATAGAGACCAATATACACTACTGGCCATTAATATTGCTACACCACGAAGATGACGTGCTACAGACGCGAAATTTAACCGACAGGAAGAAGATGCTGTGACATGCAAATGATTAGCTTTTCAGAGCATTCACACAAAGTTGGCGCCGGTGGCGACACCTACAACGTGCTGACATGAGAAAAGTTTCCAACCGATTTCTCATACACAAACAGCAGTTGACCGGCGTTGCCTGGTGAAACGTTGTTGTGATGCCTCGTGTAAGGAGGAGAAATGCGCACCATCACGTTTCCGGCTTTGATAAAGGTCAGATTGTAGCCTATCACGATTGCGGTCTATCGTATCGCCACATTGCTGCTCGCATTGGTCGAGCCAATGACTGTTAGCAGAATATGGAATCGGTGGGTTCAGGAGGGTAATACGGAACGCCGTGCTGGATCCCAACGGCCTCATATCACTAGCAGTCGAGAAGACAGGCATCTTATCCGCATGGCTGTAACGGATCGTGCAGCCACGTCTCGATCCCTGAGTCAACAGATGGGGACGTTTGCTAGACAACAACCATCTGCACGAACAGTTCGACGACGTTTTCAGCAGCATGAACTATCACCTCGGAGACCATGGCTGCGGTTAGCCTTGTCGGTGCATCACAGACATGAGCGCCTGCAATAGTGTACTCAACGACGAACCTGGGTGCACGAATGGCAAAACGTCATTTTTTTCGGATGAATCCAGGTTCTGTTTACAGCATCATGATGGTCACATCCGTGTTTGGCGACATCGCGGTGAACTCACTTTGGAAGCGTGTATTCGTCACCGCCATACTGGCGTATCACCCGGCGTGATGGTATGGGGTGCCATTGGTTACAAGTCTCTGTCACCTCTTGTTCGCATTGACGGCACTTTGAACAGTGGACGTTACATTTCAGATGTGTTACGACCCGTGGCTCTACCCTTCATTCGATTCCCGCGAAACCCTACATTTCAGCAGGATAATGCACGACCGCATGTTGCAGGTCCTGTACGGGCCTTTCTGGATACAGAAAATGTTCGACTGCTGCTCTGGCCACCACATTCTCCAGATCTCTCACCAACTGAATACGTGTGGTCAATGGTGACCGAGCAATTGGCTCGTCACAATACACCAGTCACTACTCTTGGTGAAGTGTAGTATCGTGTTGAAGCTACATCGGCAGCTGTACCTGTTTACGCCATCCAAGCTCTGTTTGACTCAATGCCCAGGCGTATCAAGGCCGTTATGACGGCCAGAGGTGGTCATTCTGGGTACTGATTTCTCAGGATCTACGCACCCAAATTGCGTGAAAATGTAATCACATGTCAGTTTTAGTATAATATATTTGTCCAATGATTACCCGTATATCATCTGCATTTCTTCTTGATGTAGCAATTTTAATGGCCAGTAGTGTAAAACTGTGAATACGAAGTGTAAATTATTCTATGAACCAAGCGAATATTAAATATATTAAAGAAACAGGAGACCGTAAGAACTAACCAATGGCAGTGTCGCTTGTTGGTCGAAGGCTTGGAGGAAGCGACGCTTTGGTCGTCGCTGATGATAAAACCGCCGGAGAGACGCAAGTGGACTGTTGACAGTAACAGCTACGCATTGCGAGGCGAGCGACATGGGGCGTTGGCGGACACTTCAGAGGGCTGCCAACATTCACCGACACCGTGGTCCAGCGCACCACCTTTGGCGAAATGTCAGCTGTCAGGTTGGGAACCTACGGCCAGAAACACGAGAGATATCGACTCGTGGCATACAGGCTGTACATAGAGGAGTCCCATTATAAAGCCTGCAGCAGTCTGTTGCAACATAACATCAGAGCTTGCTGGGATATCGTCTAGTAGTAGCAGTTAATGGCGTAACGTCTTGCTTCAGAAGTAATTTTTCAATTAATGAAGAACAGAATGTTCAGAATTGGTTTCTTGAACTGTTGACTTTTGCTTTACCAGAGCCTTAAATATTCCTAACCCAGAACATGAGTAGTTTCTCAAAGAAATTTGTTGGGGCACAAGATAGAAGCAGGTAAAATACAGCCCGATGTAGCTGTGTTTAGGGCTGCGTCCTCAAGCCGACGAAAAGTAAGTGGATATTAACATTACCTATAATTTGCACAAACCCATTACTGATGTGGCTCGTTGCTGGAGCCGTCCTTAATATCATTGGCCTTTTTCTGAGCATTAATAGTAGTGTAAAAGCTGGTAGAAGCTAATAGTAGCTTCGATTCTTAGTGTGTAAGTTGGGCTTTTGTTGTGCCGTGGAGTCGAGATTGGTATTCTGGACTTGCTAGTCTGGCAATTGTGCACATCGTTATTGTTGAGAGTGAGAAGTGGCTATTTCATACGTAGTAAGCTGTATGTCGAAGATTACCGGTGGCAAGGGCGAAATGTTCTGACGCCGTAAGAAAGGGAGAGCGTTGTGGCTGGCGGACTGTGAGCACGATGAGATGGAACTGTCCCTTCCTTTTTGCGAATTTTACAACCCTGAGAGTACGGGTGAGATGTGCGCCCAGCCAGCGCTTTTGGAGATGACTGCGAGTAGTCGCAGTATGGGCCACGAATACATCAGGGTAGGAAAATGTAAGGAGGTTTAAATGTGTAGGAAAACTAGGAGTAAAGAATCGAATCATCCAGAGAAGCTGACTGAAAAAAAGCAATAGGTGTGGACGGGGGAGGGGGAATGAGTTAAAGGGGAACTGAGATACTCTTATTGTGTCTCTCATTGGATACACATGGTTCCAAATTAATTAAATGGCAAAGTAAAGCTGTGGAAACATGAGACAATGATGGTGACAAGATCTCTCACATACCACCTGTCCCTCAGTCGGTCCACTACTGTTGCCACCTCAGTTACTGTCTGTACTGAGGTTGACCCTTCACCATGGTCGAGTGGGAATTCATTTCAAGGTGTGTGAGGCAGCGAAAGACTTTCGGTTGGGCCCAATCAAAAGGCCTCTCTGGCTCATCTGACAAACAGGTTTCAGGAGGCCACTGACAGAGGATGGGATTGCTGATAATCGGTAGTTTCAATGTTAGGTGCATAATGTGGCGCTTTAGGGATTCAGCTACCCAGGAGGACAAGCAGTCCAGTTTGCAGTTGTGTGCCACACTGGGGAAGGGGGAGGGGGTGGAGTCGTCCCAGATGTGGAACTGGTCCTTCCAGGTGGCATGAAGAGCATAGGGTGCAGCCAACTGCGGATGTTAGCTCATGTCAGTACAAATGATGTGTGCTATTTTGGACTAGAAGATGTTTTCTCTCGTTTCAGGCTGCTATCTGAAATCGAAAAGACTGCCAGTCTTTCTTTTGAGATAACGGCAGAGCCCACAATCTGTAGCATTATTGACAAGACCGACTGCGGATATTTGGTACAGAACCCAGTGGAGGAGTTGAATCAGAGTTTCAGACAGCTGTGCGGCCTTGCAGGCTGCAGATTCCTTGAGTTGCACCATAAGGTCGTAGAGTATCAGGATCTGCTTAATAGACAAGGGGTCGTTACACACAGGAGGTGGCTACACAGGCAGTGAGGCTGTGTAGAGTGGACTGGGTCGTTTTTTAAATTAGAGGGTCTTTGGAGAGAACAAAAAGAGCTTGTCTCAAAGGGTGCAGATCAAACACAGGACAAGGCTAGGCCTAGGAACCATAGATATTAATGTTGTAAACTGTTGTGTTGGGAAAAAACCATAGTTCCAAAAGCTAGTAGAAACATAGAAGCTCATTTCGTTACAGATACTCAAATCTGGCTAAAGCCAGAGATAAGTGCAACCGAAATATTTACAAAGAATTTACCGGTGTTCAGAATGGTGGATTCAATACAGTTGGTGGTGGCGTGTTTATTGCTGTTAGAAGTAGTTTATCTCGTAGTGAAATTAAGGTAGAGAGTTCCTGTGAGCTACCACAGGAAGGCTATACTTGACAAGTGTAATAAATTAATAACTGGTTCCTTTTACCGATCCTCTGATTCAGATGATACTGTTGTTGAAAGATTCAAAGACAATTTGAGCTTCACCTGAAACAGGTATCCCACGCATATAGTTATGGTTGATGGTTCCTTTGATCTACCCTTAAGATTTTGGCAAAAGTAAATGTTCGAAGCCAATGGTAGGTATAAAGCATGGTCCGAAATTGTACTAAATGCATTCTCTAAAAATTATTTTGAGCGATTAGTTCAGGAGGCGACTCGGAGTGGTTACAAAAACATAGTTACCAAATATGCAGCAACCAATCGCAAAATCATATTTTATTTATTCACTTTTGTAAATCGATTTCAAGTGATTAACAGCCATCATTGGTGCTTTCAACCAATATGTGCCCTGAGTAGTAATACTGTCTTAAGCAGAGGACCTCTGCTTAAGACAGTATTACTACTCAGGGCACATATTGGTTGAAAGCACCGATGATGGCTGTTAATCAGTTGAAATCGATTTACAAAAGTGAATAAATAAAACATGATTTGGCGACTGGCTGCTACATATTTGGTAATTTTATGGTTTGCGGTCGCTGCACGACTTGGGAACCAGATGTAGCCCACCATACAAAAACAAAGTTGACCTCCTAGCAAGAAATAAAGCTGAAAAATAGGGAGCATCATGACGGATTCCAAAAAAATTTTTCAAATGGCTCTGAGCACTATGGGACTTAACTTCTGAGGTCATCAGTCCCCTAGAACTTAGAACTGCTTAAACCTAACGAACCTAAGGACTTCACACACATCCATACCCGAGGCAAGATTCGAACCTGCGACCGTAGCGGTCGCGCGGTTCCAGACTGTAGCGCCTGGAACCGCTCGGCCACTCCGTCCGGCACACATTCCAAGTTTCTAGATTTCCTCAGAAGTGTCTTCTAACCAAATTGCATGCCTATTGAGTACCGTCTTAGTTGTGTAGCTGGATGTGTGATTCCCTGCCAGAAAGGTTAGAGTTTGTAGTAACTGTTGGGAAGTCTTCGAGTAAAATAGGAATGATATTGGTGCTCCACAAAGAAGTGTTATTGGCCCTCTGATGTTCCTAATAGATATGATATATCATGATGCTGCCATTTAGTGTCTAGTAATGTCGTCAGAAGATCACAACAAATAATTTACAGAAGACAGAGCTGGATGTCACAAACACATGGCAGTTGGAGCACAGGGGAGGGTCAGGGCTAGAGATGTTCTCCACAGGCGGGCGGCTACGGACATGCAGGAACTGGTGTGTGCACAACGTGACTGCATAAAAAGACGACTGTGGTAACTGTTAAACATGGAGCCCGGTGTAGTCAGTGTGCTTTGTCTAAGAAAGGAACCTCAACACGTCCAAGGTGCAAAAATTGTATAGTAAGAGCGTATTTTCTTTAAAAAAGACGGCTGATCACATATCTTCAAAAGGTGCGATATGTTACATTGCACTACAATATTCCGGGACGTTTAAATAAGTAGAAAATGAAATATACAACTGTCAAACAATCTGTCTCACTTCGATATTTTTGTAACTTTACCCATCGCTCGTGGTGTACTGTGCGACCAGTAGCGTGCTTCTGACATAATAATAGGACATAAATGTCAGGAGGGATTCGCAATCCTTCATAATAAACAGACCACAAAATAAGCAAGCTATCTTACTCAAATTTTTTAAAACCATTTCACACTGGACTATATGCGCTATAATATCATAGTGGCAGCGTCATCTTCAGTATCCATCTTTCATAATGAAACCATAGTTGTTCCATCTTGTGTCATAATTATGCTAACTGTGTAATAAATATCGGCAATAAGGACGAAATGTTACAGTGATAAAGCAAATGTTAGTCATAATTGGGTAACAAATTATAGTGATAAGGAAAATGGTAGTCCTCATTGGGTAATAAATCAGAGTGATAAAGGTAAGGAACCCCCTCCATGCAGGATGCTTCAAACAGTATACATTACCGATACATTACACAATTGGCTGAGATGATGGGGCGAGGGGGAGGGGGTCATAAATCATCCTGAGCCATCGTGCAGAAGTAGGTAGAGTGAAAATTGAGCTCAGCCGGTCATAGCTCCACTACTCATATACTCCCCTCTGACAATGCTCCACTCTTGTCGCTCAATGACCTTAGTTGGGAACGATATGTGCATAGTTTCTGAAGTCCCTAAGTAATATAACGTGTATGTGAGTGTGTGCGGAAGACAGAGAAACTCAGCATAATTACGAATAAATCACTGTAAACTGGATGTAGCTTAAGACAATCATGCAAACGCTCAAAACGTTACAATAATTTTCGCACAGAAAGTGCACCATAAATGTAAAGCTGACGTGTTCCGCTCCATAGTAAGAGCCTGCAACTATGATCCATAGAACATTCAAATAACTAAATTAAACTAAGTAACTAGGACAGAAAACTTAAAAAAAATAAAGCATTCATTCCAATGTGTGCTGTAAAATACGGGCCGAATGGTTCTTAGATCTAAAAGATCTTTAGCAGGAAGCCTTTGGATCATCTGCCGCACTCCAGTTGTATTCGACTTGCTCGTGACGCTGCCAAAGTGGATTTTGATTTCCCAGCGTCTCGTTAGAACACCATGGTTCCCTTCTCACAAATTCAAAACATTAACGAGATAGTTGCACAGTCTGGGAGCGGTAGCACCCAATCATCCAAAAGACTTCCTTCTTCAAAAACAACTTAGAAGCGATTACTGATTACGAACAGAACGTTGAATATTATTGACAATAATAATTTCTTCGAACTGTGTTCATCAGCTGTTTAAAATTACGAAGTCGTTTTTTCCATTATTTAGCTGTAATTGGTACACAAAAATTTCTACATCTTTTACAGTATCGCCGGCCGCGGTGGTCTAGCGGTTCTAGGCGCTCAGTCCGGAACAGCGAGACTGCTACGGTCGCAGGTTCGAATCCTGTCTCGGGCATGGATGTGTGTGATGTTCTTAGGTTAGTTAGGTTTAAGTAGTTCTAAGTTCTAGGGGACTGATGACCACAGATGTTAAGTCCCATAGTGCTCAGAGCCATTTGAACCATTTTACAGTATCTGCATCTATAGTCATTATCCAGTGTCATGTAGTTAACTCAGAAACTTCATTACTTGATAAAGGACTGAGAGTTTAAAATCAGCTGATTCTGTTAGATGCATATTTTGTCACATAATTAAAGTCAAATTTAGAAAAACTGACGTCACTCAGTAGTCTCCGAGAACATTGTTCTCGAATACTTTGTGCGAACGTTACTGTGCTTCAGCATCGCAAAAGTGTCCAGGAATACATGGATCACATTACGACAGTCCGCCCCCAGTATCTGAGTGGTCGCGCGACAGAATGTCAATCCTAAGGGCCCGCGTTCGATTCCCGGTTGGGTCGGAGATTTTCTCCGCTCAGGGACTGGGTGTAGTGTTGTCCTAATCATCGTCATTTCATCCCCATCGACGCGCAAGTCGCCGAAGTGGCGTCAAATCGAAAGACTTGCACCCGGCGAACGGTCTACCCGACGGGAGGTCCTAGTCACACGACATTTTATTTTACATTACGATCTTTCTAAAATTTTCAGACCACCTACAAAGACGCCTGTCCCAAGGGAGAATGAAAAGTGACGCTTTGCAATCAGTTCCAGTTTTACTACTCTGACCGCATTCAGATGGTGACCAACTGCTGAATCTCGTAGCCTCAGCCTCAATTTTGAGGAGAGCAAGAAGCTATCGTAACGTGAATTCCTGAACAGCACCAACTCTTCCATCAGTCCACAACAGTCTGAGGGACTATTAAGAAGATTTCAGGGTAAGCTAGTAGGCGTCCGTTTACTGGTTAGACGAAACATAGAAGCATGTCATAGACACTGGGGAAACAGCTCGCAAAGTGATTGGCAGTGCTAACCAGGATTCAGCCTTCTGGTTGCTGTTAATAGTTTCCACAACAAAAGTCTGTCTCGAAATCTGTCAACACCTACTACGCTACGCTTTATCCATGTGAAAGTTGCCTTCAGCGTCTTGTGTGGCATGTAACACTTTACTTGGCTACGACATGGTACAATATACCATGTTGAATTACCTCATAGAGAGCTATAGAAAATCTTCCTGTTCGTATAGAAAATCTTCCTGTTCGGTCTAAACTTGAGTAAAGCACGATTTTTTGACTGTGTTGGGAGATTGCCTTAATCTCTCTTCTGAAATCCAGAAATGACCTACATGCAAAAATAGTTGGTTAATGTTTCTGCCCTCCCTCACCCCCCCCCCTCCCTCCCCTCCTCAAAGCTGTATAGGGAAGACATTGGTTTACATATCTTATCTAGCCTCTTGAATCCCCTATTTAGTAGCTTCCAGTGTGGGCTGAACAGTACACGCGTTTGAGAAGGCTACATAACAGTTTTCCTTACACGAGCAACACCTTGCACGTATCCTTTTCCACCTTTATAAGACTTAAGGGACCACATGTAATCATAATATCCCGGGACAGCACCAGAACTGGTGATTTCCTGTTCAAAACAGTTTGTAGCGCAATGTATAGACCACAAGGAGCGGACAGAAATATGGAAACATCAAAACCAGAAAACATCACCATGACTAATGCAGTCTAGAAAAACAGATGGTATCCAAAACAGCATCCAGTCGTCTGGGTATTGATAAATTCAGGTCTAGTATGGTTTCAAGGGAAGCTCATTACCATTCTTCCGGTGTAACAGTGGCAAGTTCAGATAATGACGATCGAGGTGGGTAGCCGATGACGCACCCTCCTCTCCAAAGGAGACCACAAAGGTTCAATACTGAGATCTAGTGACTGTGTTGGCCTGGGTAGATGCGACGATTCTTCCAACTGCTCACAAAACAGTCCTGACCAATGCGACCTCTGCGAAAAGGCATCCTGTCATCTTGAAACACAGTATCACCATTGGGGAACTAACATTGTACCATGGGATGGACTCGATCAGCCAAAATGGTCAAATAATTCTTGGGAATAATGCGACTCGGCAGAGTAGCCATGTGGCCCTTGGAATACCAAAATATTGCTGCCGAAAACATCATCGTGCCGTCGCCACGTTTCACTATTGGGACGTAACTAGGACAGAATTTGGAAACAGTGTGAAGCAAGACTCATCCGATCAAACAACTATCTTTCATTGCCTCATAGACCAAGTTTTATAGCTACGGCACTACGTTTTCCTGTGACGGACATCTGCATTAGTAATGGGTGGTTTTGGAATTCCAGCTTGCCCTGAAATTCCGTTTTTATGAATCTCCTTTCGTGTTGGTTTTGGTGCTGATGCGGTTCACGAGAGGGACAATCAGTTCTGAAGAGACGGCTGCTGTCTCTTATTTTTCGCCACAATCACCTTCAGAGATCGACTGGCACGATCACTCAATGCACACTGTCTATTCGCACTATGATTTGACTATGATGTTTTATCGATTTCTCTGTATGAGGTATACATCTTCGAAATTGAGCCTTGCTGCTGCTCGCGTTGGTGCCGTGTGTAGGTTTCTTTCTGCCAGACCGTGTCGTTTAGTTGGCATGGTTGCATTGTTTGTCTTCTTCTCGTGTTCACTGGCACCACTCGGTTTCGTAAGCGTTGCCTGTCCGCTAGTGGTAGCAGCGGCGCTTATCGATATGTAGTTCTGCAGCCCTATCTTTGGGGCGACCTCATTCTTCTTTTCCATGTAGTGTGAGTGTGGAGTTCGGTTGGCGCCGGCCGGAGTGGCCGTGCGGTTCTAGGCGCTACAGTCTGGCACCGAGCGACCGCTACGGTCGCAGGTTCGAATCCTGCCTTAGGTTAGTTAGGTGTAATTAGTTCTAAGTTCTAGGCGACTGATGACCTCTGAAGTTAAGTCGCATAGTGCTCAGAGCCATTTAACCATTTAACCAAGTTGGGTTGGCGACGGAGTAGCAGCAAGGTCCGCGCAGAGCGGCAACACGCCGGAACCGCTGGCGGTGTGTATGGACTGCCGGATCGAAGGGCAGTGGTCACGAGGATGCACGACCTCGTCCAAACCGGATCCTGCATGTTTAAGTTGAGTGCATTGCAATTCGCATAGAGAAACTGTGAAATCTCACGATTCTCCAGTGATTAGGGTTCATGTTGCTGCTCGTAGTGTCGCCGAGGCGAAAAGCAGCGAGTGGAGTACCTGGGGAAGGCGTACCTGATTAGCCTTCCTGAGCTTCTAATTACTATTTTCAGCTTCTTACATTGTTAAGTTGAACCAGCGGTATTTTTCTGTCTTGTGGCCGCTAACGCCCCAGTTACCTGCCCTGGGGGTTAGTGTAACAGCAGTGTACATTTCCTCGCCTTGCCGCTGCTGTCCAGTGAAGTGTGTAAGTTTGACAGCTTCTTGATTGTAAGTTGGATGGCGTTCTTCTACCTTAGTGGTAGTCATTCTTTCTTGCTCCAGGAGCTCTAAGCACAGTATTCTGCAGGCGGAGCCCAGACCGCCGGTTCCGGCTTTGGCGTAAATTTACATCTTGCATTTGTTTTGTTGGATGTCAGGTAGCCTCACCAAGATTATCATTAGTCGCTCGTAGACTGCCACTAGTCGAGTTACCATCTTGTGATCTGAATGCAACTCTTGGCTGCCTTTTCTTCGCCCACGAAAGTGTTTTTGGTGTGACCTACTCAGGGATCGATTCCTGGAGCACCATATGTCACTGGCCCTTGTGTTTTATTTTATTATTGTATTATTAAGTTACCGTCATTTATCTCACCTGTTTGGTGATATGATGTTTTTTTAATCAACGTTTGCTATGCCATTCACCGTTTGACAGAATATTTGTTAATTTTTTTAGTAATTGCCATTTGGGGCGTTAAAGGCCTTCAGCTATGATTGTGGTTACTTGCTTTAAAATTCTGGTGGCGACCACACTGGCTTATTCTCCAAAATTATTTGCTGTCTGTATTTTATGTATACTTGCTTAATTTTTATAACTGCCATTCTGGCTTTAAAGGCCTTCAGCCATGATTGCGACCACATTGGGTTGTTTTCAAAAATTATTTGGTGTCTGTATTTTATGCATGTTTGCTAAATTTTTTTAATAATTGTCATTTTGGGCGTTAGAGGCCTTCAGCCGTGGTTGTGGCTACGCGCCTTAAAAGTCTGATTGCGACCTCATTGGCTTGTTTTCAAAAATTATTTATTAAAATAAATGAGTAAAATTGCAAAGCAAACCAATAGCAACTGATTCGGGCCCCGCCCACAATCGTAACCCAATCCTGCCTTCCTTAATTGCCAGGTTTCAGAAATGATGCCTCTTGGAACACTAAACACTTACCTATCTATCTCGGTTACGGCGGCACCCATCATACGGGCACCAACAATTTGCCTACGTTCGAATTCGCTTACCTCCGAAATTGTGCAGTCACAAGTGCAAAGAACAGTGTTCTGGGTATGACTGACTCTTGCAAAGTATTGACAACATTTCACAGGTGCTGCTCGCGGACAAACACATCAGCGCAACCCGCAGGCTCGGCCAGCATTTGCATTTAAGTTCAGTCATGCATCCCTGTCGGTGTTTCCATATTCTTGTCCATCCCCTGTATTTCAACGTTTCTTGTACATCAGACAAATGGTAGGGAGAAGAACAGTCTTGTACATGTAAGATTAATTTACTAGCTGCGTCCGGCGGTGTCACCCGCGGTTAAACAGTAATTTATAAAAAGATGGTAATACCGAAACTCACTACCCACGCGCCATCAGCAAAGTTATGTGTTGGAAGTCTAGCGGAGCAAGCCACTTGCGCACGAGGAAACCGCGCGACATCGGGGAAAAAAATCTACCAAATTTTGAGACGATGGGTAAAGCTGACAGAACTCGTGTCGCTTGAAACTCACTCGCTTACTTCAAGGGAAACATTTTCGTGCCACTGAGTAGCTAATTACAAAATGTGCAGAAAAGGAAGTAAATAATTTCACTACTGTTTGCGAGATGCTTCGCACACGAAAGATCATAATTGTCTTGGTGTGTATGGAGAGCCAGAAATCTACTGCACTACTTTTTAGCAGTGGCTTTGCCCACGTACCATATATGAATCTCATCTCTAGTGAATTTCAACCTGCAGTTTCATTTTTACATAGCTCAATGTTCATGATGTATCTCCTGAATTATATGTTGTACATCCAGTTGTATATGGGGGTTGTCGGCGAGAAAAAGTTTAGTAAAAGTTTGATATTATGTGTAAAGTTTGTTGCAAGTCAATAAGTGTTCTTATTCTCAAATACTGGATAAATGAAGTATGGGTTTTGTCGCGTCGTGTGTTATACTTATTTTTCATCCCCCCACCCTCTGATAGGAAGGTATAAGTAAGGTAGCCTAAGATGTTAATTCAGGGTATGAGGTATCTCCATTCCAAATCCGTCGAGCTACACACTCACACTCACACACACACACACACACACACACACACACACACACACACACAGATAGAGAGAGAGACTTTCGCATTTACAATACACAAGTATGAAAGATGATGACTGTGTAAACTGAACGGTTTTCGTCTCCCTCACTCACCCTCAAAAGATGTGGAACATATTTCTTTTCCGACGTGTAATTGTATCAGACGAACTGAATCTGGTGTCACAATAGATGACATCCTTCCCTTTTTACTTATATGTCCACAGCTTCAAAAAGCATCTGGATCAAGCTTCGAATGTGCAGCATCTGAGATAATGGAAGACGTGCTTGCTAGAGACAGAGCAAAGGCTCGGAGAGAGCAGCACTGGGGAATGAAATCAGCCGTGTCTTTTTCGAAGCAACCGTTTCGGCATTTCCTTTATTTAGGTGAAAAACATGAATTTAGATGGATGTTTAAACCCGTTTCCTCTCAAAAGCGGGTCCACTGTCGTTACTGCTGCGCCAGCTCGCTCAGTCGAATTTGTGTCATCCAGGTTCTGAATGTCCACCGAGTTCCCTAATTGAAACTTACTGGCAGATTAAAACTGTGTGCCGGACCGAGACTCGAACTCGGGACGTTTACCCATCGCGGGCAAGTGCTCTACTACCTGAGATACCCAAGCACGACTCACGACCCATCCCCACAGCTTCAATTCTGCCAGTACCTCGTCTCCTACCTTCCAAACTTCACAGAAGCTCTTCTGCGAGACGAGCTACTGGCAGAATTGAAGCTGTGAGGACGGGTCGTGAGTCGTGGTTGGGTAGCTCAGACGGTAGAGCACTTGCCCGCAAAAGTGAAAGGTCCCGAGTTCGAGCCTCGATCCGGCATACAGTTTTAATCTGCCAGGAAGTTTCACATCAGCGCACACTTCGCTGCAGAGTGGAAATCTCATTCTGAGCTCCCAGATTATCCCAGCTACCAAGAGGAGTCCTAGTCCAATTTGCTTTCATATACTGCCCACCCTATCGCCAACTCTCGTCACCGGGTCAGTGGTGGGATCAAGGTTTTGATAGACGGTTTATAGTAACTGCGTAATGCACTTTGTTGCAGATATGGAAAGCTATATGCAACACATTCGTCATAAGTGCTACGCCAGAAAGGCGGAGGGGGGTATGAGATGCGGGCGGTGGCGGTAACCGCGCCGGGCTCGCCACACTGCGGTGCCACTAGTGCGCTGCATCATGAGCTGCGGCAGGGCGCGCGTTCTGCTGGCCGTAGCGCTGCTGTCCACGCATCTCTGTCCGTCCAGGATGGAGGACGCAGACGCCAGCAAAGGTAAGCCTGCAGGCCAGCCACCGACCGCTGATTCAGCCCTTGGTAATGAACGCTAACTAGCCTCACCGTATGTTTTACTAAGAGGTGCTACCCAAAAGTTCCTGGAATTTCTGCGCCTCGGGCTTACAAAATAAGAGTACAACTGAACACTGCTAAGATCAGCGCACATGTTTCAGGGGTCAGTAAGCTCAGCGGCTTCGCTTGAGTGCGAGGTCGCGAAAGACCAATGATGTTTACAGCATTCGACGCCTCATATGTTTTCTTCCATACAACCACAATATCGGATGCTAATGGCAGCAGGGGGGGGGGGGGGGGGAGACTAGAAGTACCCAGCAGCGTGGACAGCATGAAGCTAGGAGCCTAGTCCACCTGCTCAGTTCACGAGTGACGCACAACAGTGCTAATGGCGTTGATACAAAGCAGAGCAAGCGCAACGATAAATAAAGCAAACATTTCGTTATATCCACAACAACAGTTGCCGACGTTGACATTTCGTCAGAAAGGAAAGAAAGAAGTTGCAGATAAAATATGTCAGTGGAATGTGTGACGTCGTAAACGCTCGACTGTGCCGACAATGTACTAGGGTCACTCCAAAAGAAATGCACACTATTTTTTTTTAAATCCATCTTTTATTCTACATGTTTGAAAGTTTTACAGTTTGTAGATACATCCTTTAGGAACAATATTTTCATTTCTCCACGTAATGTCCATCCCTTTCAACTGCCTTACGCCATCTGGGAACCAGCGCCTGTATACCCGCACGGTAAAATTCTGCACCAACCTGTAGGAGCCACTGTTTGGCAGCGTGCACAAGGGAGTCATCATCTTCAAACCTTGTTCCACGAGCCGGCCGAAGTGGCCGTGCGGTTAAAGGCGCTGCAGTCTGGAACCGCAAGACCGCTACGGTCGCAGGTTCGAATCCTGCCTCGGGCATGGATGTTTGTGATGTCCTTAGGTTAGTTAGGTTTAACTAGTTCTAAGTTCTAGGGGACTAATGACCTCAGCAGTTGAGTCCCATAGTGCTCAGAGCCATTTGAACCAACCTTGTTCCACGAAGAGAGTCTTTCAGTTTCCCAAAGAGATGATAGTCACATGGAGCCAGGTCCGGACTGTAAGGCGGGTGTTTCAGTGCTGTCCATCCGAGTTTTGTGATCGCTTCCATGGTTTTTAGACGGACATGTGGCCGTGCATTGTCGTGCAACAGCAAAACATCCTGCTTTTGCCGATGTGTTCGAACACGTCTCAGTCGAGTTTGAAGTTCCTTTAGTGTCGTCACATATGCATCAGAATTTATGGTGGTTCAAAAATGGCTCTGAGCACTATGGGACTTGTGGTCATCAGTCCCCTAGAACTTAGAACTACTTAAATCTAACTAACCTAAGGACATCACACACATCCCTGCCTGAGGCAGGATTCGAACCTGCGACCATAGCGATCACGCGGTTCCAGACTGAAGCGCCTAGAACCGCACGGCCACACCGGCCAGCTTATGATGGTTCCACTTGGCATGATGTCCACAAGCAAGAGTCTTTCGAAATCGAAAAACACTGTAGCCATAACTTTTCCAGAAGGTGTGGTTTCGAATTTCTTTTTCCTTGGGTGAATTTGCATGATGCCACTCCAATTGTAGGGAAGCAGCCTACTCACGCCGTATAAAATTCACATCAGTCTTTCCATTGTGTGCCAGCCTAGTCCGCTGTAACTAGCTCTGACGTCATAAATGTTGCGCAATACTTTAAAAATCAAGTAAATAACCTGAAACGTTTCTAGCATGTCAGGAGTAATACTAAATCAATATGTGTTGAATATCAGTTCAATAACTTTAACCATTTTCGAATTTTGGACGTTTCTCTGTAAAAATCATTGGCGCAACAGAAAAGAGCTAGAGACTTAAAAATTTATATTTAGATTCCTTTTTCATAATAATTTAATAGAAACAGTACTTTGGATTTCACAAATTAAAATTTTAGTGGAAATTCATGATTCTCTGGTTTTTATCTTAAAAATTAAAGAAGCAAGATAGATTAAGTAGGCGAATAAATAAGGCTAGGATGTTTAAATTTAAATAGAAGGGAGATTCGCTATAATCATAAAGATGTGAGAAGTTTCAATTGAATAACTATAAAACTATAGCGATAGCGTATCTCCAAAGGGCAAGTTCAGAGCTCGTCTACTTGCGTACAGTGTAATTAAATTAATTCTCTCGCCCAAAATAATTGACTTAGCCACGTCAGACTTTTATTATGATTACTTACCTGTGTGCTGAATGCACATTTAAATTGAGAGCTTCATCTGCCATCAGCAAAAGAAGCTATGATTTATTCGATAACTTAAAGTGGTGCATTACTAGCCCAGCGGCTAGCCGGGAGAGCCGATTTGATCAGGCGTTCCCTTAGCCGTCCGCACCGCGGCTTTATATATAAGAACGCTGCGCGAGGAAGTAAGGCCCCAGTTCTCTCCAGCCGCTGAATAGCACACCATCTGTGTCGGGAGTCGCGTCGCGTCAGTATCATTGCTATAAACAGCCTCGGATGCCGTATTAAGTTACTCGAGTTATGCGTAACCATGAAATCATTTTAAGTGAAGTGTTAATTCTGGGATGACTTTAATTATCTATCTTCAGTTTGCGTATGTCGTATTTTCACGTGCCGTCGCGGGACAAACATTCTACCATTATTTAGCGTGGCGTTTGATGAACCTTATCATCAAATTATGGCGAGCATTCACTTAAACATTTAATTTGGACAGTTATAGTTGCATCAGCGCATTAGACTCTGAACTGCTCTGTTAGATTGTGTGGATTCTTTTTTTTTTTTTTCATGACTTAGAATATAGCGAACGTTTTTTCACGATCGTTTTTAATTATGAATCCCAGACGATCTCCTAATTCCTCAGAGCTATAAGCTGTAGCTATAAGTGTATTTCTCAGATGAAGTGGGCACTAGGAATTCTAATTACAGTCTTCACGTTTTGCTAATCAGTTTCTAGTTGCCAAAATTGTAGTTAGAGAGCCAGTGTTGAGAACGGCAAAACAACAGCATAAATAATAGGAACATTTTAAACAACATAATTCCACCCGCAGCCCCACATATAGTTAAACGGCAGGGAATTGCATCTTTTCTACATTACAATTCTACATTAATACAATAAACAAAAAAATACCACCAGCCGCCCCACATATGAGCATCGGCCGGGAAGTGTTTCTACATTCTACAAAATTATATAAAACAAAAATTCCACCAGCCGCCCCACACAATGATTGCCTCTTAGTCTCTGGTGAAAAATGATGGAGCCATGTTTTATCACCTGTCACAATTCTTCCAAGAAATTCATCCACACCATTCTCGTACTGTTCCAAAAATTCTCAGCATACCGTTTTTCTTGTTTCTTTGTGAGCCACTGTCAACATCCTGGGAACCCACCTGGCACAAACCTTTTTTAACGCCAACACTTTCAGTATTCTGCAAACACTTCCCTCCCCTATCCCAATGTAGCGTGACAGTTCGTTCACCGTGATGCGTCTGTCAGCAGTCACCAATTCGTTAACTCTCTGCAAATTGTCTGCAGTGTGTGCAGTACGAGACCTGCGGCTGCGAGGACAATCCTCGATATTGCCTGCTTTCATCACGTAACCTGCTTGCCCACCGACTAACTTTACTGCGACCGACAGCAGCATCTCCATACACCTTTTTCAACCTCTTGTGGATGTTTCCCACTGTCTAGTTTTCACAGCACAGGAATTCTATGACAGCACGTTGCTTCTGACGAACGTCAAGTGTAGCATCCATCTTGAAGACATGCTGTGACGGCGCCAATCACGGGAACAGGTTGAACTGAGTTTGAAAAGAAGCGGGAAGGATGTATCTACGCACTGTAAAACTTTCACACATGCAGAATGAAAACTGTATTTTTACAAAAATAGTGTGTATTTCTTTAGGAGTGACCCTCGTACATGAGGGGTACGGTGATGACGATTCGTTCTCAACAAGTGAAAGTGATACTGAAACAGGAGTCCACCCCTGTAGTTCATCACCCTTGTCCGACACGTAGCCACAAATTCCGTCTCCAGTGGAAGTTAGTAAAGGACAATCTTTGTCCAAGGAACGGGTAAGCATAATTACGTACATGGAAGGTCATCCACAGCGTAGTTCAAATGGTTCAAATGGCTCTGAGCACTATGGGACATAACATCTGTGGTCATCAGTCCCCTAGAACTTAGAACTACTTAAACCTAACCAACCTAAGGACGTCACACACATCCATGCCCGAGGCAGGATTCGAACCAGCGACCGTAGCAGTCGCGCGGTTTCGGACTGCGCGCCTAGAACCGCTAGACCACCGCGGCCGGCCGCAGCGTAGTAAAGGAAGAGTTATCAACAGATTTCGACTAAGTCCACAGCAATACGACCGTACAGGGCGTAGGAAAAACTAAAAATATTTAAGGATGGAGAAGGCGCACTTGTTATAAAAACAGGTGTTTGAGCATTTCAAGGACGCCCGATACAATTTACTGGATGTTAATGATAGTGACCTATTACGTCATCCACATCAAATTGCGTGCGACATAGATTACAGTGATTTCAAACTAACTAATAACAATGCCTTAACGCATTCGTATACAATTATGTCGACTGTTAATCTGGATGACAAATTGACTGGAAAGTTATTTATTGTGCTGCGAGAAGTTGCAGGTTCTCTGTCACTACAATTCTTTCTCGTGTGCGTGATCTTGGAAGATCAGTAGGAAGTATTTACGTCACAGGAAGCAAGAGTGGGAAAATGGGCATAAGAGAACGACAGCTTTTGTGCGAGCACCTCTTTTCGTCAATAGCTGGTCCAAGTAACTTGCTTTTGCTTGAATCCGGGTATGTGTATAAAAATCATAATCTTTAGAGCAAACTATCCCTTCTGAAAAGTGTGTAACATTGCAGTTCATACCACCTTGAACCACTGGACAAATTTGGTCTCTGCAAAAGCATATTAGTTTGACCAGCTATTGGCAAAAAGCACTCATAACCTAGTTTTAGTTCTCTTACGCCCATTTTCCCGATCTTGCTTGCTGTGACGTAAATATTTCCTGTTGCTCTTGCAAGATCACGCACGCGAGAAAGAAACGTAGGGGCAGAGCATCTCCAACTACTCGCAGCACAATAAATAACCTTCCACCCAATTTCCCATTCAGAGCAACAGTCGGCATAATTGTAAACGAATGCGTTGAGGCATTGATGTTAGGTATCTTGATACAACTGTCTCGGTACCTCTAATTTCCTGAATTCGTTTCATATGCATTTCCTATTCAAATATCGAGTGGTCGGAGCTGTAAACAAATTCCCTACTGAACGATAAGTTTATTTATCTCATCTACAAATTTTCGTGACGATTCCGCAGTTTGCCTTGCATCGTCAAGTTGACGTTTTGTTTGAAATTTCGTTATCTTACGTCTTCCAATTCTGTAGCACTGTTTGAAGTTATACAACCGCCCACAGCTTCCCTTGAAATCACTGTAATCTATGTCTAGCACTATTTGAAGTTATACAACTGCCCACAGCTTCCCTTGAAATCACTGTAATCTATGTGGCGCGCAATTTGATGTGCATGATGTAGTAGGCCACTACCATCCACATCCTGTAATTTGCACCGAGCGTCGTTGAAACGTGCACGGTCTTCGTAACAAGTGCGTCTTGTCCTCACCTGAATATCCGTAGTTTTCCTTACGCACTACACGATCATATTGCTGCGGACTTATTCCAAATCAGTTCATAACTCTTTTGTTGCTATGCTGCGGATGATCTTCTATGTACGTAATTATGTTTAGCACCCGCTCCTTTGACAATGATTGTGCTTTACTACATTTCACCGAACGCGGGATTTGTGGTTCCCTGTCCGCCAAGGACTGTGAACCTCATGGTTCGACATCTGTTTCAGTATCAATTTCACTTATTAATCACTTATCTTCATCATTGTACTCCTTATGTATATTGTCCGCAAGTCGAGTGTATCCACCAGAAGCGCAAACATTTCATCTGCCACTTCTTTCTCATTCTGCGAAATTTCTTGGATTCTCTTCTAATGAAGTTGTAACTTCCCCAACTGTTGTTGCACATATAATGCAACATTTTGCTTTGTTTATCTTTGCACTGGTCCGCTTTGTATCGACATCACTAGCACTGTATCGCTGTGAGGTACCCGTCGAATATGCAGTTAATCTACACTTCGTAGCCTCAGGTTGTGCTCACCTTTGGATACCACCAGTCCCGGCCTTGTTGCCATTACCAACCAATGTGGTGGTTCCATAGTAGACAGCATGTGGGGTGTCGGATGCCGTAAACATCTTTGGCCTTTTGTGACCTCGCACTCAACGGCTTTCTTAAGTGGACCTGTGTATTATTCGCGGGCAGTCTTCCATTGTGAATTTGCTTGTGTTTGCGATTTTGCAGCGACACACCCCACAAAACAGCGTTGCTGTATCAAATTATGTTTTAAACATGGTAAAACAGCCGTAAAAACGCACAAAATGTTAGTCCTAGCATTCGGCAATGACGCTTTAGGCCAGACACAGACGTATGACTGGTTTAAACGTTTTAAAAATGGCCGGACATCTGTTGATGATTATGAACGTTCGGGCCATTAAACCAGAAAATGTCAGTACTGTTCGGAATGTGGTTGTGAAAGACTGTAGGCATCCGTTGATGTCCTAAGGCGGTTAATGTAGGACGTGAGAAGAAAACGTCCAGAGAAGTAACGTAGGAATGACTGGGTCCTTTACGACAACGTGAGGCCGCATACAGCTTTCATCGTACTGCAGTTTTTGACAAAAAACAACACGGCGGTATTCCTCATCCACCACATTCGCCCAAGTTGGCTCCGTGTGATTTCCCTCTCTTTCACAAATTGAAGCTGAAGTTTTCCCAAGTTGGAAATGAAGCTGAATGGACAAAGATCTGACATGCTAGAAGAGATTCGAGCGGAATCGCAAGTGGTGCTGAGCACAATGATAAAAAAAAAAAGAGTTTCAGGATGCATTCCTTTCGTGGCAGAGGCGCTGGGATCGGCGTCTGAGCTTCCCAAGCGGACTTCTTTGAGGTGATGGAAGCGAAATAAAATTTTGTATGATGTGATTGTATTTAGGGTTGGATTTCGGGAAGTTCTGCGTAGCACGTCGTATGTTCCATGTTCAATGTACCGAGTGTCGCTTAGTGTTCTTCGGTGAGAAAATGATCGCATAGCATTACTGTCCGAGTGACCCCTTCGACGACTTGCGCGTCAATGATGATGATGAAATGATGATGACAACACAACAGCCAGTATCCGAGCGGATAAAATTTCCGACTCGGCCAGGAATCAAACCCGACAAGGATTGTACGAAATAATACGAACACTCTGGTGCAAAATACCAAGTTCTGCTGATAGGTTTCTGATTCATGTGTTACAAACTGATGTTGTCTTTGCCCTCCCACGTGTGCATTGATTGTTGTAGCGCCCGAAAGTCCACAATCACACTGTATCTTAGAGACTTCATACGAGGACACATTTTAGGTGCCCATTCAACAGGTGCAAATTTATTAGGAGGATACGAAGCTCCTGTATTTTAACGCTATAGCAACACACGAATTTCAGGGGAGTAGCTTGTGTGCTAAATACAAAAGTACAAGAAAGATTAATTTTACTGACAGAAATAAGAGGCGTTACAGGGGGTCAATATGTCTGATACAATGAGGATTCAAAACATTATGACCACTGCCCACCGCGAGAATGAATGCCTCCTGCTGGCGTTCAAGGCACGTGACGCGCGCGGTAAGGAAATTAAATAAGCGGATCAGCGACAATACAGGCTGCGAATGGGGAAATCCATTGAATTTGGCAAAAGGCAAATTGATGTGCCCCGGCACCTGAGAACGAGCCTCGGAAACTGGGAAACTGCGAAGCTGGTCAGATATCCGTGTGCAACTATCTTGAGAGCAGTGGAGAACGATGAAACCAAGAGACGGCTACCAGGTGTTGGAGCTCGGAGTCTTGCCCACTCTGGGTAGCAGGTTAGGAGGCGACCTCTGGCAGGACAACAGAGTGCAATGGTGGTGCAGGTCCACGTCTCTCGGGGCACACTGTTCAGTTCACATTGTTGAACATAGTCTCCGCAGCAGACAACCCTATGATTGACCCATCGGCATTGACAGTTACGAATGCGGTGGTCACGGGATTATTGGGATTGGACCGTGGATCAATGGAAACGTCTCGCACCGTCAGATAGCTCAAGTTTCGTATTACACCAGGTCGATGGTCGTGTCCAGATACGCCGTCACCCTGGTGAACGACTGCTCGAAACACACGGTGCGCCACGGCGCAGGCCAATGGGGGTAGTGATATTTATGCGCGATATTCAGCTGGGGTCCCATGGGACCTGTGGTAGGGCATCGAAGGTGTGCGCATTAAGCTGTGAACATTAATGCGGACCAGCTGCATCCCTTCATGCTTAATGTCTTCCCTGACAGCGATGGTTTCTTCCAGCGGGTTAACTGTCGGTGTCGTGCTACAGCGGTCGAGGAGTGTCGCTGTCTGGCGCTGACTACTTACCTACAAACCACTGTCACACTGTTTATGGGAACTGCGTGGCCTGTGCACAAACTTCTAGTGCTACATATCTCCGGAAACCAACCAATAATTTGTCAAATTTATGCTAGGCCGAATCGATGCAGTATTGCACTTCAAAAGTGGAGCGAAAGCTATTAAGCCGATAGTGACCAATGAACCATTGAAAGCCTACTTAAAAAGTTTCAAGAAGCTATATTGAGTGCAGAACCTAGACAAATACTACAGCCCCTTACATATCGTTCCCATAGGGACGGTGGCTAAATATAGCAGTCACAGAGACATGTACACACATCAAAAAAAGTTTTGCAGCACCACTTCTGAAGACAGACGTTGATTGTGGATATTGTATCACAAACGCAATCCTTTTGACTCTTCAGAGATGTCACTAAACCCGCCCACACATGTAAACAACCGTGAATGAGCAGCGCCTATTGGACGGAGGGTGTCCGACAGCAGATCAGTTCCAGGAGGTACACGGCTCGTGTTGTCTGTAGTTCAAGTATGCCTAGACGGTCAATGCCAAGGTTCGATCGCGTCCGAATTATTAATTTGTGCCAGGAAGGGCCCTCAACAAGGGAAATGTCCAGGTGCCTCGGAGTGAACCAAAGCGATGTTGTTCGGACATGGAGGAGATAAAGAGAGACAGGAACTGCCGATGACATGCCTCGCTCAGGCCGCCCAAGGGCTACTGCAGTGGTTGACCGTTACCTATGAATTATGGCTCGGTGGAACCCTGCCAGCAACGCCACCATGTTGAATAATGTTTTTCGTGCAGCCACAGGACGTCGTGTTACGACTCAAAACTGTGCACAATAGGCTGCATGATGCGCATCTTTACTCCTGACGTCCATGTCGAGGTCCATCTTTGCAACCACGACACCATGCAGCGCGGTACAGATGGGCCCCACAACATGCCGAATGGACCGCTCACGATTGGCATCACTTTCTCTTCACCGACTAGTGTCGCATATGCCTTCAACCAGATAATCGTCGGAGACGTGTGAAACATCCCCTTAGAAAAATTAATGAATTACTTTGCTGATAAACCTCTACGTTATTTGATTTTCAAACAGCTGAGCAAAACTGAACGTACTCAGACATAACTCTCTTTACTTATTCTGATCAACACTAAACTGACACACAATATTTTAGCGCAACGCAATCAGACTTTCAAAAATCCCTACAAAAGAATGGCCCTGACTAACAATAACCTATACCTTTCATGAATCACTTACCTCACAAAAATCGTCGTTACTCGAACTACTGCAATACAGCGAGCGCCACTACTGCCACCTAAATAAAAGATTGTAACTACTCAAGGCACTAACTACTGATAGGCATAGTCAGCAAATGAAAGATTTTGATAGAGAACAAACAATGTATTTACCTTAATAGTGTTCAAAAGTCATCATATATATACAGGGTGAGTCACCTAACGTTACCGCTGGATATATTTTGTAAACCACATCAAATACTGACGAATCGATTCCACAGACCGAATGTGAGGAGAGGGGCTACTGTAATTGGTTAATACAAACCATAAAAAAATGCACGGAAGTACGTAATCAGTGCCGTTTGTTGCATTTTAAAATGTTAATTACATCCGGAGATATTGTAACCTAAAGTTGACGCTTGAGTACCACTCCTCCGCTGTTCGATCGTGTGTATCGGAGAGCACCGAATTACGTAGGGATCCAATGGGAACGGTGATGGACCTTAGGTACAGAAGAGACTGGAGCAGCACATTGCATCCACATGCTAACACCTTTTAATTGGTCTTTTTCACTGACGCACATGTACATTACCATGAGGGGTGAGGTACACGTACACACGTGGTTTCCGTTTTCAATTACGGAGTGGAATAGTGTGTCCCGACATGTCAGGCCAATAGATGTTCAATGTGGTGGCCATCATTTGCTGCATTCAATTGCAATCTCTGGCGTAATGAATGTCGTACACGCCGCAGTACATCTGGTGTAATGTCGCCGCAGGCTGCCACAACACGTTGTTTCATATCCTCTGGGGTTGTAGGCACATCACGTTACACATTCTCCTTTAACGTAACCCACAGAAAGAAGTCCAGAGCTGTAAAAACAGGAGAACGGGCTGGCCAATTTATGCGTCCTCCACGTCCTATGAAACGCCCGTTGAACGTGTACCTCACCCCTCATAGTAATGTACATGTGCGTCAGTGAAAAAGACCAATAAAAAGGTGTTAGCATGTGGACGTAATGTGCTGTTCCAGTCTCTTCTGTACCTAAGGTCCATCACCGTTCCCTTTGGATCCCTACGTAATTCGGTGCTCTCCGATACACACGATCGAACAGCGGAGGAGCGGTACTCAAGTGTCAACTTTAGGTTACAATATCTCCGGATGTAATTAACATTTTACAATGCAACAAACGGCACTGATTACGTATTTGTTTATATGTTCAGATGTGCTAACAAAACTAACGAGGTTCCATTTAAGAAAACGTAGGTTTGTGTTAAAAAACATACTTCCGTGCATTTTTTTATGGTTTGTATTAACCAATTATACTTGCCCCTCTCCTCACGTTCGGTCTGTGGAATCGATTCGTCAGTATTTGATGTGGTTTACGAAATATATCCAGCGGTAATGTTAGGTGACTTACCCAGCATATTGGCGAGGCATTCGTCTTCATGGACGACAATTCGCGCCCCCATCGTGCACATCTTGTGAATGACTTCCTTCAGGATAATGACATCGCTCGACTAGAGTGGCCAGCATGTTCTCCAAACATGAACCCTATCGAACATGCCTGGGATTGATTGAGAAGGGCTGTTTATGGATGACGTGACCCGCCAACGCCCCTGATGGATCTATACCGAATCGCCGTTGAGGAGTGGGACAATCTGGGACAACAGTGCGTTGATGAACTTGTGGATAGCATGCCGCGACGAATACAGGCATGCATCAGTGCAAGAGGACGTGCTACTGGGTATTAGAGATACCGGTGTGTACAGCAATCTAGACCACCATCTCCGAAGGTCTCGCTGTACTGTGGTATAACATGCAATGTGTGGTTTTCAAGAGCAATAAGAAGGGAGGAGATGATGTTTATGTTGATTTCTATTCCAATTTTCTGTACAGGTTCCGGAATTCTTGGAAACGTGGTGATGCATAACTTTTTCGATGTGTGTATTTATCTCTCTCTCCGATGGAGTAATTACTCTTGAATAGAACCTCTATTTCTGGTGGCTTAGAAGAATAATTACATTTCAAATACACGCCACCACATGCCTAGCGCTCGTGGTTCAAACTCCTACACACGGGTATAGTTTTAACTCAAGCGAAACTTCTCTGACAATTCACTGTCAGCGGCTTATAATCCAATGTCTGTGTCCACGACGCCGTTGTAGCTGCATGCGTTCCAATTCGGGTAATTTAAAAACAGTACTTGACGATCAGAATAAATTATGATATTTGGAGCTTTGGTTAATCGACGACCGTTCCGACTGCATCAATCTGTGGGAACTTGAAACAGCTGCCATTACTGCTTGCCGCTGTATAAACCGTGGAATGTTGTTCTACGGTACTATAGTACATGGTGCCCAGAAGAAACTAGTTCCTCTGAGAAACATAATTAAGAAATTATTATGTCTTGCTTTAACCACTGATCTCACAGATCCTCTTTTCTCCCCTCTCCTCTTCACTCCCCCCCCCCCCCCCCCCCCGTCGCCCCCAATCCCCTTTCCAACAGGACGTATATACGACAAGGCGTTTATTATTTTCTTCAAGTGCCTTCCATTATCTTCCATCGTGTTGCTAAATTTGTTAGTGGCATGTTCACCAATATGTGATTATTACGGTAATCTTCGTGCATTCAGATGGGAATTCCTGGAGCGGAGACAGCGTTCTTTTCGCGAAATCTTTCGAGAAAATTAAGGGAACCGGCATTTGCGGTTGACTGCAGAAAGTTTCCACTGCCACCAACGTACATTTCACATAAGGACCGCGAAGACAAGATAAGATAAGTTAGGGCTCTTACCAAAGCATACAGACAGTCGTTTTTTTCTTTAAATTTTGATTGGTTTCGGGACGTGCTCTTAAAGCTGTCTCAATAGTGGAATAGTTATGACGATACGAACGTGAGGACAACGCAACATCCAGTCCCCAAGCGGAGAAAATCTCCGACCCGGCCGAGAATCGAACTCGGGCCCCTTCGGTTGGCAATCCGATCGAGGCGGGTGACAGTCGTTTTTCCCTCGCTCCATTTGCGAGTGAAACAGGGAAGGGAATGACTAATACTGGTAGAAGGTACCCTCCGCCCTGATCCGTATAGGGACGAGCGGATTATGCATGTAGATGCAGATGTAGCTACTTAAATAGTCTGGGAATCTTTTCTAAGGAACAAATCAGTTATCTCCTTGACTAAGATGGAAATACAATCTCGAATGCATCGCAAAACGATGGTAAAATCAAGAATGATGCCAGAGCATTTACGTTAATGATCTGAGACTTAAATCGTTTACTTGTACAACACTGAATTTCATGCTCCTTTCATGAGTCCTCCATCGTATTAAAATGTTTTTCGTGAGTAAATCCTTTCAACAGTAAGCTCAAAGTGCAACCATGTTTGCAGCTGCTGTTGAAAACACTGGAAACGTTGTAGGTGATCCATGTTGGATTTTCATATTTTTCTTTGTAAAGATGTCATTATTTGAATGATAGTGAATATTATGTGCAGTATGTATCTCAGACGCAAAAACCAATAATAATAATTAATCACATCTAATTCACTTATGTTTACGGTTAAGATATACCGATTTTCCCTACTACTCAGCAATAAATTACACGCTTCAGTCTCCAGCAGTTCATTTATACAGCGAAAGAAGTAATCAGTGTACAACACTCGTTCTTAAAAAAATGAGTGCAGATCCCTAACAAGTCATCCTGATTTCAATTTATTGTTTCCGTAAGTCACATTCTCGAATCCAGTCACGGTTCTTTTAACATGTCATGGTCACTTTCTAATTCAGTACTCCTAGGATTATTTAAAGTGTCCATTCTTAAACTCAATCTGTTTCGATTAACTTTCTTTTAATATAACTTGAAAACTTTTTTTAGTTCCTCTAAATTCCTACTTCTTCTCTTGGTGTCCAAGCCTGCTCGCTAAATGCTCTGACAATAATTTTGAAATTTAAGGGGGATCTAAATAAAATTGGTCAAAAATGGTGAACCTTTTTTTTCCACCCTATAGCTCTGTAACATGTTAGAAATATTGTCTCAAACTTTCAGAGCTTAATTCGTACTGCAAATGACGTAAAAGCTATCTTGTTTCAACCAAAGTGCAGTGCCTTGTTCCCTTTTCTACATGACTCTGTCCTTGTTTGAGATATTTTATTATTCCCTGCCATCAAAGAATATATCTATACAGTATAGGAGGATGTGAGCCCATTTACGATGCGATTATTTACGATTTATTTAAAAAATGCACACATAGTGGAACACAAAATCCAAATGAAAGCTTTACTAACCTCGTCTAGAAGAGACATCCAAAGACAACAATTGCTCATTTACTATTGTTAAAAGTTCCTCATATGATGCTTCTCTAGTCTTCAATGATGATAACACTGCAAGAATCGTCCGCAGCTCGTGGTCGTGCGGTAGCGTTCTCGCTTCCCGCGCCCGGGTTCCCGGGTTCGATTCCCAGCGGGGTCAGGGATTTTCTCTGCCTCGTGATGACTGGGTGTTGTGTGATGTCCTTAGGTTAGTTAGGTTTAAGTAGTTCTAAGTTCTAGGGGACTGATCACCATAGATGTTAAGTCCCATAGTGCTCAGAGCCACTGCAAGAATGAGAGCCCTGTGAATTGATGCAGGTTGCTTCACTGAAAATCTATTGAAGAAGACTGATGAGGTGCATATTGCTAGCTTTGAAATGTCAGTGAAGATTGTTGCCAAAAGGGCGTGCCAGAAGGATCAGATTCGAAGAAAATAGCTACATGAAGACCGAAAAGACCAAATGCGCAGTTGTGGCCAACGTTAAGATACTTGTTTCTGGCGTAAATGCTAATAATTTTTTTTTCTGCATTTTCCGTAATTTTCGTGTTTCTGCTGAACCACTGCAAATAAAAAGGTGACATGTGGTACAGACTTTGTAAATACTGTAACACAGCTTCCTGCGGTAGAAAATTTTTCGAAGTACAGTCCTGTCAACTTTATTTATATTTATGTGAAATAAAAGTTGCTAGGTATCATATGAATAAAATTAAAAAATTGTTGCGAAAAATCTAAGAGTGATGTTAAAAAACTGGCACACGGATGTGTTTAACTAATTACTAAGAATAAACTACCACATTTTGAACGTGGTAAGTTAAGTAACACTTGAGAAAATGTTCCTCATAATACGTGTTCCAAAACTGACCAGCAACGTCTTGACCAAATTATTTGACAAAAAAAATTGAAAAAATCCAGATTAAAGTCAATAACATATAGACAACATGTGCAAAACTTCGTTCGGTTATTTCTCGAACAATAAAAGTTACATTAGCTTACATGTGCCCATGTATTTTCTCCTAAGTCCCCCTTAAGGAGTAACCACATTCTGCGTTGCCTTACAACTCACGACTTGTATAAAAATGAACGACTGCTGACTCGTTCCACTGAAACTGAGTGTTCTTATGACTTTTGAGTAAAAAAAACCGACTGTATTCAGTCGCTTTTGCTTCTAAAACCCTCCATACACCTTCAGTTTTTCCTGGCTGTACAATGTGTAAGAACAACAGGTCTAAAAAACACTTGCTCCGTATAAACAAGTCAGTGAGACCTGCTTGAGCACCTCCTATCCATCAGATTCGGCACTTTGCACAGAGAGTAAATATTGCTTCTGGCAGATAAGATTGCAGCTTCTGTTACGTGCGACAGTGTTTGCTCAGCGGAGGCTCAACATTTCGACCCGCGGTCTTGATGTAACGTAAGCCGGCAGATAGTGAGTGCGTTACCTCACCGCACTTGACGCCCGCACAGTTACGACCTACATACGGGTTCTTCGCTCGTCACATTTACTCGTCGCTTCCAGGCGTGCTGTATGCGTTTGCGCTAACTCGACGCGTTGAGTAGTATAGAATTTCTCTGCGCTACTTTATTGAAAATTGTAACATTACAAGAAACCTCCATCAAGGAATACAATGAAATGCACTTGTAGTGTAACATCCACATCTACAGCTATACTCCGCAAGCACACAACTGGCCATTAAAATTGCTACACCAAGAAGAAATGCAGATGATAAACGGGTGTTCATTGGACAAATGTATTATACTAGAACTGACATGTGATTACATTTTCACACAATTTGGGTGCATAGTTCCTGAGAAATCAGTACCCAGAAAGGCCACCTCTCGCCGTAATAACGGCCTTGATACGCCTGGGCATTGAGTCAAACAGAGGTTGAATGGCGTGCACATGTACAGCTGCCCATGCAGCTTCAACACGATACCACACTTCATCAGGAGTAGTGACTGGCGTATTGTGACGAGTCAGTTGCACGGGCACCATTGACCAGACGTTCTCAATTGGTGAGAGATCTGGAGAATGTGCTGGCCAGGGCAGCAGTCGAACATTTTCTGTATCCAGAAAGGCCCTTACAGGACCTGCAACATGCGGTCGAGCATTATCCTGCTGAAATGTAGTGTTTCGCAGGGATCGAATGAAGGGTAGAGCCACGGGTCGCAGCACATCTGATATGTAACGTCCACTGTTCAAAGTGCAGTCAATGTGAACAAGAGGTGACCGAGACGTGTAACCAATGGCACCCCATACCATTACGCCGGGTGATACGCCAGTATGGCTCTGAGCACTATGGAACTTAACTGCTATGGTCATCAGTCCCCTAGAACTTAGAAACTGCTTAAACCTAACTAACCTAAGGACATCACACACATCCATTCCCGAGGCAGGATTCGAACCTGTGACCGTAGCGGTCGCGCTGTTCCAGACTGTAGCGCCTAGAACCGATCGGCCACTTCGGCCGGCACGCCAGTATGGCGACGACGAATACACGCTTCCAATGTGCGTTCATCACGATGTCGCCAAACACGGATGCGACCATCATGATGCTGTAAACAGAACCTGGATTCATCCAAAAAAATGACGTTTTGCCATTCGTGCACCCAGGTTCGTCGTTGAGTACACCATCGCAGGCGCTCCTGTCTGTGATGCAGCGTCAAGGGTAACCGCAGCCATGGTCTCCGAGCTGATAGTCCATGCTGCTGCAAACGTCGTCGAACTGTTCGTGCAGATGGTTGTTGCCTTGCAAACGTGCTCATCTGTTGACTCAGGGATCGAGACGTGGCTGCACGATCCGTTACAGCCATGCGGATAAGATGCCTGTCATCTCGACTGCTAGTGATACGAGGCCGTTGGGATCCAGTACGGCGTTCCGTATTACCCTCCTGAACCCACCGATTCCATATTCTGCTAACAGTCGTTGGATCTCGACCAACGAGAGCAGCAATGTCGCGATACGATAAACCACAATAGCGATAGTCTACAGTCCGACCTTTATCAAAGTCGGAAACGTGATGCTACGCATTTCTCCTCCCTACACGAGGCATCACAACAACATTTCACCAGGCAACGCCGGTCAACTGCTGCTTGTGTATGAGAAATCGGTTGTAAACTTTCCTCATGTCAGCACGTTGTAGGTGTCGCCACCGGCGCCAACCTTGTGTGAATGCTCTGAAAAGCTAATCATTTGCATATCACAGCATCTTCTTCCTGTCGGTTAAATTTCGCGTCTGTAGCACGTCATTTTCGTGGTGTAGCAATATTAATGGCCAGTAGTGTATCTTTTTGGTGTGCAACAGATAGTTCTTCTCGCACCACTATCCGGGGGAAAGGTGAACATCGAGGGTGCAAGATCAGGTGAACAAGGATTCCCAACCCAACTCCAGTATTGTGTGTTTTTTGTCAGTCTAACAAAATACGGCAGTAACATCAATTCCACAGTCTTTCTGGCCGTTGTTCTCGGACTGCGTCTCGGAGACGTCTCAGTTGTTGACAATAAATGTCATCAGTGATGCTACACCTCGGAGAAGCAATTCATAGTACACTACAACGTCGCTGTTCTACAACATGCATAACATTGTCTTTTATGGATGCGAGCAGATCTTTGTACGGGAAGCAGCTGCTGTGTTTGACCTCAACCATTCCTTTATTTTTCTCATAACAGCATAAAGACACCATTATCTCGTTCAAAAATGGCTAAGCACTATGGGACTTAACATCTGAGGTCATCATTCCCCCGACTTAGAACTACTTAAACCTAACTAACCTAAGGACATCACACACATCCATGCCAAAGGCAGGATTCGAACCTGCGACCGTATCAGTCGCGCGGTTCCGGGCTGAAGCGCCTAGAACCGCTCGGCTACAGCGTTCGGCACCATTTCTCGTCACCAGTAACGATATAGGAAAGCTATGGTCGGTGTTGTTCACGAGCCAATTGATGACGAGCAAGCAGAGGTCCAGATATGACGACCTGCTGATTTTTGTGATTTTGGCGTAGATCATGCCGTACCCATACAGCCCAGTTTTAAACCTTCCCCACTGCATGCAAATGTCACACAAGGGTGGAATGTTCACAGTTCATCACATCTGACAGTTCTCGGGTACTCTGACATGGGTCATTCTGAATTAATGCGTTCAAACGATCTTTACCAAATACCGAAGGTATTCCTAACCTGGAGAGTCACTCATATCAAAACGATCCTTCTTAAAACGAAAAATTCATTTTCTTGCCGTACTCTGGTCAATGGCATTACCCCACACACGGTGCAAATGTTTCTGGATACCTCCGCTGCTGTCATCCCCCCACTGAAAGCAAACAGAAGAATATGACACAAACGTCCCGATTTCCCCACTTGGCACCCCATTTTCTAGTGTCCACAGCTCCACTGAGTATCTCCAAATAACAAAATGACAATGTGTAAACTCATACAGCAACCGTGAACTACAAGCGAAGAATGACAATCGATAAACAAACCAGTAGGAACCGGAATACCTACATATAAAACAAAAACGCTGCGAACTTATGCGCTAACCTATGTGAAGACGTTCTTAAATTTGTAGAGCAATCGAACAATACCAAAGGCTGTTTCTTATGACGACGTCATGAACTGCTATAATAGCTTCTGCATGCTGCCACCGACTTTCAACATACTTGAACTGCATCCCTGAGGAATGACGTTGCTTACAGCTTCTATGGGAGTTCGAAGATCAGCAGGCCTTGTTACTGGCAGGGCATCACAACAGCGTGGCCTTGCCGGACTTAAACAGACCGTCTTCCAGTTGAAATACATGGCCAAAGAAAATGGCAGTATCCGGTCACGCAGATACGAAATCTTTAAAATTCCTTGATGCATGTGGACCAGTGTGGAAGCTGAGGGTGCCGCGGCTGTTGTCATCATTACTAAAGCTTTTCCAGGTACGATGACGCGTCATCATATTTTTTATAAAAATCACGACAGGGAAATACGCCCGGTTAAGATTACTCGCAGCATTCTCCTGTTGAATGTAGGGTACAAATTGGGCTGTACATCTTCCTCAACGTAGTGTAGCTGTCGGGAGAATACGCAGCAATCAACAAGTCTTGATAGACGACCGACACGCTCACAGTCTGGTAGATGGTGCTGACCAACCGGCACGGACTCAAAGTAACACGGAAAACTTTTAGGAAGTGTCTGCCTTCTGATTCTGGAAGGAAAGAAGATTACGGTCTAAAGTCCCGTCGGCAGCGCTGTAATCTTAAGGCAAAAGCTCGGATTACAAACGAAATCCGCAGTGCCCTTTTCAAAGGAAGCGTTCCGGAATTTTCCTGGAGCGATTTAGGGAAATCAGGAGCATCTAAGGCTGCATAGCCAGCGCTTATTTGAACCGTCGTCCTCCCGCACGCGAGGCCCGTGTGGTAACAACCATCGCGCCACCTCGCCCTGTGAAGGCTAGTCACAGCTGTCAAAGGGACACACATCACGCTCCACTGCATCCCAGATACGGCACTGAGATCCAGTGATGTTAGATACATATTGCATGAAAGAGACTTTATGTAATTGTAACAAAACTCCTGTCTTGATTACAAGTGTTTACGAGGGCGTTCAATAAGTAATGAACCACATTTTTTTCTCGACCAGCTTCTATTAAAAAATTAAGAACTTCTTGTCAGGTATCGTGGAATATTCCTATAATTTCATGAATTTCTGTACGGTGGTAGCACAATACGTAGCCTTCGAAATGGCGAGTTCCGAGCAGAGAGCTGACATCGAGTTTCTTTTGGCGGAAAACTAGAGCATCCCAGAATGTCTACGGAGAACTGGAAGTAAACAAAAGCACGGTGAGTCGTTGGGCGAGGCGTCAGTCATCATCGCAACAAGGTCGCGCAGGCTTGACCGATCTTCCGCGTGCCGGCCGGCCGCACACAGCTGAGACTCTTGCAATGTTGGAACGTGCGGAGATGGTCGGTGGATCACAATCAAACACCTCGCAGCTCAGCTGGACGTCTCTGCTGGCAGTGCTGACACACTCGTCCATAGTTAGGGTACTCAAAGATGTGTGACTCGTCGCGTAACAGAAGACTTCCATCTGTTTGGCCCAGTGACAGATGCACTCCGCGGGAAGCGGTACGTGGATGATAGGGAGGCTATTGATGAAGCGAGACGTTGGCTTCGACGTCGACCAGAAGCGTTGTACCATGCGGGTATACAGGTCCTCCCAGTAAGGTAGAGTAAGGACGTCGCACTGAACGGAGATTAAGTTGAAAAATATGTTTTTGTAGCCAAAAGAGAGGGGAACATTATGCAATATGGTGCATTGGAATCCTGAATGAAACCAACCCGCTTTCAGACAACTAAAGTGTTTCATTACTTATTGAACGCCCCTCGTATTTTATTTATTTCTTCCTTACCCGTTTCGGCATTGCGCCAACGTCAAAGTAACAAAAGCTGTTGAAAAAAAGCACAATGTACAGCACAATTGTATTAAGCATAATTACAAACTCAGTCTGAGAGTTTTGTTGCAAGTGATGTTAGGTTCCACTCAACCGTTCTCATTTCTGACGTGTTCCCCCAGAACGTTTGGCACATTTGGAACCAATGAAGTTTAGATCTGTCTTACTGAACGTACTGGAAGCCGTGGAGAAAATGGTTCAAATGGCTCTGAGCACTATGGGACTTACCTTCTAAGGTCATCAGTCCCCTAGAACTTAGAACTACTTAAACCTAACTAACCTGAGGACATCACACACATCCATGCCCGAGGTAGGATTCGAACCTGCGACCGTAGCGGTCGCGCAGTTCCAGACTGTAGCGCCTAGAACCGCTCGGCCACCCCGGCCGGCAAAGCCGTGGAGACGTAGGTAAATAAACGTATGCGCATGACCGCACAGTAGCTTCCTGCAAGGTTTGGTAGTGAGGCGTTGGTAGGAGTATTAACAGCTACCCAAATTACTCAGGAATGTACAAGCCGGATACGAACTTCCTGAATGCCCAGTGCAACCGGCACAGCCGCTATTTCTCTATAAATTTGTTCAGTTACGTGCCGTACAACGTTCTGAATGTTCTATAAGTCCCATTTTTATCGACCTTTGTAGATTGGTAGTGTTCACCAGCGGCAGTGGTTAGTCGTGTTCTTGTACAAGTACCGAATGTTTCTAAATGAATAACGGAGTTTTAATGCTTTGTAGCATTTATTACATTCACCTTACAATTATAAATCATACATCAACTGAAAGAGCAACTCAAACAGTTTCTACACCAGTACGTATGCACTGTTCCCTGTGCCTTCCGTTAGAAAGCGCTTTCAGCAAAGAAGGCTAGTAAAGGACAGCAAGTTCTCAAGGACTGAATCTATTGTTACAGTGCAATGTGCGTTCCGTTTTAAAATCCACCGCATTCCTTCAAGTGATAATAACATCACCCTGAAGACACCGGTTGTCTTTGCAAATTGAAGAGTTCGGAACGACGAAGTGTGACTGGAGAACGTGTTGAACCAGTCAGAGAGTCTTTCACGCGTAGCGCCAAGAAACCAGTCTGGGAGGCTAGTCATAAGTTAGCAGTTCCAGTAACGTATGTATTGAGACTTTTAAGGAGCCGCTTACAACTACACGCTTATCGTTTACCGTTGTTACAAGCTCAAAACCTACAGACTACGATTTATGTGCCAAGTTTGGAAAAATTTGGAAATTTGTGGTAAGTTCCTTTGGGACCAAACTGCTGAGGTTATCGGTCCCTAAGCTTACGGATTACTAAATCTAAATCAGAATAACTTACGCTAAGGACAACACACACACCCATGCCCGAGGGACGACTCGAACCTCCGGCGGGGCAGCCGCGCACACCGTGACTAGACGCCCAGACCATGCGGCTACCCCGCGCGGCTGCCAAGTTTGCAAACGAAATGTTGTAGCATGAAAATCAGTACTTTGTGGATCGTGTCGTCTACAGAAATAAATCGACATTTCATCTAAGTGGGAATGTGAATACATATCATGTGCACTTCTGGGGTTCAGAAGATTCCCACAAGGTAGTACAGTTGCAAGGTACTCTCCTAAATTGAATGTTTTTATGCCATATCCTGGCGGGAAGCTTACGGGCAATTCTAACTGGTGTTTCTTAGCTTGATGCGCTAGAACTGTCTTTCCCCAACTGAAAGAAGCAGAACCATAGAACTTTATCTGGCAGCAAGACGGTGTGCCGCCTCACTGGCATACTCGTTACGCGAGGGGTCGGATGACGGAACTTGTGCCACATGGCCTCCACGTCCACCCGAACCGACGCCATGCGATTTTTACCTTGGAGGGCTCGTGAAGCATCGTGCGTATGTAGCACCTCTACCAGCCGATCTACGTGACTTAAGAATCAGGACTGAAGCAGTCGCTAAAACAATTACTCCAGACACACTGTTCAAGGACTGAGAAGAACTCGCCTATAGACTCGGTGTATGCCGTGTGAGACAAATGGTGCTCACACTGAACATTTGTAAGAAAAACTGTTTGAGTTTCTCTTTCGTTTAATATATTATTTATAATTGTAAGTTGAATGTAAGAGGCGCTACAAAGGTTTAAAAACCTGATATTTATTTTGAAACAACCAGTATTTTCGCTCTATGCTCTAGTCAGCAGAAGGCGAAAGCGCTGTAATGGCATCTGAATACAATAATCGTGTTTTGTCGCACTAAGAAACTGAGACAGATAAAAAAGAGAGATTTGCAACTACAATATTGTATATTGCTGTCGTTGCACCTTGTACCATGAATGGACTTGAAATATGCGTTAACAGTACGAGGACAAGTGATCAGAGCTTTTGGAAATGTCTCCTACAGACGTGATGTGTACGTATTAAATTTTAATCACTTGGTGAATCACCCCCGGTTTATCTTCTGAACGTTTTCGAACTCTTTAATAGTGTCCCGGTACTCTTCAATTCACACGTTTTCTCATTAAAGGTATTTCTTTGATATCGTCAAACGACTTATAGACAGTAAGCCACTCTACTTATCTCAAGTTAACAGCTTCTTACATCAAGAGATTTCTACTATCTGCTAATCTACTGGGTTAATGATCTTCTTCAGAATGATTGTGATCGGACGGTCATCCATCATCCATTTATGGAAATCATAGACACTGATCAGCCAAAACACTGGTGCTGCCTGCTTCGTAGCGTGTTGGTCCACCATTGAAACGCAGCACAGGAGCGACGTGACTGTTCTGCTGTTACTGTGACGGATGGGCAAATGTACTGCTCTGAGGAAAGCTCGGTTCGTGAAAGCCCTAGGTACGAGCCGTAGACAGTCTGCTTTACACCGTGTTGCAGTATTAGCGAAATAATTTACTAAGAGCTGATCGTGCGGCTGAATAATTGAGTGTAGACAAGTTATGCGAATTATAAATTAATGAACGTAAACAAAAAGGGAAAAGATACGCAACACTGCAGATTTAATACAGATGATTTATTCAGTAGGGTCCAAACTCCTACTGAATTTTGGTCCTACAAGCAGTTTTTACACAAATTCGTTCATCATTTCCTTGTGCCTTTGTCCCACTGCAACGCGGAGTCGGCCTTGTTACTATGGATTTGGCGTCGCTAGTGTCAGAGAGTGGCCGGATGCCCTTCCTGCCGCCACGCCGTACCCCCGGAACAGAATTAGCGTACGCCAGCTGTCTGAGTCTAGTGTAAGTCATGGAGTAGTGTGAACGCATTCAGATGTCTGCCAGTCGTGTAACTGAAGCGGGACGTGGGGACGAGCCCGGTATTCACCTAGATCGACGTGGAAATTTTGGAAACTTGTGGTAAGTTCCCATGGGACCAAACTGCTGAGCTCATCGGTCCCTAGCCTTACACACTGCTTAATCTAACTTACGCTAAGGACAACACACACACACACACACACACACACACACACACACACACACTCACACACACACACATGCCCGAGGGAGGACTCGGACCTCCGAAGGAGGGAGCTGCGCGAACCGTGGCAAGGCGGCCTAGACAGCTTAGTGGGATGTGGAAAACCGCCTAAAAACCACATTCAGGCTGGGCAGGCAAACCGGCCCTCGTCGGTAATCCACCGGGCGCATTCGATCCAGGGCCAGCACGCCGACACGAGTCCAGGAAGCAAAGCATTAGCGCTCGCGGCTAACCTGTCGGGTTCAGAGTTTTTACATAAATTAGTTTATTATCAAAATCCATCGCAACCCTTGAATTATCTAGAATGACTCGAAAGATGACAGGATCTCCATTCAGATCAAGCCACGGCGTATATTCAGTACCCAAGTTTCTTCACGTGATTTCTTAGATGCCTATAACTTAGATCCAATAAGTGATCCGTAGTATCTCTACACAAATTCAATCACTCCACTCTACCGTACTCTCCGGTGGCAAAAAAATAGAGTCCTTTCTCCTCGATCGATGTTCCCGAACTCTCATCCCCTTCTCTTCCTCCATCCTGCTCCCAAATGCACCGCTCCCACCACCAACGTCAAGACACTTCAGCCAATGAGAGCTTCAGCAGCTCTCCACCAAATTCCACACTTCGTACAACATTTTGACACACATGCAAACGGGCCACCATTCCTACGCTAATGATTCTATAACTAGAATAAATATTCTAACTGACAAGTTATGTCATGACATGTCTGCTGACACCGATTCTTATCATTTGTAATTACATATCATAATCGAAATTTACGTTACAATAATTATTAAGACTGTTCACTAATATCTACGTACAGTTTCATTTTATCAGCGTAAGTGTGGAGAATTTTTTGGTTCGATACCCTTAGATACACTATGTGATCTAAAACATGCGTTTTTCATATTAGGTGCATTGTGCTGCCACCTACTGCCAGTTACTCCATATTAGCGACCTCAGTAGTCATTAGACATCGTAAGAGACCAGAATGGGGCGCTCCGAGGAACTCACGGATTTCAAACGTGGTCAGATGATTGAGTGTCATTTGTGTCATACGTGTTTACGCGAGATTTCCACACTCCTTAACATCCCTAGGTCCACTGTTTCCGATGTGATAGGAAAGTGGGAACGTGAAGGGACAAGTACAGCACAAAAGCGTACAGGCCGACTTCGTCTGTTGACTGACAGAGACCGCCGACAGTTGAAGAGGGTCGTAATGTGTAATAGTCAGACATCTATCCAGGCATCACACAGGAATTCCAAACTGCATCAGGACCCCCTGCAAGTACTATGAGAAACGGGTGGTGAGGAAACTTGGATTTCATGGTCGGGCGGCTGCTCATAAGCCACACATCACGCCGGTAAATGCCAAACGACGCCTCGCTTGGTGTAAGGAGCGTAAACATTGGACCACTGAACAGTGGAAAAACGTTGTGTGGAGTGCCGAATCACACAGCACAATGTAGCGATTCGAGGCAGGGTGTGGGTATGGCGAATGCCCGGTGAACTTCAACTGCCAGCGTGTGTAGAACCAACAGTAAATTCGGAGACGGTGGTGTTATGGTGTACTCGTATTTCTCATGGAGGGGGCTTACATCCCTTGTTGTTTTGCGTGGCACTATCACAGCACAGTCTTACATTGATGTTTTAAGAACTTTCCTGCTTCCCACTGTTGAAGAGCAATTCGGGAATGGCAACTGCATCTTTCGACACGATCGAGCACCTGTTCATAATGCACGGCCTGTGGCGGATTGGTTACACGACAGTAACATCCCTGTGATGGACTGGCCTGCCCAGAGTCCTGCCTGAATCTTATAGAACACCTGTGGGATGTTTTGGAACGCCGACTTCCTGCCAGCTCTCACCGACCGACAGCAGTACCTCTCCTCAGTGCAGCACTTCGTGAAGAATGGGCTGCCATTCCCCAAGAAACATTCCAGCATCTGATTGGAAGTATGCCTGCGGGAGTGGAAGCTGTCATCTAGGCTAAGGGTGGACCAACATCATATTGAATTCCAGCATTACCGATGGAGGACGCCACGAACTTGTAAGTCATTTTCAGCCATGTGTCCGGATACTTTTGATGACATAGTGTATATAAACTCAATAATATTGAATATTTAATTACCACGGTATAATATTCGTTGTTTGTCTCGATGATGACTACTGTGCGATGCCATTACCGGCCATACGGTTTACTGTCCATTTATCATTCAGTAAGGATAAACATTTGTGTGGAAGTGACTGGTTTCATTGTAAATATGTTTATGCCTGCAGTTGGGAATTTTTTATATCCTGCAGTCCATTCTGTTGATTGTCCTGGGACTCTTCCATTTACTGTGCTACTCGTCCTAGCCCCATTTCATGGTATTAACGTGTGTCTTATGTGTGCTGTTAGCCAGCCGTATACTTTAGGGTCCAACTACCTGCGGTCCGTAGCGGCTGTCCTGCCGCCCTGCCGGTAAAGCCCAGTCGCTCGTTCGGGCTAATCTTTTCATTGTCCGTAGGCCCTCTCCGTATCTGCTTAGCGGAAACCATTCTTATGCTTCTAGCTTATTGTTCATATCTATTCAGACTCAAAAACTACTTAGCCGTAACTCTGTGTTGTGTTTCACTGCATATTTGGGATTCTCCCAACACTCGTTAAGTTACAGTCTTCTATTGTAAGTCCGTCCGCGACCACTGAACGATCATTAACTACTTGTCATGTTCAGTCCCATCAAGGGTTTCTCCCAATACTCGATAAGTTACATTTGTGACATGGATTCAACAATTCCTTGATAAGTTTCCCGAGGTATGTGGCACCCAATGTCTTCGCACAAGTCACGCAATTCTCGTTAATTGTGTTCGAGTGGCTGGGGCCGGATGGCGGGCAGTTATCTTCCTGGAAAATGCCATCGCTGTCGGGGAAAACATCAAGCGTGAAGGGATGCAGGTGATCTGCAGTAATGTTCACTTAGTCCACAGCTGTCAGACTGCCTTCTGTTACTACCACAGGTCCCCTGCAAGCCCAGGTGAATGTCCCCCGTAATAAAGGACTGACCCTACCGGCATGCGTCCGTGGCCCGGTTCGTGTTTCGAGGCGCCGTTCTCCTGAATGAAGGTATATCTGCATACGACTATGGAACGGCTGTAACAAGAAACGCTATTCACCCTATCAGGTGATAGTGTCCGGTGATCCACGGCCCTGTCTCCACGATATCGTGCACACTGCAACCATAGCTCATGATGTCACTGGGTTAAGTGAACAGACAGAGCTCGTCTGCAGCGGAGCACCATGTCCAACAAAATGCGCTAGACGATAGTGATCTAAAACACTTGTGCCTGCTCCGTCATTGTCCTGCGTCATCAGATCTGCCAAAAATCGCCCGCCTCCTATCCTGCTTTACAGACTGCACGATCGTCCAACTTCCACTTTCTGTCAAATGGCGTGGCCGTACAATACTTTGTGGCCTACTCACAGTTTCATCGTCCTTCAACGGCTTTTCGTAGATGCTCGTGACAGCAGCACGACAACAGCTGCCAAGCCCCGTCTTTCCGAAATACACGTTGCCGGACCATAACAATCTGCCCTTTGTCAAAGCCGCTTATGTTATGAGAGTGGATCTCTTCATATGCGGCCAAGACAACAGATAGAATGATTAACCATTTATCTCTGTTCCTATTTTAACACTTCTACTTAATTATTATCTACTCGTCTGTAAGGTAATCCTCAAAAGTTCGAAGACAGAAGAACTGACTTATCAAAAGTGCATGTCATCTGATGTTATCTAGAATCATAAGTAGAAGGTTAAAACGAAATTTTTCTCCACATAACTGAAATTTTCGTAGATTGCCTGGATCTTCATGAAGTGTGTGGTGTACAGTGAAAGTGATCGGTTCCAGTTTTTAAACATTTATTCTTCCGTTCGCAACAGCTGATCAAATCCAACATGACACATTGCAAAGAGGCCGAGTTGTACAGTATGTCCTCGTAAAACAACTGACTGGTTCACAAATCAAGAAACATACATTTTCACAACTTTAAATCTTAGTGAAATAATATTCAAGTAATTAACACAGGTTACACTTCGAGATATCAGCTCAAACTGCCCGTCGCAGCCGCCTCGCTGCTTCCCCATTTGTATATTCTAAATAATGGATGGTCACTTGGACCATTATTACTTAATAATGACAACATATTTTTAATCGTATTTACAATTAAAAGTTCCAAAGCTAAGATGTTCTGATTAGACAGAATAATACGTCTAAAATTACAGAATTGAATAATATGTGAAATTAATAATGTAAAAATGTTTTTAAATCTGAAAATTCCATCTAAATATGAATACAATGATGAACTTTACAAAATTAATTAATACACGCTAATTACACAACGGCTCACATTCCTAACAATAATTGAAGCTAAGAGGGTAAAACGAAACAGGTTTTGATTGACCGAATTTGTAACAGATGTCTAGAATTTTATAATTAGGCGTATATCTGATTACAACAATACGAGTTTAATTAATAAAGTCATTAAGACGGAATGTTCTTTACAGCTTTCATCCTAAATTTACGTTTTAGAATATGTGCCTTCATTTCTAAGCGACAGAATAACTTCTTGAATGAGTAAAAGTCCAATTCAAATGGTTCAAATGGCTCTGAGCACTATGGGACTTAACTTCTAAGGTCATCAGTCACCTAGAACTACTTAAACCTAACTAACCTAAGGACATCACACACATCCATGCCCGAGGCAGGATTCGAACCTGCGACCGTAGCAGTCTCGCGGTTACGGACTGAAGCGCCTAGAACCGCACGGCCGCCCAAAAGTCCAATTATTTGAATCATTACAGTTGGTGATTAATACCATATATTTTATTCCTACCATTTTCACTAATTCAAGTCTTTTCCATTACTACAATGAATGCAACAGTTTGTTAAAATACATCGTCGTTTGTTTTATTTTGTAATAGTGTCTGCTTATTAGTCTCCAATTTAGCGTCATTTTTATGAAATTCACAAATCACCACAATACCAACCATTTTAAAGTGAGGTATTGTACTACACGATTTCAGGGAATCGAAGTTTTCATTAAGTCTTTGTATATTAGGTATATTACGCTATTATATACGAGGGGCGTTCAGTAAGTAATGCAACACAATTATTTTCCAAAAGCCTTTTTTTATTCATGGTTCCAAGACACCATATTACCCCTCCTTCTTTTGATTACAAAATCATATTTTTCAACATAATCTCGGTTCAGTGCGACGGCCTTCCGTCACCTTAGTGGCAGGCCCCGTAAGCCCTCACGGTACCACACTATTGGTTGAAGTCGTAGACAACGTATTACGGCACCAATAAACTCTCCATCATCCACGTACTGCTTCCCATGGAGTGCATCCGCCGCTGGGTCAAATATATGGAAGTCGGAAGGTGCGAGCTCCGGACTGTATGGTGAATGGGGAAAGACAGTCCAATAACGTTTTGTGAGCTCCTCTCGGGTGCGCAGGCTTGTGTGCCTCGTTGCGTTGTCATGGAGAAGATGTTCGTTTGCATTTTTGGGACGACGAACACTCTGATGCTGTTTCTTCAGTTTCCTAAGGGTAACACAGTACACTTCAGAGTCGATCGTTGCACCATGAGGGAGGATATCAAACAGAATAAGCCCTTCAGATTCGCAGAAGACCGTCGCCATGACTTTACCGGCTGAGGGCGCAGCTTTGAACTTTTTCTTCGAAGGAGAGGTGGTGTGGTACAACTCCGTGGATTGCCGTTTTGTTTCCGGTTCGAAGTTATGAACCCATTTTTCACCGCCTGTGACGATGTTACAAAAAAAGTCACGCTCAGCCTCGTACTGCGCAATCAGTTCCACTTAGGCGGCCCTTCGTTGCTTTTTATTATCTTCTGTTGGGCTGTGGGGAACCCAGCGGACACACACTTTTGAGAACCCTAACTGGTGGAGGTGTGTGTCAGCACTACCGACACAGACGTCCAGCGGTGCAGCGAAGCGTTCGATTGTCATCTGTCGATCACATCCAATGCGAGTGATCGCACGTTCCAACTGTGCAGGAGTCCCAGCTGCGCGCGGCCGGCCGGCACGCGAGAGGTCTTGTTGAGATGATGACTCACCGTGCTCTTGTTCACTGCCAGATCTCCTTAGACATTCTGCACGCGCCTATAAATATCTGCGATGCTGTAGTTTTCCCTAAAAGAAACTCAATGATGGCTCAGTGCTTGGAAAACATCTCGATTACAGACGCCATTTTGAAGGCTGCGTATAGCGCCGCCACCTATCGGAACTTCATGAAACTATAGGGGCTGAAGCGGGAATATTCCACGATGTCCCACAAGAAATGGTGCATTTTTTCAACGGAAATTGATTGAGAAATAATGCTTTGCATTGCTGAACGCCCCCCGTACTTACTTGCTGCGTTAAGTGCCTGCAACGAATCCATGCGGCTTTCAGCCTCGCGGTGGCCAGTGGTCATAATGCTTTGTTTCATCAGTGTATCAGTGTATCAACTGACCATTTACAGCTCAGCTCACATAACAATGAGGAATGCAGTGAAGAACATTTAACACTAAAACACTAAAACGCAGTTAACGCATAGTAATGCTGTGGTTCTGACAAAACGTATGTAATTTCATACATTTTACTTATTTAAAATGTATCATAAATCATTTAATCCCAAAAGATTTCATATTTCGAATAAATAAACGCACTTGCTTCCTGTAGTATCATGGGACCAGATGATAGATGTGTCGTCGACATAACGATAAAAACAACTTGTCTTACTACGACACTAAAACTCAGTTGATTGTCGAGAAGGATATCACAGGAATCTGCCACGGGACCCGATATCAAGAATAATGAGGAAGACATAAGGGCTCCTGAACCAGTCATCATTGCAAGAGACCGTTATTAACAACCTTCTACAGCTGTAAGACACTTTGACATTACAGTAACTGCCTAAAGTACTATAATTTTATGATGTTACGGGATATTCTGCAAAATAGTGGTAAATATTAGTCCAATAGGTGACATGTGTCTGACACTGTTATCCTTCTTAAAAATGGTAGTTAATGCTACCAAAATAGTGATCCAAAATCGCCACCTTCAAGTTTTGTATCTTAATTAAGACAATTAGTGGCAAATTATTGAGCATTTTCTGTAAGCACTCCACCTCCCATTGAAAGTTGCTATAATTTTAGCTGATTTTTCCATAAATACACTCTCTAAGTGCGAGGAATTACCACAGTGTAACAAATTAATTATTCCTAAGTGGAAGCATTGCTAATGTGTGAGTTTCTCATTCGTTAAAAACAATGGCATAAGCATGTCACCTTCCACTGCTGTTGACAATTTTAGCCAATTTCTCCACAAATACCAGCTCCAAGTATGAGACAAGACAATGTTACAATACAACAATTAAACTATTGCAACAAGGACACATCCTGGTATTGTTATTAATGAGTGATATCACAGTCTCTCAAAAAATGGCATAAGGAATGCACATCCCTAACCTATTTAAACTTCTGGTCGTTTTTCTCTAAAGACAGGTACATAAAAAACCAGCCTTGCCAACTTACAGAGTGAAACATTTAAGCAAACTACACCGATATCCCATGTCAAACAACTAGCACAGTGTGATATTTTACCAAATACACTCCTATCTACATTAAACAAATAACACACTGCAACAAATAAGTACCACTTCAAATGCAAACATTTTAGGTTAGGTTAGGCTTTACCGTAACTGTTATTGACATTAAATGAAACAACAAGTTGACTGTTACTAGTTTAACCTCCATCATCAGGTCGATTTACATTTGTTAATATGACATTTGTGTGTGTGTGTGTGTGTGTGTGTGTGTGTGTGTGTGTGTGTGTGTGTGTGTGTGTGTGTTGTGTTACGATGTTTTGGAGGAACTTGTGGCACTGTCTAGTGGAGAAACAAAACTCTATTTCAGAACATGATTTTAGGTTTCCTTTGACAAAAAATTAAATGTGTATCTAACGGTAAACATAAAATTAACTAAAATAAAGTACCTCCAGTGGTCATAAGTTCCTTTCACTGTCGTAACACATCACATGTATACTGTCATATTTTGTAAACAAATATGGCGTCGGAAACTATTGGGTGCATGGATCGTATAGCAGAAGAGAAAACATTATCACAAAGTACAAAGAATATACGTCCTAACAACATTATTACAGAATAAATTTTATAAGGGATTTGGAGGTGTTGTTTGAGGTGTTGAATACATTCGTTGGAATAAATGCTTCATGTGGTACATAAATTAGATTTTGACAAGTTAAAATAGCTTAAACTTCATACTCATTTATACAGTCAGGTGAAGTGTCACAAACTTTAAGTACAATAATCATATAGGCTACAGTGGTAAAATTATACACAAATAACAATTTTGATTGGGATTCATAGATAGATATGAAAGGCTGGAGGCAGAGGGGAAGGAAGAGAAAGAGAAAGTGAAAGGGCGAGAGAGTGTAGAAAGAGTGATTGTATGAGAGCAACTTTACAAGGCAAGAAGTATTAAGATTATATCTGTTACATGTAATAACTGCCTAAAGGTTGCTGTAATACATTGGTTAATGGTTAAAAATATGCAGATGGATGTGCAATTTGTGCCAGTAGTTGATGTACATATAGTTTCAAGCTGACAAGAGGGTACAAGCTGTTGGTGTGATGATATATCTGTAAATTAGGTCCATCTCTTGTACACTCAGGGGCTGTCGTGGTAACATAACTTAATATTTATGGTAAATATTAGTGTGTGTGTGTGTGTGTGTGTGTGTGTGTGTGTGTGTGTGTGTGTATGTATGTGTGCGCACATGATTTGCGATTTTTAAAGATGTATACAGTTGCTGAAAACAGAGATGATACTATTGAGAATATTGTCAGTTTTCTGCCTTTTGGTTGGATGTGTGGGATGCTGATACTTGAGTTGTTAACATGGTGTTTTGTTTCATGCAGATGTGGGCTATTGCTGATGTGTGGTACTTTTTGTTTTTTAGTGCTGCCATTTGTTCTTTTAATCTAATCTGAAATGATCTGCCTGTCTGGCCTATGTAGAAGCAGTCACAGTCCAAACATTCAATTTTGTACACACTTGTGTGATGAAGATGGTTTTGTGTGCTGATGTTGTGGGGTAACTTCTCTCTGATCTTGTTGTCTGTAGTAAAGGATATGCTTATGCCTTTTCGTTTGAAGACATTGGCGATCTGGTATGAAATGTTACCTAGGAAGGGGATTGTATGGAAGATGTTATTTTCTTTTTGTTTTTTGTGTTGTGATTGCTTTACCATTATTGAGTGTTTCAGGGTGTCTACTACGGAGCTGTTATAATCATTTGCAATAGCTTTTTATTTTATTATTTCAATTTCTTGACCACATTTGTCTTCAGATAATGATAGTTGGATAGCTCTGTTGATCATGTACTGGAATGCTGCCATTTTGGGGCTGTGGGGTGACAAGATGAGTTGTGGATTGTAGTATGTTTTGTGGTAGGCTTCAATAAATTTCACACTGATGTCTGTTATTCCTTATTCTAATGGCAAGGTCTAAGAAATATATACTGTCATCTTTTTGGTGTTCAACTGTGAATTTTATGTTTTCATGGGAGTTTAATGACAGTTAAACTCTGCAAAAGTGGTCCACAGATCATGAAATATGGAAACTATCGCCAAAGACGCTTCCTCAATTACACTGCTGTGCTACTGTCGAGGAAAGCTTGGATTTTTCAATTGTAATTTTTGTTAAGGTAGGCCATGGGTGAAATTTGAGTCCAGTGAAATGGGTAATTAATCGAAAAGTTGACATTTCAAATTCGTTTCCAACTACTATGAATATAGTTCATGCTGAAATCAGCAGCAAATCGTAAGTTCACATTCGCAGACCCATGTTTACTGGAACATTTTTGCTTATTTCATTGTGTTCTTTCACCTATCTCCACTTTTTTGCATTTAATTGTGACACATCCTTAGGTAAGGTGACTGAGCTGCCCCTACCGACCAGTTTTATGCAACCTGTAACGCATTGAAATACCACATGCAAGATTTTCATATTCTCTTGTTAGATAAGTGCAAACTATTAGCCCTACAGAAAAAATTAACGTTATATTTTTGTAGGAAATTTAATGTAGTTAAATTTTGTGTGGTGGTATATTTGTGTTGGGGTCGTCGTATTCGAATTATTCAAGAAAACATACAAAGGTGACCAAGGAACTTGTTTCTTCTTGAATAACTTGAAAACTGTGGCCTCATTAAATTTCCTACGAAGGCGTTATGTTCATTTCTTTTGTAGGATTAATAGTTTGTGCGTAACGAGCGAGAGAATACGAAAAATCTCGCGATTGGTTTTTGAAGGTGTTATCGGTTGCATAAAACCGATTGGTAGTGGCAGCTGAACCACCTGGCACACAATAATTTAACTGTGTGGAATAATAACCGCTACCAGTCACGATGGAAGGTAATTTTATTTAACGCACGATCGGTTTCGGCCTTGTGCCCATCTTCAGGTGGCTAAGTGACATGTGTTGCAAAATATTGTAGTAGTTACACAAAGCTGATGTATACATATCGTTTTCACATTACAAGTATCACATTTCTTTTTACAAAAATATTTTATTATTTTCAGGTTAACTGTATGTTAGTCACCATGCCAATTATTGGTGCTTCTACATTATGTCTTTGATAAAGCATTGGCACTTTAGACGTTAGTAACGTTAGATACCCATGCACTCTAAAAGTGTTTACAGTTGAAAAATAGAGGCTGTGGTCAAACAGCTTAAGTCAAACGAGTTTAGAGATGTTACACATTCAGATACATAAGCAGGTCACCAATTTTTTTAAACCTAGTGCTGGTCTGGAGCAGGTGACAGAGGATTTAGGATCACTTTGCAAAGATTTCACTAAGGAAGACACCGTGGTTATAGTGGGTGGGGCAGGTAACAGTATTGGCAGAGATCCTGGGTACAGTATAGAGTGTGACATGGCGAAGATTGCATCAGCATCGAAGCATACTAGTGTTGAGTTTGTATCTGTTCTTGGGCGCCATGACCGACCTCATTTGAACTCTTCTGTCAAGAGAGTTAATTTGGAGCTGGAACGGCTGCTTATGTCGGGTGCAGGGTCACACATTGGTGTGGTTCCTGTTGATTCTCTCAGTAGGTGGGATTATACTAGGTATGGCCTTCACCTCAACAGGAAGGGGAAGGGTAAATTGGCTGGGGAAATAGCAGGAAAGTTAAAGGGGGGAGGCACTGTCATGAGTGGTAAAATACCAGTGGTTAGAGGGTTCAGAAAAGACCCTTTTTAGGGTAGGGAGGACAGAAAGAAAGCAAATTTTAAGAGAGGTTAGAACTGAGACAAACCTTAAGTTTGAGAAAGAAATCAAAAAACATAATTCCAGCTTATTACATCAGCATAAACAGCTATTGGTTAAGAATTTTCAACAGTCAGCAGATATTATAACTCTACCAAATTTTAACTCAGTCAATGTGAAATGTCAGCTATCTTTATTGCATCAAGATATTCGAGGACTGAGAAATAAAATTAATGAATTAACTATCTGCATAGATGAATTAGAGTCTTCAAACCCAGCTGACGTAATCTGCCTCTCTGAACATCATGTGACCACTGGTATAGAACTTTTAAGTGTTACAGGGTTTAGGTTAGCATCTCACTTTTGTAGATCAGAAATGGAGAAAGGAGGAGTTGCCACATTCATTAGGAACTGTCATAAATTTAAGAACATAGACATTCATAAATTTTGCCTAGAACAGCATATGGAAGCATGTGCAACAGAATTAGAATTTCACAAAAAATCCTTCGCAATATTAAGTGTATATCGAGCACCTGCAGGTAACTTTAATCTGTTTGTAACCACCTTGAAGCTGTACTGGCCCATTTAACAACCAAAAACAAAGAAATAGTGGTTGCCGGTGATTTCAATGTAGATTTCGTTAAAGACTCTCCCGATGAGAACTTATTTGAGTTAGTAACACTATCATTCAACTTAATTCCCACTGTAAAGTTCCCCACTAGGGTAGCCACTTGCTCACAAACAGCCATTGATAATATCTTTATACAAAAGACCAATGAACAAAATTATATTACAAAACCAATAGTCAATGGCCTCTCAGACCATGACATGCAGTTCCTTCTGTTAAATGTTAATACTGAACAGGATATAAAATCTGTTACATCTGAGCTCAAGAGGGTAATCAATAAGCCAAAAATTGATTGTTTTAGGACACTCCTCAGAGACATTCACTGGACTGATGTTTACAGTGCTCATGGCATGAATGAAAAATATAACACTTTTGCTAATAAAGTGCTTACCTTATTCGAACACTGTTTTCCCCCCAAACTTACCAAGGTTAGAGCAAAGTCTACAAAAAAGCCATGGATTACTCGAGGAATAGGGGTATCTTGTAAAACAAAAAGAAAACTGTATCTGTCAATTCGAAACAGTTCCGATGTTGATGCTATAGCACATTACAAGAAATACTGCAATATATTAAAGACAGTAATACGGATGTCAAAGCAAATATATTACAAGGAAAAGATAGTCATATCATATAACAAATGGCTTGGTTCAAATGGCTCTGAGCACTATGGGACTTAACATCTGTGGTCATCAGTCCCCTAGAACTTAGAACTACTTAAACCTAATTAACCTAAGGACATAACACACATCCATGCCCGAGGCAGGATTCAAACCTGCGGCCGTAGCAGTCGCGCGGCTCCGGACTGAGCGCCTAGAACCGCGAGACCATCGCAGCCGGCTCAGATAACAAAATAAAGACAATATGGGATATAGTGAAGGAGGAGACCGGTAGAACCAGACATGAAGAGGAACAAATAGCATTAAGAGTAAATGATACATTGGTGACAGATGTGTATAGTGTTGCAGAACTTTTTAATAAACATTTTATAACTGTTACCGAAAAGATGGGGTTGTCAGGTTCGGTAGATGCTGCTATGGAATACCCCAGACCAGAAATTTCAAGCAACTTCCATAATATGAATTTGACCCTCACTACCCCAACAGAAATAATGTCCATCATAAAATCTTTAAAATCAAAAACATCTAGTGGGTATGATGAAATATCAACAAAGTTAATTAAAGAATGTGATTCTTAGCTAAGTAACTTATTGAGCTATCTGTGTAACCAGTCATTTATCAGTCGAATATTTCCTGAATGGCTGAAATATGCTGAAGTTAAGCCACTGTTTAAGAAGGGAGATAAAGAAATAGCATAAAATTTCCGTCCAATTTCACTGTTGCCAGCATTCTCAAAAATTTTCGAAAAAGTAATGTACAGGCGGCTTTATAACCATCTTATCTCAAATTACATACTGTCAAAGTCACAGTTTGGATTTCTAAAAGGTTCTGATATTGAGAAGGCTATCTACACTTACAGTGAAAATGTGCTTAATTCATTAGACAAAAAATTGCAGGTAACTGGTATATTTTGTGATCTGTCAAAGGCATTTGACTGTGTAAATCACAATATCCTTTTAAGTAAATTAGAGTATTATAGTACAACAGGAAATGCCGCAAAATGGTTCAAATTTTATATCTCTGGCAGGAAACAAAGGGTGTTATTAGGAAAGAGACATGTATCGAGCTATCAGGCATCATCCAACTGGGAACTAATTACATGTGGGGTCCCACAAGGTTCCAATTTAGGGCCCTTAATCGTTCTTGTGTATATGAATGACCTTTCATCAGTAACATTACCAGATGCCAAGTTCGTTTTGTTTACCGATAATACAAACATTGCAATAAATAGCAAATCAAGTGTAGTCTTAGAAAGATCAGCTAATAACATATTTTTGGACATTAATCACTGGTTCCTAGCCAATTCTTTGTCACAAAACTTTGAAAAAACACACTACATGCAGTTCAGAACTTGTAAGGGGTGTCCCACGAGTATATGTCTAACATACGATGACAAGAAGATAGAAGAAGTGGACAGTGTTAAATTCTTGGGATTACAGCTTGATGATAAATTCAACTGGGAGGAGCACACCACAGAACTGCTGAAGCGTCTTAACTAATCTCTGTTTGCAATGCGAATTTTGTCAGACATAGGGGATATAAAAATGAAAAAGCTGGCATACTATGCTTACTTTCATTCCATAATATCATATGGGATTATTTTTTGGGGTAATTCATCAAGCCAAGCTAAAGTTTTCCGGGCACAAAAACGTGCAGTAAGAGTTATATGTGGTGTGAACTCAAGAACATCCTGCAGAAGCCTGTTTAGGGAACTAGGGATACTAACTACTGCTTCTCAATATATTTATTCCTTAATGAAATTTGTCATTAAAAATATATCACTTTTTCAATCTAACAGCTCAATTCATGGAATCAATACTAGAAATAAGAATAATCTTCACAAGGATTTAAAGTCACTTAGTCTTGTACAAGAAGGTGTGCATTATTCAGGAACACACATTTTCAATAACTTGCCAGCAGCCATAAAAAGCTTAACAACCAATGAAATTCAGTTTAAGAGAAGCCTAAAGGATTTATTGGTGGCCAACTCCTTCTACTCCATTGATGAATTTCTCAGTAAAACCAACTGATATATATATATATATATATATATATATATATATATATATATATATAAGTACAATATAACTTCTGAGCAATTTCAGTGCAGTAAAGTGTTCATTGTAAATGTGTGTGTGTGTGTGTGTGTGTGTAAGTACAATCTAACTTCTGCACCATTTCAGTACAGAAATGTGTTCATTGTAAATAAGTATTATAGTAGTTTTTATTACATGTTTATTACTTTATAAATAAATAAAAAACTTTTTTATTTTAAATTCAGTGCATTAGTATTTGTAAAATGACTTACATATATTGTTCATTAAAAAATGACGATCATTCGACTTGGGACCTGTGGAACGGTACATTAGCTTATTTGTTTTAGTTGTAAATATTTGTCATGTATTATTGTTTTTCTGACATGTTCCACATCCTGGAGGACCTCCTCACTATGGATCAATTGGAATGAAAGTAAATCTAATCTAATATATTAAATGTTATGGAACTGAAATTGTTTCATGACTGTGGAACCACACTGTTATTTATAATATCTAGAATGGATGCTGGTAAATTATATAGGCCCTGAGGTTAAATAGACATTGCTTTTTTCGCCTCATCAGATTCTCAATTAACAAGCAGAGCTAGCAAATGTGTCATTTCTACACATCTTTAGACAAATATTTTAAAAATCAAAAACTGTAGCTCATGGTCCCCTCACAACTAGCAATTTTTTGAAAGAAGTACAATATGTGTTTAAACTTATATAATTTACCAGCAACCTTTCTAGATATTATAAATAATTTTCACAATATCGCCCCCTGTAGCGGCATGGTCAGCGTGACGGATTGTCAATTCTCTGGGCCCGGGTACGATTCCCGGTTGGGTCAGGGAACTTCTCCGCCCACGGACTGGGTGTTGTGCTGTCCACATCATCATCCTATCATCCTCATTGACTGCAGGTCGCCGAAGTGGCGTCAGATTCAAAGACCGGCACCCGGCGAACGCCTGCCCGACGGAGGAGCCCTAACCATACGATTAAATAAATAAATTTTCACAATTTGTTATATCTGTTATGCATCTGTAGGTGTAGCATCTCTGTACTTATTTGAATTAAGATCTTTGGCCATAATGTCTATTTTTCTAATGTAAACAAGTTGTGAGTGCATTTGTGTCCGAAGTCACCAGCATCCAAACCGCCTCTACTTTATAATAATTAGCATGGGAACTAATGTACAATTAAGGTGTAAAGAACTAAATATTTTTATGAAAATGTGATAAACGTTATGTGAAACGATATGAATGCAACAGCTTTATGAAGTACTATAACATTATGCAACACATGTCGGTTAGACACTTTCAAACGCCTGTTTAATCATCATCATATTTTCTGTTTTTGATTTAAACAGTGATCTCGAGTACTGAGTATGGGAACATATATCTGAATGTAAACCACCTGAAGGTGAGCACAAGCTCGAAACTGGTGGAGTGTTACATAAAATCACCTTCTGTTGTGACTGGTAGCGGTTAATTCTACCCCCTATAAGGCAACAATCACAGAATTCAACTGCATCCACTGTGGATAAAATGTTGTTGTTGTGGTATTCAGTCCTGAGACTGATTTGATGGAGCTCTCCATGCTACTCTGTCCTGTGCAAGCTACTTCATCTCCCAGTACCTACTGCAACCTACATCCTTCTGAATCTGTTTAGTGTATTCATCTCTTGGTCTCCCTCTACGACTTTTACCTTCCACGCTGCCCTCCAATACTAAATCAGTGATCCCTTGATGCCTCAGAACATGTCCTACCAACCGATCCCTTCTTCTAGTCAAGTTGTGCCACAAACTCCTCTTCTCCCCAATTCTATTCAATACCTCCTCATTAGTTATGTGATCTACCCATCTAATCTTCAGCATTCTTCTGTAGCACCACATTTCGAAAGCTTCTATTCTCTTCTTGTCTAAACTATTTATCGTGCACGTTTCACTTCCATACATGGCTACACTCCATACAAATACTTTCAGAAACGACTTCCAGACACTTAAATCTCTACTCGATGTTAACAAATTTCTCTTCTTTAGAAACACTTTCCCTGCCATTGCCAGTCTACATTTTATATCCTCTCTACTTCAACCATCATCAGTTATTTTGCTTCCCAAATAGCAAAACTCCTTTACTACTGTAAGTGTCTCATTTCCTAATCTAATTCCCTCAGCATCACCCGACTTAATTCGACTACATTTCATTATCCTCGTTTTGCTTTTGTTGATGTTCATCTTATACCCTCCTTTCAAGACACTGTCCATTCCGTTCAACTGCTCTTCGAAGTCCTTTTCTGTCTCTGACAGAATTACAATGTCATCGGCGAACCTCAAAGTTTTTATTTCTTCTCCCTGGATTTTAATACCTACTCCAAATTTTTCTTTTGTTTCCTTTACTGCTTGCTCAATATACAGATTGAATAACATCGGGGAAGACTACAACCCTGTCTCACTCCCTTCCCAACCACTGCTTCCCTTTCGTGCCCCTCGACTCTTATAACTGCCATCTGGTTTCTGTACAAAGTGTAAACAGCCTTTCGCTCCCTGTATTTTGCCCCTGCCACCTTCAGAATTTGAAAGAGAGTATTCCAGTCAACATTGTCAAAAGCTTTCTCTAAGTCTACAAATGCTAGAAACGTAGGTTTGCCTTTCGTTAGTCTATTTTCTAAGATAAGTCGTAGGGTCAGTATTGCCTCACGTGTTCCAACATTTCTACGGAATCCAAACTGATCTTCCCCGAGGTCGGCTTCTACCAGTTTTTCCATTGTTTTGTAAAGAATTCGCGTTAGTATTTTGCAGCTGTGACTTATTAAACTGATAGTTCGGTAATTTTCACATCTGTCGACACCTGCCGTCTGTGGGATTGGAATTATTATATTCTTCTTGAAGTCTGATAAATACATGGATAAAATACATTTCGTAATTTAACTGTGTTCCATATGACCTGTTGACCAGAAGACGATGCGGCGCCGCCGTCTTACGCGGACGGCCCCGAGCCGTTCCTGCAGCTGCCCGGCGCGACGGCGACAGGTGCTGCGCTGTACGGCGGCTGCGGGGGCGGCAAGTGCGGCGGAGGCCGCGGCGGGGGCGGCGGGCGCGGCGGGCAGCGCGGGGGCCGCTTCCTGGGCCTGCTGGCCGGCCTCAAGCTGGGCGGCAGCGACGCGGCGGGCAGCCTCGCCGCCTCCAACAGCTTCTCCTGGTTCGGCAAGCCCATCAACTACGCGCTGTCGCTCTCCTACGGCAACCCGCCACCCACCGGGCCCACCGGGCCGACGGCGCCCACCAACCCCACCAACCCCACTGGAACCGGAACTGGGACTGGAACCGGAACCGGAACCGGCACAGGCACAGGCACGTATCGCACGCGCATATCCTCGTCTACATCTACGGCTGTACAATGCAGACCACTGTGGAGTGAGTGGCATAGGGTAATTCCCAGTAAACAATGTATTAGGTTCCCAGAATGAGATTTTCACTCAGCAGCGGAGTGTGCGCTGATATGAAACTTCCTGGCAGATTAAAACTGTGTGCCGGACCGAGACTCGAACTCGGGACCTTTGCCTTTCGCGGGCAAGTGCTCTACCATCTGAGCTACCCAAGCACGACTCACGCCCCATCCTCACAGCTTTACCTCTAACAGTACCTCGTCTCCTACCTTCCAAACTTTGCAGAAGCTCTCCTGCGAACCATGCAGAAATAGCACTCCTGACAGAAAGGATATTGCGGAGACATGGCTTAGCCACAGCCTGGGGGATGTGCCCAGAACGCACTTGCCCGCGAAAGGCAAAGGTCCCGAGTTCGAGTCTCGGTCCGGCACACAGTTTTAATCTGCCTGGAAGTTTCAATGCATTAGGTTTTTATCCATTTCATCAGATGCAGTTATATTATATAAAAATACAAACATGATATCTGTCAGACTCCGCCGGCCGGAGTGGCCGAGCGGTTCTAGGCGCTACAGTCTGGAACCGCGCGACCGCTACGGTCGCAGGTTCGAATGCTGCCTCGGGCATGGATGTGTGTGATGTCCTTAGGTTAGTTAGGTTTAAGTAGTTCTAAGTTCTAGGGGACGGATGACCTCAGATGTTAAGTCCCATAGTGCTCAGAGCCATTTGAACCATTTTGTAAATGTAGATGTAGACAAGATAACGGAATAATGATTTTCCATCGCACCAGTCGTAAGCCTAAGCGTTCCTAAAACGTATTTGCTGAACATTTTGAGTAAATTGGATCATAATTTATCTTATCACACGGCCTAATGTCGCATGGTCCAATACAGTTACCATACTCAATGCAATTTTAGATGACGACGTGATTCTGGCAAAAAGTGCACATAACCTGTAAAGCCCTTCTCACCTAATTGTCTTCATCATGTCTACTACCGCACTACGTCGCTGGCCGGCTCAGACCGGCCGATGACGATGTTTGAAATTTGAGCCCGTACAAAAATATATTACATTTGCTTGCATTGTTCCAGGAAACCAGCTCCTCACCAAGCTACGAACTACATGCACCCAGAAAGTCCTCATCCACCTGAAATGCTCCGTATGAGTTACACTCACCCTCCACTCCGAAAGTCGATACCAGAAAGAGAACCAAAGCAGACGAGACTATGATTTAGTTCTGTTCAAAACACAAATCAGTGTATGGCCGAGGAATGATTAAGAGCAAAGTCTGTGAGTTGCTTAATTCAAACGAGCTTCAATGTGAAGCTCTGGATGTCGCTCACTTAGACTCTGAACCCATCCAGTGACGCCTGTGGACTGAGAATGACACGGCAGCCGGTCGGTACCGTTAGGCCTTCATGGCCTGTTCGGACGGAGTTTAGTTACAGTTTTAAGACTCTGAACCAGACGAGCAGGAGGACACGAGAGAAAGAGACTTCCATTTTTAAAATATATTCCGTAGAATTAGTTGAACTGCAAATTCGAAGCTATGCTTTACTGAAATACCTGAGCAGGAAGAAACGAAGAGCACTTCAATCTACCACCAGACCAAATCACAAAAAAATGGTTCAAATGACTCTGAGCACTATGAGACTCAACTGCTGAGGTCATAAGTCCCCTAGAACTTAGAACTACTTAAACCTAACTAACCTAAGGACAACACACACATCCATGCCCGAGGCAGCATTCGAACCTGCGACCGTAGCGGTCGCGCGGTTCCAGATTGTAGCGCCAGAACCGCTCGGCCACCAGCGGCCGGCACCAAATCACACACAAATCACAAAACTTCTTGGACTGCGTCAAATAGAAAATAAATTATGATCACTTCAGACTGTGAAAATTTTGGCATTATAATTCTTGTTCGAGCATTTACAGCCACCTTGATTCGGCGTCGTTATAAAGTCCTTCTACCTGCCGGACAAGTTGCCGAATTCAAACAAGGGGATTAGTGAACTTTCTCTCGACGTTTTCAGGACACAAATTTCATTTGAAGCATTTAAATGACATCACCCATGACACCGTTTTGTGTCTGCTTGCGAGCCTCCATTAGGAAGGATTATGAAATTCCTATTTCCCAGGGAGCCATGTTCCATAACCATTCCGACAGTCGGGTAACGTTCGGGAAATCCCAAATACACCGACGGGCAAGAAACGAAGTCTATGAACAGTCTGCTAACAGTTCTTTACTAAACATATACTATGTGATCAAAAGTATCAGGACACCCCCCAAAAACATAAGTTTTTCATATTAGATGCATTGTGCTGCCACCTGCTGCCAGGTACTCCATATCAGCAACCTCAATAGTCATCACACATCTTGAGATAGCAGTATGGGGCGCTCGGCGGAACTCACGGACTTTCAACGTAGTCAAGTGTCTGGGTGTCACTTGTGTCATACGACTATACGCGAGACTTCCACACTCCTAAACATCCCTAGGTCCACTGTTTCCGATCTGATAGTGAAGAGGAAACTTTAAGGGACACGTACAACACAAAAGCGCACAGGCCGACCTCGTCTGTTGACTGACAGACACCATCGACAGTTGAAGAGGGTCGTAACGTGTAATAGGTAGACATCTATCCAGACCATCACACAGGAATTCCAAACTGCATCACGATGCACTGCAAGTACTATGACAGTTAGGCCGGAGGTAAGAAAACTTGGATTTCATGGTCGAGCGGCTGCGGCTGACCCACATCACGCCGGTAAATGCTAAACGACGCCTCGCTTGGTGTAAGGAGCGTAAACATTGGACGATTGAACAGTGGAAAAACATTGTGTGGAGTGACGAATCACAGTACACAATGTGGCGATCCGATGGCAGGGTGTGGGTATGGCGAATGCCCGATGAACGTCATCTGCCACCGTGTGTGGTGCCAACTGTAAAATTCGGAGGCGGTGGTGTTGTGGTGTGGTCGTGCTTTTCATGGAGGGCACCCTTTGTTGTTTTGCGTGACACTATCACTATCACTTTGGAGAAAAGAGAACCACTTGTATGAATATCAAGAGCTCAGATGGAAACCCAGTTCTAAGCAAAGAATGGAAAGCAGAAAGGTGGAAGGAGTCCATAGAGGGTCTATACAAGGGAGACGTACTTGAGGACAATATTCTGGAAATGGAGGAGAATGTAGATGAAGACGAAATGGGAGATTCAATACTGCGTGAAGAGTTTGACAGAGCACTGAAAGACCTGAGTCGAAACAAAGCCCCGGGAGTAGACAACATTCCATTAGAACTACTGACGGCCTTGGGAGAGTCAGTCATGACAAAACTCTACCATCTGGTGAGCAAGATGTATGAGACAGGTAAAATACCCTCAGACTTCAAGAAGAATATAATAATTCCAATCCCAAAGAAAGCAGGTGTTGACAGATGTAAAAATTACCGAACAATCAGTTTAATAAGCCACAGCTGCAAAATACTAACGCGAATTCTTTACAGACGAATGGAAAAATTAGTAGAAGCCAACCTTGGGGAAGATCAGTTTGGATTCCGTAGAAATATTGGAACACGTGAGGCAATACTGACCTTAAGACTTATCTTAGAAGAAAGAATAAGGAAAGGCAAACCTACGTTTCTAGCATTTGTAGACTTAGAGAAAGCTTTTGACAATGTTGACTGGAATACTCTCTTTCAAATTCTAAGGGTGGCAGGGGTAAAATACAGGGAGCGAAAGGCTATTTACAATTTGTACAGAAACCAGATGGCAGTTATAAGAGTCGAGGGACATGAAAGGGAAGCAGCAGTTGGGAAGGGAGCTAGCAGTGAAGGAAACAAAGGAAAAATTCGGAGTAGGTATTAAAATCCATGGAGAAGAAATAAAAACTTTGAGGTTCCCCGATGACATTGTAATTCTGTCACAGACAGCAAAGGACTTGGAAGAGCAGTTGAACGGAATGGACAGTGTCTTGAAAAGAGGGTCTAGGATGAACATAAACAAAAGCAAAACGAGGATAATGGAATGTAGTCGAATTAAGTCTGGTGATGCTGAGGGAATTAGATTAAGAAATGAGACACTTAAAGTAGTAAAGGAGTTTTGCTATTTGGGGAGCAAAATAACTGATGATGGTCGAAGTAGAGAGGATATAAAAGGTAGACTGGCAATGGCAAGAAAAGCGTTTCTGAAGAAGAGAAATGTGTTAACATCGAGTATAGATTTAAGTGTCAGGAAGTCGTTTCTGAAAGTATTTGTATGGAGTGTAGCCATGTATGGAAGTGAAACATGGACGATAAATAGTTTGAACATGAAGAAAATAGAAGCTTTCGAAATGTGGTGCAACAGGAGAATGCTGAAGATTAGATGGGTAGATCACATAACTAATGAGGAGGTATTGAATAGAATTGGGGAGAAGAGGAGTTTGTGGCACAACTTGGCCAGAAGAAGGGACCGGTTGGTAGGACATGTTCTGAGGCATCAAGGGATCACAAAGTTAGCATTGGAGAGCAGTGTGGAGGGTAAAAATCATAGAGGGTGACCAAGAGATGAATACACTAAGCAAATTCAGAAGGACGTAGGTTGCAGCAAGTACTGGGAGATGAAGAAGCATGCACAGGATAGAGTAGCATGGAGAGCTGCATCAAACCAGTCTCAGGACTGAAGACCACAACAACAACATCGCAGCACAGGCCTACATCGACGATTAAAGCGCCTTCTTGCTTTCCACTGTTGAAGAGCAATTCGGGGATGGCGATTGCATCTTTCAACACGATCGAGCACCTGTTTATAATGCACGGCCTGTGGCAGAGTGGTTACACGATAATAACATTCCTGTAATGGACTGGACTGCACAGAGTCCTGACCTCAATCCTATGGAACACCTTTGGGATGTTTTGGAACGTCGATTTCGTGCCAGGCCTCACCGACCAGCATCGATACCTCTCCTCAGTGCAGCACTCTGCATCTGCATCTACTCTGCAAATCACATTTAAGTGCCTGGCAGAGGGTTCATCGAACCACCTTCACAATTCTCTATTATTCCAATCTCGTATAGCGCGCGGAAAGGAAGAACACCTATATGTTTCCGTATGAGCTCCGATTTCCCTTATTTTATCGTGATGATCGTTTCTCCCTATGTAGGTCGACGTCAACAAAATATTTTTACATCCGGAGAAGAAAGTTGGTGATTGGAATTTCGTGAGAAGATTCCGTCACAACGAAAAACGCATTTCTTTTAATAATGTCCAGCCCAAATCCTGTATCATTTCAGTGACACTCTCTCCCATATTTCGCTATAATACAAAACGTGCTGCCCTTCTTTGAACTTTTACGATGTACTCCGTCAGTCCTATCTGTTAAGGATCCCATACCGCGCAGCAGTACTCTAAAAGAGGACGGACAAGCGTAGTGTAGGCAGTCTCCTTAGTAGATCTGTTACATTTTGTAAGTGTCCTGCCAGTGAAACGCAGTCTTTCGTTAGCCTTCCCCACAACATTTTCTATGTGGTCCTTCGAATGTAAGTTGTTCGTAATTGTAATTCCTAGGTATTTAGTTGAATTTACGTCCTTCATGTTTGACTGATTCATCGTGTAACCGAAGTTCAACGGATTCATTTTAGCACTCTTGTGGATCACCTCACACTTTTTGTTATTTAGGGCCAACTGTTAATTTTCGCACCATTTAGATATCTTTTCTAAATCGTTTTGCACTTTGTTTTGATCTTCTGATGTCTTTATTAGTCGATAAACGGCAGCGTCATCTGCAAACAACCTAAGACGGCTGTTCAGATTGTCTCCCAAATCGTTTATACAGATAAGGAACAGCAAATGACCTACAACACTACCTTGGGGAAATCCTGAAATCACTTCTGTTTTACTCGATGACTTTCCGTCGGTTACTACGAACTGTGACTCTCTGACAGGAAGTTACAAAACCAGTCACAGCGGTCGGCTTACCTGAACGTTGGTTGTGTTGCGTACCTATCGAGAGTTACGAGGGCTATTCCGAAAGTAAGGTCCGATCGGTCACGAAATGGAAACGACTATGAAAATCCGATAAAGCTTTGCACAGATGTGTTGGGTAGTGTCTCTAGTATAACCCCAGTTAGCATCATGTCGCTCTTCTCATTTCTGAGCTCGCAGTGAGTGCGTAAAGATGTCTAGAAAATAGTGTCTGCCGCCAAGTACGGGGGCCTGGTGAGAAATTTCCCCTGAAGCTATGCAGCTAACATTACATAACTGTCGTGCTGTTTCGTCTTCAAGACAATTCTCAGCCGCATTCTGCAGGGGCAATGAAGATGCTCCTGCATCGTTTTCAAATGGAAATGTGAGATTACCCACAATACAGCCCGTAATTGTCTCCCTCTGAGTTTCAGCTCAGGTCACATGAACCGCTGGTTATGAAGACAACATTTCGGCACAAGACAACGAGCCGTAGGCCAGCGTAGAGAATTGGCGGAGAGCACTGGCGGCTGCCTTCTATAGCGAGGGTATGGGAAAGTTGGTACAACGCTACGATACACGTCTAAGTCGGGTCGGCGACTATGGAGATAAGTAGCTGTAAGGTGTATCTAACTGTTGCAAATAAAACATTTTTGATTTTTACCGTGGTTTCCATTTCGCGACCTATCGGACCTTACTTTCGGAATAGCCCTCGTATATTATAACGACTGCTTTCTTTACGTATGCAATCACCTAAAAATCGAAAGCGGTGAACCGTCTAGAAACTGAGTGAGGATATATGAAGGGCCAGGCAACAAACGGAACAGTTTTATTCTACATAGCCTCCCGTCTGTTACTTAATAATAAACAATATTTGCAGCAAAATTGAAATTTTCAATGCTTAATTCAGGTTTTATTCGAAAACTGTCGATTTGTAGGGCGAAATAGAGGGATGTTGTAGTAAAAATAAAGAAAACAGTAGAGATTTATCACACAGCGCTCGAAAACGTAATTTCCTCGACGATATATATATATATATATATATATATATATATATATATATATATATATATATATATATATATATCATCTCTACAATACTTCGTCGAACTTACATAAAACATGTTTCCGTTATTCATACACAGCCGGCCGAAGTGGCCGCGCGGTTCTGGCGCTGCAGTCTGGAACCGCGAGACCGCTACGGTCGCAGGTTCGAATCCTGCTTCGGGCATGGATGTGTGTGATGTCCTTAGGTTAGTTAGGTTTAACTAGTTCTAAGTTCTAGGGGACTAATGACCTCAGCAGTTGAGTCCCATAGTGCTCAGAGCCATTTGAACCATTTGAACCATTCATACACAACTTCCGCATGTACCATTAATAACAGTAAACTCTTGCCTTTGATTTGTGTTTCTTTCCCTAGTATTCTGTGAACACTGTCGGTAATCCTATCATTGATTACATCATTTACTCGATGTACCGAAGCTACGGAACCGTGGGTTTGGTAGAGCGCAACTCTACACATGAGAGCCCCAGTCGTCAACCAGCGGCGCTAGAGCAGTCGACCAAGGCAACGGTCCACAAGAATGTCCGCGGTGCGCTCGAGTAACAGTTAATTTTTTTTTACCTAATCTTTCAACAAACGTTAGCTGCGCTACAACGAATCATGTTTTTTCGAAAAGGGAGAATAATAACAATGATAATCATTGTGATACATTCGGAGGGAAGTGTAATAGAGCTGTAATAAGGAATAACAATGAAATAAACATTTTATTTGTCGATTTATTTATTTATTTGTTTATTGCTTATTTAGCCTCTCTCACATTTGACCAAGAACAACAAATTCAAAAAAGTATTACATGACAATTACAATGATAATAATTGGCATTCTTAAAAGCATTTACCAGGTTTCGGTACCACTAAGAGTATCTTCTTCAGAAGGAAATCACATAAATTACATGACATTAAATTTGTAAACATACATGATGATCATGTATATTTGCAATTTTAATGTCATGTAACTTCACATAACTTATATGACTTCCTTCTGAACAAAATACACTTAGTGGCTTCGAAGGCTGGTCAAGGCTTTTACATTAAACTTATGCAACCGGTTGGCTGTTTACTTTCTGTATTGAAAATTTATTTACGGTTGCTGCTGTCAGCCATTTTTAAAACTGTGATATAGATATATGCACATCGCAAATACAGTGTACATTATTCAGAGTAGGTGTCTCCCGGTATGATTTTTCTGTGCTTGGATGTATTGATTAACAAATGCACACTTCATCACAATTCCTTATTATGCTTTAATTATACCTTGTCACCAATGTACCACGATGATCATAATTACTGTTCTCCTTCGTGTTCGAAGAAATACGATTTGTTGTAGCGATTCAAGTGTATTCTAAATGTACATAGATACTCAATGTACACTCATGCTCTTAAATTAAGGATAATTGCAGAATGTGGTGCCACACAACGTGGCACTACACAAAACTGGCGCTAATAGCATAGGCACAGATCTGTAAGTCCACGGTATTGGTGATAAGTTGAGAAAACCATCCCGAAACACTGTGCTACAAAACGCCACTGTTTCCTGCACATGTTACCCGACATCGGTATAGGATGTGATTACCATGCACACGTACACAGGCCGCACAACCGGTTGGCATACTCTGGATCAGCTGGTCGAGCAACTGCTGGCGTATAGCCTCCCATTCTTGCACCAGTTCCTGTCGGAGCTCATGAAGTGTCGTAGGGGTTTGAAGACGTGCAGCGATACGTCGACCGAGAGCATCCCAGACGTGGTCGATGGGGTTTAGGTCTGGAGAACAGGCAGGCCACTCCATTCGCCTGATATCTTCTGTTTCAAGGTACTCCTCCAGGTGGCAGCTCAGTGGGGCCGTGCGTTATCATCCATCAGGAGGAAGGTGGGACCCACTGCACCCCTGAAAAGGCGGACATACTGGAGCAAAATGACGTCCCGATACACCTGACCTGCTACAGTTCCTCCTCTGTCAAAGACATGCACCAATCATAATCCCACCCCAGACCATCAAACCACTACCTCCATACAGGTCCCTTTCAAGGACATTAAGGGGTTGGTATCTAGTTCCTGATTCACGTCAGATTAAAACCCGGCGAGAATCACTATTCAGACTATACCTGGACTCGTCCGTGAACGTAACCTGGGACCACTGTTCCAGTGACCATGTACTGTGTTCTTGACACCAGGCTTTACGGGCTCTCCTGTGACTAGGCGCCAATGGAATGCACCTTGTAGGTCTCCGGGCGAGTAAACCATGTCTGTTCAGTCGTCTGTAGACTTTGTGTCTGAAGACAACTGTTCCAGTGGCTGCGGTAAGGTTCCGAGCAAGGCTACCTGCAGTACTCCGTGGCCGTCTGCGGGCACTGATGGTGAGACATCGGTCTTGTTGTGGTGTTGTACGCTGTGGACGTCCCGTACTGTAGCGCCTGGACACATTTCCCGTCTGCTGGAATCGTTGCCATTATCTTGAGATCACACTTTGAGAGACACGGAGGGCCCGTGCTACGACCTGCTGTTTTTGACCAGCCTCCAATCGCCCTAGTATTCTACCCCTCATCAGTATGTGTTCTTGGAGCCATTTTCAACACACAGTCACCATAAGCACGTCTGGAAACATCTGCACACTTACTCGCTGCTCCGTACTCTGACATGCACCAAAACACCTCTGCGTATGTGGACTGCTGCCAGCGCCACCGTGCGACGACCGCAGGTCAAATGCATCGCATGGTCATACTCCGAGGTGATTTAAACCCGCAAACCGCCCACCAGAGCGTTGTTTCACCATGCATTATCCTTAATTTATGAGCATGAGTGTACATAGATACACCGCAAACCACTGTATGGTGCGTGGGGGAGGATAAGCTTTACCACAATAAGTCATTTCCTTATCTGTTCCACCCGAGGGGTAAACGACTGTCTACATGCCTCTGTATTTCTCTTCTCTTATCTTCGTTGTCCTTACACGCAATGTATGTTGTCAGCAGTACAGTCATTCGGCAGTCGGCTTCAAATGCTGGTTCTCTAAATTTTCCCAATAGCGTTCCTCGAAACGAACGTCGCCTTCCCTCCAGGGATACCCATTTGAGTACCCGAAGCATCTCAGTAATACTTGCGTGTTGTTCGAACCTACCGGTAACAAAAAAATGGTTCAAATGTCTCTGAGCACTATGGGACTTAACATCTGATGTCATCAGTCCCCTAGAACTTAGAACTACTTAAAACTAACTAACCTAAGGACATCATACACATCCATGCCCGAGGCAGAATTCGAACCTGCGACCGTAGAGGTCACGCGGTTCCAGACTGTAGCGCCTACAACCGCTCGACCACTATGGCCGGCCTACCGGTAACAAATCTAGCAGCTCGCCTCTCAATTGCTTTAATGTCCTCCTTCAATCCGACCTGTTACGGACCAAAACACTCCAGCAGTATCCAAGAATAGGTCGCACTGGCGTCATATGCGGTCTCCTTCACAGATGAATCACACGATCCTAAAATTATCCTAATAAACCGAAGTCGATCATTCGCCTTGCCTACCATGGCCCTCACACGCTCGTTTCATTCCATACCGCTTTGCAACGTTATTTCCAGATATTTGAACTACGTTACTGTGTCAAGCAGTACTCTACTGATGCTGTAATCGAACATTACAGGTTCGTTTTTCCTACTCATCCGCATTAACTTACATTTTGTCGCATTTAGAGCTAGCTGCCATTCATCACAGCAACAAGAAATTTTGTCATCTTGTATATTCCTACAGTCACTCAGCTTCGACACCTTATCGTACAGTACAGCATCATCAACAAACAACCGCAGATTGCTGCTCACCCTGCCCACCAAATCACTTACGAATATCGCACACTCCCCTGAGGCAGTCCTGACGACACACTTGTGCGACTTTAAGAGGATTTGTTTGGAGGAATATTAGAAGGAAAGAAAAAAAATTACGGAATTCGAATGCAGTAGAGATAGACTGCAACACTGTTTTAGCCTGTGCCTCGGAGGTTGCGTGTAGTGACACGAAGTCACTCTCGAGGCCGCGGCCTGAATCCACGTAGTCTTTGTGAAGTTCAGCTCGTGAGACAAATTACGTTTCGCACTACTCAGCATTTTAAGCGAAAATTTTTATTGGCATGAGTTACCTGCTATAGACCTAAACTCAGTCTAAATACGGGTCGCGTGCCTCGATTTGACCCGCGAGGCAGGATTAAACATCTCGCACTCCAGAGTCAATAATTAAAAGCCCTGTAGCTATCTGAACGCTATCAGGAAACATTCCAAGATCCAACCATACGACTGTGGTATGTTCACCACTAACAGTCGAATATATCGCCACCGACTGGCCAGTAACATCTCCCGCCGATAATCGTCACTACAACAAAACAGGAAGGCAGTCAAAGTCAGCAGGGACGGAGTCCCACAAAAGCAGGACTCCCACATTTCCGTACTGCAAGAAATAAAATGTATTGACATGAAGTAATCCTTCACCAACTTCAGCTAGTTAACGGTTCAACGCTTTGCTCTAAGGTCTCTCTCTTTTTTCGGAACAAGTTAGTGCTCTCCAATTTGCAACACCTGCCGAGAAAAACAATGTCCGGAAACGAGCTTTGGATTCTCTCAACCCTCCGTGCTGAATTAAGTATGTTGGTTTATTATGATGGTTCATTTACTCCTGACTCCTAATATACGCAATGAAGACACCACCTCCGTCCGAGAGGGTTCACAACTTCTCCACCCCACGAGGCCATCCAACCAACTTCTCGATTTGGCCGAGCTCCGGACCGTTCCACTAAATTATTTAAAACGTAAGGCTTTCACCCAAAGAGAATCATGTACAGAATGTACTCATTCTGATCGGTCCTTTCTTGCTTCTGCTTAAAGCGCTCTTGAAAGGTGTTGCCTTCTGGCAGTACTTTAAGAACTTTCTCTGCAACGAATATTAGGATACCTAGGTATTACAGTTACGAACAACATAAGTTGCAACGATCACATAAATAATGTAAAGAAGACAAGCCAAAGAATGCGTTTTATTGGCAGAACACTTAGAAGCTGCAACACGTCTACTAGGCAGACTGCCTACACTGTGCCTGTCCGTCCTCTGATAGAATATTGCTGTGCGGTATGTAATGCTCCCCAGGCAGCATTGGCGGAGGACATCAAAAAACTCTAAAGAACGGCAGCTCGCTTTGTACTATAGCGAAATAGGGGAGAGATTGTCACGGTTGTGATCGACGTGATCTTTTCACGAAATTTCAGTCTCCAATGTTACCCTGAGAATACGAAAATATTTTGTTGACGCCCATCTACGTGGGGAAAAATGATCACTGTAATAAAATAAGAGAAATCTGAGCTCGCAAAGAAAGATTTAAGTATTCGTTTGTCTTTTTCTCTGTTCAGGAATGGTACAGTACCTAAGAGTTACTGCAGAGTCGTTGCTCTTCTAAACAGCAGTCCATACAAGCAAACCGGTTGCGTCTTTACCTGCGGTTACTGCTACTTTAGGTACTGGGCTATGCGCGTCTCTGTTTAAAAGAATGGATCGAGCTATAGTCATAGGATCGAGCTGTGCACGCCTGCTTTCATGTCCACTGTCAATAATAAACTATAGCATTGATCCTGCAATAAAACTGTCTATGAGTTGGCTAGAAATGTGGGTTAATAAAATACACAGAAATACCAAAAAGAAATTAAATTAGTAATTCAATAACAAGGTTCTATTCTAAAGTTCGTAACTGATGTAGATGACAGAGAGTAATGGTGGATAGTGTTTATTCAAGAAAGGACACCTCAGGTACATGGGAAGTGGTCCTACGATATTCAGTTAAAATACAGTAAAGCGTTACAAAAAGGGTAGCAAAATCCCCAAACTAAACAGTCATCGAAGATATGCAAAAATTAAGTCCATTTCGTGATTACAATGCACGAAATGTTCATCAGCTGAGAACAGTTCAGAGTTCAGGATGGTGATTCACAAACTGATACACGCAGTACAAAGAACAGCGACTCGTACTCTGTCTATCCTCAGTTCTTTAACACAAATGAAGTAAGTAAGTCCCCTACTCTGGAGCACATTCAGCCCCCTCAAAAGTTAGAGTACTGTAGTGGCCGTTCACTGCCCAGAATCAGTCACCCATGCAACTGAATCGTGCATGTTACCACAGGCAGCTCTACCTTCTTCCAGCATTCGACCCAAAGCGACCGGACTCGCTCCCTTGAGCTCTTCATTTGAAAATTCCCAGTCTATCTGACTCCTGTAGTGTTTCACTAATGTCTGCTTTTCCATTAGCTGAAGGCCATCGCCGCCAAAAACACATCATCCTTATGCTCTACAGACAGGGTTTGACTCAACTTGACCACTTCCCAGACTAAACCAATACGTTACACTATTTAAATAAAGAAATGGTATTTTGTAAAAAACTGACATATTGAGACTGTGGCTGTGTCCAAAATATAGGTTGATCCTTACGCAGAATATTACAGCAACCAGCCACTTTGTACAATGCTATTTATTTATTTAAACAGCGCTGTTACCGGTTTCGAACCCACAGGTTCATCTTCAGACGAAACTTCCTTGGGGTGGCGATGCCCTACAACCAAAACAAGATGTGAGACAACGTCTTTTTAATTTCAATTGTGCCTCACGACGATTTTAAGTGATGTAAGCAAATTGTTGTTGTTGTGGTCTTCAGTCCTGAGACAGGTTTGATGCAGCTCTCCATGCCACTCTATCCTGTGCAAGCTTCTTCATCTCCCAGTACCTACTGCAACATACATCCTTCTGAATCTGCTTAGTGTATGCTTCTTCATCTCCCGGTACCTACTGCAACATACATCCTTCTGAATCTGCTTGGTCTCCCCCTACGATTTTTACCCTCCACGCTGCCCTCCAATACTAAATTGGTGATCCCTTGATGCCTCAGAACATGTCCTACCAACCGATCCCTTCTTCTGGTCAAGTTGTGCCACAAACTCCTCTTCTCCCCAATCCTATTCAGTACCTCCTCATTAGTTATGTGCTCTACCCAACTAATCTTCAGCATTCTTCTGTAGCACCACATTTCGAAAGCTTCTATTCTCTTCTTGTCCAAACTATTTATCGTCCATGTTTCACTTCCATACATGGCTACACTCCATACAAATACTTTCAGAAACGACTTCCTGACACTTAAATCTATACTCGATGTTATCAAATTTCTCTTCTTCAGAAACTCTTTCCTTGCCATTGCCAGTCTACATTTTATATCCTCTCTACTTCGACCATCATCAGTTATTTTGCTCCCCAAATAGCAAAACTCCTTTACTACTTTAAGTGTCTCATTTCCTAATCTAATACCCTCAACATCACCCGACTTAATTCGACTACATTCCATTATCCTCGTTTTGCTTTTATTGATGTTCATCTTATATCCTCCCTTCAAGACACCATCCATTCCGTTCAACTGCTCTTCCAAGTCCTTTGCTGTCTCTGACAGAATTACAATGTCATCGGCGAACCTCAAAGTTTTTATTTCTTCTCCATGGATTTTAATACCTACTCCGAATTTTTCTTTTGTTTCCTTTACTGCTTGCTCTATATACAGATTGAATAACATCGGGGAGAGGCTACAACCCTGTCTTACTCCCTTCCCAACCACTGCTTCCCTTTCATGTCCCTCGACTCTTATAACTGCCATCTGGTTTCTGTACAAATTGTAAATAGCCTTTCGCTCCCTGTATTTTACCCCTGCCACCTTTAGAATTTGAAAGAGAGTATTACAGTCAACATTGTCAAAAGCTTTCTCTAAGTCTACAAATGCTAGAAACGTAGGTTTGCCTTTCCTTAATCTTTCTTCTAAGATAAGTCGTAAGGTCAGTATTGCCTCACGTGTTCCAGTATTTCTACGGAATCCAAACTGATCTTCCCCGAGGTCGGCTTCTACTAGTTTTTCCATTCGTCTGTAAAGAATTCGTGTTAGTATTTTGCAGCTGTGGCTTATTAAACTGATAGTTCGGTAATTGTCACATCTGTCAACACCTGCTTTCTTTGGGATTGGAATTATTATATTCTTCTTGAAGTCTGAGGAAATTTCGTCTGTTTGATACATCTTGCTCACCAGATGGTAGAGTTTTGTCAGGACTGGCTCTCCCAAGGCCGTCAGTAGTTCCAATGGAATGTTGTCTACTCCGGGGGCCTTGTTTCGACTCAGGTCTTTCAGTGCTCTGTCAAACTCTTCACGCAGTATCGTATCTCCCATTTCATCTTCATCTACATCCTCTTCCATTTCCATAATATTAGGAACAATACTGTTTATCAATATTCTGTTTTTACTTTCATTGAACTCATGTAAATTATAATGATTAATAAACCTATGTCTCAAGTTTTGTATCTTTAAATCACCTGGTATACAACTACCAAGAATTATTCAATAAATGGTCACAACACATACATTAAAAATATAGTTAATAGGACTTAATTTCAGTTATCAGCATAAGTCACAGTTTTTATAACCCACAGTCTTCATTTCTCACCTTTTACTTATTACAAACAAATAACACAAAACGTGCTTGTAAATTCGCTGCCAGAGAGGAATATTTGTATAGTATTCTTGGGCCCCTGCGTCACAGAACACCTTCAGTTCTTGCAGGTGACGACACTTTTCCTTGGTGATAGGTAGCAGTTCTGAAACATTGGACATGCGGCCTTTATGAGCGTGGTATCTCAATAAGTTTGATATAATAAAGCAGGACCTGCTATTTCACACACTGATATGATCTAGTTTCATTTAATTGCTGTGACTAGTCTTTACCAGCCTACCTTCGTAACAGGGTGAAGGGAACAAAAACTCTCCTTCTGCAAGTTCTGGTTCCTCTTCCATTAGTCTAGCAGGAACAGTAACAACTGATGTGATCCAAGATCTGTTATAAGTGTCACGATGAATGATAAGCCTTGAATGGTGACGTTCTATCTTCATCTTCTTATTAATTCGCGATGGGAATGGACATTTTTGTCGGTATCTTGGTTGCAAGAAATCAGTCCAATCACGTATCACTGAGCCATCAACTTCAACAACTCGAAAAGAAGTGGGTTTCCCACGCGCATCTTTGATTATGTCTGTCCAGTCCTTGGGAGCCTAGCTTTTGTTTTACGTCTGATGAGGCCCATGTCTTTGCCACTTTCCAGGTATGAATGTCCTCTTACTGGGAATGTCACACAAATTGATTCAAATCACTTTGCAAGATAGACAAGATAACGGATGAACCCAAAAAGGGTATAGTTTTTGTTTTGACCACCACATAAGTCACAGAAGATTTCCAAATTTTTTACCTCAGAATCCAGAAACGAAGTAACATAATGATGCAGAAAAGAAATTACTTCATTTGAATGTTTCTTCCCTATAGTTTCAGGATAAATATAAAACATAGCATTACTTTCTGAGAGTCGATGTATGTTAAATAGATATAGAGAAAGCTGTCGCTTATAATAGACAATGTTGGTGCTGATGTTCGGACATGGAAGATTTCACTGGACATCCATACATATCAATTCTGTGTTTGTAAACTTCTTGCTTCTCTGTCGAGATTGTCTTTTACGCTGATAGAATGCATCAGCTTTACGGCGGTGCAGTTCATATTAAATCTTCTCTCTCTTAGTATTACTTTGAACGTCTGATCTTTCCTTTCAATCTGTTGCATGTATTAGTTGTGCCTCTACAGCTTTGAAAGTTACAGAAAACTTATCACGAGTACTGCATGTATCACTTCGAGGGAAACCACATGAGATATTAAATTATGAATTAAATATTTTACGATAAGTTTCATATGATACGGAACAAGTAGAATGTGTCTCTTGAAATATCTTGAACATCATCTTGATTGTGAGTTCTTCAGGCAAATACAGTTTCTGTGTTTTATTTATACTGTAATGACTGCACCGTTCTTTAAATGACTTGATGTGAGTACAGATGTTTTGCTTTGTTTCTACTGAAAGTTTATGAACTTCGTTTCCGTGTTTGCCTCGTTTATGAACTGGCGCCATGCCTTCATCTTTTAAGGGATTCCTGATAGTTTCCAATCTTTTTTTGAAATTCCATACAGTGATATAAAGGTCTTTTGACAAACAGACAATTCTGACACAGTATTGTCTCTCATTATTCTTACCATATAATGAAATGTATAATCATGCAAAGTAGCTACTGTCCCATCTCTGCGAGGCCTTCAGCGTTGTAGATTGTCAACAGAAATCAGTCCTGCCAGGTGACAACTTCGCTCATTCCAGTCCTTCAGCAAATTGAAATTAGATATTAATGTAGACTTCTCCGCATCAGTTAGCAAATCAATACAGTTCTCTCAATGCTCTCCTATTTCATGTGACCCTGTTCTTTCCTTTTTAGATACTTCAGATTGTCTACCACAGCTCTGCCTTTTTCTAGACTTACTACAGCAGCTTGACTCTGGATATTCCATCACCAGTTGAAACACCGAACTCAGTTGGTTTTTACATGAACTTCAATTCTATCTACCACATCACAAAGCGCTGAAGCGATTGTCAAGGCTGCACTGTGCTAGCACAAATCACGCCACGAAACTCAGTTCCACCACAGCACAAAGCAAAGAAGCTAATGCCAAACCTGCTCCGTGTTAGCTTCCACAGTACATAAGAAAGATCAACAATGACATCGCATTTAACAATGTCAACAATGAGACTTCCATAAAAGCAGACAAAAAAATCAATACAGCTCAGGAATCCGCACCTGCTGGACTTCACCCTTCCTGTCCGTGTATGGGAGCAGCCCCCAATCCTCCCGCGGTCAGAAAAATGGTACCGAATCCTCCAAAGCCCGCAACGGTCTGAAAAACGCTGGGACCGAATCCTCCCGTTTGAAGCAGGTAGCAATTCTAAACGTTATGAATACTCCAAGCAGGCAAAGGAAAGCATATGAAGTTACAATAGAAAATGTAAAAGTTTTTCGCATGTATTGCAGGTACGTTTAAAAGTTTTGTCTTTTATCTTATTTAGATATTTATTTTTAGAAACTGAAATCATTTATAGCCTTGATTTCTTCATAATTAATTTATTAAAATAGCAAATCATGATTTTCAACATATATTCTATCTCAGTGTTTATTTTATGAATTATGGTAACATTTCCAGCAAATCTATACCTACAACAAATTGATAAGTGTCCCATGTCTGAATATAGGAGATGGTTAAGAAAATTAATTTGAATGGTCTATAGAAGCGCAATAGACGGCAAAAACTATTTTTATAATTTCTTCAGTGTGCCTGTTTGTACTCGCATTATGCAAAAAGTGCGCTGTCTCTTACACCTTAGTTCTGCCCACATGGATAGAGGGCAGAGTGTATCATCTTCTATGCAAGTTCCTACTAAATAGTCACAAAAGGCTTGCAATTTTTCCGATGCAGGTATCACTGCCATGAACTCGTCAATAAAACAGTTGCCAACCATACCAGGAGCCAGCCTCGGCAACCAAATATGTACGACAGAAACCTTCCAATTTCATTTTTTGCGTAGTAGTCTTATGCAAGCCCCAATGTTTGTATTTTTCACCACCAGCTCTGTGTTAAATGAAATTTGATCCTTGAATGCGAATGTCAGGCCAGACCTCACTTCCAGCTTTCATTATGCTCTCTTCAAAGTCAGAAAACATTGTTGATGGCGAAAAGTTCAAACCTATATCACTACATGTATCAACAACGCTTTGAAATACATACTGATACGACGAAGTTTTCTTGTCGTTCAATAAAGAGAAGACCAATGGAATGCAATGGCCATTAACTAACCCAAGTATTGTAAACAGGTGACAAAAAAATTTTGGACAGCGCTTGAACGTACCATCAACGTATATAGATTCACACTGCGTTAATGTTTTAAGGTTTGCAGAGTCACAAAATATGATCACTTTTCTTCTCGGTGTTATTTTCTAATAAACACTTTGTCCCGTCTGTAGTTTCCAAATTCAGCGTGTTGATAACATCATGAACATCTGCAACATTCGTGGGCAGTTTTGGCAGAATTTTGCGCCTAGCTTTGTATAAATATATTTTCGAAAATTGTTGTTATATCTTGCGTATCTTCTCTTTTTAACTTCTGGTAAATTATTTTTGACCGTCCCTCACAAATATCTTCTATGGCTATTCTCTTTAAGTCAGAAATGATTTCTTGCCCCTGAATTTTGTTATGAGGCATTTCTTCATCATTGTTCTCTTCTTGACACTCCACAACATCCAGCTCCTCAATGGAAATAGTTTTAAAAAAACTTCTGTAGCCATTAATGTTGCACGTCCATCGCGCTAGACCACCTTTCAGCAGTTTTTGAAAACCGAAGGTGTTACCTTTCAAAACAAATATTTTCCTTCCCTTCCTACACTACTGGCCATTAAAATTGCTACACCAAGAAGAAATGCAGATGATAAGCGGGTATTCATTGGACAAATATATTATACTAGAACTGACATGTGATTGCATTTTCACGCAGTTTGGGTGCACAGATCCTGAGAAATCAGTACCCAGAACAACCACCTGTGGCCGTAATAACGGCCTTGATACGCCTGGGCATTGAGTCAAACAGAGCTTGGATGGCGTGTACAGGTACAGCTGCCCATGCAGCTTCAACACGATACCACAGTTCTTCAAGAGTAGTGACTAGCGTATTGTGACGAGCCAGTTGCTCGACCACCATTGACCAGACGTTTTCAATTGGGGAGATATCTGCAGAATGTGTTGGCCAGGGCAGCAGTCGAACATTTTCTGTATCCAGAAAGGCCCTTACAGGACCTGCAACATGCGGTCGAGCATTATCCTGCTGAAACGTAGTGTTTCGCAGGGATCGAATGAAGGGTAGAGCCACGGGTCGTAACACATCTGAAATGTAACGTCCACTGTTCAAAGCGCCGTCAATGCGAACAAGAGGTGACCGAGACGTGTAACCAATGGCACCCCATACCATCACGCCGGATGATACGCCAGTATGGCGATCACGAATACACGCTTCCAATGTGCGTTCATCGCGATGTCACCAAACACGGATGCGACCATCATGATGCTGCAAACAGAACCCGGATTCATCAGAAAAAATGACGTTTTGCCATTCGTGCACCCAGGTTCGTCGTTGAGTACACCATCGCAGGCGCTCCTGTCTGTGATGCATCGTCAAGGGTAACCGCAGCCATGGCCTCCGAGCTGACAGTCCATGCTGCTGCAAACGTCGTCGGAGTGTTCGTGCAGATGGTTGTTGTCTTGCAAACGTCCCCATCTGTTGACTCAGGGATCGAGACGTGGCTGCACGATCCGATACAGCCATGCGGATAAGATGCCCGTCACCTCGACTGCTAGTGATACGAGGCCGTTGGGATCCAGCAAGGCGTTCCGTATTACCCTCCTGAACCCGCCGATTCCATATTCTGCTGACAGTCATTGGATCTCGACTAACGCGGGCAGCAATGTCGCGATACGATAAACAGCAATCGCGATAGGCTACAATCCGACCTTTACCAAAGTCGGAAACGTGGTGGAACGCATTTCTCCTCCTTACACGAGGCATCACAACAACGCTTCACCAGGCAACACCGGTCAACTGCTATTCGCGTATGAAAAATCGGTTGGAAACTTTCCTAATGTCATCACGTTGTAGGTGTCGCCACCGGCGCCAACCTGTGTGAATGCTCTGAAAAGCTAATCATTTGCATATCACAGCATCTTCCTCCTGTCGGTTAAATTTCGCGTCTGTAGCAAGTCATCCTGGTGGTGTAGCAATTTTAATGGCCAGTAGTGTAGAAACACATAGCCGGATGACAATGTAACCTCATACATGTACACAGCATTGGCGGGTGTGTAAATGATCTGTCACAGGTAGGACGGCCATGAGAGTGTGCTCCGGGGTGACTCTGATGTGCTGCGGACATGGAATCGTACTTAGTTAAACTGTAACGATCTGCCGCGAACTGCGAAGTGGCCGCATGCAGCTGTGGTCATTAGCTCACACAATGCTCTGACGCATTGTGTCAGTTTGGGAGGATTCGGTCCTGTTACTTGCTTACTTACCTGTTTTCTGAAAGATTCGGGGCTGCGCCCCCTTGTATTGAATGGACTTGACCCGTTTTCTCCGTGTAAACCATACTTTAATCTGGCTACAACTGCGTGACTATACCCATCACATTCATTTAAGTTCACTCAACTGAAAATGCATCCAATTAACTTCATAATGTTAACACTAACTCACGTTCATGAGATTGGGACTTAACCAGTTCTTTCCGTGTAGTCTTCATTTACCACAGCCGTGCGCAAGATGGGCAAAATTTAAATAATTATGAAAAATTCGCCTCGATTGCACAAACTACCTGGTGTTTACCTAGGTTTCTGCGTGGGTAACCACGCCTCCTTCAGAACAAATATAAAACAGGTTGCCTAAATAGGCATAGTCAAAGGCTAAAATCAACATCTACAGTGGCAAGACCCAATATTTTTTTTTTACAAATACACAGTACATATGTACCAAGTCAATGATATTACTTATGTCATCTCTGTGTGTGCTGCCTCGGCCCAGCCAACGTACGATGGTCACAGGCTCTCCATCGAACTGAGGCACCGCAGGCTGCACACATGCGCGGCTATCGAAATCACTGCGCATGCGCGCGGCCAGGAAGCGCTCTTCTTATGCATGGTAGCGGGATTACTAACAAGGGAACCTCCCCATCGCACCCCTCTCAGATTTAGTTATAAGTTGGCGCAGTGGATAGGTCTTGAAAAACTGAACACAGATCAATCCAGAAAACAGGAAGAAGTTGTGTGGAACAATGAAAAAAATAAGGAAAATATACAAACTGAGTAGTCCATCTGCAAGATGAGCGACATCAAGGACACCGTGCGATCAGGAGCGCCGTGGTCTTGTGGTTAGCGTGACCAGCTGCGGAACGAGAGGTCCTTGGTTCAAGTCTTTCCTGGAGTGAAAATTTTATTTTCTTTATTTTCGCAAAGTAATGATCTGTCCGTTCGTTCATTGACGTCTCTGTTCACTGTAATAAGTTTAGTGTCTGCGTTTTGCGACCGCATCGCAAAACTGCGCGATTACTAGACGAAAGGACGAGCCTACCCAATGGGAACCGAAAACATTTGATCGCAACGTCATAGGTCAACCGATTCCTCCACAGGAAAACACGTCTGATATATTCTATACGACACCGGTGACGGTATGTGCGTCACATGATAGGAATATGTTGTCGACCCACCTAACTTGTACACTTGGCGAATGGGTCAAAAGATTCTTCTACCTTGCCCGATTTAGGTTTTCTTGTGGATGTGATAATCACTCCCAAAAAAGTGATGAAAACATAAGAGTTTGTCATATAAACTGCAACAAATGAATGCTACAGTTTCACAGTCGCATAGTTTTCCCTGTATTCTGTCAAAACATGTTTTTAACGTTTTCAAATTTTTCCGTGTGTAGACCGCCAAATCCTGCATAAGTCCAAGCAAATCTGAACATCTACTGGAATTTTGGAGTGCGAAGTTGATTTTGTGTGAGTGCCTGAACTTTGATAACTGTTTGAAACTAAAAAATTAATATTTTCACTCCAGGGAAGACTTGAACCAAGGACCTCTTCACCCCAGCTACTCACGCTAACCACGGGACCACGGCGATCCTAAGCACTGATTATCCTGGATGTTACATATCTTGCAGATGGACTACTCAGTTTGTATATTTTGCTTATTTTTTTCATAGTTCCACACAACTTCTTCCTGTTTTCTCGATTGATCTGTGTTCAGTTTCTCAAGGCCTATCCACTGTGCCAACTTATAACTAAATGTGAGGGGGGTGCGATGGGGAGGTTCCCTTGTAAGTTAACGCGGATTGGGACCTAACTGATTGCCAAACGTTGTCGCACAAATAGCAAATTGAGCAAATGATAAAAGCGATGATGCGTTGCGTTGCTATCAAATTTGTGTTAATTCCCCCATCATCGCTCTTATCATTTGCTCAATTTGCTATTTGTGCGACAACTTTTGGCAGTCAGTTAGGTTCCGATCCGTGTTAACTTTGTAATCCCGTTCCTATGCATAAGAAGAGCGCTTCCCGGCAGCGCGCATGCGCAGTGATTTCGATAGCCGCGCACGTGAGCAGCCTGCGGTGCCTCAGTTCGGTGGAGAGCCTGTGACCATCGTACGTTGGCTGGGCCGAGGCAGCACACACAGAGTTCAGTAATATTATTGACTTGGCACATGTTGTTGTTGTTGTGGTCTTCAGTCCCGAGACTGGTTTGATGCAGCTCTCCATGCTACTCTATCCTGTGCAAGCCTCTTCATCTCTCAGTACCTGCTCCAGCCTACATCCTTCTGAATCTGCTTAGTGTATTCATCTCTTGGTTTCCCTCTACGATTTTTACCCTCTACGCTGCCCTCCAGTACTAAATTGGTGATCCCTTGATGCCTCAGAACATGTCCTACCAACCGATCCCTTCTTCTAGTCAAGTTGTGCAACAAACTCCTCTTCTCCCCAATTCTATTCAATACCTCCTCATTAGTTATGTCATCTACCCGTGTAATCTTCAGCATTCTTCTGTAGAACCACATTTCGAAAGCTTCTATTCTCTTCTTGTCCAAACTATTTATAGTCCATGTTTCACTTCCATACATGGCTACGCTCCATACAAATACTTTCAGAAATGACTTCCTGACACTTAAATCTATACTCGATGTTAACAAATTTCTCTTCTTCAGAAACGCTTTCCTTGCCATCGCCAGTCTACATTTTATATCCTCTCTACTTCGACCATCATCAGTTATTTTGCTCCCCAAATAGCAAAACTCCTTTACTACTTTAAGTGTGTCATTTCCTAATCTAATTCCCGCAGCATCACCCGACTTAATTCGACTACATTCCATTATCCTCCTTTTGCTTTTGTTGATTTTCATCTTATACCCTCCTTTCAAGACACTGTCCATTCCGTTCAACTGCTCTTCCAAGTCCTCTGCTGTTTCTGACAGAATTACAATGTCATCAGCGAACCTCAAAGTTTTTATTTCTTCTCCATGGATTTTAATACCTACTCCGAATTTTTCCTTCGTTTCCTTTACTGCTTGCTCAGTATACAGATTGAATAGCATAGGGAAGAGGCTACAACCCTGTCTCACTCCTTCCTAACCACTGCTTCCCTTTGATGGCCCTAGACTCTTATAACTGCCCTCTGGTTTCTGTACAAATTGTAAATAGCCTTTCGCTCTCTGTATTTTACCCCTGCCACCTTCAGAATTTGAAAGAGAGTATTCCAGTCAACATTGTCAAAAACTTGCTTGAAACGTAGGTTTGCCTTTCCTTAATCTTTCTTCTAAGATAAGTCGTAGGGTCAGTATTGCCTCACGTGTTCCAACATTTTTACGGAATCCAAACTGATCTTCCCCGAGGTCGGCTTCTACCAGTTTTTCCAGTCGTCTGTAAAGAATTCGCGGTAATTTTCACATCTGTCAACACCTGCTTTCTTGCTACATATGTACTGTGTATTTGTAAAAAAATTTTATGGGGTCTTGCCGCTGTAGGTGTTGATTTTAGCCTTTGACTGTGCCTATTTAGGCAAGCTGTTTTATATTTGTTGTGAAGAAGGCGTGGTTACCCACGCTGAGACCTAGGTAAACACCAGGTAGTTTGTGCAATCGAGGCGGATTTTTCATAATTATTTCGATACTTACGATTGCTGACGCGCTGCGATGCCGGAAGTTCTGAAATTGGCAAAATTGTTTACCTGTTGTGTATGTTTCCCTTGTGAGATAGGTGTGTTTGGTGAGGGATGCTGCTACTGTGCCGTGTTATGTAAATTGCAGGAACTGGAACGGGTACCGGAACAGGTACCGGTACGGGGACGGGCACAGGGACAGGCTTCTCGCAGCCGGCGAGCGATGCGCCTCTAGCGAGCGGCGGCAACACCACCAGCCCCATCACCAACAAGCGCAAGAGCGGCGGCGGCGGCGGCGGCGGCAAGAAGAAACGCAAGCCGAAGCGCAAGAGGAAGGGCGGCAGCCGCGGCAGCAAGAAGCCGTCCAGGAAGAGCAGGCGCCAGCCGCGGAGGACGTCGCTGCCGTCGGACCAGCTGCGCGACCAGCGCCGCCTCTTCCTGGACCAGCACAACGCCAGGGTCGCCGCCATGAACGCCCGCCTGCACGGCTGACGCCTGGTGGCCAAAACGGAAACTAATTTTTTTCCAGCTGTAGCGTTACGTGCCGGCTCTCGCAGGCCCACTCACCGGCCTTCCACCGTGCAGCAGCAGATCAGACTGAGAAGACGTTTCTACTGCAACTCTCTAGCAGAGTGTGTTCGAAGAAAACTTGTTTTCCTCATCTTTCTGTTTAATTCGAGCGCAATTTCAATTTTTCCCCATCACTCAAGTGTTTTCTGTGGCTCTCGTTCTATAATTTTATATTTGCTTGTGTAACTCTTAATAATAAATAAATAAGCTCAGAGGACAAGAAACTTGTCACTTTCGTCCCAATGCAGTGTAACATCTCCACTACTCACAGTGACAGCTGAAATTTTTACACCGGATGGATATAATTGAGTCGCCTAGATGCAAAACTGTCTATGTCCTCCATAACCGGTTTTCAGAAAAAGTGGAAAAACTGTTTTCACTGGGTAAACACACACTGCCCTACACTGTATCTTGTATACATACGTATGGATTAGTACAAAACCATTTGGGCTATTGAAAAAAAAATCAGGAACTCAATGCATGTAAGATATAAGCAAAATAAAAAAGGACTTGGACAGTTTTGCATCTGACTTTGCAGATGGCCACTTTTGCATGCAACTGAAATGGACATGGACAGTTCTGAACCTGACTAGTTGTACATGAGGAGAGAATATGGAGTGAACATAAAACTGTGTATTCGGTTTTAATTTCTTTTAATATTTCTGGAAGTACATGGTGTAACAACTGACAAACTGCAATCCACTTAATACATCATATCTGGAAGAATGTCTTCATCTTCTCCTGCTAGGCATTCTGATTCAACTGCTGCCCCTGACCCGCTGGAACCTAGTAATGTCATGTACCACGACAGGGATTCACGTTCCGTCCAGGACTAACCATAGTGTTTCTCGAGGAGTTTTGAAACATCCTCTAGTTTCTTTTCATTTATAGGAACAACCGTGTTCGTAATGCAGCTCGAGTTTGTGTGTCCCAAGTGTTTCCTACGTTTGCATACGGACACTGCTAGGTTGATTTCAGAATTATAATTAGGCTCCCCTTGAACTTTTATAGCATTCTGAGAATGTGTATAACTTTCAGAATAAACAGCTGTAAGAGACCACACAAGTACAATGTTTACATGCTTATGGTAGCCATCTTGCATTACAGTCACATGACCCCAGCCTTCAATGCGATTTGTCAAAAGGGACAAGGCAAGTTTTGCACTCAACTTACTGATGGACATGGACACTTTTGAATCTAACCACACTTTTCGTGAGCTGTTTCCCATAGGACATGGAGAGCTTTGAGCAGAAATAGCATTTCAAGAACGTGTAAAATGTCATGCTCTACAATCCAGAGTTGGCAACTCAATTTTTTTAAAAAATTGGACATGGACAGTTTTGCATCGAAGCGACTCAATTAAAGTGTACTTTTCTTTTCTTTTGCTTTTCCCTTTTTTCCCGCGGATACGCAGGGTCGGTATGGTTAATCGGATGTGGCAATGTTAGTGTAAGGGGTGGCCGGAGGCCCTTCCTGCCGCCACCCCGTACCCCCCGAGACGGAATTAGTGTACCAAATGTTCAAGTGTGTGTGAAATCTTATGGGACTTAACTGCTAAGGTCATCAGTACCTAAGCTTACACACTACTTAACCTAAATTATCCTAAGGACAAAAACACACACCCAAGCCTGAGCGAGGACTCGAACCTCCGCCGGGACCAGCCCCACAGTCCATGACCGTAGCACCCAGACCGCTCGGCTAATCCCACGCAGCAATTACTGTACCCCAACTGTCTGCGACTAGTGGAGTCCATGGAATAGTGTAGAAGTGTTCAGATGTCTGCTAGCCGTGTAACTGAGGCGGGACATGGGGACCAGCCAGTATTCACCTAGTGGGATGTGGAAAACCGCCTAAAAACCACATCCAGGCTGGCCGGCACACCGGCCGTCGTCGTCAATCCGCCGGGCCGATCCGATCCATGGCCGGCGCGCCTACCCGAGTCCAGGAAGCAGTGCGTTAGCGTTCTCGGCTAACCAGGCGGGTCATATAATTAAAGTGTAACCTACTCACAGAAACCAAGTGTGGCTGTAATTATCGCATAACAGAGAAACTTGATAGGTATTCTAATGCGTTAATGAGCATCTGAGTCCGCAGCTCGTGGTCGTGCGGTAGCGTTCTCGCTTCGCACGCCCGGGTTCCCGGGTTCGATTGCCGGCGGGGTCACGGATGTTCTCTGCCTCGTGATGACTGGGTGTTGTGTGATGTCCTTAGGTTAGTTAGGTTTAAGTAGTTCTAAGTTCTAGGGGACTGATGACCATAGATGTTAAGTCCCATAGTGCTCAGAGCCATTTGAATGAGCATCTGATATACGCTGGAAAAAAAATAGGTTCCATTTTGGCCACCAGGCGTAATTTCAAACCAGAAAGAAGCGTGTATTGTCGATTTCATTATTAACTGCCGTTTACACAGTTTGTTCAGAGACGTTGACGAGATGCTTTACAGCGCCAGATTTGCACCCAGTAGCCAAAATTGAAACTAATTTTTTTCCAGCGTAAATCGGTTCCATATTAGCGCATTAGCACATCTTTCATGTTACGGTGTCACACGAGAATTAAAGGCCACAATGGACTTTCGCGAGTAGCTGCATTTCAGTAATAATCATCCGGTGCAAGGTTTTGGATGTAGGCGGCACCATTGCCCAATCGCTTCTGTCACAACACTTTCCCATCTGACACAATGCGCTGGTGCCGCTCCTGATTCGTGGCGCCTTGTTACGGACGACTCCAGAGAATTTGATTGTTGAAACCCTTGGAACAAGTTGGCCATTCCGAACTTTAGAGTGGCGCCGACTATTGCCCACTACCAAAAGTCACAGTTTTACCCGGTGAAATCGGAAATTAACAAAAAAAAAAAGCAAAACCTGAATGTGAAGCTTGATGTAGACGTTCTGGTTCAAAAGACCTACCGTCTCTGCCAAAGAGAAGGAGCGAGCTGGTGTAGAGCGCACGTTTTATGCAGGATTGGAGTTAAATATCTGTCCAGCCATCCAGATCTATTTTTTCTGTGGTTTCCCTAAATGGTGTAAGACAAATGCTGCTATGGTTCAGTTGAAAAATGTACGGCCAATTCCCTTCTTTATCCTCGTCCGCTATGAGCTTTTGCTCCATCTCTAACCTCCACCCTTTTCAATGAAAGAAAGTAGTTCCCTGTACCACAATTAAAACGTTCCCGCAACATCCCGCTCTGCACCGGCCATTTCATCTTCCTTGAGGATTCCAAATTGAGAATAACTCTGATGGAACAAGATATGTTAAAGGATCTGACAAGATCACCAAGGAAAGCACTCCACCAAGGGTGACTTTCGGCTTTCCATATCCCCTAGGACTTTGAAGATTTATACGATGAAATTCTCTTCCGCGGTTTCGTTCAAAAATGCACCGGGCAGGATCATCGTTGATGTTTTGTTAGAAGTCTTGGCTCATAGCGAATCCGGTTGTCCCGATCAGATACGATGTTCTTTTGGGTGCCATTCCGATATGAATATTTTGAAATCCAGAGTAAACCCGTCACTCTTTTCCCAAGGTGATGATTTCCCAGTGGATTACTATGAAGTATCACCCTGCGGTTCTCTGAACTATACTCGCCAAACATTTGTCCACACTTCGTTCCACGTAGACTGCAGTCACCTGATCTAACTTTCAATTAACTAGCTTTTAAACATCAAGTGACAATTTTTCGTTCAGTTACATTTGCACGAGATTCGACAATAAAGTCACTTTCGATGCGTTAAAAACGTAAGCAAAATCTGGACAATGTGCAGAAAAATTCATTTACTGCTTCCCTATTGTCTATATAACAGACTTAGCTGACGAGCACCTAAGCTTGAGACCGGTTTTTGCGTACGTTTCATGTATAAATGAGTTACCTCTCATTTCAGCATCGTAGGGTTATCTTCATGCACCAAGGATAGAACTAAGATGCAGAAAAACATGAAAATTGCAGGCAACCATACCAGAGAAGCATGTTGTACAGTTTTTAGTTGCCTTTCCCTTACCCTGAACATTCCTATGAATCGGTAACTCACTCACTGCCTGGTGCCTATAACCCTCATATGTTTCAAGATAAATGCTTGCTACTGTCAAATGTATTTTTTTGTTGTTGGTGAATGCGCACGATCATCAGCAGCTCAGTAATGGCGACAGTCATTTCTTTACTACTTCTTCTTCTGTAATTGTTGGTTTTAGTATTACGCGCTACGGATTTGTAAACTAGACACCTCCGCCTTCAATCACCTCAATAGCGCACAAGAACTTATTAAGATCCGCAAACTTGTGCTGTCTCAAACAAACTCTGTGTATGCACGGACCCGCATGTACCAACGCTACTTGAAGAAATATTTAACAACAAAACTAAAACTTCTTATAAGAGTAAAACTGTGTGGCGGAACAGGATTAGTATCTGGAAGCAATCTTGCCTTTCGCGGGCAATCCTCTTACCGGCTGAGCTATCCAGGCATGATCGCGACCCTTCCTTCACCTCCCCTCCTCCCTCCTCCCTCTCTCCACGCCACCTCATCCACTCACAACTTCAATCTTCAATAGTCCTCTCCAATTCACAGAAGATCTGGTGTGTACCTTTCAGGATTAGCACTCCTGAATTCACAAAAGAATCATTCACTAGGGAGTGGAATACGCGCTTCTTTGGCTGTTACTGGCAGACTACGGCTATTACTCCGCAGCAGGGGAAAATAAAAAACTGCTGGAGAATCCTTAGATATATATTTGTGAGAGATTGATGCATGCGTGTCAGGCGTATATACCTAGAGCTACAATGAGGAAGCCGATGTTTGCGGATATCGATTGACTCACTCGTCCTTCCAAGGCGCCTGCAGATGAAACTGTCTAGCTTCGAAATCGATAGCGTGTACAGTTAGTGCTATTAACCACAGCTGAAGCAAAAAAAGGAAAAATATCTTTCGTCAATTCCTGCTGTCAAATTTCGGACATTTCTCAGTGCTCGCTCCCGTTTCAATCAAGTTCACCTGCCCCACGCGAACAGAACTCCCAAACAAACGCGTATCGGCAAAGTTCCAACACAAAACAACATCCTTCACGTGGTACACATCGATAATGGCTAAGGTGCCACAGTGTAGACAGAACTGATCGATATTTTATGTAACTTGTATTAGACCGATTATACACTGTCGTGTCTCGAAGAACTCAAACAACAATTGTCAAACACGTACTATACTTGAGAAACTTTCCCACGTTCTAACACTACTCATCACACATAAGAAGTGTCATTTTGCAGTAGGCCCTGACAAAAAACATTCATTGCGCTTGAACATGAAAATGACAACATTTTTTTAGTAATCTTACAGAATGCTCTAGGGACCATTAATTTTTGGATGCAAAATCCGTTCCACGAAGTTCATTACCTAAATTAACATGATAAGTACTATTTTACTACAATGAACTTATTTTAGAGTTGCAAGAAAACTTCAATAAACACTCCTACACGTATGTAAGACTTAATTTGCGAGTGAGTTACGTAGCTCTTCAAAATCATTATTAGCCCTACAGAAGTTATTCAATTCAATTTCACTTCACTTACATTCAGAAATTAAGATTCCTCATACAAATGACAGAATGAAGTAAAGCATTAATCAAATGCTACAGTTATATTTTTATGCATGCAGAAACAATCATTAATGAGAAGCTTACTGTAAATGAAATGATAAATTTCATTGTTTTCTCTAAAAGCATTCTGATCACATAGCTCCTTCCAGAATAAATTGTATAGTGGAATCACAGGAACTCTTTTTTTTAACAATGGCAGTTGTTTCTCTTCATCTAAAGTTAATTTTTGGAACTTTAAATCATATTTCAGTGTCACTATGTAGGTGACAGGAACTTCTTTATAGAGGAGATCCTTTCAAAACTTCTTGTTTTAGAGTTTTATTTATTCAGTCATTACCAATTAAAAACACAGGAAAATGAAAACTGTATATTCTCATTTTCAGTTGTTTGTAGAAGTTATCATTATATCTATCTGCAAAAGAATGATCTGTGACTAGGCCGGCTAGATGAAGATTTGTACATTGAATATTATAAATCAGGTAGCTAATGACTTGTTTCATGTTAATTTTCTCTCAATGGTGAATGTGGATTCTCTAGACTCCATATTTGTCTGCTTGTTTTAGACGACAACTAGGAATGTTTAGTATCGTCGGTATTTTTGACACTGGTGCTCCTTTGGAATAATATCACATGTTGTATAAAAATACACTGTAATGAGTATCATTTTTATCTTGCAAAAATAAAATGTGTTATAGAATTATTTCTGTACATGTACTTTGCAGAATATTGGACCACACAGTGTAGGTTCATCTGCATTTATTTAATACAAATAAGATAATCATATTGTATAATATTTGTCAAAATGTAATTCACAGAAGAATGTTTCGTAAATAAAAATATTTTTGATGTGTTTAGGATAGCAAAATTTAAATAAAAATGAAATGAAATTATCGTGTAGCATCGATGTACGAGAGTCCCCATCTGGGGAAGTTCGGCAGCCGCGTTGAAAGCCTTATTTTAGTCGACGCCATATTGGGCGACTTGCGTGTCGGTAATGATGATGAAAGGATGAGGACAACAGAACACCCAGTCCACGAAAGGAGAAAATCTCCAAACCGGGCTGGGAATCGAACCTGGGCCCGTTGCATGGTAGGCAAACTCGTTACCACTCAACTAAGTCCACAATACACAAGACATAAAACTGCAAGTACAATTTGCATGACTATTTAATATACGTATCACATCTCCTTGCTAAATGTCATCGGTTTCAGTGGATGGAGACAGTTCAAACAATACTCTATAGATGTTTCATAGGGCATCGATTGTAAACATTGTACATAGTTTCGGTTCAAAACATAATATAAACCGACTGAGTATTGCTGCAGCGCTGTGCTGGCATTGTAGTCTCATCATGACAGTAAAGAGAATGCGGTGGAGCACAGAGGTGTTATTGGAATATAGTTATTACTAAATTGATACTACAGAGAAGAGTAACATTGTAATAAGTACATAATTGACTAACTCACTCCAATACTAACATAATATATGAACTTATTCCTAATATCAGGTTCAGGTCAGCATTAGTACGCTGCGATTCAAGTCCTCTACATCTTCCCACTGAACCATCAGAAAAAAATTATTGGAAATACTGAGCACAACAGCATGGACATAAGATTTTGCCAACATCCAGTACCCTGAAAAAATGTATTTAAAAGTAAGAAGAAAAAGAATACCAAAGTAGGCTTTGTGGTATTAAAATAATTTTTACTGTATATAATTCTTCCAAAGTGGTCTATTGTAACCATACTGTAAAATATATCTGCCTCCAGTTCTATTTATTCTTCTCGGGCAAATTATAATAACTTTTATATGCTGATGAAAAAAGCTGTTGTTAGTCATTATTTTAATTTTTTTGCTAAGACTAAGTTCTAGCCATTACTTGTTTCATCGTCATTTATACAATTATTTTTTCAAAACTACTAAAATTTCTTAGGTTACTCATGCTGAGAAGCAAGGGGTGATCTGTGATAACACATTAGGGAAAACAAACTTCTTTGCCAAGATCGGTAATAATAACCTTTATTCAAGATAAACGGTGTCGGTAATCAATGTTACCATCATCAGATCTGGAAAGCATTTTTATGTGACTATACACAAAACAGTTGTAACACTAACTGGACTAATTATTTATTGTTGTGTACGGTACGATAAGTGCGCCTGTATTCACCTTGCACACAGACTGGTGTATCCTCTGATATTGTTCTTGGTAAACAGGAACTCAGCGTTTCGAATCTTGGTCTGAAGCAAATTTTCATTTCTTACGATGTATGCGTATCATAAGAATTACTATCCAATGGATTAGTTTCTAAAAAAAATAGACGGTGCCAGCCTAAACGAGAGATTATGATAAACACCAGGAGGCTGGAGCATTTACCAAAGCCGCTTGGAGTGATATTGTCCATAACCGAGCTGATGAACTTTGAAGTGTAGCTGGACATAGATCACGGGATAAGCAAACGCGAGTGCGATATAATTTCCTTTTTATTGGCGTCGAAGTGAGCATACTTGATAAATAAAGTATACCCTAGAAGAGAGACCCCATGTTTTGTGAACATTTTTCTGCTTTCTTGTTACTTAGATATATTCGCAGAAGAAATCGTTACGAATTAGAACTGCTTCATCAGCCAGAGACCAATTGGTAGGCAGATGCGAAGTGAGAGGCGCTTGATCATGTGACAACGTCCCATTTGTTAAGAGCAACGGAGCGTACACTGTTGCGCCCTCACTACTTCTATCGTTTTGAGATTAGTGACTTTCCACGTTCAGGAAGACCTTCGAGGTTTGATGAAGATCACTTAAACGCGTTAATCCACAATGATCTGCATCAGTATGCGCGAGAACTGTCAAATGTGATGAACTGTGATCATTCCACCGCTGTGTGACGTTTGCATGCAGTGGGGAAGATTCAGAAATCGGGTGTTTGGGTACCGCACGCTCTAAGACAAAATCGCTAAAATAAGCGGGTGACCTTATGTGCATCTCTGCTTGCTCGTCATCAATTGACTCGTGAACAACACGGACCATTTCCATCCTGTATCGTTACTGGAGAAGAGAAATGTTGTCTTTATGCTAACATGAACAAAAGAAGGGAAAGGTTGAGCCCAAAGAAAGCAGCAACTCCCCGTACAAAGAGCTGCGCGCATCCACAAAAGATAATGTTATGCATCTGGTGGAACACTGGTAGTGTGGTGGTCTTCGAATTGCTCCCCGAGGCGTCACCATCACTGCTGACATTTATTGTCAACAACTGAGACCTCCTACAGGCACAGTGCAAGAACAACGACCAGGGAGACTGCATGAAGTGATGCTACCCCACGATAGCGCCCGCCCACATTCTGCTAGACTGACAGAAAACACTGTACAGGATCTGGATTGGGACGTTTTTCCGCACCCACTTTATAAATCTGATCTTGCGCCCACAGATTTTCACCATTCCCGCTCTCTGTCGAACAACCTTCAGGAAACTTTCTTTCTGGATGAACAAGAACTCCGAACAGGTCTCGACGAGTTCTTCATCTCAAAACCACGTGATTTCTACAGTAACGGAATCGGAAAGTTACTGCAGCGTTGGCAGACTGATATAAATAGTGAAGGATAATACACTCCTGGAAATGGAAAAAAGAACACATTGACACCGGTGTGTCAGACCCACCATACTTGCTCCGGACACTGCGAGAGGGCTGTACAAGCAATGATCACACGCACGGCACAGCGGACACACCAGGAACCGCGGTGTTGGCCGTCGAATGGCGCTAGCTGCGCAGCATTTGTGCACCGCCGCCGTCAGTGTCAGCCAGTTTGCCGTGGCATACGGAGCTCCATCGCAGTCTTTAACACTGGTAGCATGCCGCGACAGCGTGGACGTGAACCGTATGTGCAGTTGACGGACTTTGAGCGAGGGCGTATAGTGGGCATGCGGGAGGCCGGGTGGACGTACCGCCGAATTGCTCAACACGTGGGGCGTGAGGTCTCCATAGTACATCGATGTTGTCGCCAGTGGTCGGCGGAAGGTGCACGTGCCCGTCGGCCTGGGACCGGACCGCAGCGACGCACGGATGCACGCCAAGACCGTAGGATCCTACGCAGTGCCGTAGGGGACCGCACCGCCACTTCCCAGCAAATTAGGGACACTGTTGCTCCTGGGGTATTGGCGAGGACCATTCGCAACCGTCTCCATGAAGCTGGGCTACGGTCCCGCACACCGTTAGGCCGTCTTCCGCTCACGCCCCAACATCGTGCAGCCCGCCTCCAGTGGTGTCGCGACACGCGTGAATGGAGGGACGAATGGAGACGTGTCGTCTTCAGCGATGAGAGTCGCTTCTGCCTTGGTGCCAATGATGGTCGTATGCGTGTTTGGCGCCGTGCAGGTGAGCGCCACAATCAGGACTGCATACGACCGAGGCACACAGGGCCAACACCCGGCATCATGGTGTGGGGAGCGATCTCCTACACTGGCCGTACACCACTGGTGATCGTCGAGGGGACACCTAATAGTGCACGGTACATCCAAACCGTCATCGAACCCATCGTTCTACCATTCCTAGACCGGCAAGGGAACTTGCTGTTCCAACAGGACAATGCACGTCCGCATGTATCCCGTGCCACCCAACGTGCTCTAGAAGATGTAAGTCAACTACCCTGGCCAGCAAGATCTCCGGATCTGTCCCCCATTGAGCATGTTTGGGACTGGATGAAGCGTCGTCTCACGCGGTCTGCACGTCCAGCACGAACGCTGGTCCAACTGAGGCGCCAGGTGGCAATGGCATGGCAAGCCGTTCCACAGGACTACATCCAGCATCTCTACGATCGTCTCCATGGGAGAATAGCAGCCTGCATTGCTGCGAAAGGTGGATATACACTGTACTAGTGCCGACATTGTGCATGCTCTGTTGGCTCTGAGCACTATGGAACTCAACATCTTAGGTCATAAGTCCCCTAGAACTTAGAACTACTTAAACCTAACTAACCTAAGGACATCACACACACCCATACCCGAGGCAGGATTCGAACCTGCGACCGTAGCAGTCCCGCGGTTCCGGACTGCAGCGCCAGAACCGCTAGACCACCGCGGCCGGCGCATGCTCTGTTGCCTGTGTCTATGTGCCTGTGGTTCTGTCAGTGTGATCATGTGATGTATCTGACCCCAGGAATGTGTCAATAAAGTTTCCCCTTCCTGGGACAATGAATTCACGGTGTTCTTATTTCAATTTCCAGGAGTGTATGTTTTGATGCGTCTGTTATGTGTGTTTGTTGTGTTTATTGAACTTATGCAAAAAAAGCTACGAACTGATGTACCAAACTAACGCGTGCAATTTGAAATGTGGGATGGGTCTGGCCTCAAACCCGGAACCCTGCATTTTGTCGACAGTCCGCTGTCAACATCATTATCCTAGCATTCCTCACACCAACCCAGTGCTGCAACGTGTCGATATTGTTTCCTTCCATACTTAACTGCAGGGATCTTCCGTACTTAGCTGCTGGATTCTCGAACGTTGCTGTTTGATTTGGCGTCCCATATCTGGTATGGACACGGTTAATATTCACTGTGAATCACACTAGAATAGCAGACGAACTCTATGGTGTTGTCACAGTCAAGTGGGAAGTCGACTGTTAATGTAGGGCGCGTATGAGCATCCTCTCACAACTGAAAACCAATCTCTGCTGTGTACTCCACGGTTTCCACGCAAACTGTAAAATTAACGCCATTACCTTAAGTTTTAAAATATCTTCACCTAGGAAGAAATATTTAGCAATAGTGCTTAATTTCTAAAATTTTTGGTGCCGGAACGCACCTTTTCAACCACAAACCCCCTAAAACTTGTGATTAGACTTGCAGTGAGATACCATTGAAAACTTGCAGTAAGATTTACAATGAGAAATCATTTTTTTTACAATATCCTATTCTAAAATTAGAGTTTCTAAAACACACATCCTTGTAAGTAGAACAGTCGGACTATAAGATTTAATATAAACAACAGGTGTTTGCATCTTCCCCCGTAGGAGGGTCTCTATTCTCCCTAGTTCTGGTCGATACATATCGGAGATATGTATACTGCACCTCTCTGCAAGTCTCTGAGTTTATTGTCAGGCGCAAGCAAAAGACAAAAAGACACGAAAGTTTCCGATTAGTACCGATCACAGCTCCGGAACGAAGCTTATTATCTTGGGCATACACTATAAACACGATAATAAGTTACGAACACTTTGCCCCTGTCCACCGCATCACGTTGGTCACCCATTGTCACGGTCACTGGGCCCTGTGCAGCGGCATATAATAGTTACTTTGCGATTTCTTACACTTGTACTACGTTGAAGTGCCAAGGAAACTGGTGCACCTGCCTAACATCGTGTAGGGGCCCCGGGAGCACGCAGGAGTGCCGCAACACGACGTGGCTGGACTCGACTCATGTCTGAAGTAGTGCTGGAGGGAACTGACACCATGAATCCTGCAGGGCTGTCCAAAGTCCGTAAGAGTACGAGGGGGTGGAGATCTCTTCTGAACAACACGTTGCAAGGCATCCCAGATGTGCTCAATAATGTTCATGTCTGGGGAGTTTGGTGACCAGCGGGAGTGTTTAAACTCAGGGGAATGTTCCTGGAGCCACTTTGTAGTAATTCTAGAAGTGTGGAATGTCGCATTGTTCTGCTGCAATTGCCCACGTCCGTCGGAATGCGCATGGACATGAATGGATGCAGGTCATCAGACAGGATGCTTACGTACATGACACCTATCAGAGTCGTTCTAGACGTATCAGGGGTACCATATCACTCCAAATGCACACGCCCCGCACCATTACAGAGCTTCCACCACCTTGAACTATCCCCTGCTGACATGGAGGGTCCGTGTATTCTTGAGGTTGTCTCCACACCCGTACACGTCTATATGCTCGACACAATTTGAAACGAGACTCGTTCGACCAGGCAACATGTTTCCATTCATGAACAGCCCAATGTCGGTGTTGAGGCCCAGGTGAGGTGTAAAGCTTTGTGTCGTGCAGTCATCAAGGGTACACGAGTGGGCCTTCAGCTCCGAAAGCGCATATCGATGATGTTTCATTGAATGGCTCGCACGCCGACACTTTTTGATGGCATAGCACTGAAATCTGCAGCAATTTGCGGAAGGGTTGCACTTCTGTCACACTGAACGATTCTCTGTAGTCGTCGCTGGTCCCGTTCTTGCAGGATCTATTTCCTGCCGCAGCGATATCAGAGATTTGATGTTTTACCTGATTCCTGATAGTCAAAAGTCCCCACTTCATCGCTACCTCTGAGAAGCTGTGTTCCATCGCTCATGCGCCGAGTACAGCACTACGTTCAAACTCACTTAAATCTTGATAACCTGCCATTGTAGCTGTAGTAACCGATCTAACAACCGCGCCAGACACTTGTTGTCTTATGTAGGCGTTGCCGACTGCAGCGCAGTATTCTACCTATTTACATATCTCTATATTTGAATAAGCATGCCTATTCCAATTTCTTTGGCACTTCAGTGTATTTTAAATCTGCGTTTGTGACGTCGCGTGTTATTACGGGATAACATTTATTGCAGTAAGATACCTAGACGTGGAGCCCGGTTAAAGTACAGGGGGCTGCAAACTTGTGTCTTAGCCATGACTCATAGCACATCTGTCGCTGCTGGTATACCGTTGTTGTTGTTGTCGTCTTCAGTCCTGAGACTGGTTTGATGCAGCTCTCCATGCTACTCTATATTGTGCAAGCTTCTTCATCTCCCAGTACTTATTGCAACCTACATCCTTCTGAATCTGCTTAGTGTATTTATCTCTTGGTCTCCATCTACGATTTTTACCCTCCATGCTGCCCTCCAATGCTAACTTTGTGATCCCTTGATGCCTCAGAACATGTCCTACCAACCGGTCCCTTCTTCTTGTCAAGTTGTGCCACAAAATCCTCTTCTCCCCAATTCTGTTCAATACCTCCTCATCTGTTATGTGATCTACCCACCTAATCTTCAGCATTCTTCTGTAGCACCATATTTCGAAAGCTTCTATTCTCTTCTTGTCCAAAACATTTATTGTCCATGTTTCACTTCCATACATGGCTACACTCCATACAAATACTTTCAGAAACGACTTCCTGACGCTTAAATCTGTACTCGATGTTAATAAATTTCTCTTCTTCAGAAACGCTTTCTTTGCCATTGCCAGTCTACATTTTATATCATCTCTACTTCGATCATCATCAGTTATTTTGCTCCCCAAATAGCAAAACTCCTTCACTACTTTAAGTGTCTCATTTCTTAATCTAATTCCCTCAGCATCACCCGACTTAATTCGACTACATTCCATTATCCTCGTTTTGCTTTTGTTGATGTTCATCTTATATCCTCCTTTCAAGACACTGTCCATTCCGTTCAACTGCTCTTCCAAGTCCTTTGCTGTCTCTGACATAATTACAATGTCATCGGCGAACCTCATCGTTTTTATTTCTTCTCCATGGACTTTAATACCTACTCCGAATTTTTCTTTTGTTTCCTTTACTGCTTGCTCAATATACAGATTGAATAACATCGGGGACAGGCTACAGGCTGGTATACTATTATCTGTTATTCAGAAGACGATCTCCTCCAGATTTCAAAGCTGTACTTATAATTGGTTTGGAGATTCAGAAATTACCTAAAACGCACCAAACCGACACTTAGGCTGAAAAATTCAGTTAGGAACGACTACAATTTGACTTTAGTTACCATTTGAAATCATTCACAAAGTTTCCAATATATCAGATGAATTAGTTTGGATTTTTATTTTCAAAACTTTGATTATTCTTCATTTCGTAGTATAAAAATTCAGAAAAAATTAGTATCTATTTATTATGTTGTTGTGTGAATAAATGTGAATGAGTGAGAGTGTATATATGGGACATACGAAGAAATTCAATATTACATTATGTACATTACGTAACTGGAATGTGGGAAAGATGTAATTTACCAACATTGTTGATGACGTATGTCTAGGGATGATTGCTTTTGTAATAAGTCAGACAGAATATCAGTTTAAAGTGCAATTGTTTTCTAAATTATTTTCAAGATTAATTTTATTTCGTTTTGTTTTATTAAACATTGTGTTAGTATTTGTAGTTTGGAATTAGTAAATTACTTTCTGAAAAATGATTGGCTTAGGCGAGTTATGCTGCGAGAATGGCCTCGAAGGATCACTCGGACTGGTCCGTCAGACTGATCAGCCAATCAGAATTAAGTAGTTCCCGCGCACAGCTAGTTAGATATGCTGTGAGTGAGGTAGCATCGAGAGAGTCACTCGCCAGCTTCGGACGCAGAAGGACATGTTAAATGTCATGCTTCTCATTATGTGTAAAATGAAGGAATTTTGAGTTCCTCGCGTTTAATACGTGTCGTGACTAATGCTGATGTAGTTACGAACAGTTTGATGAAAGTTTGGAGTTTAGGGAGTGTTTTGTTGGAAAGTTAGTCGCGTGTGAACTTTCAGCCTTTATGAAAATTCCATGTGGCGTATTCTGTATCCAGTTATGGAGTATCTGACATGCTGTTTCTTTCAAAGAAACCCACTGAAAAGGACCGAATGTGAACCTCATTTATAGTAGCGGATATATGACTGTGAGATCGCGTCTTCAGTCGGGTCGCACTTGAGTAAAATTCTGGCTGCTTTGCGTGTGAAGTTTATTGTTTCACTAAGCATTAAGAATGATAGAATATTTCTTCACTAAATGCGAACTTGGTAGCACATAAACTCTTGTTATTCAGCAATAAACTTTACTAGCCTGAAAACTGTAGGATGTTCATTTCAGTCAAATGCATCATATTACCACAAGAAATCCCGATAAAAGAGAGATTGCAGGACCTGAAATACTACTAGAGTTTACGCGGACTTTGCAGAATAGCTATTACGTGACGTCTTTCTTCAAATAGATATTATGTGACGTCTTTCTTCAACGCTGCTTTTTCGTCGTGTAGTAAGTGTCTACGCTCGCAGAGTAAGGGGACAAAGAGCGGACGCCGTACTGAGGTAGATGGACATTCAATGTTGAGCAGTACGAGGAACGAAAAAAATATCATAACCCGCCCTGCCGCACGGTGCCGGCTTGTTTCAAACAGTTAAAGAAAGCTGCCTGGGAGGTGCTGGAAGCTGTTCCGGCGCGTTCCTGCCGAAATTAAGCTCTGCATAGCACCAGTTTCTCATAGGGAATTTTGCTGACGTAACCAGAGAAACAGTGCTTTTCGTCGCTGCCGTCTGTCCAGCGGCTACCTACGGTCTGTGATACAACCTGTCCGAAAGTATTGCCTTAGCCGTATAGATTTCGTTGTCAATAGATTTCATTGTCAGCTTTGTTGTATTTCATTTTTCGCTGATTTTCGTCTCACTGCTTCTTTTACTTAAATCAACAGTGCAAAGGCGGAAATTCTAGTAAAAAGTGTATGCAGACATAACGACCACATTAAAATGATAAAAAGGCGAATAAATCCTATCTACGTCCCGCGAGGAAAACATGTATTTCGGTAGTTGCATGCAGGGTGCCACTATTAATACTATGCACACACAAATGGAGAAACTGATCGCTATTATTTCGTCCATTCAATGAAGGAAAATTAGAGGAAAAATTGTTATAGTCGCAAATTTTTGTGTGGTGATAGGAAGAAGTGCCTTGAACAACGTACGAAAAATCCCATGTACCTAAGCCATGTAGGGTGTGGTAGTGAAATAAAATGCTGACTATATGTAAGACCAATATTGCTCATTTCGTTTGAGTAAAACGGTATGCCTTCATAAATGTTTGTACCTGCTCAATGTAAACACTTGACAAGGACATCTGATGCAGCATTATCACAATCAGGCCATGACTGTCACGTCTGCTACAGAAGTCGCTGGACGAATAGTTACATATGCCATTGTTAAACCATTGCGTAAAGAGGGGATACGTCTGATGTAAACAACTACTGCCCAATCTCTCTTCTGACTGCCTCATCCAAAATTCTTGAAAAAGTAATGTATTTTAGAGTAGCTTCACACCTTTGTAAAAATAAAGTTTTTAACAAAATGTTAGTTTGGTTTACAGAAAGGTTTTTCAACGGAAAATGCTATATATACTTTCACTAATGAAATATTAAATGCTCTGAGTAACCAGAAGTCACCCGTTGGGATTTTTTGCGATCTCTCAAAAGATTTTGACTGTGTAAATCATGGAATACTCCTAGATAAGCTCACGTACTGTGGTATGAATGGGACAGCGCTCAAATGGTTCACATCATACCTAACTGGAAGAGTGCAGAAAGTTGAAATAAGCAGTTCACATAATATGCAAAAAACTGGTGATTTCTCAAACTGGGGAACAATCAAGAATGGGGTGCCGCAAGGTTCGGTCTTGGGTCCTCTGCTGTTCTTAATATATATTAATGACTTGCCATTCTATATTCACGAAGATGCAAAGTTTGTACTTTTTTCCGATGAAACAAGTATAGCTATCAAACCACACAGACAAGAATTAACCGGTGAAATTGTAAACGATCTTTTTCAGAAAATCATTAAGTGGTTCTCTACAAATGGGCTCTTTGCGAAAACACAGTACATACAGTTCCACCTTCCCCCATGAACCATGGACCTTGCCGTTGGTGGGGAGGCTTGCGTGCCTCAGCGATACAGATGGCCGTACCGTAGGTGCAACCACAACGGAGGGGTATCTGTTGAGAGGCCAGACAAACGTGTGGTTCCGGAAGAGGGGCAGCAGCTTTTTCAGTAGTTGCAGGGGCAACAGTCTGGATGATTGACTGATCTGGCCTTGCAACACTAACCAAAACGGCCTTGCTGTGCTGGTACTGCGAACGGCTGAAAGCAAGGGGAAACTATAGCCGTAATTTTTCCCGAGGGCATGCAGCTTTACTGTATGGTTAAATGTTGATGGCGTCCTCTTGGGTAAAATATTCCGGAGGTAAAATAGTCCTCCATTCAGATCTCCGGGCGGGGACTACTCGAGAGGACGTCGTTATCAGGAGAAAGAAAACTGGCGTTCTACGGATCGGAGCTTGGAATGTCAGATCCCTTAATCTGGCAGGTAGGTTAGAAAATTTAAAAAGGGAAGTGGATAGGTTGAAGTTAGATATAGTGGGAATTAGTGAAGTTCGGTGGCAGGAGGAACAAGACTTTTGGTCAGGTGAAAACAGAGTTATAAATACAAAATCAAATAGGGGTAATGCAGGAGTAGGTTTAATAATGAATAAAAACATAGGAGTGCGGGTAAGCTACTATCAACAGCATAGTGAACGCATTACTGCGGCCAAGATAGACACGAAGCCCATGCCTACTACAGTAGTACAAGTTTATATGCCAACTAGCTCTGCAGATGATGAAGAAATTGATGAAATGTATGATGAGATAAAAGAAATTATTCAGGTAGTCAAGGGAGACGATAATTTAATAGTCATGGGTGACTGGGATTCAAGAGTAGGAAAAGGGAGAGAAGGAAACATAGTGGGTGAATATGGACTTGGGGAGAGAAATGAAAGAGGAAGCCGTCTGGTAGAATTTTGCACAGAGCATAACTTAATCATAGCTAACACTTGGTTCAAGAATCATAAAAGAAGATTGTATACATGGAATAATCCTGGAGATACTAGAAGGTATCAGATAGATTATATAATGGTAAGACAGAGATTTAGGAACCAGGTTTTAAATTGTAAGACATTTCCAGGGGCAGGTGTGGACTCTGACCACAATCTATTGGTTATGAACTGTAGATTAAAACTGAAGAAACTGCAAAAAGGTGGGAATTTAAGGAGATGGGACCTGGATAAACTCACTAAACCAGAGGTTGTACAGAGTTTCAGGGAGAGCATAAGGGAACAATTGACAGGAATGGGGGAAAGAAATACAGTAGAAGAAGAATGGGTAGCTCTGAGGGATGAAGTAGTGAAGGCAGCAGAGGATCAAGTAGGTAAAAAGACGAGGGCTAGTAGAAATCCTTGGGTAACAGAATAAATATTGAATTTAATTGATGAAAGGAGAAAATATAAAAACGCAGTAAATGAAGCAGGCAAAAGGGAATACAAACGTCTCAAAAATGAGATCGACAGGAAGTGCAAAATGGCTAAGCAGGGATGGCTAGAGGACAAATGTAAGGATGTAGAGGCTTCTCTCAATAGGGGTAAGATAGATACTGCCTACAGGAAAATTAAAGAGACCTTTGGAGAAAAGAGAGCCACTTGTATGAATATCAAGAGTTCAGATGGAAACCCAGTTCTAAGCAAAGAAGGGAAAGCAGAAAGGTGGAAGGAGTATATAGAGGATCTATACAAGGGCGATGTACTTGAGGACAATATTATGGAAATGGAAGAGGATGTAGATGAAGATGAAATGGGAGATATGATACTGCATGAAGGGTTTGACAGAGCACTGAAAGACCTGAGTCGAAACAAGGCCCCGGGAGTAGACAACATTCCATTGGAACTACTGACAGCCTTGGGAGAGCCAGTCCTGACAAAACTCTACCATCTGGTGAGCAAGATTTATGAGACAGGCGAAATACCCTCAGACTTCAAGAAGAATATAATAATTCCAATCCCAAAGAAAGCAGGTGTTGACAGATGTGAAAATTTCGGAACTATCAGTTTAATGAGTCACAGCTGCAACATACTAATGCGAATTCTTTACAGACGAATGGAAAAACTGGTAGAAGCCGACCTCGGGGAAGATCAGTTTGGATTCCGTAGAAATGTTGGAACACGTAAGGCAATACTGACCCTACGACTTATCTTAGAAGAAAGATTAAGGAAAGGCAAACCAACGTTTCTAGGATTTGTAGACTTAGAGAAAGCTTTTGACAATGTTGATTGGAATACTCTCTTTCAAATTCTGAAGGTGGCAGGGGTATAATACAGGGAGCGAAAGGCTATTTACAATTTGTACAGAAACCAGATGGCAGTTATAAGAGTTGAGGGACATGAAAGGGAAGCAAAAGTTGGGAAGGGAGTGAGACAGGGTTGTAGCCTCTCCCCGATGCTATTCAATCTGTATATTGAACAAGCAGTGAAGGAAACAAAAGAAAAGTTCGGAGTAGGTATTAAAATCCATGGAGAAGAAATAAAAACGCTGAGGTTCGCCGATGACATTGTAATTCTGTCAGAAACAGCAAAGGACTTGGAAGAGCAGTTGAACGGAATGGATGGTGTCTTGAAAGGAGGATGTAAGATGAACATCAACAAAAGCAAAACGAGGATAATGGAATGTAGTCGAATTAAGTCGGGTGATGCTGAGGGAATTAGATTAGGAAATGGGACACTTAAAGTAGTAAAGGAGTTTTGCTATTTGGGGAGCAAAATAACTGATGATTGTCGAAGTAGAGAGGATATAAAATGTAGACTGGCAATGGCAAGGAAAGTGTTTAAGAAGAAAAGAAATTTGTTAACATCGAGTATTGATTTAAGTGTCAGGGAGTCGTTTCTGAAAGTATTTGTATGGAGTGTAGCCATGTATGGAAGTGAAACATGGACGATAAATAGTTTGGACAAGAAGAGAATAGAAGCTATCGAAATGTGGTTCTACAGAAGAATGCTGAAGATTAGATGGGTAGATGACATAACTAATGAGGAGGTATTGAATAGAATTGGGGAGAAGAGGAGTTTGTGGCACAACTTGACAAGAAGAAGGGACCTGTTGGTAGGACATGTTCTGAGGCATCAAGGGATCACAAATTTAGCATTGGAGGGCAGCGTGGAGGGTAAAAATCGTAGAGGGAGACCGAGAGATGAATACAATAAGCAGATTCAGGAGGATGTAGGTTGCAGTAAGAGATGAAGAAGCTTGCACAGGATAGAGTAGCATGGAGAGCTGCATCAGACCAGTCTCAGGACTGAAGACAACAACCACAACAACAACAACAACAGTTCCACACACTAAATGGAATGACACCATTAATAAATATAGGCTTAGATCACAAATCGGTAGCTGAGGTAGAATATTCAAAATTTCAAGGTGTATGCATTGATGAGGCGTTGAACTGGAAAAAACACACTGAAGATCTGCTGAAACGTTTGCGTTCAGCTACTTATGCTATTAGGGTCATTGCAAATTTTGGCTATATACATCTCAGTAAATTATCTTCTCTGCTTTCGTATAGTATAATATTCTGGGGTAACTCATCAATGAGTAAAAGAGTGTTCATTGCACAAAAGCGTGTAATCAGAATAATTGCTGGAGCTCATCCAAGATCATCCTGCAGACACTTTTTTAAAGAGCTAGAGATCTTCCCTGTAGCCTCACAATGTATATATTTACTTATGAAATTTGTTATTAACATTCCGAACGAATTTAAAAAAAAAGTTGTGCATTATTACTGGTGTTATCTTTATACTGAGAAAGTTGTGTAGGCATGTGAATGTGAAAACAGCACCATTTGCAAACGATTATTTTTGAGGATATTAAAAATATAGAGTTTAATTTAGCGTTTATGGCTTTTATATCTGAACTGTATTCTGAATGAACAAATGAGTCAGAGAAACTGTCTAATGTATCACCGGAAAATCGCTAGTAACTCATTACCTGCAAAGTTGACCCATTTCCTGTGCTTAAAAACACGGATTGATTAAAAACAATGCTAGCAGGTGAAACAAATCTGGCCAGAAATGCTCACTAGGCATCCCATTCCACTGACAACACTCCTCAGACATTTTTTTATTAATAATATTGTGCCTTAGTGATTGGAAGCCAGGGAACAATTACAGACTATTTAAAGCATAACACACAGCTTTATGTTCCCAAGATACCTTTGAGGAAAGCAGAATTTTGTTAATGAAGTATCATTAGCCGAAAGTCATACATACCAGTATTGCAGTGAGAATGAATATGATCACTTTCTGTATAACCAGCATACCTGCATTTGGATCTTCTCCTCTATCATTAAATTCAATTGGTTAAGAAGAAATATTAAATATGTATTTTTCATCTGAGCGCAGTAGGGCAATATCAAACCATAGTGTTGCTGGGGCCTGACGGGGCGTTGGACGGAGGAGTGGGGGCTAGACATTTGAGGGAAGTCAGGTCTCCGTATTGTGGTCGTGTCTGCGCACAGTGTTGCCAATGATCCCTCACGCACGTTTCGGAAGGGTCAGTACAACTTTGTGAAACGTTCGGTACTTGCTTCTAGTGCCGTAGTTGGGTTCAGAGAGTGGGGACGTGTCTGCTCACTCTTCGGTTTGCATGTACTGCAGGACTACAATCCTTTGACATACCTTCCCTCGAGCTTCTGTCTTCCACCTCCACCCCCCATTCTGTTACAGCGCCAGAACACAAATTATTCCTTAATACAGCTCTACTGCACTTACATGTGGCACACGCATTTAATATTTGTTCTCAACCCACTCCATTTAACGACAAACATTAATTCTGTACTGCTAAAACATTATTTTTAATAATCTTTGTTTTTTTCCGTCTCCTGCAACGGTGAAATGACTAGTCCTACAGAAAAAGTGAGTAACGTCTTATTTGAAGTAAATTTAACGTGCTTTAGTTTTTTATTGCGAAATATTTTCCCTAGAAGCAGCTGTTTTCGAGTTAGTCAAGAAAATCATATAAAAATGACCTTTATACGCCTCCCCCTCTCCCCCCCCCCCAAAAAAAAAACCACGCGCACACACAATACTTGGGATTTTTGGTATGTTGTTCACGGCATTCTCTCCTACCGCTGTACAAAAATACGACCTTCTTGGTATTCGCTGACAAGGCTAAAGTATCTGTTCATTGAAGAGGTTAAACTATTTAATATGTTAATGTCGCTTGAACCTCTTCATGTAAATCACAGTTACACTGTTAACATAACTGGATGTATGAAAATGTTTCTAGAACAGTACGTATTACTCTTTCTAAGCCACGTGACCCCACTGGCAGACGAATTCCTGTCGCGCGCTTTCTTGCCAGTTGCTACACTACTGGGCATTAAAATTGCTACACCAAGAGGAAATGCAGGTGATAAACGGGTATTTATGGGACAGATATATTATACTAGAACTGACATGTGATTACATTTTCACGCAATTTGGGTGCATAGATCTTGAGAAATCAGTACCCAGAACAACCACCTGTGGCCGTAATAACGGCCTTGATACGCCTGGGCATTGAGTCAAACAGAGCTTGGATGGCACGTACAGGCACAGCTGCCCATGCAGCTTCAACACGATACCACAGATCATCAAGAGTAGTGACTGGCGTGTTGTGACGAGCCAGTTGCTCGGCCACCATTGACCAGACGTTTTCAATTGGTGAGAGATCTGGAGAATGTGTTGGCCAGGGCAGCAGTCGAACATTTTCTGTTTCCAGAAAAGCCCTTACAGGACCTGTAACATGCGGTCGCGCATTATCCTGCTGAAATGTAGGGTTTCGCAGGGATAGAATGAAGGGTAGAGCCACGGGTCGTAACACATCTGAAATGTAACGTCCACTGTTCAAAGTGCCGTCAATGCGAACAAGAGGTGACCGTGACGTGTAACAAGTGGCACCCCATACCATCACGCCGGGTGATACGCCAGTATGGCGATGACGAATACACGCTTCCAATGTGCGTTGACTGCGATGTCGCCAAACACGGATGCGTCCATCATGATGCTGTAAACAGAACCCGGATTCATCCGAAAAAATGAAGTTTTGCCATTCGTGCACCCAGGTTCGTCGTCGAGTACACCATCGCAGACGCTCCTGTCTGTGATGCAGCGTCAAGGGTAACCGCCGCCATAGTCTCCGAGCTGATAGTCCATGCTGCTGCAAATGTCGTCCAACTGTTCGTGCAGATGGTTGTTGTCTTACAAACGTCCCCATCTGTTGACTCAGGGATCGGACGTGGCTGCATGATCCGTTACAGCCATGCGGATAAGATGCCTGTCATCTCGACTGCTAGTGATACGTTCCGTATTACCCTCCTGAACCCACAGATTCCATATCCTGCTAGCAGTCATTGGATCTCGACCAACGCGAGCAGCAATGTCGCGATACGATAAATCGCAATCGCGATTAGGCTACAATCCGACCTTTATCAAAGTCGGAAACGTGATGGTATGCATTTATCCTCCTTACACGAGGCATCACAACAACGTCTCACCAGGCAACGCCGGTCAACTACTTTTTGTGTATGAGAAATCGGTTGGAAACTTTCCTCATGTCAGCACGTTGTAAGTGTCGTCGTCGGCGCCAAACTTGCGTGAATGCTCTGAAAAGCTAATCATTTGCATATGGCAGCATCTTCTTCCTGTCGGTTATATTTTGCGTCTGTAGCACATCTTCGTGGTGTAGTAATTTTAATGGCCAGTAGTGTATTTACTTCGACTTACTCCCTCGTCTGTCTCGTTTAATGAACACGTGAATTAAGTCGCCGTCCCTTCCCTATTCTCCTGCTATAGAGTGCAACAGAATATGTTCGAAATATTACCTTGCTCACGAGCTCTTCCGAAAGAAACGGCAGCAGACGCGCTGTATATATTTCGCACTGTCGCTGCTCTCACTATCTTACTTTGCCACCTATCGCGCTATAGTGCTTTCCAGCGTAAATTACAGATTATCAATGGAGACACACAACGTGATGGTCAACAGAACTTGCCAACCAGGAATCGTGCATATATAACAATAGCCAGAAGCAATAAAGTCAAGGTGTTCCTGTGTAAATAACAATTTCTGTAGTAGTTCATCGTGCGACGTTATTCGAAATATCGGCACGAAGAAATAGTTTTTTATGCGCTTTAGAATGATAAATCACAGGAGTGAAAACGGATTTTACATTAGGCAGCAGGCCGCGGTGGCCGTGCGGTTCTAGGCGCTGCAGTCCGGAACCGCGGAACTGCTACTGTCGCAGGTTCGAATCCTGCCTCGGGCATGGATGTGTGTGATGTCCTTAGGTTAGTTAGGTTTAAGTAGTTCTACGTTCTAGAGGACTGATGACCTAAGATGTTAAGTCCCATAGTGTTCAGAGCCATTTGAACCATGCATTAGGCAGAACTCTGGTCACATTTACCTGTTTCATATTTTACACGTTAATGTTGTGTCCAGGTACAGGTTCCTAAACGTTTGAGGTTATCAGTAACTAGCTGTTCACAGTGGGTTCTAATCCCAGTTCCTCTAATAACAAGTAAAAGCACATTCAGGATTCATTAAGTCACGTTTGTGCAATCGGGGCCCACATTCGACACGAAAAACCTCTATCTGGCTAAGGAAGATTCAGTGCAAAATCTCATCGATGTTGAAGCTAATAGTGATGGTTAAAGCTTAAAACATAATGAAATTTTATTCTGGACAGAAAATTCAATTTGGAACTGCCAGTAAGCGCATTTATCGCTTCGAATTTTACATAAAATATGTGAAGGTGGTTTTCATAGACATGAAAATCAATAGATTCATTGTTATTTCTCATCTCTGAATTCCGCAATAAGTAATATGAACCATACAGGGTGAGTCACCTAACATTACCGCTGGATATATTTCGTAAACGACAACAAATACTGACGAATCGATTCCACAGACCGAACGTGAGGAGAGGGGCTAGTGTAATTGGTTAATACAAACCATTAAAAAAATGCACGGAAGTATGTTTTTTAACACAAACCTACGTTTTTTTAAACGGAACCCCGTTAGTTTTGTTAGCACATCGGAACATACACTCCTGGAAATGGAAAAAAGAACACATTGACACCGGTGTGTCAGACCCACCATACTTGCTCCGGACACTGCGAGAGGGCTGTACAAGCAATGATAACACGCACGGCACAGCGGACAAACCAGGAACCGCGGTGTTGGCCGTCGAATGGCGCTAGCTGCGCAGCATTTGTGCACCGCCGCCGTCAGTGTCAGCCAGTTTGCCGTGGCATACGGAGCTCCATCGCAGTCTTTAACACTGGTAGCATGCCGCGACAGCGTGGACGTGAACCGTATGTGCAGCTGACGGACTTTGAGCGAGGGCGTATAGTGGGCATGCGGGAGGCCGGGTGGACGTACCGCCGAATTGCTCAACACGTGGGGCGTGAGGTCTCCACAGTACATCGATGTTGTCGCCAGTGGTCGGCGGAAGGTGCACGTGCCCGTCGACCTGGGACCGGACCGCAGCGACGCACGGATGCACGCCAAGACCGTAGGATCCTACGCAGTGCCGTAGGGGACCGCACCGCCACTTCCCAGCAAATTAGGGACACTGTTGCTCCTGGGGTATCGGCGAGGACCATTCGCAACCGTCTCCATGAAGCTGGGCTACGGTCCCGCACACCGTTAGGCCGTCTTCCGCTCACGCCCCAACATCGTGCAGCCCGCCTCCAGTGGTGTCGCGACAGGCGTGAATGGAGGGACGAATGGAGACGTGTCGTCTTCAGCGATGAGAGTCGCTTCTGCCTTGGTGCCAATGATGGTCGTATGCGTGTTTGGCGCCGTGCAGATGAGCGCCACAATCAGGACTGCATACGACCGAGGCACACAGGGCCAACACCCGGCATCATGGTGTGGGGAGCGATCTCCTACACTGGCCGTACACCACTGGTGATCGTCGAGGGGACACTGAATAGTGCACGGTACATCCAAACCGTCATCGAACCCATCGTTCTACCATTCCTAGACCGGCAAGGGAACTTGCTGTTCCAACAGGACAATGCACGTCCGCATGTATCCCGTGCCACCCAACGTGCTCTAGAAGGTGTAAGTCAACTACCCTGGCCAGCAAGATCTCCGGATCTGTCCCCCATTGAGCATGTTTGGGACTGGATGAAGCGTCGTCTCACGCGGTCTGCACGTCCAGCACGAACGCTGGTCCAACTGAGGCGCCAGGTGGAAATGGCATGGCAAGCCGTTCCACAGGACTACATCCAGCATCTCTACGATCGTCTCCATGGGAGAATAGCAGCCTGCATTGCTGCGAAAGGTGGATATACACTGTACTAGTGCCGACATTGTGCATGCTCTGTTGCCTGTGTCTATGTGCCTGTGGTTCTGTCAGTGTGATCATGTGATGTATCTGACCCCAGGAATGTGTCAATAAAGTTTCCCCTTCCTGGGACAATGAATTCACGGTGTTCTTATTTCAATTTCCAGGAGTGTATAAACAAATACGTAATCAGTGCCGTTTTTTGCATTGTAAAATGTTAATTACATCCGGAGATATTGTAACCTAAAGTTGACGCTTGAGTACCACTCCTCCGCTGTTCGATCGTGTGTATCGGAGATCACCGAATTACGTAGGGATCCAAAGGGAACGGTGATGGACCTTAGGTACAGAAGAGACTGGAACAGCACTTTACGTCCACATGCTAACACCTTTTTATTGGTCTTTTTCACTGACGCACATGTACATTACCACGAGGGGTGAGGTACACGTACACACGTGGTTTCCGATTTCAATTACGGAATGGAATAGAGTGTGTCCCGACATGTCAGGCCAATAGATGTTCAATGTGGTGGCCATCATTTGCTGCACACAATTGCAATCTCTGGCGTAATGAATGTCGTACGCGCCGCAGTACATCTGGTGTAATGTCGCCGCAGGCTGCCACAATATGTTGTTTCATATGCTCTGGTGTTGTAGGCACATCACGGTACACATTCTCCTTTAACGTACCCCACAGAAAGAAGTCCAGAGGTGTAAGATCAGGAGAACGGGCTGGCCAATTTATGCGTCCTCCACGTCCTATGAAACGCCCGTCGAACATCCTGTCAAGGGTCAGCTTAGTGTTAATTGCGGAATGTGCAGGTGCACCATCATGCTGATACCACATACGTCGACGCGTTTCCAGTGGGACATTTTCGAGCAACGTTGGCAGATCATTCTGTAGAAACGCGATGTATGTCGCAGCTGTTTGGGCCCCTGCAATGAAGTGAGGACCAATGAGGTGGTCGCCAATGATTCCACACCATACATTTACAGTCCACGGTCGCTGTCGCTCTACCTGTCTGAGCAAGCGAGGATTGTCCACGGACCAGTAATGCATGTTCCGTAGATTCACTTCCCCGTGGTTTGTGAAACCCGCTTCATCGGTAAACAGGTAGAACTGCAACGCATTCTCTGTTAATGCCCATTGACAGAATTGCACTCGATGATTAAAGTCATCACCATGTAATTGCTGATGTAGCGACACATGAAACAGGTGAAAGCGGTGACGATGCAGCATGCGCATGACACTACTTTGACTCAGTCCACCGGCTCTCGCAATGTCCCGTGTACTCATGTGTGGGTTCATGGCAACAGCAGCTAACACACCAACTGCACCCGCTTCTCCTGTGACGGGCCTGTTACGGACCTGTTTGCGTGCTACGACCATACCTGTTGCATACAGTTGGCGGTAGATGTTTTGCAATGTGCGGCACGTTGGATGCTCTCTGTCCGGGTACCATTCTGCATACACCCTGCAGGTTTCATCTGCATTTCGTCGACACTCGCCATAGATGAGTATCATCTCCGCCTTTTCAGAGTTCGAATACACCATGGTCACAGTTCCTACAACACTACACTATCACAGACATCTGGTAACACGGTGTACTACAGTTGGTCTGCGTGCGGAGACGAATGCAGAATAACAATAGCAGCAAGCGCTACATGCGGACGCTGCGACAGCTAGACCAAACCACAACAGGCTACGGTCGTCATCGTAAACATGTCCCTGCAGATGCTGCCCGCCGACCGTGGCCCGTGTTTGTTACAACACGCAACTGAACGTCGGAGGTTTCAAGCGTCAACTTTAGGTTACAATATCTCCGGATGTAATTAACATTTTACAATGCAACAAACGGCACTGATTACGTATTTGTTTATATGTTCAGACGTGCTAACAAAACTAACGTGGTTCCATTTAAAAAACGTAGGTTTGTGTTAAAAAACATACTTCCGTGCATTTTTGTATGGTTTGTATTAAACATTTGCACTAGCCCCTCTCCTCACGTTCGGTCTGTGGAATCGGTTCGTCAGTATTTGATGTGGTTTACGAAATATATCCAGCGGTAACGTTGGATGACTCACCCTGTATATAAAGGGTGGTAACATTGGAGGTGCAATGGGATTTCATCTGTTAAACGCAGTCGAGAGAGCGAATAGGAGGAAAGCAAACATTGAAGACCTCTATGAGGGGGAGGACACGTCTGACGACGTGATAGAAAAAGAAATTATTGGAATAGCGGATCCAGTATTAGTCAGAATTTAAAGGAGCTCTAGAAGAATTGAGATCAAATAAGACAGGAGGAATAGATAACATTCGTCGGAATTCCCAAAATTATTGGGGAAGTGGCAACCAAACGGCTCTTCATGTTGGTACGCAGGGTATATGAGCCTGATGACGTGCCATTAGACATTTGGAAAAATTTCACCCAAACAGTTCCGAAGATAGCAATCGCCATTAAGTGCGAGAACTATCGCACAATCAGTTTAACAGCTCATATATCCAGGCTGCCAACAAGAATAATATACAGACGACTGGAGAAGAAAATTGTGGATATATTAAATGAAGATTAGTATGGGTTTAGGAAAGGTAAAGGCACCAGACGTTGCGTTTGATAATGGAAGCAGAACTGAATAAAAATCAAGACATGCTCATAGGATTTGTCGACCTGGAAAAAGCGTTCGACAATGTAAAACAGGGCAAGATTTCGAAATTCTGAGAAAAACACGAGTAATCTGTAGCAAAGACGGGTAATAAAAAAAATGGCTCTGGGCACTATGGGACTCAACTTCTGAGGTCATTAGTCCCCTAGAACTTAAAACTAGTTAAACCTAACTAACCTAAGGACATCACACACATCCATGCCCGAGGCAGGATTCGAACCTGCGACCGTTGTGGTCGCGCGATTCCAGACTTTAGCGCCTAGAACCGCTCGGCCACTTCGGCCGGCTGTCTGCCTCCGTACCTGAGCGATTCCCAACACGGTAGCTCGGCGTATTTGGTCAGGCAGCTAACCATCCCATATATTATATGTACGAGAACTAAGAAGAACAGTAATATTCGATGGCAGAGAACAAAGTTTTCGGATTAAAAAGAGTGTAAGACACGGAAGCAGCCTTTCGCTCTGAATGTTTAATCTGTACAATGAAGAAGCAATGACGGAAATAAAAGAAAGATTCAAGCGTGGAGTTAAAATTCATGGTGAAAGGATATTAATGATAAGGTAGGCTGATGACTTTGCTGTCCTTAGTGAAAGTGAAGAAGAATTACAGGATGTGTTCAATGGAAGGAGCAGTCTAATGAGTATAGAATACGGATTGAGAATAAATTGAGGAAAGCAAAAAGTAATGAAAAGTAGCGAGAACCGTAACATCAGAATTGGTGATGACAAAGCAGACGAAGTTAAGGAATTCTGTTAGTCCAGCACAGGCAAAGAGATCATTCCTGGCCTAGAGAAGTTTACAGGTATGAAACATACTCCTTAACTTGAGGAAGAAATTTCCGAGAATATACGTTTAGATAAAAGCATTGTGTGGTACCGAAGCAATGACAGTGGGAAAAACAGAAGTGTTTGCTATATGATGTGACAGAAGTATGTTGAAAATTAGGTGACAGGATAAGGAATGGGGGGGGGGGGGGGGGGGTTCCGCAGAGTCGGCGAAGACAGAAATATATGGAAAACACTGACAAGAAGAATGGACAGGATGACGGGACACGTGTTAAGGCACGAAGCTCTAACATCCATCGTACTAGAGGGAGTTATAGGAGGCAGCAAGCGATTGAGGACGTAGGTTACAATTCCTACTCGGAGATGAAGAAGTTGGCGCGAGAGAAGAATTCGTTGCGGGCTGCATGAAACCAGTCAGAAGACTAACAACTCAAAAAAAGAAAAGAAAAAAAATCCTCATTCCTACGCCATGACTTTCCTACCCCCTAGTAACTCCTCACCGAGTCTCGTAGACCTACCGGTACCTCACAATCCAAATCAATCCTGTTTTTCCATAATTACTTCTTTATTATCACATCTGCATCTGCACTCTAGAGCTCATCTTATGATGTGCGGCGGAGAGTACCTTGTGTACGCCTGCCCCCCTCCCCCCAAAGCCCATTCTCCACCATTTCATGTTCTAGACACGAATGGTCCGCCTGAAGAACGACTGTCGTGTGCACTTCTGATCTCTCTAATTTCAGTTTCATGGTCTTTTCGCGCTGTATCTGTAGAAGGAAACAACATGTGAGGTAGATTTTCTTGGAACGTACGCTCTAGAAATTTTAACAACAAACCAAACCGTGATGCACAACACTTCACGTGTAGCCTCTGCCATTGAAGTTGGATGAATATATCCGCGACTCTTTCGCACTTACTAAATGAACCTGTGACAACACGCGCTGCTCATTTTTTGGATAATCTCTGTTTTATTTTCGAATTCAATTTAGTACGCATCCCAGACTGACGATCAGCATTCAGCTACTTCCTTTGTGGATGGACTACACTTTCTGAGGATTCTTTCAACGAGTCACTTTGCCATCTGCCTTACCTGCGATGGAGATACATCGTAAAATAAGCATGGTTCTACTTCAATTAAGCTATCTTGCAGGAAAAAAATCCACGCTGCGTAATATAAAACCACGAACCAGGTCAGTATGTATAGTTTATAGAGTTTTATACGCAAAAATGGAAACCATTTATGCTTACTTTTTATCTGTGACAACGCGTTTCAGAGTTTTCAGTTACAACTACTTGTGACAAACGGAATGCTGCATACGCAAATATCTGCCTCTTCAGTTTGGTTCTTATTCATTTGCTTCTTACGATTTTTTATAAATCATGACTATGGTAAAATTGAAATTTTCAGACATAGTCAGACGAGTGGGAATGTGGTTTTTTTATAAGCGAAAATTTATTTTTATTTCTGCTCTTCCAGTGGCCCCTTTCGCTATTTTTTTAATAAAATACTCGCAAATTTGTTAATTTCGACTCGTATGATCTGAAGATGACAGGCAACAAGCACTTGTAACCCTATTTATCACCTCAGAATGAAGACGTATTTCCTAAAGTAACTATAATCACACTGTCAATGACATTAAGATCTACGAGGATTTCTTCAGCATGCAACATCAAAACGTAAAACTAATCCATTCGAACTGAGACACGCTGAGTTCACCCGTAGTCCCACAATCGAAAATGACTATTTACCCTATTCTTCGTCAAGTAAGTCCTTCACGTCAATAATGCAACCTCCCATTAACACAGTGATTGAACACATTAGCTCTTATGCCGATTGGCTCGTACAAACAGTTTCTTTCTTTTTTCTTTTCCGGCCAAAACTTATTTCGATGAGAATTTTGCCAGGATCAATGAGATTTTATTCTGAAAATAAGTGAAATACTGAAGCACATACAGTGAAATTAAGGATGCAAAAAGGAAATAATTTCGCTTTGTGCTTCAGTATTTTCAAAATAAAAGCCCACTAACGATGGAGAAATTCCCGTCGAAGATTGTTTTATTGTATCAAATAGAGTGTTGTGCCTCCAGACGGACCCATAAGTCGCATATTGCTCACTGGAATAGATTAGTGTGAATATCACAAATCAACAAGTTAACACAGCAAAAGAAACCGAATTCGAATTACTGGTGATGAATCGTTAAATCACTCGTATTATTCTAGCAGAGAATAATGTTTGGTTTCAGCTCAGTCATTTTACTAACCATAAGGGATTCCGCATTTAAGAAACACTCACGTTCAATATCATTATTCAAGTTTCAAATTAAAAAAAAAAAAAACTGTACAAGAACTCTCTGTGTTCATTGAAAGTGTTATCGTTCCTAAGGTATAATTTTTATTGTATAATGTTCTGAAATACTAATTGCACTTTTCTGCGATAAATAATGGATGGAAATAGTAAGAGACATGTCCTACACGGGCAGGTCACCTTAAAACGCTTGCTCGGCAGAACAAACTATGCATCTCTGAATATGGTTACGATGCCACTAAGAGTATGTCGTGACAACATCAGTTATAGGATGAATGACTCGCTGAATCATCCTATCGGGTTATCCTTTCAAACGGTCGGTTATAACATTTCCCTCCATTCGACAAACTATAAGAAACAAAATAAGAAAAACATTTAAAAAAGCAAGAACATAAAATTTCCTGAATTAAATAAATAATTAAATACCTCATCCAACAATTCTTTTTCCACCTCATTGAAGAAAATGTTCTGTTCCCTTCTAATAGAAGCTGCCTGGCTTGGCAAAGCAGACTGATTGTGAGTAATTGTGTAAAGCGATCCACCCTAAGCCTCAGCTTATGTTGCGGTGGTCTTGTGAACTATTGTTATGCCTTCTTGTGGAAGATCGGATCGCTTCAAATCTCAAGCATCACGGTACGCACACAACGGAGACAATGACCTTTGTGTGTTCTACAGGTGCCCATGGCTTGGGCAATGTTTGGAATACTCGTCGAGTACTCTTTTCCGTGACGAAGGCAGTCCCCTTCAAAGTCAAAATAGTGGCGTGTGCGTGGACCATATGGTTAATCCTTCTAGTAACGAGATTACCGGCCGAAAATGGTACGTGATGTCATAATTATAACAGAAAATAACTCTTCTTAGTTTATGCGCGTACCGTCAAGTGTACATGGCACTTGAAATCAGCACTTGGCTGAAACTGGCCAATATACAGTGCTTACAGAAAAGACATGATGGGATGTCAATGTAATTTCGTATATGTACATACGGTCGGAATGTACGTAAACAATTAGAGCTGCTGTTCTATGTGATAGGTAGAAAGGCCACCACAGTGCATTAGAACTGTTCATGTTCAGTTTTACCAACCTAATGTTGCAAATACTAGTAATTCTCCATTCCTTGCAGCTGCGATCAAAGCACCATTACTTCGTTGAAACCCTGTATTTCTCTACCTGGATTCTTAAACTCAGGGCACTTGAGTGCACTTCGCACTCTACACGCTTGAAGAGTACACTATTCGGTCCGTCGAAGCGCTGCCGGATCGTTGGGACCGTAGACCCACTTAAGTGTGTTATTATTATCTCTTCCGTTGCTGTTTTAAACATCACAGTCCACAAAATCATATGAACAGGAGCTACTAAAAAAGTGTGTAAGTGAAAGGAACGAAAAGTAAATTTAGTTTATGCTGTGGTGCAGGAGGACAGTTATTGAATCGTCACAGCTGCTGAACGGTTTGCGTTAGGATGTTCAAACTACACCGCTGGCCGCGGGGTATGATGGGAATTAGTAGGCGCATGGTTTGCTTTAGCATTCTCTCATGTGGATGATTGATCAATAAACAAAACTGGCGTATTTTGGGGGACTGAAAATCCGCATTTCGCGACCGAGAAGTCTCTTTAGCCTCAATGGGCGACTGCGTGGTGTGCAACGTCCAGTTACGGAATAATCGGTGCGATACTCCTTGATGGCACGGTGTCTACCGAACAGTACGTGAAGGTTTTGGAAGAGGTTTTCATCCTCATTGTTCAAAGTGACCCTGATTTCGATTTCGACAAGATGTTGTTAATGCAAGACGGAGCTCGACCCCATCGAAGCAGGTGAGTGTTTGATGTGCTGAAGGAGCATTCTGGGGACCACATTCTGGCTCGAGGACACCCTGAGGCCAGTGGCATGGGCCTCGATTCGCCGCCATATTCTCCAGATGTGCACACATGCGACTCCTTGTGGTGCGTCTTTATTAATAGACAAGGTGTACAGCAATAACACCAAAACTATCGCTGAGCTGAAAACAGCCATTCAGAATGCCATTGACAGCATTGGTGTTCCGACACTTCAGAGGGTCATGCAGAGTTTTACTACTGTCAGCGCCAAATCATCACCAATGATGGCAGGCATATGGAACATGTCATAAACTAAATCCGAATATCTGTAGTTACGTTTACATGTTAAATAAAAAAATGGTTCAAATGGCTCTGAGCACTATGGGACTTAACTTCTGTGGTCATCAGTCCCCTAGAACTTAGAACTACTTAAACCTAACTAACCTAAGGACATCACACACATCCATGCCCGAAGCAGGATTCGAACCTGCGACCGTAGCGGTCACGCGGTACCAGACTGAAGCGCCTTTAACCACACGGCCACACCGGCCGGCCTGTTAAATAAAGTGTGTGCACGCCGTAGTGTGTAACTTATCTACGGTTTGTATCATATAGTTCAGTAATTGTCACCTTGTAAAACCGCTATACAGTGACTGAAGAGAGTAGATGTAGAATGTTGTTGTTGTGGTCTTCATTCTGAAGACTGGTTTGATGCAACTCTCCATGCTCCGGACACCCCCTCCCCCCAAAACATACGTTTTTCATATTAGGTGCATTGTGCTGCCACCTACTGTCAGGAATTCCATATCAGCAATCTCAGTAGTCTAATAGAAATCGTGAGAGAGCAGAATGGGGCGCTCCGCGGAACTCACGGACTTCGAACGTGGTCAGGTGATTGGGTGTCACTTGTGTCATACGTCTGTACGCGAGAATTCCACATTCCTAAACATCCCTAGGTCCACTGTCTCCGATGTGACAGTGAAGTGGAAACGTGAAGAGACACGTACAGCACAAAAGCGTACAGGCCGACCTCATCTATTGACTAAAAGACCGCCGACAGTTGAAGAGGGTCATAGGCAGACATCTATCCAGACCACCACACAGTAATTACAAACTGCATCAGGATCCACTGCAAGTATTATGACAGTTAGGCGGGAGGTAAGAAAACTTGGATTTCAGGATCGAGCGGCTGCTCGTAAGGCACACATCACGCCGGTAAATGCCAAACGACGCCTCGCTTGGTGTAAGGAGCGTAAACATTGGACGATTGAACAACGGAAACACGTTGTGTGGAGTGCCGAATCACACAGCACAATGTAGCGATTCGAGGCAGGGTGTGGGTATGGCGAATGCCCGGTGAACGTGATCTGCCAGTGTGTGTAGTGCCAACAGTAAAATTCGGAGGCGGTGGTGTTTTGGTGTGGCCGTGTTTTTCATGGAGTGGGCTTGCACCCCTTGTTGTTTTGCGTGTCACTATCACAGCACAGTGCTACATTGATGTTTTAAGCACCTTCTTGCTTCCCACTGTTGAAGAGCAAATCCAGGGATGGCGATGGCATATTTCAACACGATCTAGCACGTGTTCATAATGCACGGCCTGTGGCGGAGTGGTTACACGACAATAACGTCCCTGTAATGTACTGACCTGCACAGAGTCCTGATATGAATCCTATAGAATACCTCTGGAATGTTTTGTAACGCCGACCGACATCGATACCTCTCCTCAGTGCAGCATTCCATGAAGAATTGGCTGACATTCCCCAAGAAACCTTCCAGCACCTGTTTGAACGTATGCCTTCGAGAGTGGAAGCTGTCATTAATGCTAAGGGGGGGCCAACACCTTATTGTATTGCAGCATTACCGATGGAGGGCGCCACGAACTTGTCATTTCAAGCCAGGTGTCCGGATACCCCGTATAATCGTATGTATATGAAACTTAATAAATGTCCGTGCGGTTGGAATTGACCCAGACTGAAAAATAAAACGTTTTCTTCAAATTTGACACCTTTAGCGAACCATGAATTCTTTTAACCGACACTTGAAACCTGTGGACATATGTATAAAGAATCACAAAACAGTAAAAAAGTTCTTGAATGAAAATATGACAGGAGCAACAGCTTCGATGAAAAAGCGGATTGTTCTACAATTAGCGCGAGTTCGCTGCGTGTCTCTTCGCGGCCTTGGGCCAGAGCCAGTGGGCGAAAGATTTGCAGCAGCAAGCATCGCTGCCAAAGTGAGGAAATGTAGGCTG